>NC_138210.1:56849888-57498102 GCF_964194415.1 Vipera berus | reverse complement strand
AGCGATCATGCATTTCTTCATTCCTCACAAAGGGTGACAGCTCCCCAGCGCGCGCCCAGCAGGCGGGGCTGGCGCAGCAGGGGATGGTCCCTCGCTGTTTCCAGATGGCCTTGTGGAGCTAAGACTGAATGTGTTTCAGCATAGATGGCCACCACAAAATTGTACATTGGCTCCCGGCCCAGTGTGGGCCGGGACCAAGGCAGCGGGGGCAATTCCCTCACTGTTTCCAGGATGGCTTCGCAGGCCACATGAAACCACTTTGCGGGCCGGATCCGGCCTGCAGGCCGTCTGCTTTACTACCTTTCATGCTACAGTTGCTAAGTAAATCACTGCAGTCATTAGTCACATGGTTGTTAAGTGAATCTGGCTTCCCCATTGACTTCTTGTCAGAAGGTCACAAAAGGTGATCATGTGAGCTTGGGACACTGGGAGTCAGTCACCAAGCTTCTGAATTTTGATCACATGACTAGGGGATAGGTGTGAAAAATGGTTGCAAGTCACTTTTTTCAGTGCTGATGTAACTTCGAATAGTCACTAAAGGAATTGTTGTTAGTTGAGGACTGCTTGTATTCTTCCAATATTACTATCACATTCTTATACCACCCATCTCTCACACAGAGGGAGTCTGGGCAATGTGCATTAAAATATTAAAATATAAAAATGAAAAATGAAAGTTAAAAATTTAAAAGAGCCAAGGATGTTTAAACACTGTTAAGATTTGAACGGTGAAGGAAGGGCTCAAAAGACGCCAACCAGCCCCATTGTTGCAACCTTATCTGGGCTCCCCATGCAAAGCTATGTTTTCGCTCCTTTCCAGAAGGCCAGGAGGGTGGTGCCCTGTCTGAAGTGTAGTGGGTTAACACACACAAGACGACACCAGGCAGTGAATTCAGCTCTTTATTTGTAGAGAAGAACCAGCAACAGAATGGGCTGCCTGTGCCCTTTATATACTCTGGCTGCTGAGCTGACAGCCAATCAATTTAACCAGGCTTTCCCACCAAAAGCTGAGCCATGCCTTGCGGCAGTTATGTACAGCCTCTTCTAGCCGTCATCTGTTAAGCTATTGCTTAATACAATACACACTCCAATACACAGCACTGTCTCACCTCCAGAGGGAGAATATTACACAGGGCCGGAGCAAAGGCAGAGAAAGCAATCCTTCTGGAAGCTGCCAGAATATAGTAAATGTGCATTCTTTGACTCTCCTACTAGTAGGATCGATGTGTTATCTATCCCTGTAATCTCTTTCCTGCAATATACATTTCCTGCTACAGTTGTAAAACCTGTTTCAATATCCAGCTCAGGTCAGATGTTTGATTTCAGGAACACTCACACAAGTGTATACATCCTGTCTTTATTAGCTGCCCTGTCCTGTGGTGAAACAATAATCTCATCCGATGTAATAAAACTTTTCCACAGACTAAAAGAAAATAGGAAAACTATAGAAAATGATGTAAAACGACTAATGAAAAGAGGCTAATACACCGGTCTGAGCATACTTTTTTTTACATATTATCACCGAAAGACTTCAAACTGTTTACCATTTCATTTGCCGATACGTATCTTAAACACATCCTGCTGTGTTCTAAAAAAACAAGTTTATTTAATATACAAAGTTTAAAATGAAGTCAGAAACCAGGGCTTAAAAAGTGAGCATCGTAATGATAAAACGTAATTGAGAAGTATAAAAATGTCAGGATGATGGACAAACTGTGAATTGGCCCAATCAAATGATCGCTTTGTTTTCCCCCCCGCCCCCGGGTGCGACGTAGCCAATTATCATGCAAGACAGGAAACTGCAACCTGTTTATTCTGTACAGTGAAAAGAAGCGTGTTCTCAGAACTATTCACAAATAGAGAAACCCAAATACAGGTAGTGCTCGACTTATGACCACAACTGAACCCAAAATTTCTGTTCCTGAGACATTTGTGAAGTGAATTTTGCCCCAACTGACCACCTTTCCTGCTACAGTGGTTAACTGACTCACTATAGTTGTTAAGTTAGTCACATGGGTTAAGTGAAGCTGGTTTCCCCACTGATTTTGACAGAAGGTCACAAAAGGTGATCACATGACCCTGCAACATTGCAACCATTATAAGCAGGAACCAGTTGCCATGTGTCCCAATGCTGATCACGTGACCACGGGGAATGCTGCAAAGGTCAGAAGTGTGAAAAATGGTCGTAAGTCAATTTCTTCAGTGCCACTGTAACTTTGAACTGTTACTAAATGAATGGCTGTAAGTCAAGGACTACCTGTATACAAATTGGCATAGCTTTTAAGCGCTTTTGGAAAACAAAGGCACATGATCATATCAAGCAACCAGTAACAAAGTATTCACAGTGCTGTAGAACAGAGGTCCCCAACCTATTGGGCATTATCTCAATTTGAATTATTTGAATTCTGGACTGCAGAAACATGCTTTGGAAACTGCATGCTTGTTCTTAGAATTCTAGATTCTGGGTCTGCAATTAAAATGAAAAAGCCGTGAACTCATTTTTGGCGGGGGGGGGGAGGGAAGGGTTTAGTAAATGAAAGCCTAACCAACCATTCTACTAAAGTTGAATTAACGTTGAGAAAGGTTTAGTACTACAATGGAAAAATGGATGACAAAGGTGATGGAGTTGGTGGAGATGGTAAAAACTGACTTTTAATTCAGGAGAAGAATTTTATCTAGTTTTGTTTCTCCTTGGAAACCACTTCTGGACTTTGTACTCGAAAGTGAAAATAATGAAACCTTGATTTTAGGTTTTGATTATTAGAACGAGTCTGTTTTTAAAGCAAAAGGTTGAAGTTATGACTTTTTTGTATTTACTGTACAGAAGTGGGAAGTCAGTATTTTTTTTTCCTTTCGTTTCTCTGCAGCACTCTTACTTTCCTCTTTAACTTTCGTTTCTATTTGCATTTTACCTTAAAATAAACTCTTATTAAAGTTTATAATTGAAGAAAGAGAGACAACGGTTTATGTCTGCCCCTTGTTTCTCAATTTCATGGAACCTAGACATATTTTTCCCTCTGGTTAAAACTATCAGTCAAAAATTGTTCAAGTTCTAAACGCCTTACCTGATTTTAGATCGGGCTACTTGAAATAGCATATTTTACCATATAAATCCACTAGGTTATAAAACCTTGAAGAGATTATTCTTGTCTTGTCTCACCAGTATTTGAAGCATGTTAGATAGGTGTACAGAAAAGTCATTTACAATGGCATTTTCCTCATTTTGGCACTTTGCTACTTCTACCTTTCTGTACTATGGCTCTAATAATGAACATGATTTCAATGCATTGGTAGAATTATTTTAAAAACGTATAGAAACTCCAAAATATACTTTCTATGTAATATACTGCTAAGCTTGTAAGCCGCCCTGAGTCTTCGGAGAAGGGCGGGATATAAATGGAATTAAAATAAATAAATAAATAAATATGTACACAATACTTTCTTGCTATTATCTTTTGGGTGAAGCAGCTTCATGCAAAGCACACAAAAGAATATAAAAAATAGTAAACATGGCAAAAGCAGGAAAGTAGCTAAATTTACATCAGTAATATGTATTTTTTCATACCTTTCTAATCTTGAAACTTTACTTCCACATCCATTTCGGACATTACCTTTCATTCTTTAAACTTCTCACTTCCTTCTTTTTGAGAATATCATTAACTCCACCCAAACACAATTTTCTTGCTTGCCGCCTATCTTTATACTCACTCTTTTTTTGAAAAAAGTGATTTTGAAATTACATTTAAAAGAATGTGACTTCTTTTCCATTCAAGGCTCAGCTGGCAATTATAGCAACACTAAAAAGTCTTACATATCTGATTTTTTTAAAAAAATGGGCAGCACCAATTAGGGAATATTTTTTAATAAAAAATAGCCCAGTAAGTTTGTACAGGTAGTCCTCAACTTATACAACTGAGCGCAAATTTTCTGTTGTTAAGTGAAACATGTCTTAGGTGAGTTTTGCCCCGCTTTATGACCTTTCTTGCCACATTTGTTAAGTAAGTTGATAAGTTATTAACCCTTACGCCAGTTAAGTGAATCTGAGTTCCCCACTGGCTTTGCTTGTCAGTGTGATCACATGACTTCAGGACACAGTAATGATCATAAATATGAACCAGTTGTCAAGCATCAGAATTTGGATCACATGATCATGGGGATGCTGCAAAGGTTGTAACTGTGAAAAACGGTCATAAGTCATATTTTACATAAGCCATTGAAGAGTCACGAAATGAACTGTTGTAAGTCGCGGACTAGCTGCACTTCAGCCTACATGCACGTCAATCATAGCCACTCTGGTTGAAAAACGGGGCTCTGTGAAATTTATGCCTTTGAAGTGTGGTGCTGGCATAAAAGATTGCATATACCATGGACAGCCAAAACAACTAACAGAAGGGTGGTGAATTGTATTAAACCAGAAACAACACTAGAATCCAAAATCACAAGACTACGTCTGACTTACTTTAGTCATGTCATGCGTGCAAATTCATTGGAGAAGCCAATGATGCTCGGAATGGTTAACGGATCAAGAAAAAGGGGCTGCGAAGAACTCGCTGGCTTAATACCCTCGGAGCTGATACAAAGATGAACATCCAACAATTGAGGAAAGCTGAACTTGACAGGATAACATGGAGACCACTTGCCTATAAAGTGGCCAAGAGTCAGAACTGAATGAATGAATAAAATGTTTGAAATTCAAACAACTATTTTGAGTTTGAAAAGCTTCCAAACTGATCAAAGCAGTCTTTTTCCACTTGAAATAATTTCCGTGCTTGAAATAGGTAGTTCAAATTTTACGTTTTTCCAGTTCTAAATGTTTTGCATAGATCTAGCTAGAAAGTTTTTTAAAAAAAAAACAGGCAGGTTTTTTTCCCCCTCCCCCTTTTCTAATAACTAACTAAAAGAGAGGTTTAGTGTTTTGCTTCACAGCATAATTTGTAGAACAGATTGATTTTTAAAAATGAAAATCTGGGACTGATGGCTTATTCCATAGAGTAATTTCCACTTGTTGTCTTTCACAGATGCCTCGCCTTCACATATTTGTGGTTTCCTTAAGCCATGGAAGGAAATGAGGCATTGTACAGATCACCAAAGAGAAACCTGTAGATTGGTTTTTCACAGATGACAATTTTCAGCAGAATATATATAGTAATCAACCATTAAAGTCACTGTTCCTGCTCATCATTACACTCTTCTGTAAGTGTTAATCCACTACTGGTCTCTCCAGTCTTGGGGTTTGAGCTGTCAAGTACCTTCTCTTCATCTGTCTTTTGAAGAGGCACTTTCTCACTAGATATTCCTGTAACTAAATTGTTCTTAACTGTAAACGGAGAGAAAATTTTTAAGAATGTCATTAACAGGTACAGGTTAATTCACATATAACTGGTCCCTTAATGACCTTACAAAGTTACTACAGAGCTACGTACAATTTGTTTTCAGTTAGGACAGCCTTATCCTTGGCATGGTCATGTCATCACATTTTGGGGACTTTGACAACCAGCTCACCTTTACTGCTGTTTGTACCGTCTCAGTCACACGACCATAAGTTGCAACTTATCTGATAATTTCCAGCATTTACTTCCGGTTTCTGGCACAATCCATTGGGAAAGTGGATTTTTTTAACAACCACTGTCTTCGCTTAACAACTGCCACAAAAATTGTCACAATAACCTATGACCATAATTCTGGCCTTAAATATAGTCATAAGTCAAGGACTAGCTGAACAGTTTCCTCACTGGCTTTGCTTTAACAGAACATAATAGAATACCAGAGTTGGAAGGAACCTTAGAGGTCTTCTAGTCCAACCCCCTGCTCAGGCAGGAAACCCTATACCATTTCAGACAAATGGTTGTCCAATCTCTTCTTAAAAACTCCCAGTGTTGGAGCATTCACAATTTCTGGAGCCAAGTTGTTCCACTGATTGTTTTAACTGTCAGGAAATTTCTCCTTAGTTCTAGGTTGCTTCTCTCTTTGGTTAGTTTCCATCCCTTGCTTCTTGTCCTGCCTTCAGGCGCTTTGGAGAATAGCTTGATTTGCTCTTCTGAGAAATTGGAACACTGCTATCATCCCACCCCTAGTCCTTCTTTATACCCTTCATTTTTTAGATGTGAAAGCTTACCTTTATTTTTACAGTACAGTACTGTTCCAGCTCCTAGTGCCAATCCAGGGTACCTGGGAGATCAAGAATAATAATTGCATGTAATAATTGTTATCACTGTGTGTTGGGGGGAGAGAGCACAGGGGGAGGCTCAGCTAATCTCAATGTACACATGTTGTACTTTGACAATAAAGGTTTATTTATTTATTTATTTTATTTATCTCCCTCACCTTCTGGCTGCCAAAGGACAGACTGTTCCAATGGGGTCTCCAAAGCTTCATGTTCTGCTCGACAAACATAAGTCACTTCAACATCATTCTTCTGGGGGAATAAGACACTGTTGATGGAAAACATCCCATCTGGCATGCGGTGCACCTCTGACTTTACATGCTCTTGTGGCACTCCGTTTTGCAACCACTGAATGTGGATTGGAGAGGGATAAAATTTGCTCACACTACACTCAGCTGCTACAAATTTCTCCCCCTGTGGCCTTGTGATCAGTTGAAGGACGGGGCGAGCTGCAAAGAGAGGAAGGAAATTTGAAGCCCTGGATCCAATCGGCCAGTTTTTCTCAAACTTGGCAACTTGAAGATGGGTAGGTTGAATAACACTGCAATAGACAATTCCTATCATCAGTTCCCAACTCCTTGAAGCCAGCCTGAGATTACAGATAGTCCTCAGCCTACAACCATTTATTTAGTGAGCGTATGAACTTACAGTGGCGCTGAAAAAAATAAGGTATGACCATGTTTCACACAACCATTGAAGCATCCCCATAGTCATGTGATTAAAATTCAGACACTTGGTAACTGGTTCATATTTATGATGGTTGCAGTGTCCTGAGGTCATGTGATCAGCTTTTGCAACCTTCTGGAAGCAAAGTTATTCTTGGCACAGCTGTTGTGTAAACTAGGGTCAACTGTTTCAGCTGACCAGTCAGGAACACCAAGATCAGTGTCCAGCTACTGACTGTGCCCCTCTTCTGTCTAAAACAGTGTTTCTTAAACTTGGCAACTTTAAAATGCTTGTACTTCAGAATTTGGGGAGTTGATGTCCATGCATCCTAAAATTACCACATTTGAGAGATCTGAAACAAACACAGGTCATGAGCTACGAAGCTACCTGTCAGCGCTGCTAACATCGGATGTTCTTGCTTTGACAACAGATGGAAATGCAGCCATTTTACTCTTTTGCTTTTAGAGTTAGTTGATGCTGGGAGGAGGAATGTGGATGAGAGTCCAGTTAGTCATAACAATAATAACTCAGCCGTGGGAATCCAAGGTTATTGAGCCCAAAGTTGATAAAGATTTGGCGGCCTGGAGAGCTGGGGAGAAAGCCTGCACTTCAAGCTAATTGGGGAATGTGATTTATGACCGTTGATTGGAGGAGGGAATTGTGCTTTGTTACTTTGTCCTCAGGGGAGGGAAATCAGTTTTTGGCTTTAACTATGTAGTGCCAATACTTTGTTTCTCGAATAAAAGATTCTTTAAGGTAAACAATGCCTCAGATTCGGGCTGGTCTGGATTCTGACTGGGCAGAGACTGACAGGGGGGAGACGAGCAGTCTTGGGAATGTTATCTGGAATGAATTCGATCCTGTGACCCCGGAAGAGGTGGACAGGATCATGAGGAGACTGAGTTCCACCATGTGTTTATTGGACCTGTGCCCCTCCTGGCTTGTGTATGCAGCTCGGGAGGGGACACGAGGCTGGCTGCAGGCAGTAATAACTGCTTCTTTGAGGGAGGGTACCTTCCCTGCCACCTTGAAGGAGGTGGTGGTGAGGCCCCTCCTCAAGAAGCCTGCCCTGGACCCGGCTATTTTGAACAACTATCATTCGGTCTCCAACCTTCGCTTTCTTGCGAAGGTTGTTGAGAGTGTGGTGGTGCATCAGCTCCCTCTGTTCCTGGAGGAAGCTGATTATCTGGACCCGTACCAATCGGGCTTTAGGCCCGGGTACAGCACAGAGACGGCATTGGTCATGCTGGTGAATGATCTCTGGTGTGCTCGGGACAGGGGTTGTTCCTCTATCCTAGTCCTATTAGATCTCTCAGCGGCTTTTGATACCATCAACCATGGTATCTTACTGCAGTGCCTCAGGGGGTTGGGAGTGGGTGGCACTGTTCTACAGTGGTTCTCCTCCTACCTCCTGGGCCGCTTGTAGTCAGTGTTGACGGGAGGGCAGAGGTCCGCCCCGAGGCCTCTCGTTTGTGGAGTCCCTCAGGCGTCGGTCCTCTCTCCCCTCTTGTTCAACATCTATATGAAGCCGCTGGGTGAGCTCATTCATGGTTTTGGGGTGGGGTATCATCAGTACGCTGATGATACCCAGCTTTTTCTTTCCACCCCGAACCAACCCAGTGATGCCCTCGACGTGATGTCCCGTTGCCTGGAGGCGGTCCGGGTTTGGATGGGGAGAAACAGGCTTCGACTCAGTCCCGCCAAGACTGAGTGGCTGTACATACTGGCATCTTGGGTTAACCAGTCTATTCCATCATTAACTATGGGGGGTGAGGTGTTACCCCCCGTAGATAGGGACCGCAACTTGGGCGTCCTCCTGGACTCACGGCTCAGTTTGGAAGATCATATAGGAGCTGTGGCCAGGGGGGCTTTTGCCCAGGTTTGCCTGGTGCGCCAGTTGCGGCCCTATCTGGACCGAGACGCCCTACGTACAGTCACTCATGCGCTCGTGACCTCTCGAATAGACTACTACAATGCTCTCTACATGGGGCTGCCCTTGAGGACCACTCGGAGGCTTCAGCTGGTGCAGAATGTGGCCGCGCGAGTTGTGATGGGGGTCTCCCGATACTCCCATGTAACGCCTCTTCTCCGCGAGCTGCATTGGCTTCCAGTTGCCCTCTGGGTGAGATTCAAGGTGCTGGTGATGACCTATAAAGCCCTAAATGGCATGGGTCCGGATTATCTTAGGGAGCACCTGCTGCCAGCATCCACTTCCCATCGTCCTGTGTGCTTCCACAGGGAGGGCCTCCTCAGGGTCCCGCCGGTCAGGGAGTGCCGGTGGGTGATCCCCAGGGGGAGAGCGTTCTTGGTGGGTGCGCCTGCCCTATGGAATCAGTTGCCTGTGGAACTCCGGATCACCCCCGACCTTCGTTCGTTTTGCTGGGACCTAAAAACTTGGCTATTTGATTTAGCCGGCCTGGACTGAGGGGTTTTAATGGTTTTAAATTTTAAACTGTTTGGGGGCTATTAATTTAATTTAATTTTAATTTGTACATTGCACTGTTTTAATTTGCCCTGTAAACCGCCCTGAGTCCTTCGGGAAAAGGGCGGTATATAAATCGAAACAAACAAACAAACAAATAAATAAATAAAGTTCATTTGAAGAGTTTTCATCTGCTGGAACCATGACGCTACCTGCCTTTGGGCATTCCTGGATCCTACAGGGAGCCAAGATGCCTGATGCCCACCAGTGGGAAACCAGGCAACTTCTAAGCCTTACGGAGCCCTAGGCTCACGTTTGACTTGTGCTAGCAGAGAGGTTACAGGGCATAAAGGCCATATATTTACAATCTCAAAGAACCAATCTATCAAGACAGTAAATCTACTGTAGCTTTTATCACGTGCAGTTTGAACAACCATCATTACAGATATATGCAGTTACTGCAATACCCTTATGTTTTTATTTCTCACTTCTCCTGACCTACAGCAACATCTCTGGGGTCCACATCCAATGTTTGGGGAGCTGCCTGTAGCACTGGGATGTTAAATTGTGCACCACTGTGTCTGAAAGGTGCAATGATGTCAAATTGACGTGTGCCATGTTCTGATTCTACAGGGAGCACAATTTAGTACTTTAGTCCCTCCCCCCCCCTTTGGCAGATATCCAAGTTGTGCATATCCTTCGGGGTGACAAATAAAATATCATATGGTATCTTTCAACTTAGTATCAGAACATATACAAGGCCCCAAGAGCTTCTCATCTTCCACTAAATACAGATTAGTTGAAAGAGTGACATTACCCAGAAGGCAAAAACGTCTGCAAGTTGAGTCTAAAGCCAGCTGTGAACCTAATGGCTGTGAACCTACACAACAGTATGGTTTGTTTGGTTCTGACTTTAGGATGTCACGATAACAAGCCACACGACGTTTGTCAGCTAAGGGTCGGTAACTGGGTGGGTCACATAAATATAGTCAATGAGGACTTTTTAAAAAATAAAGATTTAAATAAGCAAGATGATGTTTTCTGCCTTTTGTGGACTCAACGCTGCCTTTCAGCCCAAATGTCAAGAAACAGGGTAAAATAAAGAGGCTGTGACTGGACAGCTGGAGAAAAGCTGCCAGCAATCCTTGCTTTCCAAGCAAAAGGCCAAACTCACCTTGCAACCGCAACTGGAAATTTAGTACCTCTGGCCCTTCGTTTGCTTGGTGATCGATATGGCAAGAGAAGTTGGCATTGGCATCCGAAAATTCTGGTATGAGCTTCAAGACACTTTCTGCTCTGAACAATTGGCCGGTGCTGGGCTGAGCAGGAGGCTGTTCGGGGCCTTGCACAATCCTATCATTTCGGAACCACGTCATAGATATTTTGCCAGGATAAAAATCTGTTGCTGTACACGCAACCGTGCTTGGCTTGGTCAACTGCACGTTTGTAGAGCCGAGTTTAACAAGTGGGGGAACTGGGAACAGAGAGGATAGAAGAAGACATTCTTACTGTCTAGGAACCCCATTAAATCCATTAGTCAGCATCCAAGGCCAACAGCTGTGATCCACCTACTGCTATATAGTATTGCTTGGAAATGTGCAAGTCAGCATCTGGAAGCCGCACGCAAGACAGAATGGGAAAATTCCAAAGCCAAGAACAGAAAGATTGTTAGCTTCCTACAGGAAATGTTTCAAAGCTGTAATTTCTCACAAAGGAGGTGGCACTGATGGAAAGAATGTCTAAACATCTGCACCTGTTCCTCACAATTTTCTTACTCTGGGTCAATAAACAATTGCACATAAACAGTGTAACACACATTCAAGTTGTAGAAAGATGCATTTAACTCCATACCAGGTACAGGTTGTATCCAGTTCTGTTGCCTTTGGAATTTACTGAAACACACACACACACAAACACACACGTGGTGGCTCAGTGGGTTAGGACGCTGAGCTTGTCGATCAGAAGATCGGCAGTTTGGCGGGTCAAATCCCGAGTGCCGCGGAGCAGAGTGAGCGCCTGTTACTCGTCCCAGCTTCCGCCAACCTAGCAGTTCGAAAGCACGTAAATATGCAAGTAGAAAAATAGGGACCACTCCGGTGGGAAGGTAACAGCGTTCCGTGCGCCTTTGGCGTCTAGTCATGCCGGCCACATGACCACGGAGACATCCTCGGACAAACGCTGGCTCTTTGGCTTTGAAACGGAGATGAGCACCAGCCCCTAGAGTTAGAAACGACTAGCAGGCATGTGCGGACCTACAGTAAGAAGGATTTTGGCTGACAAGTAATTTTGATGAGCAAACCAAGCTAACAAACTTTTCTAGGGAGGAAATTCAAAGAAATTCAAATGAAAAGAAGACACTACTGATAACAATCTCTCCAATGGCCAACAGTCCAGCTCAGATAATGGCTAATCCCAAGACAGCAAGATCTGATGACAATTTCAGATGGTACAGGTAGCATATAGGTAGATATGACAGGGCCTTATTTTATTTGCATATTCATTCTAATTATGTATGTTATGTATCCAGAGATGCCAAGGGAATCCACCCCACAGAGTCCAAGGTGAGGGCAATCAAACTGGCACCCACACCTAAGAACAAGTTAGAGCTACAGGCATTCCTGGGCCTGCTTAACTTCTATCACACATTCCTCCCACACAAGGCAGCCATTGCAGAGCCACTTCACAGGTTACTGGACAAAAAGGCAGCATGGGTCTGGACTTCCGTCCACAACCAAAGTTTCAGAGCCTTAAAGGCACATCTGTCTGATAAATCCACAGTAACCCATTTCATTGAAACAAAGCCCATATGCATCTCGTGTGATGCATCCCCATATGGTGTGGGCGCAGTACTAAGTCACCTTGAGCCTAATGGGGCTCAAATCCCTATAGCCTACTATTCCAGGACGCTGTCTGGAGCAGAGAGGAACTACGCCCAAATAGATAGGGAGGCCCTGGCAATCGTGGCAGGGATTAAGAAGTTTCACGACTACCTGTATGGCAGGGAGTTCACCGTCTACACGGACCACAAACCCCTGCTAGGCCTGTTCACAACGGACAAGCAGACCCCCCCCCCAAATACTGTCTCCCAGAATGCTCCGGTGGTCCATCTTCCTTGCAGCTTACAATTGCAAGCTGGTGCACAAGCCAGGGAAGGAGATGGGCCACGCAGACGGCCTAAGTAGGCTACCCATAGTCACCACTGAACCAGACCCGGCACCAGCAACACAGATCCTAGCTCTGCAGGAACTACCTGAATGCCCAGTACATGCCAAGGACATTGCAACCAGCACGGCCACTGACAACATCATGAGCAGGGTACACTCATGGGTTTGCACGGGGTGGCAGGACAAGTCTCCGGGGCCTGAGTTCCAGGCCTATTTCACCAGGCGACACGAGCTCTCCACGCACCGGGGTTGCCTCCTTTGGGGAAGCAGGGTCATCATCCCCACCGCAGTCCGAGGCAGGGTGTTGGAATCCTTACATGAGGGACATCTGGGGGTGGTTAGGATGAAGGCGCTGGCCAGAAGCTACCTCTGGTGGCCAGGGCTGGACAAGGACATTGAGGAACGGGTCAAGGCCTGTTACACATGCCAGAGATCCAGGCCAGAAATGCCTCATGCCCCAGTGCACAGGTGGGAAGCCACACACACACCCTGGTCCCGCATTCACATCGACTATGCGGGGCCGTTCCAGGGCCAACTGTTCTTAGTGGTAGTGGACAGCCACTCTAAGTGGCTGGAGGTAGTCCCTGTCCCCAACATGACCTCAGCAAGGACAATCCAGGTGCTCAGAGCCCTCTTTGCCACACACGGCCTCCCCGACGTAATTGTGTCTGATAACGGGCCTCAGTTTACCGCTAATGATTTCCAGGCGTTCTTGAAGGCGAATTGGATTAGACATGCCACCGCCGCGCCCTTCCACCCAGCGACTAACGGGCAAGCTGAACTGATGGTAAGGACGACCAAGGACGCACTCCAGCGTATCATCAGCGGGGACTGGCATCACAGACTGGCGAAATTTCTGCTTGCCCAACACACTACACCATGCGTTGCTACCGGAAAGAGCCCAGCAGAACTACGATGGGGACGGCGTCTCATCACCAAGCTTGACCTTTTACACCCGGACCAAGTGGCAGCAGAGACGGATAGGCCATCATCATCATTATCATCATCATCACACAGGGTTCTCAATGTGGGGGACCTGGTCTGGGCAAGGAACTACGGGGCAGGGCATCCATGGATTCCGGGGACAGTGGTTGAGAAAAATGGACCTCTCTCGTACATCGTGGGGGTGGAGAGGGATCGACACATAAGGCGACATATCGACCAGCTCAGAGGAAGGGTCCCTGAGTGCACCACCCACGCCCAACAGGATAGCCACACCCCAAGGGAGGTCAGCCCAACCGGAAACAACTCAGAACCAGAACCAGAGGAGGAGGGCCTCCTGCAACCAGCTCTGCTCAACCCAGCACAGAGGCTTCACGAGCCTGCTGTCCAAGTCCAGGGCCAAGCCACACCCAGACGGTCCACCAGGCCCCACAGGACACCTGCCTACTTAGCAGACTATGTGTGTGAGTCACCATTTAGTAGCTGCATGTGTATTGGCACATTGTATATAGTTATGTATGTACATAGTTGTAATGTTGAGTCTATGGTTGTCATGTGGTTCTTCTCTAAGGGGGGAGGGGTGTTATGTATCCTGAGGCAGGCATCTGCATAGCAACAGCCACCAGGGGGAGTGGCCTGGACGGTTTTGGCGGGAAACCTAGTTTTGGCGGGAAACCTAGGGCCAACCCCTTTGGCTGGCCGCCTGCCTGGCTAGGTATATAAGGAGGCCAGGTTGCCCTTGTTCTCCAGTACGTTCCCCCCCACAATAAAGAGCTGAACACGTACTCCGGCTGGCGTCTCTTCCTTGCGTCGGACCCACTACATAACAATGTATATATTTCTTTTAAATTTATACGGGGGTCAGAGGATATACCTGACAAAAAAAAGGTGGAAGTGGGGCTGGGTGGATTTATTCTCCCTCCCCGCCCCCATTTGCAGAAACTCTCTATTTTTCTATTTAACTCATCTAGTATACTTCGTAATTAGATTTTGATGGTGTATATATTTACATATATATTAGTAACTATGTGTGTGTGTGTGTGCTGTATAGAGAGAAACGCACATATATTTACTGAGTATATACATTATATACTCAGCTTGTATAGCAATAAACAGCACTGGATTCCTTTGTTGGGTGTGTGCATGTATCTGGTTTTGTTCCTGTTGGTTCCCACCCTCTGACAAACTGCAACAGCTGATGACGTGTGGTGCGCTGACAGGTAGCAAGGGGGCTGTTGGCTGAAGCAGGATATGGCTCCCTGTTCAGGCAATCTCTTCTCCCACTTGGGAATGTCACAAGTTCCCACCCAGCTTGTTAAGAACTGGGTGAATACATCACAAGGAAGAAGTGGTGCTGGAGGAATTGAAAGTCCTCCTGCTTCTGCCAGATCTACAGGTAGTCCTCAACTTAGGACCACAATTGAGCCCAACATTGACGTTGCTAAGTGAGAAACTTTGCCCCATTTTATGACTTTTCTTGCCACATTTGAATCATTGCAGTTTTGTTAAATTAGTAACACGGTTGCTAAGTAAATCTGGCTTCCCCATTGACTTTACTTGTCGGAAGGTTGCAAAAAGTGAGCACATGACCCTGGGAGACTGCAACCTTCAAAAATCTGAGTCAGTTGGCAAGCACGCGAATGTAAATCACGTGACCGTGAGGAATGCTGCAAAGGTCAGAAGTGTGGAAAAAATGGTCATGTCAATTTTTTCAGTGCCGTTGTAACTTCGAACGGTCATTAAGTGAACTGTTGTAAGACAAGGACGACCTGCATTTCGACCTACGTGCATGTCAATCATAGCCACTCTGGCTGAAAAACAGGGCTCTATAAAATTGAGGCCTTTGAACCGTGGTGCTGGCATAAATGATTGCATAAACCATGGACAGCCAGAACAACTAAGAGGAAGGTGCTGAACTGTATTAAACCAGATTGTCCTATCAGGAGACATCACCTGCTGACAAGTCTTTGGGCAGATCATGCAAAGCTACTTCTTTAACGGGTCTCCATCCCTGTGACTCAAGCACTGTAGCTAAAGTGGAGGTGGATTGTATCTTCCTGGTAAAACAAGAAGTAGATGTAGTCCTCGACTCCTGACCATTCAATTAGTGACCGTGTGAAATCGCAACAGGACTGGAAAATATGACTTATAACCAGTCCTTGCCCTTACAACTGTCACAGGTGTCCCTCCCAGTCGTGTGATTAAAATCCTGGTGCCTGGCAATTGCCATTTATTATGACATTTGCAGTGTCCAGGGGCCACAGGATTACACTTTCTGGCTTTTATTGCCAGCTTCTGGCAAGCAAAATCGATGGAAATCAGATTCGCTTAACAGCAATGTGATTCACTTAACAGCCACAGTGATTTCTTTAATGACCGCAGCAAAAAAAAAAAAAGTCGTAAAATTGGGCACAACTCGCAATAGCCACTCTTCATAGTGACAGGCATTCCAGCCTGATTGTGGTCATATCTTGAGGGCTCCCTGTAATTGAAAATGTTTTCAAGCAAAACGAAAACGAAAACAAAAGCCTGGTGCTGTAGATATTACTGAGTAAGTATGTTTTAGCATCATTAATAGTCAGTGACCCCTAACTCCCTCCAAAAGACTTTTAAAATTGTGGTCTAGATCGGGGGTAGACAATTAATTTTCCCAAGGAGCCACATTGGAAACTGGGACTGTTGTGGAAGGCTGTCGCCGCCACCCCCTGCCCTCCTGCCACCCCACCCCTGCCCTCCTCCCCCGACGTCCCCACCCTTTCCCCCACTGCCAATGCCCTGCCTCCCACCAGATGTGGCCCACTGGTAATAAAATGCCCATCCAGATCAAGGGTTTTGACCTGTGTTGTGTTCACGCTTAAAACATCTTTAAGGTTAACGTAGCACCCTCATCCCGTTTCCCTTGATTTCCTTTACCTTCCACTCTCAACTCTACTGACTGTTGTTCACGGTCAGGGCTGTAGATAACAGTGCAAGTATAAGTGTTGCTATCTGCGTCCTGCACATCTGGAAGTAGGAGGCTGGCATTGCCCCGTAGCAGGTCTTCAGGAGACATCTTTGCCCCTTGGTGAAAGACTTCTAACTTATCTTCATACTTAGCAATATCTCTGGTGCCCACACGCCACGTCACAGCCAGGCGTTCGCGATCTATGTGCCCAGAAGAATCCTGGAAGTAACAAGGCAGGAGGACATCAGAACCCGGTTTGGCTTGAATTGTTCCTTCGGGGAGCGTAACGCTCAAAGCTGCCTCTGAAAGAGAAAGACAGCAGGACGAATTGCCATTAGAAAATCAACAGACAGGACGAATTGCCGTTAGAAAATCAATAAGATTTCTGCTTATTTGAAGGATCATTCACAAGAAAGGTACATTTCGGTTTGGAGAAGATGGATAGATTATATCCAGGATAAATATGGGACTAAAAAGTTCCATTTAGCTTATGAGTAAATTTTAGATTGTTGTTATTATATTTAGTATTAGTACTATTTAATAATTTGGATATTTTTTGTTTGCTTGTATTTAAGTTATAGGGAGTTAAAGCGTATTATGTATTTGGTTATTTATATAGTTGGTTAATGTTAGCTAGATTATGATTATTATATATTTGTAACCCTGTAATCAGCTCTGGGAAGTGGGGGGGAGGGGGGGGTCAAGGGTGGGTTGGGGGGGATAATATTGTAATTTTTATAAAACTTTTCAATTAAAAAAAAAGAAAATCAACAGAAGGCACCACAGATGTTCCTCAACTTACCACAGTTCACTTAGTGACCGTTCGCAATTACAATGGCACTGGGGGAGAAAAAAAATGACCATTTTTCATGCTTATGACTTTTGCAAACACTTGGCAATTGACTCGCATTTATTATGGTTGCAATGCCCTGAGGTCACGTGATCACCTTTTGCAGCCTTCTTCTAAGAAAGTCACCAGGGAAACCAGATTTATTTAACAACAGTGTTATTAGCTTAACAACTCCAGAGATTGACTTAACAATTGTGACAGGAAAGGTTGTAAAATGGGGCAAATTCACTTAACAAATGTGGCGGGGTGGTGGTGGGTGGTGGTGTATGAGCTGAAGCGGTGGCAGCACCGCACAGGCCTGAGGGAGAGTCAGCTGGAGCTGCGGTTTTGCTGGGGCTCTGTTGAGGCCCAGGATCGGCGCATATGGCTCCAGCTGATCGGGGCATCCAGTGGCCTGGGGAAGAGTGATGGGAGCTGGGGGGCTGCTGGGGGTGGTGGTGGTGCTGGCCAGGATCCAAGAAAGAGGGCACGAAGCTCCTGATGAGTGCTACTGGGAAAGGCCAGAGAGGCAGTGGGTGACCGGATAAGGGAGGAGAGAAGGGGATATAAAAGGAGGGTGTTTTTGGTGGGAAAGGAGAGGGGTGAGAGGGACAAATGGTGATAGGGAGAATAGGAGAGGCTTCTGTGAGGCAAGCCTAAGGAGAGATGGGGGATAGATTAAGAGAGGCTTCTGTGGCAAGCCTGAGGGAGAGAAGGGGACAGAATAGGAGAGGCTGTTGCAGGGCAAGCCTGAGGGAGTGAGTTTGAGTGAAAGGGAGGAGCAGAGACTGTGGAAGAAGAGCCCCTTGTGCAGTGCGAGAGAGAGAGAGTGGAAAAGAGAGAGAAGAAGGGCTGACCAGCCACCTGAATACCTCCCCTTTGTGTGACCCGCCTGCTGAAACTGATCACCACTCCACCATCTGACCCAGGCAAGCAGAGGTGCCTGAGCGAGGGACCACTGCGGACCGGCAGCCATACCAAGAAGGCCAGGAGGGCCCGGACTCCAGCGATCCTTACAGGGGTAGCGCTACACAAATGTTTCACTTAGCAACAGAAATTTTGGGCTCAGTTATGATCATATGCCAAGGACTACCTGTATGTGGCCTGGCATCCACATAAGTTCAAGACTGTCTATTTTAGAGAATAGAATAGAATAGAATAGAATAGAATAGAATAGAATAGAATAGAATAGAATAGAATAGAATAGAATAGAATAGAATAGAATAGAATAGAATAGAATAGAATAGAATAGAATTCTTTATTGGCCAAGTGAGACTGGACACAAAAGGAATTTGTCTCCGGTGCATAAGCTCTCAGTGCACATACAAGCAACAAGTGATAAATCGTGATCACAATCATAAGATAGAATCATCATAAATCATAAGATGCAACAGTCAGTGATAGTCATAGGATACTAAATTACCAGTTAACATAAATCATAATAGGATACTAATAAAAAAACATTAACATAAATCGTAAGATACACACAACAAAGTTATAGCCATAAGAAACTACGGAAATAGGTAATAGGAAAGATGAGAAGGGTAATAGTAATACAGCCCTACTAGGTAGTTTGACATCCCAGGCGTAAGACAGTATTGTGGGAATTAGTTGTTTAGCGGAGTGATGGTATGGGGTGGGGGGGAACTGTCCTTGTATCTAGCTCTTGTATCTAGAGATCTTCTCAGCTGAGATCAACCCATCTGAAGAGATCTTCCGAGGAAAAGCTGGTTTTGATCCCCAAGTTTTTGTGAGCTGGTAAGGGGTTGAAGCCAGAAAGTGTTTTTTTTTCTCATCATGGCATCTCTTCAGAAGGCAGGCTGGGCCCTCAATGATGGTCTTGTGAAGATAGTGAAGACCCAGCACTTTTGGATGGTGCACAATGCACCATCTGAAACAAAATTTTATTGCTTAATTCATTAGTCAGGGTATGGCTATTTATTGTTGTTTTATTTTGATCTTGCTGCTCTAAATTTATATATATATATATATATATATATATATATATATATGTGTGTGTGTGTGTGTGTGTGTGTGTGTGTGTGTGTGTATGACAAATAAATACATAATTGGGATGAGAATGGTATATATCCTTCAGGTGAAGAGTAGTTTTGTAAAGGAAGGTTTATTCTTTGACTGAACTACAATGATAAGAATTCCTCGAATGCAGGTTCCTTCCGAAATTCATCATCTATTTCCACCTTATCTAGAGCAGTAAAATATTATTTCAGGGACAGTTTTGAGAGCTGTTTTTCTTTCTAATGATCTCCTCTAACTGAGGGCATCTCTTGACATTTGAACAGTGTGCCGAAAGCTGCCATTTGAAAGGGATATAAAAGTTCATGACTTAGCCTAATACAACAAAATGAACTAGTGTCAGGATCCCAAGAACCAGTGCTTTTTTTGTCATAGAACGCACAGTTGTCGTTGTTGTGTCGAAAATAGGAAGAGAAAGATGGGTTGTATATGTTTGCCACCTTTTTTGTAAAAATAATGAGAAAGAGAAAGAGAGAGGGAGGGAGGGAGGGAGGGAGGGAGGAAAGAAAGAAAGAAAGAAAGAAAGAAAGAAAGAAAGAAAGAAAGAAAGAAAGAAAGAAAGAAAGAAAGAAAGAAAGAAAGAAAATCTCCCTTCTGAGAATCCAGCCCTCTTGAACTTTGATCTACCAATCCTCATTGCCACAGGTCTCCAAAAATGACCATCAAGCTGGGTCCGTTGCCTCCCCATTGCATTAGCCAATTGCAAGATACTGGGCACCATCCACAGCTTCTCTCACCCTGTTGTTGGTTGCTGTTCTTGGCCCCACCCCACAAAACAGCTGATCAGCAAACAGCTGACGGACCATGTTATCAACAGCATTGCAAGTAAACACCAATTGCATGGTTTTCCTTGATAAGCCGCCCACGATTAAGCCTTAAATTTGACATCCTTGAGGACAGAAAAGGAAAAAAGACATTCCCATCACATGGGCTGAAAAGGGAAATGGCGGAACTCTTTGCCAATTTTCTGTGCTTAAAAAAGACAAAAGAAAGAAGGATGTGGATTAAAATCGTAAAAAAAAACCTAACACAAACTAAAGAAAAAAGAATGGTAGGGGAAAAATAAAAAGCAGATGAAAAAGGAACCAGAGAAAAGAAAGAATATTATAAGAAAAAGAAAGCCATAAAGAAGTGACTTCAAACCTTCACTACTACATAGTTCATGCTACGGCATAGTTTGAACCTTCATAGTCCGGTATATATAGTAGCATTAATATTATATAGACAAATGTAGTAAGTCTTCAACCCCCCTTTAAGGTTCCAGACAGCTACTGTATCTCTTGGTCCCACATCCCATCCCCATCCCTTATCTGCAGTATAAGCAAATCCACAACACGTCAACTTTCCTACCCCGTTATCGGCAAAAAAAAGTCCGCAAAGGATTGCCAGAATTTTTGAAGTTCAAGTCCGCACATCTTAAAACTTGCCCAAGTTTGAGGGGAAAAAAAACGGCGCTCGGAGCCGTTTATTATAAAAGACCGATCTGGAAATGCCTGCGCGACAGGATCGCAGCGCGGGGTGGGGGGTGGGGTGGGGGGGGAGAAATGGGGACCTAACCGTTTTTCATCCGCTTAAGCCAGGGGTCTTCAAACTTGGCCCTTTTATGACTTGTGGACTTCAATTCCCAGAATTCCTCAGCCAGGTGCCTGGCTGAGGAATTCTGGGAGTTGAAGTCCACAAGTCATAAAAGGGCCAAGTTTGAAGACCCCTGGCTTAAGCAAATCCACCTAGGCTCAGAAGACTTCGGGGCGATTTCCCACGATAACCCCGCTGCGCCTTTTTCCTTGGAAGAATTAACTGCAATTGGAGTGGGGGGTTTTTTTTGGGGGGGGGGGGAAGAGGTGGTTAAAAAGCGAAAGACCTTCCGCCCAGCATCCAGGTACAATATCGCTCCTCTCCCGTCTCTGGCCTGGCTTTGCTCCCAGCCAACGTCCCGGGACGGTTCCCGAGCCCGGTGGATGCTTGGGCGATTCGGTTTTCTGGTTACTTACGTGTAAACGGCAAATACACCAAGAGGCAAGCGAAGGATCCGAAGGAGAGCGACATGCTTATTTTTAAGCCTGCGTTACAGTTTCGCTTTCGTCTGGCGTTCGCCCATGCTCAGCGTTTTGGTTTTTTTCCGGGTGAGCGAAAGAAACGTTTTCCGATTAATCGAGAGGGGAGGGGGGGGGAAACACCCACCCACAGAGCTGAAAATTAATTTACGGTATAATAAACGATAGTTACCCCGCGAAAAAGGGGAGGGAGTGGGAAGAAATTGAATTGAATAATAATAATAAAAAAAGCTAAATAAAGACAAACTGGGGACGGGTAGTTTACCCGAATGACGCGAATTCAAATAAAAATTAAAAAAAACATATTGCTTGTAGTCATTTTATAAGAGCTAAAGTGCGATAGACCTAATAGTTTATTGTTGTTAGCATATGGTAGTTTATGATTGTTTTTTACTTTTATACCTTGTATTTAGCTCTGGGAAGTTGGGGAGGGGGGAAGGGGAGGGGGGAGGGCTGGGTTGGGTTGGGAAGGGGGGGTGGGGGTGGGGAGGGGTTGTTTTGTTAAAGATAAAATGTATTGAAAAACTTTTCAATAAAAAAATAAAATAAAAAAACAAACTTGTTGAGAGCACAAACTTGATGAGAAGCAGAAGACAATCCAGTACAGAATGTTTGATTTTATGGGATATAAAGGTAAAGGTTCCCCCCAAAAGGGATGCGGTGGCTCAGTGGGTTAGGACGCTGAGCTTGTCGATCAGAAGGCTGGCAGTTTGGTGGGTCAAATCCCGAGTGCCGCGTAACAGAGTGAGCGCCTGTTACTCGTCCCAGCTTCTGCCAACCTAGCAGTTCGAAAGCACGTAAAAATGCAATACGGTGGGAAGGTAACAGCGTTCCGTGCGCCTTTGGCGTCTAGTCATGCTGGCCACATGACCACGGAGACGTCCTCGGATAAGCGCTGGCTCTTTGGCTTTGAAACGGAGATTAGCACCAGCCCCTTTAGGTTCCCCTGCACATGCGTGCTAGTCGTTTCCGACTCTAGGGGCCGGTGCTCATCTCCGTTTCAAAGCTGAAGAGCCAGCGTTTGTTCGAGGATATCTTCTGTGGTCATGTGGCCGGCATGACTAGACGCCAAAGGCGCACGGAACGCTGTTACCTTCCCACCGTAGTGGTCCCTATTTTTCTACTTGCATTTTAACGTGCTTTCGAACTGCTAGGTTGGCAGAAGCTGGAACGAGTAACAGGCGCTCACTCTGTTATGCGGCACTCGGGATTCGACCCGCCAAACTGATGGCCTTCTGATCTTCTGACCTTCTGATTATGGGATATATCATGGGATATATTATGGGATATAGGACCTGATAAAACAGATAGCAAGAGAAATAAGAACAATAATATGTTTTGACAAGTTTTTCCAGTTTGTTAATGTAATGTATTGGGCCTTTTACTTGGAACTGTTTTCACGTGTCTTTGAATGCTGCTTGAAATTGCTTAATTAGGGTGTTGCTGGCTACTCAGGACAATCACTGGTTGGCTCTGGGGTGGGAATAGGTTCCTTCAAACCTATTGGCCGCCTAGCAGCCAACTGTATAAGTAGTTGCGTGGAAGCCTCTGTTTTCAGTTCTGTTCCTGTTACTACAATAAAGCAATGTTCCTGTTTGAACCCTCTGGTCTCCCTCCTGCTTCCCAAGAACCCACTACACAACAGTTAACATCGGTGCAATGAGAACTTTCTTATACAGTAATTGGCCTTATTCAAGATGGCAACGAGGACGTTTATGGCAAGGAGGCTGAGGGTTTGATGAACTGGTGTAAGAAAAACAGTCTAGTTTTAAACGTTGGAAAAACCAAAGAGATCATTGTCAATTTCAGAAAAGGCAGGCACAGCCACACTCCTCTCTGTATTAATGATTCACCTGAGGGGACGGTTGCCAGCATCAAACTTCTGGGTGTGCAGTTAACGAGTAGGCTGGCTTGGTTGCTCAAGAGCAGGACACTGGTGAAGCGAGCACAGCAGCGCTTGCTTTTTCTGCATCGCAAGAGAAAAGCACATCTTCCTTCCCCTGTCCTTACCACTTTGTACAGAGGGACGATCGAGAGCATCCTGTCATGGCATTACTGTCTGGTTTGGAAGCATCACTGCTTCAGACAGGAAGGCGGTGCAGAGAGTGGTGAGGATGGCAGAAAAGATTATCGGCAGTTCCCTCCTGTCCAGGGGGGGATATGAGCATATGAGCATTGTTTGAGCAGGGTCCGCAAGATTGTCTGGAACAATACACATCCTTGTCACAATCTATTTTCTTTGTTACTTCCTGGGAGGAGGCTTCATGGTATCTGAAGCAGAACATCCAGTTTCGGTCACAGTTTTATTCCATACGGTATCAGTCTTGTGAACTCTCAAGCTTCCTCTTTCTGCTATGTATTCAAGATGGACCGTGATTAATATTTATATGTAAGGGTGCAGGTGTATACATATGTTGCATGTAGCATGTTAATATGTGTGTTATGTATGTGTACGCTTTCGAGAGCAGTGTGCCAGTGTGCCCACAGTAAAAAATGACAAGAAAGGTTATTTTATCTATCTTACGTAGCCAAGGGGCGAGCTTGACACTGTGTTTGCAATTGTTACTATCAATTGGAATAGAGCTGGAAAGAACCTTAGAGGTTTTCTAGTCCAGGCGTCCCCAACCCCTGGTCCGTGGACTGGTACTGGGGATGGCATGCCAGCAACCGGGCCACACAAACAAGCAAAGCCCCATCTGTGGGATGCAGGCAGCACACAAAACCACGCACCCTCCGGTCTGCGGAAAAACCTGTCTCCACGGAACTGGTCCGATGCCCAAAATGTTGGTGACTAGTCCAAACCCCAGTTCAAGCAGGAGACCCTATGCCATTTCAGATAGGTGACTGTCTAGTCCAGAGGTCGCCAACATTTGGGCACCAGGGACCAGTTCCATGGAGAGAGGTTTTTCCACAGACCAGACGGGGCGTGGTTTTGTGTGTTCCCTGCATCCCACGGATGGGGCTTTGCTTGTTTGTGTGGACCGGTTGCTGGCATGCCGCAGCCCAGTAATGATCCACGGACTGGGGGTTGGGGACCCCTGGTCTAGTCTTTTCTTAAATACCTCCAGTGATGAAGCACCTATAGCAGACATGTCAAACACAAGGCCCGGGGGCTGGATCCGGCCCACGAAGTGGTTTCATGTGGCCCGCGAAGCCATCCTGGAAACAGTGAGGGAACGGCCCCCACTGCCTTGGCCCTGGCCCAGATACCCTCCTTCTGCCAGAGACCCTCAGATCTGTCCCACTCCTGCCCAGGCCCCCATAGGCACCCTTGATGCATTTGGCCATGCTCACCCAGTAGGCCAAATGCACTCTAGCCACGCCCACCCAGTAGGCCACGCCTACCCTGGCCATACCCACCCGGCCCCTTGAGGGCAACCGCAATGCTGATGTGGCCCTCAATGAAATTGAGTTTGACACCCCTGACCTAAAGCTTTGGAGGGCAAGCTGTTGCACTGGTTAATTGTCCTCACTGTTAGGAAGTTTCTCCTTAATTCCAGGTTGCTTCTCTCCTTGATTAGTTTTCATTGTTTCTCGTCCTACCCTCTGGTGCTTTGGAAAATAAGTTCACCTCCTCTTCTTTGTAGCAGCCCCTTACATACTGGAATCATTTCACCCCTAGTCCTTCTTTAGACTGGCAATATGCAATTCCTTCAACCGTTCTTCATATGTTTTGGTCTCCAGGCCTTTAATCATCTTAGTTATTCTTCTTTGCACTTTTTCCAAAGTCTTTTTTGTAATGTGCTGACCAAAACTGGATGCAGTATTCAAGGTGTGGTCATACTAAGGATTTATAAAGCAGTACTAATACTTCACATGATTTTGATTCTATACTAAGGTGAGTTTGATCTATATTTGGAGCAACTGTTCGTGAGAATGAATTCCTTTGGGCTATGACTGTGGATTTAAGAATTTCCAAGAGAAAGTAACAACAAAGCTTATTATGATTCGTTTCACCATCAGCCAGATGCTCAGACTGGATTGTCATTTTTATCTACCTATCAAGACCTTCCCAAGAACCTGGGATAGGCATATGTTGGTGTTAAAGGTATTGTCACTAGATGTAAACTATTCCAAATAAAGTTTCCTTTTGCAGTTGACTGATGTAATTTTGTCAATGCCGATGGTATTTAAGTAGTGCTCCAGATGTTTGGGGATTATTCTGATGATTGATTTTAGGTTTTTTATGAGAACTAAGAAAAACAGGAATTCCTTTGGTGCTCCAGCTGTGTTGAGATTGCACCCAAGGTACTAACTTTGCTTTCTTTTGCCATAGTTGTTCTATTTCTATTTGCAAGTCTTTGTATTTTGTTATCTTCTCCAGCTTTCCCCCCCCCACACTACCCTTCTGTTTGCACTACTGCCATAGCCACTATCCAGACTTTTTTTGTCTATCTTATCCATAATTGTTAAGTCTGGTGTGTTATGTAGCAGGTGCCTTTCTATTTGAATTTTAAAGTTCTAGACTAGAGTAGTTTAACTTCTTCATTTTCTGTTACTTTCTCTACTTTATGGTCCCACCAGTTCTGGTTAAACAAATCACTGCAATTTTTAAGTGAATTATATGATCATTAAGAGAATCCAGCTTCCTCATTAACTTTGCTTACTATAAGCTAGCTGGGAAGGTCACAAATGGCAATCCCACGGTCCCAGGATGTTGCAACTGTTGTGAATACAGGTAGTCCTTGACTTACCACCACAAATGAACCCAAAATTTCTGTTGTCAAGTGAAACCTTTGTTAAGTGAGTTTTGCTACATTGTAAAACCTTTCTTGCCACAGTTGTTAAGTGCATCACTGCAGCCGATAAGTTATTATCCTGGTTGTTAAGTTAATCTGGCTTTTCCATTGACTTCGTTTGACAGAAGGCCAGAAAGGGTGATCACATGACCTCTGGACACAGCAACGGTCATAAATATGAACCAGTTGCAGAGCATCTGAATTTTAATCACATGATCATGGGGATGCTGCAAAGCCATTGTAACTTTGAACAATCACTAAATGAACTGTTGTAAGTCGCGGACTAGCTGTACTTCAGCCTACATGCACGTCAATCATAGCCACTCTGGTTGAAAAACGGGGCTCTGTGAAATTGAGGCCTTTGAAGTGTGGTGCTGGCATAAAAGATTGCATATACCATGGACAGCCAAAACAACTAACAGAAGGGTGCTGAATCGTATTAAACCAGAAACAACACTAGAATCCAAAATCACAAGACTACGTCTGACTTACTTTAGCCATGTCATGTGTGCAAATTCATTGGAGAAGCCAATGATGCTCGGAATGGTTAACGGATCAAGAAAAAGGGGCTGCAAAGAACTCGCTGGCTTAATACCCTCGGAGCTGATACAAAGATGAACATCCAACAATTGAGGAAAGCTGAACTTGACAGGATAGCATGGAGACCACTCGCCTATAAAGTGGCCAAGAGTCAGAACTGAATGAATGAATAAAATGTTTGAAATTCAAACAGGCCCATTTTGAATATCAGACAACTTTTCTGAGTTTGAAAAGCTTCCAAAGTGATCAAAGCAGTCTTTTCCCACTTGAAATAATTGTTTCATGCTTGAAATAGGGTAGTTCAAATTTGAGGTTTTTCCAGTTCTAAATGTTTTGCATAGATCTAGCTAGAACTTTAAAAAAAAAGCCAGGCAGGGGTTTTTCCCCCCCTCCCCCTTTTCTAATAACTAACTAAAAGAGAGGTTTGGTGTTTTGCTTCACAGCATAATTTGTAGAACAGATTGATTTTTAAAAATGAAAAGGGTAGAAATCTGGGACTGATGGTTTATTCCAAAGAGTAATTTCCACCTGTTGTCTTTCACAGATGCCTCGCCTTCACATATTTGTGGTTTCCTTAAGCCATGGAAGGAAATGAAACATTGTACAGATCACCAAAGAGAAACCTGTAGCTTGCTTTTCACAGATGACAATTTTCAGAAAAATATATATGGTAATCATCCAGTCAAAGTCGCTGTTCCTGCACATCATTACACTCTTCTGTAAGTATCAGTCCACTACTGGCCTCTCCTGTCTTGGGATCTGAGCTGTCAAGTACCTTCTCTTTATCTGACTTTTGAAGAGGACTTTTCTAAATGGGTGTTCCTGTAACTGAATTATTCTTCACTGTAAATAGATAATTAAAAAAGTGTCGTTAACAGGTACAGGTTAATTCACATATGACTGGTCCCTTAATGACCTTACCAAGTTACTACACAGCTACTTACAACTTGTTTTCAGTTAGGACAGCCTTATCCTTGGCATGGTCATGTCATCACATTTTGGGCACTTGGAAACTGGCTCACCTTTACTGCTGTTTGTACTGTCTCAGTCACATGACCATAAGTTGCAATTTATTTGATCGTTTCCGGCATTTACATCCGTTTTTTGGCATAAAAAGGCCATGGGGGAAATGGATTTCCTTAACAGCCACTGTCTTCATTTAACAACTGCCACAAGATTGTAAAAAAAAAAATGGGTCTGGTCACGTGTTGCTTTAACGGAGGACCACAACAACCTATGACCATAACTCTGGGCTCAATTATAATCATAGCTCAAGGACTAACTGTACTGTGGCCTCTTCCATCCTAGTTTTTTCCCTGTGTTTGCTTTGTCTCTCCCCTTCATCCTTGCCATTAAACTCTTCATTTTTTAGATGTGAAAGCTTACCTTTATAGTATGCTAGTCCACCTGCTAGTGCCAATCCAGACCCAAGTCCAAGAATGAATCCCAACAACCAAGGAATCACTGCACTTGTACCTGTGGGCCAAGATGGCGAGAGCAGAAATGTATTCCTAGTACTTTGGATACCTGGGAGACCAGGATGAATAATCGCATCTCTCTCACCTGGCCGCCAAACGACAGACTGTTCCAATGGGGTCTCCAAAGCTTCATGTTCTACTCGACAAATATAAGTGAGTTTAACACCACTCGTCTTTGGGAATAAGACACTGTTGATGGAAAACATCCCATTTGGCAAGTGGTGCACCTTCGACTTTACAAACTCTTGTGGCACTCCGTTTTGCAACCACTGAATGTGGATTGGAGAGGGATAAAATTTGTTCACATTGCACTCAGCTGCTACAAATTTCTCCCCCTCTGGCCTTGTGATCAGCTGAAGGATGGGGCGAGCTGCAAAGAGAGGAAGGAAACTTGAACTTCTGGATCCAATATGCCAGTGTTTCTCAACCTTGGCAACTTGAAGATGGGTGGACACTGCAATAGACAATTGCCATCATCAGTTCCCAACTCCTTGAAGCTAGTCTTGGACCCACCTGAGATTACAGGTAGTCCTCAACCTACAACCATTTATTTAGTGACCATATGAAGTTACAGTGGCACTGAAAAAAATTATCACCATTTTTCACACAACCATTGCAGCATCCCCACAGATCCCGTGATCAAAATTCAGACACTTGGCAACTGGTTCATATATTTATGATGGTCGCAGTATCCCGGGATCATGTGATCAGCTTTTGCAGACCTTCTGACGAGCAAAGTTAATGGGGGAGCCAGACTGACTTAACAACTGCATTGCTAACTTAACAACTATAGTGATTCATTTAACAACTGGGGCAAAAAGGTCATAAAACTAGGCAAAATTCACTTAAGAGGAGACTTGCATAGTAACAGAAATTTTAGGCTCAGTTGTGGTCATAAGGCAAGGACTACCTGGATTCTTGGCACAGCTGCTGTGTGAACTAGGGTGATCTGACATCAGCTTGTTTCAGCCGAACACAAAAATCAATGTCCAGTGACTGATTGTGCCCCGCTTCCACCTAAAACAATGCTTCTTAAACTTGGCAACTTTAAGATGCTTATATGTCAGAATTCTGGCAGTTGCTATCTATGTGTCTAAAAACTGCCACATTTGAGAAACACTGATTTCAAACAAACACAGGTCTGAGCTACGAAGCTACCTACCTTTGGGCATTCCTGGATCCTACAGGGAGCCAAGATGCCTGATGCCCACCAGTGGGAAACCAGGCAACTTCTAAGCCCTACGGACCCCTAGGCTCACGTTTGACTTGTGCTAGCAGTGGGAGAGGTTACAGGGCATAAAGGCCATATATTTCCAATCTCAAAGAACCAATCTATCCAGACAGTAAATCTACTGTAGTTTTTATCACGTGCAGTTTGAACAACCATCATTACAGATATATGCAGTTACTGCAATACCCTTGTGTTTTTATTTCTCACTTCTCTTGACCTATAGCAACTTCTCTGGGGTCCACATCCAATGTTTGGGGAGCTGCCTGTAGCACTGGGACCTTAGATTGTGCACCACTGTGTCTGAAAGGTGCAATGATGTCAAATTGACGTGTGCCATGTTCTGATTCTACAAGGAACACAATTTAGTACTTTAGTCCCTTTTTCCCCCCTTTGGCAGATATCCAAGTTGTGCATATCCTTCGGGGTGACAAATAAAATATCATATGGTATCTTTCAACTTAGTATCAGAACAAGGCCCCAAGAGCTTCTCATCTTCCACTAAATACAGATTAGTTGAAAGAGTGACATTACCCAGAAGGCAGAAACGTCTGCAAGTTCAGTCTAAAGCCAGCTGTTAACCTAATGGCTGTGAACCTACACAACAGTATGGTTTGTTTGGTTCTGACTTTAAGATGTCACGATAACCAAGCCACTGGAGGTTTGTCAGCTAAGGGTCTGTAACTGGGTGGGTCACATAAATATAGTCAATGAGGACTTTTTAAAAAACAAAGATTTAAATAAGCAAGATGATGTTTTCTGCCTTTTGTGAACTCAGATCTGCCTTTCAGCCCAAATGTCAAGAAACAGGTTAAAATAAAGAGGCTGTGACTGGACAGCTGGAGAAAGTCTGCTAGCAATCCTTGCTTTCCAACCAAAAGGTCAAACTCACCTTGCAACCGTAGCCGAAAATTTAGTACCTTTGGCCCTTTGTGCGCTTGGTGATGGATATGGCAAGAGAAGTTGGTATTGGCATCCGAAAATTCTGGTGTGAGCTTCAAGACACTTTCTGCTCTGAACAATTGGCCGGTGCTGGGCTGAGCAGGAGGCTGTTCGGGGCCTTGCACAATCCTATCATTTCGGAACCACGTCATGGATATTTTGCCAGGATAAAAATCTGTTGCTGTACACGCAACCGTGCTTGGCTTGGTCAACTGCACATTTGTGGAGCCAAGTTTAACAAGTGGGGGAGCTGGGAACAGAGAGGATAGAAGAAGACATTCTTACTGTCTAGGAACCCGATTAAATCCATTAGTCAGCATCCAAGGCCAACAGCTGTGATCCACCTACTGATAGCATTGCTTGGAAATGTGCTGGAAGCTGCATGCAAGACAGTATAGGAAAAGTCCAAAAACAAGAACAGAAAGATTGTTAGCTTCCTACAGGAAATGTTTCAAAGCTGTAATTTCTCACAAAGGAGGTGGCACTGTTCAAAAGAATGTCTAAACATCTGCACCTGTTTCTCACAATTTTCTTACTCTGGGTCAATAAACAATTGCACATAAACACTGTAACACACATTCAAGTTGTAGAAAGATGCATTTAACTCCATATCAGGAAGAGGTTGTATCCAGTTATGTTCCCTTAGGAATTTACTGAAAAACACACACATATATACATACACACAAACATCTAAAAAATACACATATACATACATAAAATGTATGTATGCATTTACACGTAAGAAAAAAATGTAATAAAGTCAAAGGACACAGACCTACAGCAAGAAGGATTTTAGCTGACAAGTAATTTTGATGGTAATTTTAGAGGGACGTGGTGGCTCAGTGGGTTAGGACGCTGAGCTTGTCGATCAGAAGGTTGGCAGTTTGGCGGATCGAATCCCGAGTGCCGCGTAACAGGGTGAGCACCTGTTACTCGTCCCAGCTTCTGCCAACCTAGCAGTTCGAAAGCACGTAAAAATGCAAGTAGAAAAATAGGGACCACTCCGGTGGGAAGGTAACAGCGTTCCGTGCGCCTTTGGCATCAAGTCATGCCGGCCACATGACCACGGAGACGTCCTTGGACAAGCGTTGGCTCTTCGGCTTTGAAATGGAGATGAGCACCGGCCCCTAGAGTTGGAAACGATGTAGCACGCATGTGCGGGGGAACCTTTACCTTCACCTTAATTTTGATGGGCAAACCAAAGAAAAAGAAGACACTATTCATAATAATCTCTCCAATGGCTAATCCCAAGACAGCAAGATCTGATGACAATTTCAGATGGTACAGATAGCAGAGGTAGATATGATAGAGCCTTGTTTGATTTACATATTCATTCTAATTATGTGTATACATGTTTTATTTATATTCTCATAGAAATGACAGTCAGAGGGTATACCTCAGAAAAAGAGAGATGGACTAGAACAGCTAAACATCCTCTTCCTTACTTTGTTGTTTATTATTTTATAACTGCCTTTCTCTCTATAAGTCATTTCTGAAAGCTCAGGATTGCTGAGGGCACGCATCCAGATTGTCAAAGTCATTTTCCCATCAGTCACACTATCCCCACTCTGGAAGGATGCGCTGCTCTGAAACAAGAAAATCTTATGTGTGATTGTTGAGGTCATTTTCCCCTTCTTTGGCAGTCTTATAGTTAAGTATATAGCCTAGGAGTCAAGTTTCCGACTTATGGGCTTTTCAAGTGACTCTGAGGCATTGTTTACCTTAAAAGTCCTTTATTAGCCTAATACACCGGCAAATGCTTGCTCGAAGGAAGCTGGAATCTGAAATCTCCGCCCCTTGCACAATATAATTAAACACAATTCTCCACCTTTCTAATTTTGTCATTAATCATATTCTCCAATTAATTTAAAGAATCAGCTTTCCTTCCGTTAGATCTTCTTTAGAGAGGCAAATGGCCTTCAAAGTGCATTCCTACTCTTCCCTCCCACCAATTTTAAACTAAAACAATACACAAGTCTTAAAGCAGTACACAGATTTAACACATGAAATAGCTACTTCTTCATCTCATGTCAAGCAATAACAGTCGATGTTAGCAGCGTTGACACTAGGCATGTAAGCCATATCATATAGAAAAGAAAAATAAAACCATTACAATCCAAAGAATTGCCTGCAAGCACTTCTTGCCTGGCACATAGAGTTTTGAAAGAAAGAATATAGAAGAAGCCAGAGGAGAGAGAGAGAGAAGTGGGGGGTGGAGACTTTTAGAGGTGGCAGGTGATGTGCTGGAGAAAAAGTGACAAATGTGATGTGGAGCAGCAGAAGCAGTGGCTGAGAAAGCGGAGAGCCAGAAGACTCACAGATAGGGAGGAGAAACCAAGAAGAAGCCCAAGGCAGGAGAAGAAAGACAAAGGTCTGCAAAAAGTGGCAGTGGAAAGGCAAGTGTAACACTGGACTATAAGCAGAACAAACTCCCAAGTGGTTCAGCCATGGTGAGTTGCTTAAGGACTGCAGCAATATTGGGCACAACTCGCAATAGCCACCTTCTTAGTGACAGACAATTCCAACCCGACTGTGATCATATCTTGAGGGCAACCTGCAACTGAAAATGTTTTCAAGCAAAAAAACCCACTAGTGCTGTAGGTGTTACTGAAAAAGTATGTTTTAGCATCGTTAATACTCAATGACCCCTAATTCCTTCTGAAAGACTTTTAAAACTGTGGCCTAGATCAGGGGTAGGCAATTAATTTTCCCAAGGAGTCAACTGGGACTGTTGGGGAAGGCTGTCACCGCCACCCCCTGCCCTCCTGCCACCCCACCCCTGCCCCATCGCCCCCGCCTCCCTCGCCCCTGCTGCCAATGCCCCCCTCCCACTGGGATGTGGCCTGTAAGCCATAAAACGCCACAGGGTTTTAACCTGTGTTGGGTTCACGCTTTAAACGTCTTTAAGGTTAACGTAGGAGCCTCATTCCGTTTCCTTTGATTTCCTTTACCTTCCACTCTCAACTCTACTGACTGTTGTTCACGGTCAGGGCTGTGGATAACAATGCAAGTATAAGTGTTGCCATCTGCGTCCTGCACCTTTGGAAGCAAGAGGCTGGCATTGCCCCGTAGCAGGTCTTCAGGAGACATCTTTGCCCCTTTGTGGAAGATTTCTAACTTATCGTCATACTTAGCAATATCTCTGGTACCCACACGCCACATCACAACCAGGCGTTCGGGATCTATGTGTCCAGAAGAATCCTGAAAGTAACAAGGCAGGAGGACATCAGAACCCGGTTTGGCCTGAATCCTGCTTTTGGGGATTGTAACAGTTAAAGTTGCCACTGAAAGAGAAAGACAGCAGGAAGGCCTGCGGTTAGAAAATCAATATAAGGCATTATGTGGCTTGGTATCTAGGTAGGTTCAAGACTGCCTATTTTACTTGAGAGTAGGGATCTTTTCTGTTGAGATGTTCTGATTTTTGACTGTAATAAACACTTGACTGACTAAGATCAACCCATCCGCAGAGATCAGAGGTGGGGAACTATGGCCCCTTTATGACTTGTGGACTTCAACTCCCAGAATTCCTGAGCCAGCATGATCACTGTAGATCTACTCTGGGAATTGCTAGGGAGGAGCCTTCTTAACTCTCTTTCTCCTGACCAAACTCTCCAGGCTTCGCTGACCCTTTGCGTTCTGGAATGCCAAACTGGAGAGCCGATTTGCCCTAGCGGTTAAGGCAAGAATTTTTTTTAAAGGAAAAGAAAAAAGAAAAAAGAAAAGTTTTCTCTTCTGAGAATCCAGACCACACAGCACCACACCGAGACAGAATTCAAGCCCTCTTGAACCAAGGGCCACAGGTCTCCAAAAATGACCATCAGGCTGGGTCCGTTGCCACCCCATTGCATTAGCCAGTTGCAAGATATTGGGCACCATTCAGAGTTTTTCCACATCTCTCACCCTGTTGTTGGTTGCTGTTCTTCGATTTTCTGGTTACTCACATGTAAATGGCAGATACAGAAACAGGCAGGCGAGGTTTCCAAAGGAGGGCGACATTTTTTAAAGCCAATGTTTTGCTTTCCTCGGCGGTTGGAATCCACCCATGCTTAGGGATTGGTTTTTTTGGGGGGGGGGTGGGTTAAAAAAGAAACATTTGCTGATTAACCGCACACAACTGGAAATAAATTGAAGGCATAAGCAATAGTTACCCCTCAAAAACGGGTGGGAGGGAGATGAAGCGGGAAAATAAAATTTAAAAAAGGTAAATAAACGCAAATTGGGGGTGGGTAGTTTTTTTTTTAAGTTTCCAGCCTGGAGAGGATGCTGTTCATTCTGTGGAGCCTGACATTGTGTTTGCAATTGTTGCTAAAGTGGCTTTGGTCTATGTTCACTAGAATGTTTGTGAGAATGAATTCCATTGGGCTATGACTGCATTCAAGAATTTCCAAGAGAAAGTAACAACAAAGCTCATTATGATTCGTTGCACCGTCAGCCAGATGTTCAGACTGGATTTGGCATTTTTATCCACTTATGGAGACCTTCCCAAGAACCTGGGATAGGCATATGTTGGGGTTAAAGGTATTGTCACCAGATGTAAACTATTCCAAATAGTTTTGCGGTTGACTGAGGTAATTGTTGTCAATGTCGATGATGTTTAAGTAGTGCTCCAGATGTTTTCGGATTATTCTGACGATTGATTTTAGGTTTTTTATGACAACTAAGAAAAAACAGCTGGTGCTCCAGCTGTGTTGAGTTTGCACCCAAGGCACCTGTTACTATTGGTACTAACTTTGCTTTCTTTTGCCATAGTTGTTCTATTTCTATTTGCAAGTCTTTGTATTTTGTTATCTTCTCCAGTTTTTTCCCCTCTTCTACCCTACTGTCTGCACTACTGCCACGGCCACTATACAGACTTTTTTGTCTATTTTATCCACAATTGTTCAGTCTAGGGCAGGGGTAGGCAACCTCGGCTCTTTTATGACTCATGGACTTCAACTCCCAGAATTCCTGAGCCAGCCCCACCAGTTCTTGCTTGAAGGCAGATGGTATTTCTTGCAGATATTCCAATGCACCATTATTGCTACTTTTTCATGCTGTTGCTTGTAGCCAGTCTGGGCGAAATGAAGCCCCGCTGCCAATCCTCAACAGAAATGCTCACAACAATGAAAACCTCAGACAGGAGGAAGAGCGCCGCCGGGCAGGCAGGCAGGCAGGCAGGTGTCTTGCTCGGCTGTGGCTTGGGGGGCACTTTTTCCAGTGCCATTGTAACTTCGAACAGTCACTAAACTAACTGTTGTAAATCGAGGACTACCTGTACTTCATCACTTTTTTCCTTTTTTTTGTCATCACGTTTTTGACCCCTTGCTAGGCGACTGGTGGTACTCGGATGTTGCCATCTCCTAAAAGCGGTACAATGGGTGAAAAGGTTGAAAAGCCCTGGGTTATGTGATCGCTATCAAGTTGGTTGGGGTTTTTTTTGTGTTGTTTCATTTAGTGAGCTTGTAAAACGTAATAAAATTAAAGTAATGGTGCAAAGAGTTGACCGGTTGCCCAGAAAGTGATGTAAAATAGTATTATTAAGTGAACAAGGCTACAGTTATAAAGAAATTAGAAGAAAAATTGGCTCAAGGTTGACTCAGCCTTCCATCCTTCCGAGGTAGGTAAAATGAGGACCCAGATTGTTGGGGGCAATAAGCTGACTTTGTAATAATGCCGCTTGGGGTGTGTGTGAAAGCCCTAATAAGCAGGCATATACATAGAATGAAGGCTACTGCTAAGCTTGTAAGCCGCCCTGAGTCTTCGGAGAAGGGCGGGATATAAATGGAATTAAAATAAAATAAATAAATAAATTTCTATTGTACGCTTTTTCCAAAAGGTTTCCACAATTTTGGCCACTACTGCACAGTTGATGTGTTTGGGATTTATATTCCTGATACCTCAGGGGTTCTAGATTATAAAAAGTGCAAATACAGGCTGTCCTTGACATACATCTACAGTTGGGACTAGGATTCCCATTGCTAAGCAATGCAGTTCTTAAGCGAGTCAAACATGATTTTGCCATCTTTTTGCCGTGGTTTTTTAAGTGAATCACGGCGGTCGTTAAGTGAATCCCCCACTGACTTTGCTGGTCAGAAGCCAGCTGGGAAAATGGCAAATAGCAATTACATGACCCTGGGGCAACCATCGTAAATACATGACTTTTGCCAAGTTCCCAAATTTGGATCACGTGACCCTGGGGAAAGCTGCAATAATCATAAATGCAAAGATCAAGTCACGTGCCTCTCTTTCAGGGCCATTGTCATTTCAAGCAGTCGCTAAACGAATGGCTGTAAGTCACTGAGCTGTAGGCATACTGTACGGTATGCTATTTCTATAAAACCTGGATCGTGCTCAAACTTCAACCCTATCAGAATAAACTTTGGGGAACAGGACGAGACTCAGAAAAGTAATTTTAAAAATGAGATAGTGCTTCTCATTTTAGATTCCATGTCATCTAAGTCAGCATTCCCCAACCTTTCCGGGATGGTGTCCCGGTGCGAGGGGGGGCAGGGGAGGAAGAGGAGATGGTTTTATGAGAAGGACAGGCATGTGCGTGTGCGTGTACACTTGTGTGAGCGGTGAGTATGCGCACCTGCTGCTTGTGCGGGTGTGGCTGCATGCATGCATGCTGGCCCAACACTCACGCGGCCTGGTTGCGAGTAGACCATGGCCCACAGGTTGGGGACCCTTGATCTAAATTGCACAGTACATTACAACCTCTAAAAAAATGGGGCCCCAAAGGAGGAATTTAATTTAACCCTGATTGCAGGAAAATAGAAGGCCAGGAACTGCAAGTAGAAAACGCAAGTTCTGAGAACAAAAATTTGGCAAATAACTGAGAAAGGAGCGTGTAGAAGAGCTGGCGGGAAATATTTTGACTGTGCTGAGGAAACTTTCAGAGGCAGAACTGCAGAAGGTTAGACTGTAAATAACACAAGGAAACAGGAGAGCGGATATAACAAGAAAAGCTATCGGGTTTGAAGATAAACCCAGCGAAGAACCTGTGTAAAAAGACAGGAAGAAATGCCTCTTCCGCTCCTCCATTTATACAGTGATTCTTTTAAAAGATCTGTATGCCATTCAGATTGTCTATTCAACAATTAAATCTCATCCTATTTTTAACTCAGGAAAAGGCTTATTTCCCCCTTATTTGAATAAAGGTGAAAGTACACGCCAGTGGTGGAATTCAAATAATTTAACAACCAGTTCTATGCAGGGCAGGAGGCGGGGGGGGGGGCTGCTGCCACGAGGCAGGGGGGGAGGGGGGGAGCTGCCCCATGCACCCCGCAACCGCTTACCCTGCTGAAGGGCCCCTGCAGCCAGGCCATGCAAAGGGCAAACTTTAAAGAAAGTTAAACAGTATGGCAGCGAAAATCCAGCATGGGGAAAAAACCTCTGTTTTTTTTGAGACGCCAGACTAGCGTACATTCACATGCCTCCAATCCTGTTGGTTGCTGCAAAACCAGATTGGAATCGTTGAGCCGCTCCTTCCAGCCTATTTCAGAGCCGGTCTAAAAGCGAAGGGACTGGTTCCCACCCCACCTGTGAGCATTTCTGTTGAGGATTGGCAGTGGGGGTGAGGTGGGGGGTGTTTGGTTTTTATCTCCCCCCCCCCCCGTCTGCTGGGTGGTTGCAGCAGGTTTTGGTCACTTCACATGACCCTGGGACACTGTGACCGTCATAAATATGAATCAGTTGCCAAGCATCTGAATGTAAATCACAAGACCCTGGAGATGCTGCAAGATTCCAGCTGATCGGCGCTTCTTCTGGGCTCAGCAGAAGCGCCAGGATCAGCGCCGAGCTCCAGCTGGAGCCTGGCACTGACCCTGGCGCTTCCGCTGAGTCCTGCAGCTCCAGCTGTCTCTCGCTCAGGCTTACGTGGTGTTGCCACCGGTTCAGCTCATTCCCCTCCCCACTACCACTTTTCTAGGATGGTTGCGTACCACCTGCCAGGTGCCAATGTACCACAGGTGGTACCCGTACTACTGGTTGAAAAGCCCTGACATAACACACTGACAAATGTCCTCCTCTCAGCTTCAATTTGTTGTTGTTAGCTGCGAAGTCGTGTCCGACCCATCGTGACCCTATGGACAACGTTCCTTCAGGCCAGCTTCAATACATGACATCAATAACTGAATCCTACTGTGATCTGATTGGCTCATTGCCAAAACAAGATGACATCTGATTGGCTCTCTAAACACTCATGCTCATTGGCTACAATCAGATGAAGGAAAGCTACCGGATATCAACCTCAGCAAAACTGTGCTTCCTTTTTCTGGTTATTTCACTTTTCATAGAATACAGTACAAATAATTGAACAAACTATCAACCTCGGGACGCGGTGGCTCAGTGGGTTAGGACGCTGAGCTTGTCAATCAGAAGGTCGGCAGTTTGGCGGGTCAAATCCCGAGTGCCGCGTAACAGACTGAGCGCCTGTTACTCGTCCCAGCTTCTGCCAACCTAGCAGTTCGAAAGCACGTAAAAATGCAAGTAGAAAAATAGGGACCACTCCGGTGGGAAGGTAACAGCGTTCCGTGCGCCTTTGGCGTCTAGTCATGCCGGCCACATGACCACGGAGACGTCCTCGGACAAGCGCTGGCTCTTTGGCTTTGAAACGGAGATGAGCACCGGCCCCTAGAGTCGGAAACGACTAGCACGCATGTGCGGGGGAACCTTTACCTTTACCTTTACCTATCAACCTCAGCAAAACTGTGCTTCCTTTTTCTGGTTATTTGGCTATCACTTTTCATAGAATACAGTACAAATAATTGAACAAACTATGTTGCGTTACATTTTTGATTAAATTATCTTTCATTGGTATATAATTTTATGGTACTACTCCCCCCCAAAAAGTGGTGTTATTAGCCATCAAACCTCAAAAATACACTTTTCCCAAAAGGTTTTCATAATTTTGGCAACTTCTGTGCATAGCATTGGGTTGGGGAAAGGCAGAAAATGTCTTGCTGTGCAGGAATATTTCTCACATGGCAAATCATAGCTCTTTCTCCTTAATTTCAGTTGTTTAAGACTAGAAACAATTACAGGTAGTCCTCTACTTATGACTACAATTCAGCCCATCATTTCCGTTGCTGAGCAAGATGGCTCTTAAGTGAGTTTTGCCCCATTTTACAACCTTTCTTGCTATCATTAAGTGAATCTGGCTTCTCCATTGACTTTGCTTGTCAGAGGGTCACCAAAGGTAATCACATGATCCCCGAGCACTGCAACCATCATAAATACATGCCAGTTGTCAAGTATCCCAATTTTGTTTATATCTCCATGGTGATGCTACAGTGGTTATAAACGTGAAAAACGGTCATAGGTCATAAGTTTTTCAGTGCTGCTGTAACTTCGGTCACTAAACAAGCTGTTGTAAGTTGAGGAGTGCATGTATGTAGCACTGGCAACAGCTGTTGGAATGTTTTCAAGAAAAATGTCTTCATTTCTCCATAAGATTACAATTACCTGACCCGAATTCAAATAAAAATTAAAAGCGAGCTTGTTGAGATCACAATGTGGCAAGAAGCAGAAGACAATACAATATAGAATATTTTATTTTACAGGATAGAGGACCTGGTAAAACAGATGACAGCAAGAGAAATAAGAACAATAATACACTGGGAGAAGTTTTCCCAGTTTGTTAACCTCAATGAGAACCTTTTTGTATAGCCAGGAGATAACCCACAGTCCTTACACTGTGCTAGGTTGTAATGGAATATATTTGATGTTGATGTATTGTAACATACTTGTATGAATGTTACTGAACGAATGTAGATATCATTTATAGCTTGGCACAGTGATGGCGAACCGGTTAGAGACTGAGTGCCCAAACTGCAACCCAAAACTCACTTATGTATTGTCGGGTGCTGGTTGGGTGTGGCCCGTTGGGTGAGCGTGGGCCATTGGGTGGGCGTGGGCCATTGGGTGGGCGTGGCTGTGGTAGTAACGGCAGACTGGGTGGGACTAAAAAGTTCAATCAATTCCAACTTTGCGAGATTTTTTTTCCCCGCGAGAAGTCGAAATTGATTGATTGAACCTTTTTTTTTTTGCACAGGTGGCGGAGGCCTAAAGCGAAAAGGTTTTATAAAACCCAGCTGAAGGCCTAGGACTGGGGCGACGGTGCACGTGCCCACAAAGAGGGCTCTGCATGCCACCCGTGGCACCCGTGCCATAGGTTCTCCACTTAGCATTATTATTGTAGGTCTTCATTAAATTATGGCTGAATAGAATGTCTCAACCAAACCAAATGTGTCCTTTTTTGATAGATATGCAGGAACACATCTCTTTATAGAAACCATTTTTTTTCTCTATGGGCGGAACCAAGTTCTTGGTTTTCTTGATACATACGTATCTAATGACTGTAGTTTCTTGTTGTTGTTGTTAGTTGCGAAGTCGTGTCCGACCCATCGCGACCCTATGGACAATGTTCCTCCAGGCCTTCCTGTCCTCTACCATCTTCTGGAGTCCATCTAAGCTCACGCCTACTGCTTCAGTAACTCCATCCAGCCACCTCATTCTCTGTCGTCCCCTTCTTCTATTGCCCTCAATCTTTCCCAGCATGAGGCTCTTCTCCAGTGAGTCCTTCCTTCTCATTAGGTGGCCAAAGTATTTGAGTTTTAGCTTCAGGATCTGGCCTTCTAAAGAGCAGTCAGGGTTGATCTCCTCTAGGACTGACCGGTTTGATCGCCTTGCAGTCCAAGGAACTCGCAGGAGTCTTCTCCAGCACCATAGTTCAAAGGCTTCAATTCTTTGGCGCTCAGCCTTTCTTATGGTCCAGCTTTCACTGCCATACATTGCAACTGGGAAGACCATAGCCTTGACTATACGCACTTTTGTTGGCAGGGTGATGTCTCCGCTTTTTAGTGTGCTGTCTAGATTTGACATGGCTTTCCTCCCAAGGAGCAAGCGTCTTTTAATTTCTTGGCTACAGTCCCCATCTGCAGTGATCTTGGAGCCCAGGAAAATAAAATCTGTCACTACCTCCATTTCTTCCCCATCTATTTGCCAGGAATTGAGAGGGCCAGATGCCATGATCTTGGTTTTCTTAATGTTTAGTTTCAACCCAAGTTTTGCACTCTCCTTCTTCACCCGCAACAAGAGGCTCTTTAGTTCTTCTTCACTTTCTGCCATTAGAGTGGTATCATCTGCATATCTTAGGTTGTTGATGTTTCTTCCGGCAATCTTAATTCCAACTTTTGATTCATCTAGCCCTGCCTTTCTCATGATGTGCTCTGCATATAAGTTAAATAGGCAAGGCGACAGTATACAGCCTTGCCGGACTCCTTTCCCAATTTTGAACCAATCAGTGGTTCCGTGTCCAGTTCTCACTGTTGCTTCTTGGCCCGCATATAAATTTCTCAAGAGACAAATAAGATGGTCTGGTATGCCCATCTCTTTAAGGACTTGCCAGAGTTTGTTATGATCCACACAATCAAAGGCTTTAGCATAGTCAATGAAGCAGAAGTAGATGTTTTTCTGGAACTCTCTAGCTTTCTCCATGATCCAGCGTATGTTAGCAATTTGATCTCTAGTTCCTCTGCCTCTTCGAAATCCTGCCTGTACTTCTGGTCGTTCTCGATCCACATACTGCTGGAGTCTAGCTTGTAGAATTTTAAGCATAACTTTACTAGCATGAGAAATGAGTGCAATGGTGCGATAGTTTGAACATTCTTTAGCACTGCCTTTCTTTGGAATTGGAATGTAAACTGATCTTTTCCAATCCTGTGGCCACTGTTGAGTTTTCCAAATTTGCTGGCAAATTGAGTGTAGCACTTTTACTGCATCGTCTTTTAAGATTTTGAATAGCTCAGCTGGAATACTGTCACCTCCACTAGCTTTGTTGTTGCTCAGCTTTTCTAAGGCCCACTTCACTTCACATTCTAGGATGTCTGGCTCGAGGTCAGTGACCACCTCATTGTGATTATCAGGGACGTTAAGCTCGTTCTTTTTTTTTTTTATTGAAAAGTTTTAACATACAATTTTTCCCTTAAAAAATCCCCCCTCCCCCACCCTTCTCCCTCCCCCCCTTCCTCTCCCCCCTCCCCCCCTCCCCCCCCGACTTCCCAGAGCTAAATACAAGGTACCGTATATACTTGAGTATAAGCCGAATTTTTCAGCCCACTTTTTGGGCTGAAAAATTCCACTTCGGCTTATACTCCAGTCAACAAAAAAACTTACCGAGGACTTGTGCGCGGCCGAGGCTTTGGTGCTTCCGGGATCGCGCGCACCTCTCCCAAGCCACCGCCATCCGGAGACCTGCCGAAGTTTGGGGAGGTGCGCGCGCACCTCCCCAAACCTCCCCAAACGTCGGCAGGTCTCCGGACCTCCGCGCCTTGCCTGCCTGCTTCTTTCCGCAGCGGAAAGAAGCAGGCAGGCAGGGCGCGGAGGAACGGAGACCTGCCGACGTTTGGGGAGGTTTGGGCGCCTCCCCAAACCTCCCCAAACGTCGGCAGGTCTCCGTTCCTCCGCGCAGACCTGCCGACGTTTGGGGAGGTTTGGGCGCCTCCCCAAACCTCCCCAAACGTCGGCAGGTCTCCGTTCCTCCTGCCGACGTTTGGGGAGGTTTGGGCGCCTCCCCAAACCTCCCCAAACGTCGGCAGGTCTCCGTTCCTCCGCGCAGACCTGCCGACGTTTGGGGAGGTTTGGGCGCCTCCCCAAACCTCCCCAAACGTCGGCAGGTCTCCGTTCCTCCTGCCGACGTTTGGGGAGGTTTGGGCGCCTCCCCAAACGTCGGCAGGTCTCCGTTCCTCCGCGCAGACCTGCCGACGTTTGGGGAGGTTTGGGCGCCTCCCCAAACCTCCCCAAACGTCAGCAGGTCTCCGTTCCTCCTGCCGACGTTTGGGGAGGTTTGGGCACCTCCCCAAACCTCCCCAAACGTCGGCAGGTCTGCGCGGAGGAACGGAGACCTGCCGACATTTGGGGAGGTTTGGGGAGGCGCCCAAACCTCCCCAAACGTCGGCAGGTCTCCGTTCCTCCGCGCCCTGCCTGCCTGCTTCTTTCCGCAGCGGAAAGAAGCAGGCAGGCAGGGCGCAGAGGTCCGGAGACCTGCCGACGTTTGGGGAGGTTTGGGGAGGCGCCCAAACCTCCCCAAACGTCGGCAGGTCTCCGTTCCTCCGCACCCTGCCTGCCTGCTTCTTTCCGCTGCGGAAAGAAGCAGGCAGGCAGGGCGCGGAGGTCTGGAGACCTGCCGACGTTTGGGGAGGTTTGGGGAGGTGCGCGCGCACCTCCCCAAACCTCCCCAAACTTCGGCAGGTCTCCGGACGGCGGCGGCTTGGGAGAGGTGCGCGCGATCCTGGAAGCACCGAAGCCTCGGCCGCGCGCAAGTCCTCGGTAAGCTCCGGGCGGTCACTTGCTTCGCGTCTCCTGAGGGAAGGGAGGGCGACTGGAGCGGGCGTGTTTCCTCGCCTGCTGGGCGCCGCGATTTGCCCGGGGAACGCGCGGGCCCCGAATGGCAGCATGGAGCGAGGAAGCGGACAGCCAGGGCTTCCCCGAGAGCCGCGGCCACACAGGGTATTCCTGTGTATTCAGGCTTGCAAAATGGCGGATCGAGCCTCTGCTGGCGGCAGAGGCTTGCAGAACGGCGGATCGGCTTATACTCGAGTCAATAACTTTTTCCAGTTTTGGGGGGTGAAATTGGGGGTCTCGGCTTATACTCGAGTCGGCTTATACTCAAGTATATACGGTATATATATAAAAAAACAATCATAAACAACCATATACTAACAACCATAAACTCTAAAATCTATCACTCTCTAGCTTATATAGGATAAAACAAACCTTAGTAATATTAAATATATATAAAAAAAACTAATATAGAAAAAGAAACAAAGAAAGAAGACTTATTCAAATATAAAACTTCTTAACCCTATACTTATTCTGGATAAACTCAGGCCATTTTCTCGCTTCCATAATATAGCGTTCCTGCAAGTAATCTTTCAAATAGGCCGAAATCTTCGCCATTTCAACCAGGTCGGAAACCTTTAAAGTCCACTCTTCTATGGTCGGCAGTTCCTCTTTCCAGTACTAACCTATCAAAAGTCTTGCTGCCGTAATTAAATTCAACATCAACTTAGTATGTTCCACCAGACTTTTATCCAAAAAGCCTTAACCTTTTTACAAGTCCACCATATATGAAAATATATTACGTCTTCATCACCGCACCTCCAACATTTAGGCTAATAATTCAGATACATACTTAGCTTTTTAAAATCTAAATACCATCTATAAAACATTTTGTAAAAATTCTCTCTTAGATTTCAAACTTGTTTAAATTTTACATTCCTCACCCAAATCTTTTCCCACCTCCCACTACTTGGCTGTAAGTACGTTGTGAAAGTTCCATAGACTTCTGCTGATCTTGTTCTTTTATCTTTTTTGATCGTTTTAAAGCAGCACGCGTCACCCTCTGTTCTCTGGGATCATCCAAAGGTGTTATAACTTGATCTCCTCCAGCACCATTCTCCTCTGTCTGTCCATCTTCAGCCTCTTGATGTTCTCCTTCTCCAGATCCCTTTGCAGCTTCCAGAAGTGTTAATGGGGTTGCTTTTAAAACATTATTGTAAAAATCACGCGCTTGCATCACAGTAACCAGACGGTACCTTTTACCTTCATGCATCACCATCAACCCAGCTGGGATCTCCCATCTGAACCTTATATCTCGTTGCTTGAGCTCTTGCACAAGAAATGTAAAATCCTTCCTTCTCCTTAAAATCTTTGGAGGAATTTCTTTTAGAACCAGAACTTCTTGATCAGCAATCACGACTTTAGTATCATAGGCAGCTTGTATAACTTCATCTCTAATTTCCCTTTTTGCAAAATAAACCACCACATCTCTAGGCAACTTTCTCTGTCTAGCAATCCATGAGTTCACACGAAACACTTTATCCATGCCTCCTTTTATTTCAGATGCTGGCTGATTCAATACCACTTCAAGAGCCTCAGAAACCAGCTGCTTTAGATCTTCCTTAATATTCTCCTTTAAACCTCTGATTCTAATGGCAAACTGCATCTGGAAATATTGAGCAAGACTCAATTCTCTATCCATTTTGTCTCTTAAATCTTCATTCTCCAATACTTTTGCTTCTAATATGGCATTCTTTTGAGTCAAATCTTCCACTTTTTCATCCAAATCTTCCACACATTCAGCCACTTTATACACTGAAGACAAAATGTCTACCTTCATCACCGTGAACTTCTGTTCCATCCTCTCCTCCATTCTCTCCTCCAACTTCTTCAATTTCTCCTCCATCTGTGCAAATTTATCACCCATTGATTCCAAAATTACCTGGGTATGTTTTTCAAGAGCATCTTGTAAGTCCTTCGATGTCAATACATCAGGAGGATGCAATGCCTGCAATGATGATTGTTGCACCGGAGAAGTTCCAGCACTCCGAAGAGTTTTAGGGGGAGGTTTAGCCGCCATCTTTTACTTTCAATTGTGACGCACTTTCACTTTAAGTTTAAAAAGTCCATCAAGCTCGAGAGTAAAATAAAATAATCCTCTTCACCTTTTCCTCTTGTACCGCTCTGCCTGCTCTTTTTATTCCATAGTCCTTCCTTCAGGCAGGGGTGGTCGCAGACGCCTGGCTCCGCTCCATGAAATCAGGAGCAGAGGCGCTGGCCAGCTGGGAGCGACCCAGGCTACGGGGGAGTTCGATCCTTCGGCCGCCCAAGCTGCAAGCTCAGGTGGCCCCGGAGAACTCGACCCCTACCTGGGGCCTCACCCCCTCCTCTTCTCCCGAGGAGGGGGCTTCAAATTCGCCCGAACAGCTGATCGGCGCTGTTTCGGGCGAAAATCACTCAGTTGAGCCGCGGGCAGCCCGGGAAGGCTGTCTCCGGCGCCGCGCAGCCACCGGAAGTCCCTAAGCTCGTTCTTGTATAGTTCTTCTGTGTAATTTTGCCACCTCTTCTTAATCTCTTCTGCCTCTGTTAGGTCCCTGCCATTTTGGTCCTTTTTGCATGAAACGTTCCTTTCATCTCTCCAATTTTCTTGAAAAGATCTCTGGTCCTCCCTATTCTGTTGTTTTCTTCTATTTCTTTGCATTGTTCATTTAAGAAGGCATTCTTATCTCTTCTAGCTATTCTTTGGAATTCTGCATTTAATTGGGCATATCTTTCTTTTTCTCCCTTGCCTTTCACTTCCCTCCTTTCCTCAGCTATTTGCAAAGCTTCCTCAGACAGCCATTTTGCTTTCTTGCATTTCTTTTTCTTTCAGATAGTTTTGGTTGCTACCTGTTGTACAATGTTGCGAACCTCTGTCCATAGTTCTTCAGGCACTCTGTCTATCAGATCTAATTCCTTAAATCTATTTGTCACCTCTACTGTATATTCAACAGGGATATGATTTAATTCATACCTGACTGGCCTAGCGCTTTTCCCTACTTTCTTTAATTTAAGCCTAAACTTTGCAACAAGAAGCTCATGGTCTGAGCCACAGTCAGCCCCTGGTCTTGTTTTTACTGACTGTATAGAGCTTCTCCATCTTTGGCTGCAGAGCATATAGTCAATCTGATTTCTGTGTTGACCGTCTGGTGATGTCCATGTGTAAAGCCGTCTCTTGGGTTGTTGGAAAAGAGTGTTTGCTATGACCATCGTATTCTCTTGACAAAATTCTATCAGCCTGTGCCCTGCTTCATTTTGTACTCCAAGGCCAAACTTGCCTGTTATTCCGGTTATCTTTTGGCTTCCTACTTTAGCATTCCAATCTGTTGTGACTCAGGGCCAGCCTGTGGGCCCGGCAGCCGGCTCGGATGTATCGGATGACTCAGATGAGGGGGAGGAGGAGGGTGTGGAAGACGAACCGGCTGATGATGGCTTGCAGGCTTGGCAGAGCCCTCAGCCGGGGCCCTCTTCTCAGCTGCGTGAGCCCGATAGTGCGGAGGATGATGACCCACAGCTGGCCCTGTTCAAGGACGCCCGACGCAGGAGGCAGTCGAGCAGGAACAAACAAAGAAAGGCTGTGGGACTCCTCGGGAGGAGGCACAGGGAGACCACGCCCTGAACTCTAAATAAAAGGAGTGTTTGGGGAGGGGCTGGTTGCTGAAAGCAACCCTTCCGCTTGAGGATTCAAGTTCTTGTGTTTCTTGTTCTGTTGTTTTGCTTGTGAATTAAACTTGGCAGACGCTTTGCAGCCTCAGACGCTCTCCAGTCTCTACTACTTGAACAGGGGTTTGCCTTATTACAAGGCCGGTAGTTGGCTGGTTCAGAACACAATCCCCCATGATGATAAGGACATCATTTTTGGGTGTTAGTTCTATAAGGTGCTGTAGGGCTTCATAGAACCGGTCAATTTCATCCTCTTCAGCACCGGTGGTTGGGGCATAGACTTGGACTACGGTGATATTGAATGGTTTGCCTTGGATTCGAACTGAGATCATTCTGTCATTTTGAGGATTGTATCCCAGTATTGCTTTTCCTATTTTTTTATTGACTATGAAGGCTACTCCATTTCTTCTGAGGGATTCTTGCCCGCAGTAGTATACCTGATGGTCATCTGAATTAAATTCACCCATTCCTGTCCATTTTAGTTCGCTGATACCTAAGATGTCGATGTTCAGTCTTGTCATCTCTTGTTTGACCACGTCCAGCTTTCCTTGATTCATGGATCTTACATTCCAGGTTCCTATGGAGAAAAAATCTTTACAGCATCGGACTTTCCTTTCACCACCAGACACATCCACAGCTGAGCGTCCTTTCGGCTTTGGCCCAGTCGCTTCATTTTTTCTGGCGCTACTAGTACTAGCCCTCTGCTCTTCCCCAGTAGCATATTGGACGCCTTCCGACCTGAGGGGCTCATCTTCCAGCGTCATATCGTTTTGCCTTTTGGTACTGTCCATAGGGTTTTCATGGCAAAGATACTGGAGTGGTTTGCCATTTCCTTCTCCAGCGGATCACGTTTTGACAGAACTCTCTGCTATGACCTTTCCGTCTTGGGTGGCCCTGCACGGCATAGCTCATAGCTTCATTGAATTACGCAAGCCCCTTCGCCACGACAAGGCAGTAATCCATGAAGGGGTAGTTTCTTACCCTTCACCAAAATCCCTAACATATTTTGCCTTTAAAAAATGGATTTGATTACATGCCATCAAGTTGGTTTGACTTAGAACCCATGCAGGTGGATTTTCTCTATGAAGATCTGTCCCTAACCCACTCCTTTAGTCTTCCATTGATGAACCCATCACCACTTTAAGTCCATCCACCTTCCTCCTGATCATCCTCTCCTTCTGTTTCTTTCCACCTTTGCCAGTATTACAACCTTCTTCAGAGAGCCAGATCTTCATATAGTGTGTCCAAAGTAGAATAATTTGAGTCTGGTCATTTGTGCGTTAAGTGAGACTTCTGGATTGATATGTTCAACGACCCACTTGTTTGTTTTCCTGGCTATCCACAATATTTTCAATGTTCTTCTTCAACACAAGCATCCCAAAAACATCACTCCTCCTCCTATCCTGTTTCTTTTTAAAAGTCCAACTTTCACTTTCCCAGCCTATTGCAGATCCTTGTGGATATAGGCATATCACCACATATCGCTGCAGCGGAATATCTTTTCCATTTAAAACAATTATGTAGCAAAGTATTTACTGATCGCTTTGTTGAAAGAGCATTTATACTCTTATGCTTCACTGTCTGAAAACGAAGGGCGGTTTTGTCATTGTCACGCGCACCAATCAACAGTCTGAAACGAAGAAAAGGTGGTTTCATACTTATCATAAGAACTAATAAATCAGCAAGTGACTTCGTTGTTCCAAAACTTGATTCTCTGAGTAATATCATCCATCCGCCACGTGTTGATTCATCAGATCCATAAACTGCTTTTTTTTAAAATGTCCACATTTGCTTGGAAGTAATTGTGAAAGAAAAGAAACATTTTCAGAGTCTCTGAGCAATTGAAAAATGCACGTCTCGAGTTACACTTCCTTCAAAAATCCCTTTGCCATTCTTCACTGCTCCAACTGCTAGACATCAGACAGAAGTCTAATCTCCCAAAGTTTTCTTCTCTTGTAAAAGGACTGATGTATAACACATTCAACATTCCTCATCTTCTGGAACAACAGAGTAGAATTCTGGGTAGATATATCTTTAATTTAGAGAAGAAAGGAATTGCTCCCAGCTTGCTGTCGTGCTGTGGCAATCCTAGTCTGAGCATAGCAGCCCACCTCTGAGATCACCCCCAAAGGGAACAGAGATATGTTGCCATCTGGAGCCAGAGGGAGAACCTGTGGAAGAAATGAAGATTGTAGATAATGCTGGGGAAGGTAACACAAACCTACAACCTAAGTCCTGTATGAGCAACATTTCTTGTGTACTATGGGATTTGCAGCAATTTATGCATAATATAGGACACTGAATTCATTAAATTGAATGTTTTCTTTAACAGTTGTTATGGGGGTATCTCGGTACACCCATGTTACACGACTCCTGCGCAAGCTGCATTGGCTTCCGGTTACCCTCCGAGTGCGATTCAAGGTGCTGATAATCAGCTTTAAAGCCCTACATGGCTTAGGCCCGGGGTACTTGCGAGACCACCTGCTGCCAATGTCAACCTCCCATCGCCCAGTTCGCTCCCATAGAGTCGGCCTCCTCAGGGTGCCGTCGGCCAGGCAATGCCAGCTGGCGACCCCCAGGGGGAGAGCCTTCTCTGTAGGCACACCGACCCTCTGGAATGAACTGCCCCCGGAGCTGCGGACGGCCCGACCTTCGATCCTTCCATGACCTAAAGACCTGGTTATTCCAACAAGCGGGCCTGGACTGATCATAGTTTTTAAATTTGGTTTTTTATTGGTTTAAATTGTTCTTATTTCTTATATTGTTTAATCCTCTTTTAATTTTTGTATTTATATCTTTTAACTTTTTATTGTTATGAGCCGCCCTGAGTCCTCAGGGAGAAGGCATATAAATTTAATAAACCTAAACCATTTAATAAACCTAAACTAGCAAAAATAAAATAAAATAAAACCCTGGCCCACTTGATTTATTTCCCTGGCAAAAGATAAATTTCTAACTCGGTGACTGCAAAAACACGTTTGCACATGCAGCATTCCTATGGAAACGTTTCCAGCTCCATAACTTCCCTTTCCTCTCAACTTACCTTCTCCATGTGGATCCAAGATGCCTTCTCTCCGTGAATTGAGGCTTGTGGGGCTTTCCATATTTTCATAGGAGTCGGCATCTGCAGCGGGAAACTTGTTATAGATTAATTGAATTTCCAATCCCAGTTTACGACAGTGGGATTTTTGGAACTGGGAAGTGTTGGAGCTATCCAAGGAGTTCAGTGTTAGTCTTTTTTTCCCCCTGTCATGTCCTTAATACTAGGCTTTCCAGATACTAGAGACAATCACAAAGGCTATAGCTTTAGATTTAAATATCAGAAATAAATTGAATCTAGCATACTTCTGAGTTAACATTTCTCTATTTGTCTAACTTTGGACCGATGCTATTGCTTGAACCAGCTGATTAACAAGAAACCTTGTGCTTCCTGTGTAGATTTCCAGATTTAAACCAGAGGCTTGGAAACACTAGGCAGTTTTCTTGGCAAACTTTTGGAAGTGGTTTGCTTCCTGGCAGTGAGAAAGAATGACTGGCTTCCACTAGTCACCCAGCTGGCTTCGTGCCTAAAACAGCACTAGAATTCACTCTCCCAGATTCTAGTCTGTTGCCTTAATGACTACTCCAAATTAGTCCTTAGAAATCATCTATTCCAACCCTTTGATTCATGCAAATTCCATTAATACTTGGATTGTTCAGTTTGTCACAGATGGTGCAACAGATGTACAAATGGTTTCCTCCCTCTTTGGTAAGATAACAAGCAGCTGTAGCTTTCTCTGGTGTGGATTCTGCTACCAGTTTTTTTCAAACTAACAAATGAAAAATTGGAAAAACCCTTTAGGAGTGCTGCTTCTTATTTTTCGCTACCATTGACTAACTAGATCTCCTCCTTTATTGTCTGGAATGGATGTCTGAACAAGTGAAAGAAAACGCATTGCCTGCTGAGTTTATGTCTAGGCAGGACTGAAATCCAGAAACATTATCAGACATAACCAAAACCATAGTTAGAGTGCAGGTAGTCCTCAACTTATGTTCGTTTAGTGACTGTTGGAAGTTATAACGCCACTGGAAAAAAGTGCGTTATGAGTGTTTTTCACATTTACATCCATGGCAGCATCCCCATAGTTGTGTAATCAAAATCTGGACGCTTGGCAACTGGCATGTATGTATGACGATTGCAATGCCCTGCGATCACCTTTTGTGATCTTCTGACAGAGTCAATGGGGAAGCCTGATTCCCTTAACAACGGTGTTACTAACAACTGTGGCAAGAAAAGATCGTAAAACGGGGCAAAACTCATTCAGCAACTGTCTTGCTTAGCAACAGAAATTTCCGGCTCAATTGTGGTTGGAAGTCAAGGACTAGCTGTAAGTTAGAAACTATTGTGAAAATTACACAAAGGAAAGTTCTGTCAGGGAAGAGAATCAGCAATAACAAGCATAGACAGTATAGATTAGTAACAAGTCTCTTTGTTCCATATTTTCTGTCTCGGCCAAGTTCCTCCGGAAAGAAGCAAGTTAAAAACAAGTATGTTTGGCCAAGGACAAGACTGTGTTTTTTTTCTCTAAATCAGCTATTGTTCCTAAATAAGGAAACCAGGAAGATGACATACGGTATTCAATTAGTTTGACAAATGTGCTTGTTTGCATGCAAATGTTTTCTGCTCTTCAAACAAAATATCCTATGTTCGCAGATCAATAAAAGCTCAAAGTGCTCTTCAAGCAGCTGTTGGTTTTTCTCCATCTGCCACACAGTTTTAAATGCAAAACAGTCACCCACTGTAATTCACTGCAATACCATGGCTTTGAAAAACATTCCTTTTTGCTGCTTGTTCTTAATTGTTCAGAGGAACAATTCTTAAGTTTACGCCCAGCATCTATTGGAAGTAGCTTTACATTATTTGAAGGGGTAAAATAACTATTTTATTTATATGGATTTATATCTTGCCTCTTCTTCAGGGGTTCAAGATGGCAGGCACAGCACTTCCTCTCCAGAACAACAACTTTATGAGATAGGTTAGGTTGAGAGTGAATGATTGGGCTAAAGTCATCTAGTGATTATTATTTTTTTGGTGACTTCAAGTCAGTCCCTATAGTCTTGGCAAAGCAGGGCTTGAAGTTTCTGCTTCTCAGTTCCTGCAACCAACTTCCTTCCTAGAGAATCCAGGATACTCACCCTCTTCATTGCTTGTGTTGGTATGCAGGTGAAACAGCTTGCTTGCGGTGGGGCATAAGGATCCATTCATCTCTTCATAGGATTGAGAGCCTGATGAACAAAGCAGGATTTTCTCAATGTAAGGTAAAGGTAAAGGTAAAGGTTCCCCCGCACATGCGTGCTAGTCGTTTCCAACTCTAGGGACCAGTGCTCATCTGCGTTTCAAAGCCGAAGAGCCAGCGCTTGTCCAAGGACGTCTCCGTGGTCATGTGGCCGGCATGACTAGACACCAAAGGCGCACGGAACGCTGTTACCTTCCCACCGTAGTGGTCCCTATTTTTCTACTTGCATTTTTTACGTGCTTTCGAACTGCTACGTTGGCAGAAGCTGGGACGAGTAACAGGCGCTCACTCTGTTACGCGGCACTCGGGATTCGACCCACCAAACTGCCGATCTTCTGATCGACAAGCTCAGCGTCCTAACACACTGAGCCACCGCGTCCCTTCTCAATGTAAGGCTAGGTTAATTACTCCTGATATTATCTATCTGGTAAATATTACCAGCCCCGCAGCCACGTTTTCATCGTAGCTTGATGGGACGTTTTCTAAGTTTTCTAAGCAGCCTGTTGAATAGCATCTCAGTCCCTTGATCCACATCATTTATTATGTTCACCAGTGACCCATTCGCAATGGGATTAGGGCCAAATGGTTGACGGCAGATGAAGAGGGTAGATGAAAGAAGGGGCACGGTGGCTTAGCAGTTAAAGATGCTGAGCTTGTCAACTGCAAAGCTGGCAGCCCAGATTTGAGACCTGAGCACCACACAATGGGGTGAGTTCCCATTACTTGCCCCCTCTCCTGCCCACCTAACAGTTTGGAAGTATGCAGATCCGAGTAGATTGATAAGTACCACTTAGGTAGGTAGGTAATAGCATTCTTTGTGCCTTTGGCCACATGACCACAGAAAATGTCCTCAGATAACGCTGGTTCCCTCAGCCACAAAACATAGATGAGCACCATACCCTAAAGTCGGGCATGACTGACGGAAACCTTTACCTTTTTTACTTTCAAATAAATTCAAGGACTCACACTTTGAATATCGAATTATATTCTTGCAGAATGCTTCTCACTCTTAGCAGCTATCTTGCTACTGTTGCTTTGCTGTCATTTAAACTCAAAAGCAATATTTTTGAAGTAATAAATCTGACCTACCTTGTTTTGAGTTCTTTGTATCTAACACTTTTCAATTATTCTATTTTATTTTATTGTATTTATTGTATTACAGTAACAACAGTAAACGTATTTACTGATGTTATCAGCAATTCGGCATGGCAATCTAATCTGTTTGTTTTCCAATCTGAGAACACACGGGTAGTTGCCAAGCAACCTAGGTTGTCATTATTGCACAGGGCAGCAATCAGCTCTTGGAGGTGAAGGACTGTGCCAGGTGTTGTAGCTAATTGGAGTTGGCAATAGAAGCAGTTTAGAATAAATCACAGTACAGGTAGTCCTCGACTTAGACGACCACAATTGAGCCCCAAATTTGTGTTGCCAAGTGAGACGCATTTTGTTAAATGCAATTTTGCCCCATTTTGTGACCTTTCTTGCCACAGTTTTTAAGTGATTCACTGCGGTTGTTAAATTAGTAATACGGCAGTTAAATGAATCAGATTTCCCCATTGATTTTGCTTGTCAGAATGTTACAAAAGGTGATCACATGATCCTGGGACACTGCAACCGTCATACATATGAGTCAGTTGACATACATCTGAATTTTGATCACGTGACCATGGGGAAGTGCTGCAAAGTAGGAAAAAAAGGTCATAAGTCACTTTTTTCAGTGCCATTGTGTCAAGGTAATGATTTAGAAGCTAACCAGCTTGTATAATGTGAGATGAATGATGCAATCTTATTTATTTATTTATTTTATTAGATTTATATACCGCCCTTTCCCGAAGGACTCAGGGCAGTTTACAGGGTATTTAAAACAAGAAATACAAAAGTTAAAAACAATTTAAAAAATTACATCAATTCCTGGAAAAAAAAGTAAAACCCCCATTAAAATTAAAATTAAAATTCTCAGCCTGGGCCAGAGAGCTCGAAGAGCCAGGTCTTCAGGTCCCGGCGGAATGAACGGAGGTCGGGGGCAGTCCTGACCTCCACGGGCAGCTGGTTCCAGAGGGCAGGCGCACCCACTGAGAAGGCTCTCCCCCTGGGTGTTATCCGCCGACAATCTTTTACCGGCGGCACCCTGAGAAGACCCTCCCTGTGGGAGCGCACTGGACGAAGGGAACTTGATGCTGGCAGCAGGTGTTCCCTCAGATATCCCGGACCCATGCCATTTAGGGCTTTATAGGTCATCACCAGCACTTTGAATCTCACCCGGAGGGCAACCGGGAGCCAATGCAGCTCGCGGAGTAGAGGTGTTACATGGGAGTATCGGGAAACCCCCATCATAACTCGCGCGGCCGCATTCTGCACCAGCTGAAGCCTCCAAGTGGTCCTCAGGGGCAGCCCCATGTAGAGAGCGTTGCAGTAGTCTAAATGGGAGGTCACGAACGCATGAGTGACTGTGCGTAGGGCATCTTGGTCCAGGTAGGGTCGCAAATGGCGCACCAGGCGAACCTGGGCAAAAGCCCCCCTGGTCACTGCTCCTATATGGTCTTCAAAATTGAGCCGGGAGTCAAGGAGGACGCCCAAGTTGCGAGCCCTATCAACGGGGGGTAACACCTCACCCCCCATCGTTAAAGGTGGAATGGTCTGGAATGACTTAGGAATGACTCGGCAGGAGTCTGTATCTCTTTAAGAGCTTGAGTATAAAAGGGAAGGCCTTGCTGGAGTCTTTCTCTCTCCTCCGTTCCTTGCTGTAATTGCTGTGTATTGGAGTGTGCTGAATGACCGTGTGTATGTATCTTGTTTCTAGTGTATATGGTGTAGATAGTGTAATATAAGATAGTGCAATATAAACCAAGATTTAATACAGACCACCGTTTAGTGTATTTATTCCTGGGTGACCTCAGCGCAATAAGACTGTGCATGCTCTGACACGTTGTAACTTTGAACTGTTTCTAAATGAACGGTTGTAAGTCGAGGATTACCTGTAGAGTATCTGCTCAAAGGGATTAAGACAGCCTTGGACGGATGCAGGACAGATCAGAGCTTCAAAACATGGGAGATGGGGGGAAATTCATGTCCTCATTAAGAAATGAGAGGTAGTTTTTTTTATTTATGGCCATTTGGTTAGCAACTGTTTGAAGTTATGATGCTGCTGGCGGGAAAAAGTGATTTATGACCGGTCCTCACACTTACAACTATTGATTGATTGACTGATTGATTTCGATTTATATACCACCCTTTTCCCAAGGGACTCAGGGCGGTTTACCGGGCAGATTAAAACAATACAATATATACAAGTTAAAATAAAAATTAAATAGAATAGAATAGAATAGAATAGAATAGAATAGAATAGAATAGAATAGAATAGAAATAAGGAAATAGAGTTGGATGCATTTACGACCATCTTTCCATCTGGCTTCCAATAAGCAAAGCCAGTGAGGAAGCTGGCAGAGAAGGTTGTAAGTCCTAGTCACGTGATGTCTCGCTTAATGACTCTGGCGAAAAAGACTGTAAAATCGGATGTAGTCACATGATGCCTCACTTTACACTCACTCGGTTTAATAAGAAAGTTTCTGGTCCTTATTGTGGTCTTAGGTTGGGGACCACCTATATGGGTAGTCCATAGTGGGAACAGGGCAAGATTAGAAGACTTCAGAGGATTTATATAAAATGTATTATGCTCACTTGTCTTTCCATAGAGGCTTTAAAAATGCCAATGTATTTTTCCATGCATTTCCAATTACATATGTAGGAGGGAAATGAAAAAAATAATGAAAAGATGGTAATGCTATAATCAAACTGGTAGGGTATGAGAAGAGACCCACGAGAATTTTGAAAAAAAATATGGTTCACTAAAACTCTCCTTTTTACTTACCCGTAGAAGGTTCACTGCCACCATCCTGCCTGTCTTTATGGATATCCAGAGCCAGCTGTAAGCGTAAACCTGCAAGCAGAGATGGATAACGATAGCCAAATGGCATTTTATACTGCATTTACAGAGATGTCATTCATTTAAACCTTAGAACAGAGCTTTCCTATCTAGTAATCTTTATACTGAGTGGCCCAAACCCCCAAGATTTCCACAAATGGGGTACTGTATAAAAAGAATGCCATTTAACTAATTGTGTTCCCCAGAAGTGGTATAAATATTATTATTATTATTATTAATTTTATTTGTATACCGCCCTTCTCCCGAAGGACTCAGGGCGGTGAACAGGGCAATGCATGTTAAAAGACAAAATACAAAAATTAAAAGAGATTAAACAGAATGCCCACAACTCTTACAATAAGTTAAAACACAATAAGAAAAGTTAAAACACATTAATAAAACCCAACCCCATCCCATCAGGCCAGGCCAGCTTGTTCGAAGAGGTAAGTCTTTAGATCGCACCGGAAGGAGCGGAGGTCGGGCGCCATCCGGAGCTCAACCGGAAGATGGTTCCATAAATCCGGCGCGCCCACAGAGAACACCCTCCCCCTGGGGGCCACCAGTCGGCATTCTTTGACCGGTGGCACCCTGAGGAGGCCCTCTCTGTGGAAGCGCACTGGGCAGAGGGAAGTTGACGCCGGCCGCAGGTGCTCCCCAAGGTATTCCGGACCCATGCCATGTAGGGCTTTGTAGGTCATTACCAACACCTTGAATCTCACCCGGAAGACAACTGGAAGCCAATGCAGCACGCGGAGCAGAGGTGTAACATGGGAGTATCGGGAAACTCCCAACACAACTCTCGCGGCTGCATTCTGTACCAGTTGGAGCCTCCGAGTGGTCTTCAAGGGCAGCCCCATGTAGAGAGCGTTGCAGTAGTCCAAATCTGTTTCTAGAAGGTCTATTTATTAATATTATTACAGCAGTGATGGGATTCAAATATGTGAACAACCCCCAGGGGGAGGGCGCTCTCTGTGGGTGCGCCGGATTGGCTTTTGCTGAGAAGATGGAGACATGTCCTGCATTTGGAGATAACTCATTCTGGACTTTGCAATGTATGGCAGTGAAAGCTGGACCATAAAAAAGGCTGAGCGCCAAAGAATTGAGGTCTTTGAACTGTGGTGCTGGAGAAGACTCCTGCGAGTCCCTTGGACTGCAAGGCGATCAAGCCGGTCAGTCCTAGAGGAGATCAACCCTGACTGCTCTTTAGAAGGCCAGATCCTGAAGCTAAAACTCAAATACTTTGGCCACCTAATGAGAAGGAAGGACTCCAGTGAGAAAAGCCTAATGCTGGGAAAGATTGAGGGCAATAGAAGAAGGGGACGACAGAGAATGAGGTGGCTGGATGGAGTCACTGAAGCAGTAGGCGTGAGTTTAAATGGACTCCAGAAGATGGTAGAGGACAGGAAGGCCTGGAGGAACGTTGTCCATAGGATTGCGATGGGTCGGACACGACTTCGCAGCTAACAACACAACAACATTCTGGAATTGGATTTTTCCCCAGTGTCTGTTTAGTACCTGCTATGAGTCGTGCTGTACCAGAACTCATAGGACACTCTTCTTCCAAATTTATATAGTTTTCATTGTCTGTTGAGTAAATACAGTAGATTATCACCAGCAGCCCTATGATTAAATAACGTTGTCAGCATCTTGTGTAGTCAGTTTTTATTGTGAAAAATACCCTTAAAGTTCTCATAAGCCATTCAGGGTCACTTGATAATGAGATGGGTGGCATATAAATTTAATAATAATAAATAACTAAAGCTGTAAGAAGGGCAAAGAAGGAAAACAATGTTCCTGCAGTAATGTGATGCTTCAAAATCTGCAGCTGTCCCAATGGCATGATGTGAACATTCCTGAGAACGAGGATTTGCAAGCAGTAGCAGTGCTGAAGTATCTTTACAATTTTGCAATCAATATAGTCAATATATTTGTTAATTTCAAAATTCTGCAGGCATCTTTGTTTGAAAATAGTCTAGATTAGAATAAAGAACAAGAATTAAGCATTCTGGACTAGGGGGGAAAAACTAAATCCTCAGTATGACAATATCCACTTGGATTATTACAGCACTGTACTTCTAGCTGTCTATGAAGATTCTCAGTCATCTAGGTCATAGATGCATCAAAAGTGGTTTTTATTTTTGAAAAGACAACTGGACTGATTTTTTTGAGGAAAAAGAAAATGTTTCGCTTCCTATCCTGGAAGCTTCATCAATTGTATTCGATGCTGTGGGAGATGAAGGACAGTTATTGACAGTTGAGATTAGTTGGTGGGAGGGGGAATGATAGGTTCTGACAGGATGGTGGTGGTGGAAAAATGGAAAGTTTGTGTGTCCTCTTTTTCCTCCAAAAAATCATTCCTGTTGCCTTTTCAAAAATGAAAACCACTTTTGATGTACTGCTACAGTACACTTCACATTACCTGTAGCTAAAAACGCCTGGGTATGTGTGAAGATACATTTCAACACATGCAGAACACCAGCTTCAGAAAACCAGTTGGCTTTCCTGTCTATTAGTATTGGTCAACCTTGGCAACATTAAGATTTATGGACTTCAGCTCCCAGAATTTCCCCTTCAGCATGCTGACTTGAGAATGTTGTGATTCAGGGTCAGCCTGTGGGTTCGGCAGTTGGGTCGGACGACTCAGAGGAGGAGGGGGGTGTTGAAGACCTTGCTGAGGGGGTTGAAGATCTTGCTGATGATAGCCCTCAGCCAGGCCCCTCCCACTTGGTCACCACGGAGACCCAGCTGTGTGAGCCTGACAGTGTGGATGAAGATGACCCACAGCTGGCCCTGTTCAAGGACGCCCGATGCAGGAGGCAGTCAATTAGGAGTAAACAGAGGAAGGCAATGGGGCTTCTCGGAAGGAGGCAGAGAGAAGCCACGCCCTGAACTCTATATAAGGGGAATGTCTGGGAGGGCTGGTTTGCTGAAGGCAACCGCTCGGATGGTTCATGTTTCTTAAAGCTCCTGTTTTCTTGGTTCGTGTCTTGTTTGTTTTTGTAGCTATAAATTTGGCAGGTGTAATTCCAGCCTCTTGCCGGTTGTAAAGGGGTTGTCCCTGCCTTTTCTGCAGGGCCGGTAGCAGGCTGGTACAGAACAGAGAATTTGGGGAACTGAATTCTCCACATCTTAAAATTGACAAGTTTCAGAAAACCTGATCTATATCAGGGTTATGCTTGTGCTTTCAACTTCCATATCAAATCCAGACACTACCTTCAACAACGGGGTCTTGGTCTTGGGTCAAATTCTCAAGGATCTGTTCAGTTTTGTTGGAATACCATGAGCCATCTGTGGGACATAAGAAAGCAACAATTAAGAGTATTCTACCAGGATCTTATCATGACACCTGCATTCCCCTTTCTGTCAAAACCCTCATATACTTCTCAATACCTAAGTTCCCATTGCGAAGATCAAACTTCACCTTGTCCTTCTTATTTTCATAAATGAGCACATCTATGATAGAAAAAAGAACAGTTGTCATTTAAAAAATAGAGGAAGTAAAGGATGGCTGTTATTGCTTTGCATACTGTTTATGAAACATATCTGGGGAAGAAGGGTGCGTCCTCTTTCTAAGATCTTGAGGAGCTGTGGACCACTCTTGTAGCAATGGTTTAAAGGACTTCTCCACTTGTACCTCACCACGGCACAAACTTGCTCTGGCAACATGTGTTTTCTGTTGTGTCCTTGTGATGAGGCCTTCATCTTATCCACAGTCTTTTCCTGATTGATGTTAAAATATTATTTCCCCCCTTATTCTAACACCGTCTACAGTAAAGGTATCCTCAAGGCATGTCAGTTCTATTACATTTTGTTACACATTTCCTTGGAGGGGAATCAATCAATCAATTACTCTCTTAGTGATTTGAAAGAGAGGCCCTAGGGACAGGATAGGGTTGATAAGGAAAGGAAATTTCAGCCTAGTGCTTTTCTCATATTCAAAGATAGGTGGATGGCCTTGGCAACAGAGTAGAAAAGAAGGACTGTAAAACACTATCTCTAAAATTGTTTGATTATTATATGCCATCAAGTTGGTGTCAGATCTTATTGACCACGTAGATAGATTTTCTCTAGGACAAATCTTTCACCAGCCTGTTCTTTCAGATCTTCCACACTATCGTTGGCCATCCATTTTTCTTTCCTTCCACCTTTCCCAACATTATACATCTTTAGAGAGCTAGCTCCTTGCTTATTGTTCCTAATTTGAATCTAGGTGTTTGTGCCTCAAGTGAGAGCTCTAGGTTGATTCGTTCACTGATCCATTGTGTGAATGGCCCATTTTGGGAATTCCGTGAGTTGAAGTCCATAGAAATGGAAGTCGCTAAGCTTGGGGTACATTCATATGGAAAGCGCTAAGAGTATTGATACTGAGATCTGGCCACAAGGCATGCAGAACACACAGTGTATCTAGGTTTGGATGAGTGCAAATGTGCTTCTTAAGTCAAGATGTTGGCTGGTCATTAGTCCAGTTCAGAGTAGAGAGTTCAGAGTATAGGTCCTCAGCTTTAATAAAGAAACACTGCTTGTACCTCAGTTCAACTATTCCAACTTAAAGGAGAATTTTAATTTTGAAACACTGTTTATTACACCATAGCTTCTTTGGCCACTTCCACATGGCTGCCGGCTTCACTGTTTTCCATTTTTACACTGGTATCTAGCACCCAGAAGCTTTTTCAACCTTCCCTTTCTTGCATTGGCTAGTACTTTTCCAGCCAACTAGGGAAGTGGGGGTGGGGAGCATTTTAAAACCAAGAGGGAATTGGTGTCTTCTCCATTCTTGCTCTTTCTTTTACCAGTAAGGGAAAGAAAAAAGACCCAACCCATTTTAGCAAATCTGCTCCTATACTCATTCGGGATGACAGGTAGGGGAATAGCTGGAAAAAGAGTGGGATTCCTGGAGGCAAAATGAGGTGGCATTTCTATTGGAGCAGAAGCCAAGCCAATTAATCTGTGAAGTTAATAAACTTTTCTTCCCAAGGTGTCACTCCCTTAATAGGAATCCATTATTAATCCATTCTTCCAGATCAAGGTTTTCCAATCCTGTGGGTCTGAATCCACCTCAGCTTTGCTTCAAGTACAGGGTAAATTCCTTGCTCTCTCCTGTCCAGCTTGTTCTATTCAGACCAGGAGCATCATATTTCAGATAAATGGGCTGAAAGCATATACAGTAGAAGGAATTAGAGATTAAAAGGCTGGCGTTTGTGTATTTTGTCTCTACCTGCACCTTTCCACACTCATGTTGTGGATAAAAATCTGAGAGAGTTTGGTATACAGGTCCTTGACTTATGACTATAATTGGGGCCAGAATTTTGATTGATAATCAAGATGAATATTAAGTGGATAGTATCCAATTTTACATTTTTGGCCCCAAATTGTTAAGTGAATCACTGCAATTGCTAAGTGAATCGTGCAATTGTTGCGTGACTCTGGCTTGCCCCATTGATTTCGTTTCCTCCAATTGACTTTGAAGCCAAGAGAGTGAGAGTGAGAGTGAGAGAGAGAGAGAGAGAGAGAGAGAGAGAGATATGCTGCTTTCTGCTGCTTCCTGCGGAGATGCAGCAAAGGCAGGAGCCCCGCCCAATATGCTTGTCAGCTTGTCAGAGAACAGCATGAGGCCAGCTGGCCAGGGGATTAATAATAATAATAATAATAATAATAATAATAATAATAATAATAATAATAATAAGAAGAAGAAGAAGAAGAAGAAGAAGAAGAAGAAGAAGAAGAAGAAGAAGAAGAAGTTGGAAGGGACCTTGGAGGTCATCTAGTCCAACCCCCTGCTCAGGCAGGAAACCCTATACCATTTCAGGCAAAGGGCTGGCCAGTCTCTTCTTAAAAACTTCCAATGTTGGAGCATTCGCCACTTCTGGAGGCAGGTTGTTCCACTGATTAATTGTTCTAACTGTCAGGAAATTTCTCCTTAGTTCTAGGTTGCTTCTCTCCTTGATTAGTTTCCATCCGTTGCTTCTTGTTCTGCTTTCAGGTGCTTTGGAGAATAGCTTGACTCCCTCTTCTTTGTGGTAGTCCCTGAGATACTGGAACACTGCTATCATGTCACCCCTCACCCTTCTCTTCGTTAAACTACACATACCCAATTCCAGCAACCGTTCCCTATATGTTTTAGCCTCCAGTCCCCCAATCATCTTTGTTGCTCTTCTCTGTACTCCTTCTAGAGTCTCAACATCTTTTTTACATCGTGGTGACCAAAACAGGATGCAGTATTCCAGGTGTGGCCTTACTAAGGCATTGTAAAGTGGTATTAGTATTTCACGTGATCTTGATTCTATCCCTCTGTTAATGCAGCCTAGCACTGTGTTGGCTTTTTTGGCAGCTGCAGCACACTGCTGGCTCATATTTAAGTGATTGTCCACTAGGACTCCGAGATCTCTCTCACAGTTACTACTATCGAGCAAGGTACCACCTATACTATACCTGTGCATTTGACTTTTCCTGCCTAAATGTAGAACCTTACTTTTTCACCATTGAATTTCATTTTGTTAGATAGCACCCAGTGTTCGAGTCTGTCCAGATCCTGCTGTATCTTAAGCCTATCTTCTGGAGTATTGGCTATTCCTGCCAGCTTGGTGTCATCTGCAAATTTGATGAGTTCCCCATCTATCCCCTCATCCAAATCGTTGATGAAGATGTTGAAGAGCACTGGGCCCAGAACAGAGCCCTGGGGCACCCCACTACACACTTCCTTCCATGTAGATGCAGTTCCATTGAGGACCACACGCTGAGTATGGCCTGTCAGCCAGCTATGAATCCATCTGGTGGTGATGCTGTCTAACCCACATTTTTCTATCTTATCAAATAGTAAGCAGAAGATCAGAAAGAGAGAGAGAGAAGAGAAGAGAAGAGAAGAGAAGAGAAGAGAAGAGAAGAGAAGAGAAGAGAAGAGAAGAGAAGAGAAGAGAAGCGCAACTGCCTCTCTCTCTCTCTCTCTGCAAATGGCGGAGGACGACTGGGAGCCGCAGGAGAAGGTTGAAAGACCTGCATGCGGCTCCAGAGCCGCGGGTTGCCGACCAGTGGCCTAGAGTCACTGCAACCATCATAAATATATGTTGGTTCCCAAGCCCTCAAATTTGAATCTTATGACTGTGGGGATGCTGCAATAGTCATACGAGTGAGGATCAGTTGTAAGTCTTTTTTTTCCAGTGCCATTTTGAATGGTCACTAAATGAATGGATATACATCGAGGACTATCTGTACAAGATTCAGAATTCCCCCTCTCATACACACCACAACTGAATGTTTAATATTCTCCTTCAGTATTTGTTTTTAAGCTACCCTTAAAAATTGTAGTTCTCTGCCCACAAATGGAATAGGGTTTTGCTCCTGCCCAGGCAACCTTACTCATTCAAAGAGCTGCCGAAGAAAGAGGGTGCAGGGGGGATCTGTACAAGATAGTCAAGCAAAGCAAGAAGGGCATCTGGACCCCACGGTCATGACCAGCATCTTGACTTTTTAAAAAAACTTTTTGCAGTTGCCCCTGAGAAGTTCATTAGCTCACTTCACCAAATCAATGAAACAATCTTACGTGTTTACATTAGGAAAGCAAAACTTGTAAGAGAAATTAGTTTACCATTCAGAGTTACATCCCCCGGTTTCACTTCTTCTTGAGCATTTTCATAGTGTTCTTCATCTGAAGCAGAATCAAACAAGATGAAAAAGGTTACAAGAAGTCCTTGAGATATGACTGGTCACCTAACTGCAGTTTGAACTGATGACACATCCCCCTCCCCAAACTACATTATGACCCCATTTCAGAGCTATGGCCATTGCAGCACCCTGTGGTCATTCACCCTTAGGACTGACCAGAGGGACACTGCAAACCTGCTGCCTTTCACGGGATGTGAATTTTGTAATTTGTTAACTAACATAGATACTTTGTATTTTAATTTGACTTATTTTCTCTTTTAAAATGATATTCAAGTTCCGTACAGACTAGAACGTAGGAAAACTTTTATCCTAGGATTGTAAGGATTGATTAGACAACTTTTAACATTCCTAAACTGAAAAGATAATTTACAGAAGAATGTCCTGGAGATTATCTCCTGATAAGAAAAAGGTTCTTAGTGTCAACTTAGTGGCATCTGGTTATCAAGCAAGCTTTGTAGTTGATTTACTCTGCAAGAAGGGGTAACTCTTGACCGACCAACTTTCCTCTTTCATTTTTCTTTGTTGTATTAACTATCAAAAGGAATGTAAGATGGATCGTGAGGTTCTCCCTTTTCATAGGGAGATCTCACTTTATTAGGGTACCCTAATAAATTGCTTTAAATGATCTTCCGACTCAGTTGTTTATAGGGAAGTTAAACTGAGGCAGAACCTAGGGCCAGATTTGGCTATCACTCCCCTCATCCTGCCTTGCCTGGACCCCGCAGTGCTTGGGCTTCTTCCACCAGACGCCCATACCCATCCCACACTGACCTTTTGACAATCCCTGGACCTCTTGTTGGGGCAGGGGGACAAAATGGCAGCCATGGAGCAGATGGGTCCATTTTGCTGCCTTAATGCAGTTTGCAAGGGCTGTGGAAGCTTTCTGCAGCTTTCAGAACTTTTCTGTAGCTTTCAGCAGTTTTTCACACCACCGTGCAGACTTTGTTAAGGTAGCAAAACGGAGCAATTTGTCCTTGGCTCCCATGGTAGCCAACCAGAAGGGGCTGCCATTTTGCCCCGCCCACTTTTTCTTCACTTTCATTACTGGTATTACTTTCCTCTTCCACATTCTACTATGATGCTTCTAGTTGCCCAATTTAAAGCTTGGTCAGGAGCTGTGGTTTCCTTTTATTTTGGGGTGGGTTTTGTTTTTTGTTTTACCTTTCTTATGCCTGCATAGATTATATTTTAACACTGAGCTGTTGAGTTCAGTTTCTCAGAACACTGTGCCACTGGAGTGCTCTACTAGGTAAATTGATGCCAACCATAACTAATACCGGTAAGTTCAGAACAGGGTAAGATTGCATGGCATTTCCTAATATAAACCAAATCATGGTTTATTCATTGATTCATTTGGCATTGCCCCAAAGAAAAATCATATTATGATGACCGTAGCATATGATTCCAACTTTCCCCACATCTAACCCTATATATCTCAAGAGAGTAATTTTTTTCAGGTAAGAGATTAAGCTCTCAGTTGACTGTACATGTCGTGGTCACCCTGTGTCTAGGGCTTGAGAGCCAACTATTGACCTATAATTTCCATCCCCATCTCATGCTGCCCCCACCCCCACCCCCAACTTGACCCATTTTACCATCTGACTTCAACTCGGTTTCACTGTCAGGGCATTCATATTCTTCTTCATCTGCTGGGAAGAAAAGGAAGGAACAGTTATGCACAAATCTTGGACTAGCTTTCTCTGACTGACATAAGGCATGGCTTCTCAGAAGTCAAGTCACGTCCCCCTCGATAGTCTCAAGCAACTTGCAGGGGGACGCCCATCACACTTGCACGTAGCAGGGAGCAAAGCCACAAGTGGGAGAGCTGTCCGAAACATCTGTCAATCACAAATACTTTTATTATTTGTGTAGTTGTGAGGGTATTTGGTTCCCTTCATGGGAAGGAGTCACACTAATTGAGTCACTAAATAATATAGTGGTTCAGATTGGTTGAGAATGCTCTTTTTAAGGCACTGACCTCCTACATTATACTACAGGTAGTCCTTGACTTATGACCATAATAGGGACTGGAACAGGGGTCTTCAAACTTGGCCCTTTTATGACTTGTGGACTTCAACTCCCAGAATTCCTCAGCCAGACATGTTGGCTGAAGAATTCTGGGAGTTGAAATCCACAAGTCATAAAAGGGCCAGGTTTGAAGACCCCTGGACTGGAAAGTTTATTGTTAAGTGTGCCGTTGTTAAGCAAGTCATCACGTGATCGCATCTGATTTTTACAAGCTTTTTTGCTTCTTGGTTTACACCATTTTGAACTAAAGTAAGAAAAACTTACTTTAAATGTTAAACGCTCTTTCACAGTAAAGAGCCATTCCCTACAAGCGTTTCTTAACCTCGGCAACTTTAAAATGTGTGGATTTCAACTCCCAGAGTTCCCCAGCTGGCATTCAATTCTGGGAGTTGAAATCCATCCATCTTAAAGTTGCCAAGGTTGAGAAACACTGTTCTGTATGATTAAAAAAAAATAGCTTATCTGGTAGCAAGAGGGCATGGAAGCTTGTGAAAAGTTGTATTTTAAAATGAAACAAATATAGTCTCTTTTCCTTGTTAGGTTGCCACATTGATTAGTCAACTGTAGAAGTTACTGTAAATCACTCACAATGAAATAACTCCTTGTTTAATCATGCAAAAAGAGGAAGAGTCAAACTTATTTCCTTCCTCTACCCTCATCTGTGTTGCTCGTATCAAGAAGTTGCCTAGCTGAACCAGCTTGTTGCACAAAGCATGCTATTAACACTACTGGTGGCAGTGCCAGGGCTTTTTTTCCTCATGGAACGCTCAGAACGGAGTTCCGGCACCTTTTTTGGATGGAACCTTGTAGGGTAGGCAAGGCAGGTTGTATGACATGTGTGAGTTCCGGCACCTTTTTCTTTTACAAAAAAAGCACTGGGTGGCACAATGCATGAAGTTATTCTGTGCAACTACCAGATTTCCTATTGCTGTTAGTGATTGTAAGGTTTTGTTTTTTTAACCGTGTGAAGATGCAGAACTTGGAAGAGGAGAAGGAGACAGAGACAGAGAAGGAGGAGGAGGAGGAGGAGGAGGAGGAGGAGGAGGAGAAGGAGAAAGAGGAGAAGAAGGATCTACAAAATGGCCAGCTTAATTTTTTTTATGGGTCGTCATGAGCATAATGTGGTCTGGTATTTTTTTTTCTTTTTTGCCATTAGTCTCTCATAGAACTCCATCAAGTTCTTGAAGAACCCTATGTTTCTGAGGAATACAGTGTCACACCAACATTTCTGGGGTTATCAGAGTGGACCAAGTCTTGTTGTTTGTTGTTATGAATGGCAAAGGCAGGTGCCCCACGTTGAAAGATGGAGGGCCTCATTTCTTCAGTTTTTAAACAGCTTTACCCATTTCCTGTGCTGATTTTTTTTCTTTTTGCATCCTGCCTTCATTTAAGGAAGCCTTACTAGTCACAGGTGACTATGACTGCAATGTTGCTTTACAATAACAGGAAAAGTTATAAATAAATGCTTAGGAACATTTTAGAACATGTCTAAACATCATAAATTACAGACGTGTTCACTACAGACCCTTGTTCATGCAGTAAGAGTGCCTACTTGTCTGAACTATCTCATTGTTAACCTCACCTCTGAAAGAATTTACTTTTTCAGAACTCTTGAGCTGGGGATTCCTCTCCTGTGCTTTGCATCGTTGCCTTCACACCCTCAGAAATTAAACCAAAATTAAACCACTAGCAACTCAAAGCCAATTTGCAATAGTGACGAGTATCTGTAGCTCGGGTGTAGCATGCAATCAATTCTACGTGGGACAAACATCACGTCAATTAAAAACCAGGATCCACGAACACCAGCTGGCAGTCAAACACCATGATCCCAAATCTTTAATCTTTACCCACACCGACACCAAACAGCATCAGTTCGATTGGAGCAACACAAAAATGTGACCAGCCATATGCTAAATAAATAAATAATCATTGGCCATGCTACCAGCTACCATGCTTGTGGGTTCATTGAAGCCTGGCACTTCACAAACAATTCCATCAACAGACATATTGACCTACAACCAGTCTACAAACCCCTCAGAATCAATCACACAGCCAACCAGAGGCAGCACTGACCCTCAACCAACCATGCAAGCCTCTCCTCTCCCATCAGCAGTACACCTCCCAAATGACCCTGACCTGATGTAACTTCCCCAAGGCCCATCACAAGACTCACCGATGACTCACACCTGACCCATCACAAGATCCATCACTTCACATACCCACACCTGAGCCCCATATAAACAGAAGAACACTGATATCCCCTAAAATCAGTGGTGGGATTCAGCTGGTTCACACCGGTTCGGTGGAACTGGTAGCTAATTTTTGGTTGACTTCAGCAAAATGGCTGAAGCCCTAGCTCTTTTTCACAAGGCCCAGAACAGACTGCCAGAAGTACATGGATGCCACTTCTGGAAGTCCGTTCTGAGCCGCGGAGGCCTCCCAGCCCCAAAATGGCCCACTGGGCTTCTAGAAGTGGTGTCCCCGCAGAGAACTGGTTGTTCAGGTATTTGAATCCCACCCTGCCTAAACTTCCCTGAAGATGTTACTTAGTAATGAAACATTCAGAAACCAACCCACCAGCTCGGAGAATGAAACTTCACCCTCATCAAAGTCAGATTTTTAAAAGCAATTCATAGGGTGTAGATAAAGACTGATGTCTCTCAGGGTGCAAAGAGAAAATATCTGCTGCAAACTCCACGTAGGTGTAAGGAAGGGCATCTGGCCAGTAAATGCTCAGCTCCACCCAGTCACCCTGACCCCATCCCAAATCAAGGGGTTACAGGATCATAAAAAAAAGACAGAGTAAGTGTGATGTTTAGAATGCTACCTCACCTGATCATATTGTACAATATGCTATTACTGTACCATTAAAGGGATGCGGTGGCTCAGTGGGTTAGGATGCTGAGCTTGTTGATCAGGAGGTCGGCAGTTTGGCGGGTCGAATCCCGAGTGCCGCGTAACAGAGTGAGCGCCTGTTACTCGTCCCATTACTTCAGTCATAATCAGTCTTTGCTCTTTACACCATTTTTATTATTGGCACTTCCTCTATTACAAATTGCACACACAGTGCCTAACCCTATGCCCTGCCTATCTGTACTTACCTTCCAACTTGAGAGTATCGGGCAAGATTTTTCCTTTCTGCAGTAACCTTTGACCACGTTGTGCACCCACTTCTGGCCGCATGTTTTCATAAGCATCAACTTGCTCTGTGACTTAAGAGACAAGAAGCACATGGCATCAAATTATCTCTTCCGAAGGAGATATCTTAAAGCCAAATAAAGTTACAAGATGCATAATCCATTGAGCATGCACCTTCGTGTGCCATGAAGGAAATTGTAATCTTTCAAGATGCTACAAGACCCTTGCATTTGCTTCACACTATATTAATTCTATATTAAAAATTTCTGGTTTTGTCTATAAGAATATTCCAGAAATTATACAAAGGCATTACCCTTATTACATTCCCCTCACAAAGAAAAGGATGTCAATCTATTACCCAAAGCACTTGGGGGAAAGACAAGAAGTAATGAGTGGAACATCATTAAAGAGAGAAGCAACCTAGAACTAAGGAGAATTTTCCTGAGAGTGGGAACAATTAATCAATGGAATGGCTTGCCTCCAGAAGTTGTGGATGCTCCCTCATTGGAGATTTTAAAGAAGAGTTTGGGCAGCCCTATTATTCTATGTCATCATCTCCTGAAGAGTAAACACTGCTGCTGCAAGGCTGCCTCATTCATGATGTCGCTTCCAAACCCAGCAGCAGCAGTCAAATGCTGTCATATTATGATTATGATTATTATTCTGTTACTTTCCATGTACACTGAGAGCTTCTGTACTGGAGACAAATTCCACACTTGGCCAAATAAAGCTATTCTATTCTATTCTATTCTATTCTATTCTATTCTATTCTATTCTATTCTATTCTATTTTATTCTATTCTATTCTATTCTATTCCATTCCATTCCATTCCATTCCACTCCACTCCACTCCACTCCACTCCACTCCACTCCACTCCACTCCATTCCATTCTATTCTATTCTATTCTATTCTATTCTATTCTATTCTATTCTATTCTATTCTATTCTATTCTATTCTATTCTATTCTATTCTATTCTATTCTATTCTATTCTATTCTATTCCACTCCACTCCACTCCACTCCACTCCATTCTATGCTACTCTATACGTCTACATGACATGTGATGGCAGAAATATATACTAAATTAAAGAATTGCTGGCTGCACTTCCAGTCTCTATTCTAACTCAGCATGAAGAAAAGGGTTCTGTCTGCACATGGAGCAAAGAGGGAGGAAAGAGGCAAGCTGGAGGGGGCACCTCCTTTGGGTCAGTACTTGGCAGTTGAAAACCCACAAGTTGCTGCTGTCAGTTCTCTGACTGCCTGGACTGACAGCTTCATGGGATTTGAGAAGTGGCAGCCAAGGGGCCATTCTCTTAGGTAACAGGGGAACTAGGGAGAACAGAACAATTCTCCCAGCACCCAGGACTCACTTCCTGCCACAGAGGGCCTGCTTAAAAGCTACTTCTCCCTGCTTTCCTTCCTTCAAGGAAAAGGAAGCCATGAAAGCAGCTGTGCAGTCAGGAGTCTGCGGTTAAGACTACCCCCAGTTTCAACAGCAAAGACCTTGGGCAGCTTGACCGCAAGGTTGCCTCAGTTTCAAATTTTCAATATGACATCAAAAAAATAAACTACATCAATGTATTGGAAAAACATCTTGTGTGCATACACGCCTGTGTTCACAAACACACACATACAAGAATACAAAGATGATGGGTGGGTCTGGCCTTTCATCCTGCTCCATTCGGCACAATTTCCTTCTGAACCTACTGTCAGTGCTGCAAACATTGACATATTTTTGCCCTGACAATATAAGAGACAGCCTGTTACTTTAAATTGCTTTGCTTTGGGGGGAAACAGCGGATGTTTTAAGAAGATTAGAAAAGCCGGCGTACAGAATGGGAAGTGAAACCTCATGTGATGGTGGTCTCCCAATACTCCCATGTAACGCCTCTTCTCCGCGAGCTGCATTGGCTCCCAGTTGTCCTCCGGGTGAGATTCAAGGTGCTGGTGATGACCTATAAAGCCCTAAATGGCATGGGTCCAGATTATCTTCAGGAGCACCTGCTGCCGGCGTCAACTTCCCATCGCCCTGTGCGCTCCCACAGAGAGGGTCTCCTCAGGGAGTGCCGGCTGGTGGCCCCCCAGGGGGAGACCATTCTCTGTGGGCGCGCCTGCCCTCTGGAATCAGCTGCCTGTGGAGCTCCGGATGGCTCCCGACCTTCGCTCTTTTCGCCGTGACCTGAAAACCTGGTTATTCGAGCTTTCTGGCCTGGACTGAGGGATTGGAGTTTTAAATTTCATAATTTAATTTATTTTGTTTGGGGCTAAATTTAATTTAATCTATTTTTAACTTTTGTATGTTATATTTTAATTGCCCTGTACACCGCCCTGAGTCCCTCGGGAGAAGGGCGGTATATAAATCTAATAAATAAATAAATATGTAAAACTAATTGGATAATGTGATTTATGAAGTGTAGATAAGGGCGGGGATTGTATGTGTTACAGTGGGTTTGAGGGGAGGAGATCTCAGATTCTGGCATCCTTCCATGAGTGCTGATGTTTCATTTCATTATTAAGACTTTTTAGATAAACAATGCCTGCATTTTGTTTGAACTGTCTCATTTATCGGAACCATGACACCTACCTTTGGTGGTATCCAAAGAGTTCTTCTCAAAATGTCTTTTTTTTTAAAAAATCACTGATAAATAGAGCAGGCATGTTTAAGAGAGACATTGTTTGATGCAATAGAAAGCTCTTTCCTACTTCGCCTTGCAACCTTTCCCATAATTGGGTGTTTCAAGTTTCTTATGAGTTTAGCATTGTTCCAGAATAGGGAAACTTCTTTCACAATAAACAACCTTCTGCAACAACACTAATTCAGAATAATGCTAAACTTATGCCCCAAAGTGTTTTCTGTACCATACAACATACTTGCGTGAAACCAGAGCACACTTGCTACATGTGAAATCTCCTCTTCTCTTCAACTCCAGCCCAAGCCCATGTTAGGGAGATGATTTTCCTAGTGTAGATAATGCTTGGTTGGAGCCAGAAGATCTGCCAATTACTTTCCTTAATTTGTCTTGCATTAAATCTGTAAGGACAACATCTGTGTTTTGCCACATTCCTAAAGCAACTTTCACTAGCATATCTTTCTGCCAATTTAAGTAGTGGGAAAATGCGCATTAGCATATTCATGAGGAAGAATTTTATGAATGGTCCTAATAAACTCACCATCATCATTTCCTGGGCATACCGTAATCCTATTGGCAATAGATCTTTTTTTCCGTTTGGCATAAAAATATCTTCTGGAAATGAGAGACACATAAAATGTGAATGACATCAAGATCTGAGTTGAACACAAGTAGCTTTGTCGCGGCACAGAGGTGAAGGAAATGTTCTCTTTTGGACATCAAATGCTCCGCAGTGTGAGCCTTTTTGGGAGGACAGTTGTGGTTATCCCTCATCAGCTTCAAATAGTCCACTAGAATACTATATCTGATAACAATTATCACCTGGGCCATTAGGGGAGGGTTAGGGTCAGGAAAAATATCTGGGATCCTTATTGAGTCCCTATATGCAGCAGGGAGTTGAGAAATACATAATTTCAACCTAGAAATCTCTCTCCTCTTCCCAGACTCATTAAAACCATTTAATTCAGAACCTAAAAGTGCCTTACTGTATTAATGGGATTTATAAAATTAAGGAATCTCCAATAGACATAGACTAATTTTAGTAAATGGGATAGACATGCAGTCAAAGAAGAATTATTTCTAGCAACTGTTCCCTCAGAAAATTGGAGGCCACCAGATTTGGGAAAGATTGATTTGGGGCAAAGAGCCATCTCTTATTCTGGGTTGAAGATCAGACTTGACCCTGAGTACTGTGCTTGTAGCATGACTTTCCAAGAAGGAGGAGATAAACATGCCAAGGACTGAATCTAATCTAATTGACATCTTATCTGGGCATGTATTTAATCATTTCCTTCTTCTGCCTTGCTAAAAATTCTAATCTGCTAAACACTTTTGATTTTTTTTTCTGTATGCCAAATTTTCAGGTACTGCACAGCTTAAGTATTTATGCTTTAGGATTTCAAGTCTACAAAACATCTGGAATTTCACCACCAGATGCTCACTCTTTGCCTATAAAGTTAATATGGAGTTATTCCTTCATTTATCTTATCTATACCCTCCTGTTGCCCCTTTGCCAGGCCTGTCTTGTAGAGGCCACAAGTTTCTCTTACACATTGTTCTCCAAATTTGGTGCACAATTCCCACTACTTTCTTGCACTCTGTTACATCATAAGTACTTGCCTCCCGTTATGACTCATCAACTTCTTTTGTTGTCTGCGAGTTCGGTGGACTGAAAGAAGAAAGGTGGACAGACAGCATTTTATATAATGGGTTTTCTTCACTGCAGCCATTTTGGCACACTAGTGTGGTGTTTCTCAACCTCAGTAACTATAAGAGTGTGGACTTCAACTACAGAATTCCTCAGCCAGGAACATCTTAAAGTTGCTGAGGTTGAGAAACAAGGCACTAGTGTGTCAAAGAGGGGGAAAATTACCTGAAGATTTCATATTTCAGGAAAAATAAATTGGGCGGCTGCATGCAACATTCAGGGAAAGAGTCCAAAGTAGATCAAAACTACCTCTTCATCCATTTATTCTCCATTAATTCTCTTTCTCAGACACAAATGTATGAACACACATATACATTATAACTTGATAAAGTTTGCCCTGAAAAAGGGACCCATCCTACACATAAATGCAAGTCACATAAATGCAATTCACTTCTACTTTAGGACATAAAATTGGCTAAGGGGCGCTAAGCTTTTATGCCTCCTCCTCCGTGGTCCTACCTTCCCCACTGTCTATATAATTTGCACTAATAACAAAAAAAAAAGATAAATAATGCAGACTGGATTATTTCCAATGGTTCATGAGAGCCCCTTTGTTACTTGCTGTTCTTACTGACCAACCTGCAACTCTTAAGGAATAACTATAAACCCACTCAGAAGAAACTATCAATAGTTCCTGGCAGAGAAATAATAAACGGGGATGGGTCAGTTCATTTGGGAGAGGAACAGCAAGAACAGAGCTAGAAGGGGCAGTATGTGCTCTTAGTAAAAAGCAAGTGGAGGTTTAATACTCCTTCCTCCTCCTATTTCCCCCACAACAACAAGCCTACAAGGTGGGTTAGGCTAAGAGAGAGTAATTGGCCCAAAGTCACCCAGCTGGCTTTTATGCCTAAAGGCATGAAATTCACAGTCTTCCCATTTCTAGACTGGTGCTTGAACCACGAGACCAAACTAGCTCTATGACAAGATGGGACGGTTGTCACAAGGAACCCTCAGAGGTTATAATGCCTCTAAAGCAGGGCTCAATTTCATTGAGGGCCGCATCAGCATTGCGGTTGCCCTCAGGGGGCCGGGTGGGTATGGCCAGGGTGGGCGTGGCCTACTGGGTGGGCGTGGCTAGAGTGCGTATGGCCTATTGGGTGGGCATGGCCAGCTCTACATCATTGACATCAAGGGTGCCTATGGGGGCTGAGCAGGAGTGGGACAGATCTGAGGGTCTCTGGCAGGAGGAGGGTCTCTGGGACAGGGCCAAGGCAGTGGGGGCCGTTCCCTCACTGTTTCCAGGATGGCTTCATGGGCCACATGAAACCACTTCGCGGGCCGCATCCGGCCCCCGGGCCTTGTGTTTGACATGTCTGCTCTAAAGTTAATATGATGTTATTCCTTCATTTATTTTATTTACCCTAAAATATCATCATTTACTGAGGTCTCTCAGAGGTCTGCAACAAAACATCAAAATTAGAGCTCAAGATATTAAAAATATTTAAAACAACAGTCAAAAGGCCTATCGGGTACCTCAGTTTACCAGAGAGTTATTCCCAAATAATGAATGGGACTATGGAGAAGAGTCAAGCTGGGTCCCTGTGAAGCATTCCAAAGGGATTAATCTCAAATAAGCTCAACCAAGGAGGAATCCTAGAGCATTCTCTCGAGCCATGTAAACTTTAAAAGTAATAGAGGTAGTCCTTGAATGACAACCATTCATTCAGCAACTGTTTGAAGTTACAACAGGCACTTTAAAAAAAGTGACTTATGGCCTGTCCTAGCTTTTATGATCATTGCAGTATCCCTAAGGTCAGGGTAACTAGCATAATGTCAACCTACAGCTCAAGTATCCAAATAAAAGTCCAGAATTTGCATTGATTGTAGTGAGATCATGTGATCACCAGTTGCAATCTTCCCACCCTGCTTCTGACAAGCAAAATCAAGCCTTATCCAACAAAATGAGTTTCAATGTGGAGAAAAGCAAAGTTTTACATTTAGGCAGGAAAAATCAAAGGTACAAGTACAGATTGGTTGAGACCTGGCTTAAAAACAGTAACTGAGAGAGGGACCTTGGAGTCCTAGTGGACGATCACTTAACAATGAGCCAGCAGTATGCAGCAGCCGCCAAAAAAGCTAATACAATCCTGGGTTGTATAAACAGAGGCATAGAATCAAGATCATACGAGGTATTAGTACTGCTTTAAAAAACCCTAGTAAGACCACACCTGGAATACTGCAACCAATTTTGGTCACCATATCACAAAAAAGATGTCAAGAGTTTGGGAAAAATTCAGAGAAGAGCTACTAAGATGATCAAAGGCCTGGAGACTAAAACGTACAAAGAATGGCTGCAGGACTTGGGTTTGGCTAGTCTAAAGAAAAAAAGAAATAGGGGAGACATGATAGCAGTGTTCCAGTATTTGAGGGGCTGCCACCAAGAAGAGAGGGTCATGTTATTCTCCAAAGCACCAGAGGGCAGGACAAGAAACAATAGTTGGAAACTGACCAAAGAGAGAAGCAACCTGGAATTAAGGAGAAACTTCCTGACTGTGAGGACAATTAACCAATGGAACAGGTTGCCTCCAGAAATTGTGAGTGCTCCATCACTGGAGATTTTTAAGAAGAGGTGCTAGATAGTCACATATCTGAGATGGAATAGGTTCTCCTGCTTGAGCGGGGGGCTGGACTAGAAGGCCTCCAAGGTCCCTTCCAGCTCTATTCTATTCATCAACAATTTGGATGAGGGGATAGATGGAGAACTCATCAAATTTGCAGACGACACCAAGCTGGCAGGAATAGTCAATACTCCAGAAGATAGGCTTAAGATACAGGACGATCTGGACAGATTTGAACAATGGGTGCTATCTAACAAAATGAAATTCAATGGTGAAAAAAGTGAGGTTCTACATTTAGGCAAGAAAAACCAAATGTACAGGTATAGTATAGGTGGTACCTTGTTCAATAGTAGTAACTGTGAGAGGGATCTTAGAGTCCTAGTGGACAATCACTTAAACATGAGCCAGCAGTGTGCTGCAGCTGCCAAAAAAGCCAACACAGTGCTAGGCTGCATTAAAAGAGGGATAGATTCAAGATCATGTGAAGTATTAATACCACTTTACAATGCCTTGGTAAGGCCACACTTGGAATACTGCATCCAGTTTTGGTCACCACGATGTAAAAAAGTTGTTGAGACTCTACAAAGAATATAAAGAAGAGCAACAAAGATGATTAGGGGACTGGAGGCTAATACATACAAGAAACGGTTGATGGAATTGGGTATGTCTAGTTTAATGAAGAGAAGGGCGAGGGGTGACATGATAGCAGTGTTCCAATATCTCAGGTGCTGCCACAAAGAAGAGGGAGTCAAGCTATTCTCCGAAGCGCCTGAAGACAGGACAAGAAGCAACGGATGGAAACTAACTAAAGAGAGAAACAACCTAGAACTAAGGAGAAACTTCCTGACAGTTAGAGCAATTAACCAGTGGAACCACCTGCCTCCAGAAGTGGTGAATGCTCCAACACTGGAAGTTTTTAAGAAGAGACTGGACAGCCATTTGTCTGAAATAGTATAGGGTTTCCTGCCTGAGTAGGGGGTTGGACTAAATGATATCCAAGGTCCCTTCCAACATCATCATCATCATCATCATCATCATTATTATTATTATTATTATTATTATTATTATTATTATTATTATTATTATTATTATTATTATTATCATCATCATTATTTTCAATCGGGGAAGCTGGATTTACTTAATAACCTTGTGATCCATTGAATAACTACAGTAATTCGCTTAACGTTGTGTCAAAAAAGGCTGTAAAATTGGGATTGACTTAATAACTGCTTTGCTTAAAAATGAAAAATCTGGTTCCAGTTGTGGTCATAAATCAAGGACTAGCTATATCCAAATGGGAAGAAATATTTATTTATTTATTTATTTTATTAAACTTATATACCGCCCTTCTCCCGTAGGAATCAGGGTGGTTTACAAGGTTTTTAAAAACAATTGTCACTATCTATATTGAAGGCATTAGATTTTTATTAACCTATTAGATTTAACCCATCGGAGATAGCAAAATAACTTACAGGAAATATTTAACCATACATTTCTCTCATTAATCTTCTGAATGTAAAGATACGTACCTTGCCGGAATGTTAGAAAACAAAAAACAGAGCCAAGGCAAACAATCATATATACCAGCGCTACAGACCAAATCATCCAGTGCCAAACAACTTCTAATGGGATGCAAAGGAAGGAAGAAAAAGATACGATTAGAACTTATTAAGCTTCAATTCAAAGATATTTCTAAAGCAAGAAGCAGGGTTTTTTCTACAGATAATGCACATATGTAGTAAATAATAAATAAATAATATTAACATTAAATAAAAACTGCAACAAATAAATTCAAATATATATGCTTGAGGATAAATCAATTTGTATTCCCTCTATTTGAAAGAAAAGAAGATGTGTCTTCTAAGACAGCGCCTGCTATTCCAATTCTGGTTTTTAATAAGCACTTGTATTAAATATAATAGTACTTTTTAAAAAAATAATAATCAAATACTGGTTGAATCTGTTGCCCATCACAATTTTTAGCATGTTTCCATATTACGCTTGCACAGTGTAAATAAACATTAGGCACTGAGCATTTTAAACGTTAATTTTTCAAACTAAATATCCTGTATTCAGGCCTGGATGTTAGGCTTAAAGGCTATTATCAATTTTTCAGCGCCTGATGAAACAGTCAATGCTAGTGAAAATCCAAGCATAGAATACTGGTTCCAGCTACAGTGTCATTCATAGCTTGTTACCTGTCTGAACAATAAGGCAACAAATGTACATAATGGTGCTAATCGGAAAATGTGACTAGATTACTGTATATAGCAATGCTTCTCAACCTTGGCAACCTTGGGTGGACTTCAACTCCCAGAATTCCCTAGGTTGAGAAACACTGCTATATGGTGTAAGGAAAATGACATTGGCAGAGATTTGTAGAAACCATTTCCTATGCCAAAAAGTTGAAGCATTTTTAAAGTCCAAAACGAGATAACGTTTGGAACCTGCTCAGGCAGATACCTTCCTAATTCACTCGAGGGGGTGGGGGAAATAAAAAGAGCATTGCAAGATTCTCAATAAAAGTAATATTAGCCTTCCTGTAGAGTTGATGTCCCACTCTGATCTATGGTCTGCCACTTGAAGACCTTTTTTATCATATAGATTACCCACAACCCTCTGTTTAAATGTAGATCAGCACTTCTATCATATGCAGTGCCCCCTGAGGACCCTAGGATATTTCAAGAGGGCCAGTAGTGACAAATATGTCATTGGGAACCACAACATCTGCTGAGCGGCCACAGATAATATATGCAAAGAATATTACATTGCACAGAAAACACGCACATACTGTCCTATGCCTGTGTCCGGTAATGGGAAAAGGGTGAGGGATGGATGGTAGCACCACAGGAGAAAAACAAGGTTGGAAGAGGGCCACAGTTTTTTTTTTAAAAAACGATTGAGAAACACAGATCTAGATTATAGTTTCTATAAATAGATACTATGGGGTTATAATATGAATTTTTCAAAAACAAAATTATCATTTTTTTCAGATTGGAAATACAGATAGTCCTCAATTTACAACCACGATTGAGCCCAAAATTTCTGTTGTTAGGTGAGACATTTATTAAGTGAGTTTTGCCCCATTTTATGACCTTTCTTGCCTCAGTTGTTAAGTGAATCACTGCAGTTGATAAGCGGTTGTTAAGCAAATCTGGCTTCCCAATTGACTTTGCTTGTCAGAAGGTCGCAAAAGGTCATGATACACATAACCCCGGCACACAGCAGCGGTCATAAATATGAACCAGTTGCTCAGCATCTGAATTTTCATCACATGATCCTGGGGATAAGTTCCTTTTTTCAGTGCCGTTGTAACTTTGAACGGTCAGTAAACAAACTGTTGTGAGTTGAGGACTACCTGCAATAGGTTTGGATTTTATAAACCCGTTGGCATGTCTGACTTTATATTAACTTATATGCAATCAGAGCTTTCCCTTCCCACCCTTTAACTTAGAACCGCACCTGTCTTTGCTATCACCTCTAGATGAAAGTGGCATGTCTGGTTTTTCCAGTGGCAGGAATAGTTCCCAGCATCTTCAAGAGTTACTCTTGGAAGGATCAAAGAAACAAAACTAGCATTCATATCCAGTGAGTAGCGAATGGAACGCCGTATTGTTATATTAATCAGAACCATATTTTGATCTGGTGAATCATGCTGAATCCAGAGCAGTGTCCCCTCTGTCCAGTTTCTGTGCACTGGGGCATCACAAGAAAAATATTGGGGTTCCATTGCTGAATGAGACAAGTCTTCCTGGTGCTCTGCAGAAGAAAAGTTAGTAATAATAAGTTGAGCTGAAGCACAATTTTTACATTAATTTCACTTAAGAAATTTGAAGACGTTTTAAAGCCTAGGTGCATTTTGGCTACACTTCAGACAGCTCAGAAATTTAAAGGGTAATGATTCTGTTTTAAAGAAGCTTTAATTTTCAATTTAAAAAAAATAAACTTAAAATATTTATAAGATTCATTCCATGATAGTTCTATATATGTCCCAGGTCACCTTCACGTTACAGGCACACTTGCCAAGTCTTAAGAATATTTTATTTTGGCTACAAAAATGTGGAGCACATTCCAGATGTTTGCAGTCTGAGGTATGACAGAGTATTTCCCCATTTAAAAATAATGCCAATTCCACTCACAGATTTGCTATTCAATTCCTGTCCATTGCTTATCACTCTTTAGTAATTAAAGGAATTATCTTCCATCTTCTAAACCTCCATTCATGTGTTTGATTACAAATCCCATCAATATATGTTACAAATAGTGGAAAGTATAGCCCAACACAACTAAAGGATTTTGGTGGGGGGGGGGGGGAAAGCAAGCATCATCTAGATCAGGGGGTCTTCAAACTTGGCCCTTTTGTGACTTGTGGATTTCAACTCCCAGAATTCCTCAGCCAGCCACAAGTCATAAAAGGACCAGGTTTGAAGACCCCTGGTCTAGATTGATGGGTTATAACCTACATCCTACCAAAGATGAATTCATGTAAAATGCCCTTATTCACACTCTTTCCAACCCCACACAAATTTATACTTCTTCCCTATTCATTTTAGTCATTGCCTTTCCCTTATGGTAATAGAAAGATTACTCACCCCACCCCCCTATCCCCAATGAAAAATGGAAGTCGGTTCTGATTCGGCCTCAAGTGTGGTGGAATCTCTAGCTAGAGTGGGGGGAGAAGTGAAAAGACTGGGGAGCTTGGAGTCCTTGCAGACAAGGAATCAACGGAGACCACCACCACCACCATCATCCCACCTTGGAATTCCCAAAGTCTTCATCCAGCTGTTCCCTTGTAAATACCGTAGCTAAGCAATAATAAAGAGGCAACTCTGATTAACTCATGGTGTTGTTCTGGTGCCTGATGCCTGACATAAGGGAAAGAGCTGTTTCCATCTGAAAAATTACCATCACGATCTTCATAGCCTTTTTTCTCATATGCTTTCATTTTTTCTTGGAGGTTGTCAGAATCATTTCCACCTGAAAAAATAGCTTCAGGTAAACCAGAGGTCCCCAACTCTTAGTCTGTGGACCAGCACTGAGCTACGGCATGCCAGAAACCGGGCTGCACAAACAAGCCAAGTCCCACACACAGGATGCAGACAGCACACCAAACCAGGCCCCCTTCAGTCCATGGAAAAACCTCTCTCCATGAAAGAGGTTGGGGGCCACTGGGGTAAACCATCCAGATTCATTGGGAGATGGGTGGTGTATAAATTTAATGAATTATTATTATGCTTCCTTGCACAATCAGCTAGATGTTTAGATAGGATTTGGCATTTTTATCCATCTACAGTATTGAATCCTTCTCAAGAGGCAGATGTTGTTATTATCTATCTAGCCCACTCTTTTTTTTCAGCCCAGAAAATTACCTTTTTCCCAGCCCCACATTTTTCTCCTCTATCCCTCTAACTATTTTTCCTTAAGTGGTCCCTTATGCATATGTTAGACTATCATGGTCACCTTATCCTATAACCATCCACAGTCAAAGGACTTGAGGATTCTGCCTTGCAGATCAAAAGGCAAAGTATTATGGGGTATATTCTTAGTTTATACAGGATGTTGGCCATAACAATAATACCATCTAAGCAATTATCACCATTATTCTTCTTCCACATGCATATATTTTATTGTTAAATATACCTTTCTTCCAGGAGATGACATACAGATATTTAAGTTTTCCCCATTAAAATTAGCCCTGGGAGATTGGGCTGGGATGGATAGGAAGAGAGACTGATTGGCCCCAAGGCAGCTTAGCTAGATTCTGTGGCTGAGGGAAGATTTTAACCTGTCTCTCCTTGGTCCCAGTCAAACGGTGTAATTGCCATATCATGTTGGGTCTTCCTTCTCTTCTTTCTTGTCTAGTAGTACCACATTTTTTGGACACCAATGACTAATTTGAAGGCCATGCTGTTACCTGCTATACTGTCCTACTTAGATTCTTTTCATCCTGGATTTATGCATCATCAACAATACATAACATTTTGAATACAAAATAAAAGATGAATTTCCTACCCACTGTTTCTAGAGCAGACTTCCCATACGGGGTCTTGACAGATAACTCTAGTCATCCCCCAGCCAGCAGGGTCAATGTGGCTAGAGATGGTGAAAGGTCAAAGTGAGGGATGGAGGGAGCTAGGGAGAACAGGCAATTCTGTAACAACTTTTCATTATTAATAGCTTTTAGAATTATAACACTTACTAGTCCTGTTTGGGATCACATGTGGGTTTCCTGACCGGTCATTCCAATGACAGGTAAACCAAGTGGTTTTTTGCACACCAGTTCTGTAGAGCGACAAGCCCCACATAGCATTCAACCTTGCCTTTGGGTGGTGGTACCCCAAATTTACGTACAGCAGTTCATTCCTTTTTGGACCAAGCCAGTTCAGATCTAAGTCACTTGAAGTCAGAGGGTTATCCAGAATGCAGGGTAAAGAAACTTGCTGGAATTCTGGAACATGAGATATAGTTATTAAAACTTTTGTTTCTTTCTAGGAGCAAGTATTTGTTTTCTGATTAGTGTTTGTAGATCACTTTTTCATCACATGGAAGTGCTCAACAAGTCAAATAAAAACAATGATACTTTCAAAATAAAACATATAATTAGTAACCATCAAAGAATTTATAATTGTTACTACCAACCGAAAAAGGAATTTTTCAATTAAAAGTTTCTCAAGAAGAATTCAGTTCTAATACTAGTTAAAATATAATACAGCAAATTCTTAAAATGGATTAAATTAAGCCAGCAAATTAGAATAGGGATCAAATGACAAATGGAGCAATTTACACAGCTTTTAAAAATTAATAAACAATATCTAAACTGATGCTGGGTTGTTGTTGTTTTTTATCCCAATGTTTAATAGTACCTGATGGCTTCCAAAACTGAATTTCAGATCTCCAAGATTTCTGAAAATGGTTAAAATAATGCTTACTGGATACATGTATTGTCTATGTACCGCATTTTTTAAAAAAGAGACAGATCTACAACCTAAAATACATGACATAACAGGAAAAAAGACATGGGGAGTGATAAGAAAAGCGAACAAACCAAGTTATGGTGCTTTCTGATCTCAAACTTGCTACTTGCGAGCCTCAGATATTTGGGTTGGGACTGGCCAAAATGGAAAAAAGACACACATTGTTTCTAAAGTTTTACACTGCACAGAATATCAGAGTTGAAAGGGACCTTGGAGATCTTCTCGTCCAACCCCCTGCTCAGGCAGGAATCTCTATACCATTTCAGACAAATCGTTGTCCAATCTCTGCTTAAAAACCTCCAGTTTTGGAGCATCTACAACTTCTGGTGGCAAGTCATTCCACTGATTAATTATTCTAACTGTCAGGACACTGCTGACTTTCCCATGATATAAAAAGGTAAAGGTAAAGGTTCCCCCGCACATGCACGCTAGTCGTTTCCGACTCTAGGGGCCAGCCCTTGTCCGAGGACGTCTCCGTGGTCATGTGGCCGGCATGACTAGATGCCAAAGGCGCACAGAACGCTGTTACCTTCCCACCGTAGTGGTCCCTATTTTTCTACTTGCATTTTTACGTGCTTTCGAACTGCTAGGTTGGCAGAAGCTGGGACGAGTAACAGGCGGTTCGAATCCCGAGTGCCGCGTAACAGAGTGAGCGCCTGTTACTCGTCCCATGATATACCTACATGTTAATCTGAAATCGGTTATCAGCTCAGTCTTCAACCATCCCCAACCATCTACAAGACCCACCTGTGACTTGGATCACCTGCACGGTTTCCATGGGTGTTTCAGTGGCTGCTGTCCAGTAGCAGGAGAGGCATAGAAGAAGCAAGGAGAACAGAACGGGTGCCATTGTCTCCTTCCTACCAGCTAAAGCAAACAAGGCTCAAACAAACTTAAAGAAGCGGTCAGAACAGCAACAATTTTAGCAAAAGAGACTGCTCTGAAGCGTGAATTCTACATTAAACTCCCTTGAGAGCTAAATGGTTGCCCCAAGGGAGAAGAGAAAAAGCAGAGAAATAATTCCACCAGTGCACAGTAATTGAGAGTGTAAAATTTAGTGCCTAATGTCTATGCAAAATTTATTTCTGTATTTAACACCTTTACTACATTCAAACAAGCCACAGTGGTCTCTTTAGGAACTGTGGGTCTGAGTTCCCAGGTCTGTGCTTTTCCTCTGTTGGTTTTCTTTTTCTTGGGGGAAATGCCGATGTTTAAATAAACCTTGAGAAAACTGGGCCATTGCAGCTCCAGATGGGTTCTCTAAAGCAGACAGAGGTCTCTTCAAAATGAAACAGAAATCTTTGTCAAGGTTGCACACCATTACTGTATTTGGTGGGCTGATTATTAATTATAGCATGTACAATTTTTTACTCTGATTGTTTGCCCTTTCAAACGGTCCATCCCCAAAATATTAGTTTTTCATAATCACGATGGTCATTGCAACAATAGGAATTCTAGGGACATTCTAGGACAGACATGTCAAACACAAGGCCCGGGGGCCAGATCTGGCCCACGAAGTGGTTTCATGTGGCCCGCGAAGCCATCCTGGAAACAGTGAGGGAACGGCCCCCACTGCCTTGGCCCTGGCTCAGAGACCCTCCTTCTGCCAGAGACCCTCATATCTGTCCCACTCCTGCCCAGGCCCCCATAGGCACCCTTGATGCGAATGATGTAGAGCTGGCCACGCCCACCCAGTAGGCCATACGCACTCTAGCCACGCCCACCCAGTAGGCCACGCCCACCCTGGCCATACCCACCCGGCCCCCTGAGGGCAACCGCAATACTGATGTGGCCCTCAATGAAATTGAGTTTGACACCCCTGTTCTAGGACAATATTTTAATGTAGCATTTCCTAACCCTGGCAACATCCAACTGCGTGGACTTTAACTCCCAGAATCCCCATCATTGGCCGTTCTAGTTGTGAAATTCTGGGATTTAAGGAACACACACACAAAGGTAAATGACCAAGGTTGGGAAACAGTTTTAAGGTACTGGGTACAATCCATTTAATGCTACTCACCCTCCAAGAAATTCAGATAGATAGATAGATAGATAGATAGATAGATAGATAGATGGATAGATAGATAGATAGATAGATAGATAGATAGATAGATAGATAGATAGATAGATAGATAGATAGATAGATAGATAGATAGATAGATAGATAGATAGATAGATAGACGGACAGACGGGTGGGTGGGTGGGTGGGTGGATGGATGGATGGATGGATGGATGGACAGACGGACAGACAGACAGAGGATAGATAAGCAAAATGGGGAGTGCAATGATATGAGGGAGTTGTGCAGAAATCTTTGTTACTGGTGTGTGTGTGTATGTTGTTGGCTGGTCTGGTGTGGGTTGGATACTAAAAAGATGAGTGTTGGGAAAATACCAGGATGCTCATAATTAATAACAATTTGTTAAAATGGACCCTAAAAATACAGAATAAGATGACGGAGGTTTCCTCAGGCCCAGGGATTCCCAAACTGTTCAGCTCAGAGATCCCTTCATGAAGTTTCAGATTGTTCCTCAACCCCCAAACATTTACTATCTGAAAATAATCTAATAAATACTATTTTATCTAACACTACTATGAATAATAACAAGAACAATGACTAGCTCCATCAACCCTGGGTATGGTGTGTGTGGGGGGGGGGGCAATATTGGCCACTTTGGAGAATCCTTCTCTAGCCAATCCTTATGGGGAAGCATTACAATTGGTAAACAGACAGTTCCATCATGGTTTTCACAGCAAGAGTATTTGCCAAAATTTTCTCCTCCCTTTCCCTTTTAATGAAACCTGACACAGGCAGTCCTCGGCTTACAACCATTGATTGAGCAACCATTTGGAATGACAACAGCACTGAATAAAGTGACTTATGACCCATCCTCCCACTTATGACTGTTGCAGCTTCCCTGTGGTCACATGATCAAAAATTTGGGTGCTGGGCAACAGGCATGTATTTACGATGGTTGCAGAGTCTAGGGCAGGGGTAGGCAACCTTGGCTCTTTTATGACTCATGGACTGACTCAGGAATTCTGGGAGTTGAAGTCCATGAGTCATAAAAGAGCCAAGGTTGCCTACCCCTAGTCTAGGGGGAGGGGTTTCATGCGATTGCCATTTGCAACTTTTCCAGCTGGCTTCTGACCCGCAGAAGTCAATGGGGAAGCTGGATTTGCTTAATGACTGCAGGATTCAGCTGGATTGATTCACTTGCCAACTGTGACAAAGAAGGTAGTAAACAATTGCCTTCCTTAGCCATGGAAATTCTAACCCCAATTATGATTGTAAGTTGAGGATTACCTGTATAGGGTCACCGCAGCACTATACGTCCTAGAATCTGCAGGAAGGAAAATTGCAGCTATTGATAGATGTTCCAGCCAATGGGAAAACAGCTTCCCACATCCCACCTTGTAAAACGGAATTTTGTCATTTTTCACGTGAAGTATTAGTACCGCTTTATAATAACTATAAAGTACCGCTTTATAGTGAGGCCACATCTGGAATACTGCATCCAGTATTTTGAACACATTACAAAAAAAGATGTTGAGACTTTCGGGAAAAAGTGCAAAGAAGTGCAACTAAGATGATTAAAGGCCTGGAGACTAAAAAATATGAAGAACACTTCCAGAATTTGGGAATGGCCAGTCTAGAGCAGGGGTCTTCAAACCTGGTCCTTTTATGACTTGTGGACTTCAACTCCCAGAATTCCTCAGCCAGCCTGCCTGGCTGAGGAATTCTGGGAGTTGAAGTCCACAAGTCATAAAAGGGCCAAGTTTGAAGACCCCTGCTCTAGAGAAAAGAAGGACTAGAGGGGACATGATAGTAGTATCGCAGAATATAAGAGGCTGCCACAAGGAGGAGGGGGTCAATTTATTTTCCAAAGCACCAGATGGCAAGATAAGAAACAACAGATACAAACTAATCAAGGAGAGAAGCAACCTGGAATTAAGGAGAAACTTCCTAACAGTGAGGACAATCGACCAGTGGAACAGCTTGCCTTCAAACATTGTGGGTGCTTCATCACTGGAAGTTTTTAAGAAGAGACTGGACAACCACTTGTCTGAAATGATATAGACAGGGCTTTTTTTGTCATAGAACGCTCAGAACAGGGTTCCGGCATCTTTTTTGAATGGAACATTGTAGGGTAGGCAAGGCGGGTTGTATGACATGTGTGAGTTCCGGCACCTTTTTCTTTTACAAAAAAAGCACTGGATATAGGGTCTCCTGCTTGAGCAGGAGGCTGGACTAGAAGACCTCCAAGGTCCTTTCCACCTGTATTCTGATTGATCCTTGAACTGTAGGATTCACGTGGCAGCCAAAGACTCATGCAAGAGGGCCTTATTTCAGCCAGCAGACAAAAACGGCTGCCTCTGGCACAGGAGATTCATTGCATTTCTGCAGGCATGCTGCTGCTGTTAATCAGTCATCCCAGGGTGATGGTTTGGGGAGGGGTTGCTGCGGTTTGCAAAAATGTTTTGCAGCTGGAACCAATAATGGATGTGTGGGCAGAGCTCTAACAGCCAGCAACTGATGCGGAAATTAACCATGATACAGGACATTTCAACCCAAGATTTGCTGAGCTGCAAAATAGGCACCGCATCAGGGTGTTGCCAAGCAGGAAAACTAACAATCCTTTCCATACATAAGTATTGTTCCTAACCATCATGTCACCCACATGTGTTTTCTGATGTCACACAAAAACACCACCATTTCATATTGTGCAAAATAGGTGGCAAACTGCCGTACTGATACACTGTAAATAAACAATCATACTTGCATCATGTACTACACATGTATACTGTGTAAGAATAAGTTTGCATTGCAAGGTGTGTTTCATCACAAGTCCTTCTACACACACACACACACACACACACATGGATGCCTATGATTCCGTAGAATGATCTTGCTTTCTTGAATCTCCCATCCTTATTTTAGCTGAGGCATAACAGAATGCCAAAAATATATTCAATATTAACATCTTATCACTGTCTATTAAAATAACAACAACAACATCTACATCTGCCTATCCCAGGTCCTGGTTAAGGACTCTATAGGTAGACAAAAATGCCAAATCCAGTCTGAACATCTGGCTGACTGTGCGATGATCAATAATGATGATGATGATAATGATGGAGACCTTAAAGGGCTTCTAATCCAACCCCTGCTCAAGCAAGAACCCCTGTACAATGTCAGACAAATGGTTGTCCGATCTCTTCTTAATAGCTTCCAGTGATGGAGCACTCACAACTTCTGAAGGCAAGTCACTCCACTGAATAATTGTTCTCACTGTCAGGAAATTTCTCCTTAGTTCTAGGTTGCTTCTATCCTTGATCATTTTCCATCCATTGCTTCTTGTCCTGCCTTCAGGCGCTTTGGAGAACAGCTTCACTCTCTCTTCCTTGTGGCAGCCCCTGAGATATTGGAACACTGCTATCATGTCCCCCCCCCTTGTCCTTCTCTTCATTAAACTAGACCACAGGTCTGCAACCCGCGGCTCCGGAGCCGCATGCGGCTGTTTCAGCCGTCTCCTGCGGCTCCTGGTCCTCTGCCATGTGCAGTCCAAAAAAAAAAAAAGTGGGACTAAAAAAGTTCAACCAATCAATTCAAATATGCAGGGTAGGTGCATATCTGCCTTGGCTCTACTCTTCAGTCAAACCCTGTTCTGCGCATGTACGCGCATGCGCACATATTTTTTGCAGCTCCCAGTTTTTCCTTTTGTGAGGGAACCGGTTCCAAGTGGCTCTTTCACTGTTTGAGGTTGCTGACCCCTGAACTAGACATACCCAATTCCAGCAACCCTTATATGTTTTAGCCTCCAGCCCCCTAATCAACTTTGTTGCTCTTCTTGCACTTTTTCTAGAGTCTGAACATCTTTTTTATATTGTGGTGACCAAAACTGGATGCAAATTCCAAGTGTGGTCTCACTAAGACTTGCTCCAGTCTTGTGCTTTTCAGATGAATTACAATCCACACTCAAGGATTCCTTTGTTGATTTTGCAATTGTGTTGTTTCAGGGCTTTTCAACCTTTTCACCCATTGCACCACTTTTAGGATATGGCAACATCCGAGTACCACCAGTCGCCTAGCAAGGTGTCAAAAACGTGATGACCCCCCCCAAAAAAGGAAAAATAGTGATGAAGTACAGGTAGTCCTTGACTTACAACAGTCGCTTAGTGACTGTTCAAAGTTACAATGGCACTGAAAAAAGTGCCCCCCAAGCCACAGCTGAACAAGACACCTGCCTGCCCGCTCGGCAGCGCTCTTCCTCCTGTCCAAGGTTTTCATTGTTGTCAGTATTTCTGTTGAGGATTGGCAGCGGGGGTGGGGGGGATGTTTGGTTTTTATTCACCCCACTGCTGGGTGGTTGCAGCAGGTTTTGGTCACTTCACATGATCCTGGGACACTGTGACAGTACATTCCAGTTGACCGGCGCTTCTTCTGGGCTCAGCAGAAGCTCCAGGATCAGCGACGAGCTCCAGCTGGAGCCTGGCGCTGATCCTGGCGCTTCTGCTGAGCCCTGACAGCCCCGAAGAAGCACTGATCCTGGCGCTTCCACTGAGCCCTGACAGCCCTGCAGCTCCAGCCGTCTCTCGCTCAGGCTTGTGCGGTGCTGCCACCGGTTCAGTTCATTCCCCTCCCCCGCTACCACTTTTCTAGGGTGGTCGCGTAACACCTGCCAGGTGACAATGTACCACAGGTGGTACCCGTACCACTGGTTGAAAAGCCCTGGTTTAGGCTGCAATTTCCCACCATAAGTATTCCGCACTATGCAACTCCTATTATTCCATCTGTGATTCCATTGGGCCTGCTTCCAAATGAGGCATGTACAGCATGTGTTTTTATTTGTACTTGAAAAACCTCCCATTATGACTTCCTGTTTTTGGAAGTCTTTCTTGAGTGATAGAGCTAAGAATCTTGTATCTGGAAATACCCAAAGTACATTTTGCTGCTGGCAGAGCAGATTTATTTCTGCCCATGCCATGTGATTTGCATTTTCTAACTGAATATGATAGTTTCAATCTGTCTCATACAAAAATAAGCAATTAGCAGCTTTCAGTTTTTTTGTTGGTTTTTGTGCTGTTTTTTTGCATGGGAGAGCCAATTTGGCAATGCCAAAGAGCCTTGGTGGAGCAGTGGGCTAATGCCTCCTTAAGTAACACCAGCTGCCTGCAATTAGTGCAGGTTCGCATCCCACCAGGCTCAAGGTTGACTCAGCCTTCCATCCTTCCGAGGTAGGTAAAATGAGGACCCAGATTGTTGGGGGCAATAAGCTGACTGTGTAATAATGCCGCTTGGGTGTGTGTGTGAAAGCCCTAATAAGCAGGCATATACATAGAATGAAGGCTACTGCTAAGCTTGTAAGCCGCCCTGAGTCTTCGGAGAAGGGCGGGATATAAATGGGATTAAAATAAAAATAAAATAAATGCCACCAGTTGCTCTCTTCCAGAGAAATCCCTCTTTCTGGCCTATTCAGGAGGAGGAACTATAAAGTGGCAACTTCTTTTTTTTTTCTTCCAGATGTTTGCACAACTGTGGGGTGGTGGTGGTTAAAGGTTACGTTCCTTTCAAAATGAGAGTCAAACCACAGTGAAAACAAGCATTTCCTGACAACTATGGCTACAAATATTAAGAGAAATTCAGTACCTTAGTATATGAAGAAAACACTGCTTTTCTGCACACTATGCGACCCAAAGTGCATTGTTGTTGTATGGAGGGGAAAATATACACTGCTTACTGTACTATAGTTCTGTGGGCTAATTCACCCAATATACTTTGTTATAATGTAGTCTGCTTGGGTTTTGATTATGCTTTTTGCCTTAGGATTGATATTTGGCCTGGGCACCGGCTAGTTCAAAATTTTTCAGCTGGTTCCTTATATTTGGATTTTAGTTCCAAGAATTTTCCAGCCAGCACCAAATTTCGGCAGTTAGACCATAATGTTTATGGTTAGCTGTAGAGTTTATGAAACTGAGACATTTGAAGGGTTCAGATGAATAGTTCTGTATAGAGATAGGCCTTGACTTACAACCATTCATTCAGTGACCATTCAAGGTTACAATGGCACTGACAAAAGTGACTTATAACCATTTTTCACACTTACGACCGTTGCAGCATCTCCATAGTCACGTGGTTACAACTGTCCCGGGGTCATGTGATTCCCCTTTTGCGACCTTCTGCCAGTTTCCCTTAATGACCGTGTTACTAACTCATCAACTGCAGTAATCCACTTAACAACTGTGCCAAGAAAGGTCGTAAAATGGGGCAAAACTCCCTTAACTTCTGTCTTGCTTACTGACAGAAATTTTGGGCTCAGTTGTGGTCGTAAGCGGAGGACCACCTATATACTGTATTGGAAGAATACCAGTCTCTGGCCATACTCTAGTGAGTCACACAACAATTAGAGAAAAGCCGGAAATCTTTAATACAGTTAAGAGTTTATTCTTTAATATCAATAAATAAGCAGCTAGAAGAATCTCTTCATTTCCTCCAAGTTGAGGAGTTTCATTTGTTTGTTTTTCCTAACAAAATGTTTCCTTCTGTTTATGTGTGCATTAAAAAATCCAGCCCTTGGCTTGAGGTGGGTTCTAGTCATGAGACGGGGGAGGACGGGGAAACGAACGTAGTGTGGTCACTAAGGCGGAAAGCACTCGGGGCGGTATGTGTCCAAGTGTGTGCGCGCGTGAGCTTGCGTGTGCAAAGGCAAGGACAGGCAGGTGGCTCAAAATGTACAGAAGCCGAGTTGCTGGTGATGTTTGTGGGTTGGGTAGAGAAGCAGCTGGCAGGGAACATGGCGTGGCAAATGTTGTGGCCCACACTAGCAATCCCACTAGCAGAGCGGTTAAGGCGGGGGGGGGGCGGGGGAGAAAGACAATATTAAATAACAGAGGGGCACAGAAGCAGAGATGGGGCAGAAGACAAGACAGTGGGGGTTTGGGGAATGGGCAGATCTTGACGGTTGGGGGGGGACGACGTGGTTATTTCCATGATGACTCAAATGTTCACTTCTTTCCTTCTAAATTGTCTGTAAAAAGGGAGGAAGAGAATAAAGAATAAAGGGCAGAGAATGAAGAAATCAAGACCCCCCACACAGACACACACTGCAAGCAAGATGAATAACCTAGAACTAATTCCTGCAAAAAATTGGTCTGCGATTGGGCTGGGAATGCAAGAGGCCTAATGCGGTTCTCCCTCTTTCTCCAATAGCAAATGGTACTCTAGCAAGTAGCTATTATTGTTCCCCTTTTCTACCTCTATAAGCATTTGTCCCTTCAGCTGATTATATGAGACGTATAATCTCATAATCTAGTAGCCATGTTTGTTTTCTACATCCTATTGGGGAAACCTGCCCTTCTCATTGGAGAAGGCATGCCAAATTCCATGGGTGCATACTCCATTACTTTGAGCTTGCTTTCTCTTCTAATTATTACAATAAACCCTTACAAGATTGTGTACTCCTTGGTATTTGTTGAGGGTAATATTTAAAGTGCAGTCTCTCACTTTATGAACTCCTTCCTTAGAGACACGTACCTGGCAATTATATCCAGAGTACTTTCTTTCCCTCCCAATCTGAGTTTATGCCTTCTGTATATTTTTCAATTCTCTTTTTTTACAATTTTTAAATGGTCCAAGGTATACTTAATACCTTCTATTTCTGATTATTGCTTTTCATGGAATCTAGTGAATGGTTTAAATAAATAGGTTGAAATTTAACAGACATCTCACTAGGTTGGAGAAAACAGGCCTGCATGTTATCTTAATACTGGAGAGAACTCTTAAAAAGAAAAACCATAATGCTGTGCCCAGTTTATGCTTAGAAAATGAGACAAACCATTAAATAGCTTTCCTCTAGAGCTGAGACCTCTCCTGACATGAATTACCTTCCAGATGTTAATAAAAAAAATTGAAGCTTTCCTGGAGATTTTTCATAGTTTAACTGGGCTTCTATTTTCATGTGGATCAATATTTTTGTATGTTGTTCCAGCAGTGATGTTCATTTAAACTTTGCTAACTATTTATATGGTATTGTGGTATTTTATTGTGGACTGTACTGGATATTGCTGAAATCTTCTGATTGTGGAGGTATGGGATGGATGGATGGATGGATGGATGGATGGATGGATGGAGATAGATAGATAGAGAGACAGAGATAGAAAGATGGATAAGAGAGAGAGAGAGAGAGAGAGAGAGAGAGAGAGAGAGAGAGAGAGAGATGGAGATAGATAGAGGTAGATAGAGGTAGATGATAGATAGATAGATAGATAGATAGATAGATAGATAGATAGATAGATAGATAGATATAGATATAGATATAGATATAGATATAGATATAGATATAGATATAGATATAGATATAGATATAGATATAGATATAGAGATAGAGATAGAGATAGAGATAGAGATAGAGATATAGATATAGATATAGATATAGATATAGATATAGATATAGATAGGTAGGTAGGTAGATAGATAGATAGATAGATAGATAGATAGATAGATAGATAGATAGATAGATAGATAGACAGACAGACAGACAGACAGACAGACAGACAGACAGACAGACAGATGTAGATGTAGATGTAGATGTAGATATAGATATAGATAGGTAGGTAGGTAGGTAGATAGATAGATAGATAGATAGATAGATAGATAGATAGATAGATAGATAGATAGATAGATAGATAGATAGACAGACAGACAGACAGACATAGATATAGATATAGATATAGATATAGATATAGATTATAGATATAGATATAGATATAGATATAGATATAGATATAGATATAGATATAGATATATAGATATAGATATAGATATAGATATAGATATAGATATAGATATAGATATAGATATAGATATAGATATAGATATAGATATAGATATAGATATAGATATAGATAGGTAGGTAGGTAGACAGACAGACAGATAGATAGATAGATAACTATATTACAATCAAATAATTCTACTGCTTAAGAACTAATTTTACAAACTGAGTGGAAATTGCTTCCTGTGAACTCTATGTGGCATTGGAGCCTTAGGGGGAAATCAAAGAGACCTGGGGATGTTCACTGCTCTGGATTCATGCTAACCCCAGTGCAGAAAAGCTCACCCAACCCAGAACATCATTTTCTCCACAGCTTTGCCCAAGTATCCTCACCCACCTCTTAAGAAGAAACTGACAACACCAAAAGCAGCCGGCCCACAGAAGGAGCATTCCCCTTATGCTGTCCAGCAAATGTGTGGCCAAGCAATGACTTAAATCAGACGTTTGCCTAAGCATGACACGAAGGCAACAAAGGCACAGCTAGCCACAGTCGGGAAGGCTGTGGAAAGCAGAAAAGACTTCTGTGCAAACAAAGGTCAGGACAGGACTATCCTCTCATTGAGATAAACACAGTGAAGTCAGAAGCACCTCAGAAAGGGCACCAAGGCCAAAAATGGCCTGGAAAAAGCACAACGTAAGAAAAGGTCTGACTAACAGAAGTACAATTTGGAATGTAACATTTAGGGTTTCTAGAATCCAACAGATAAAATTGTAAAATGGTTTGCGCTGAAAGTTACCCCTGTCTTTTTTTGTTAAAGGACCCTATGAATTATTATTATTATTATTATTATTATTATTATTATTATTATTATTATTATTATTATTATTATTATTATTATGTCTAACCCCCTGCTCAGGCAGGAAACCCTACCATTTCAGACAAATGGCTGTCCAGTGTCTTCTTAAAAACCTCCAGTGTTGGAGCAGTTCAGCGGTTTCAAAACTGAACTCTAAACTAAACCACTCTAGGATTCTTTAGAAATTTCTGAGATGTTCCTCAAAGGAAGGATCAGTAAACTCAGGCAGCAAACTTTCCCTAAGAAGTAATTTGCCTACCCTGCTGAGCTTCCTCGGCAACACAGGAACTGCAGAAGTCGTAAGAGGTGGTGATGGCCATTCATACAGGGGTCAGTTTTAATGTCAAAAAATGCTCCTTTTTTCCTCAATTATCTGTCTTTCATATAACAACTGCTGAGAGGATGGGAGATGACTTTGACAGAAATACACAAGATCCGTCTCCAACGTGATTGAGATATGTGTGAAAGACGTTTTAGGTCCACAACAGACAAATACTGGAAGCGGTTCAGATACATTCCTAAATTACTGAAGTGTAAAAAAGAGAAGGCATAGCACAATCAAACCTGCAAGAGTCTGTTATTATAACCAAACTCAATAAAGCTATATATATATTTTCCTTTCTCTGAAGTTGACTTCTTTCTTGGATGGAGTCCCCTTAGTGGTGCTGACGTCAATCTTGCAAATCTGATTATGTTGTAGTACCTCCTTTTCTTAATAGTTCAGTGAAGGAAAGAGGGGGTCTGTCTAAACCGCTTCTGAATATTATGTCTCTTGTGAACATAAAATATGTTCTTTTTTTGCCCTAGTAATAAATCTCACATGTCTCTGTCAAGGTTATTTTCCCTACTTTTTATAGCAACATTACAGATACACTGGTTCAGCAGTCTTCTAAGAAATGCTTAGAATTGTAATTTTGCTTATTTGTATATCTTGACACATGAGCAAAACTACCGTTTCCAGAGTTTCAGCGGACTGAGATAGGAAGCAATCAATAAAACAGATTATTATTGTACCTTTCCTCCTCCTTCTCGCTTCATCACTAATTCATTTACATTCAATATTATGCATAAAGGCTTCATTGGGGATGAAGCAGAAGGTGGAGGAAGAGAAGAATGAGGGTACACTTCCTGATTATTCCTATATTCACATTACCTACATCTACTATATAGGTAGAGTCACCAAGACTGGTTAGATCAGACTCCAACCTATTCCGGGAAGATCAGTGGATTAGGCCTGGTTCTATATTCTCTAAAATATTTGAAGTTCTCTAAGCAGATACATGAAGGGACACGGTGGCTCAGTGGGTTAGGACGCTGAGCTTGTCAATCAGAAGGTCGGCAGTTTGGCGGGTCGAATCCCGAGTGCCGCGTAGCAGAGTGAGCGCCTGTTACTCGTTCCCAGCTTCTGCCCACCTAGCAGTTCGAAAGCACGTAAAAATGCAAGTAGAAAAATAGGGACCACTACGGTGGGAAGGTAACAGCATTCCGTGCACCTTTGGCGTCTAGTCATGCCGGCCACATGACCACAGAGACGTCCTCGGACAAGCGCTGGCTCTTCGGCTTTGAAATGGAGATGAGCACCAGCCCCTAGAGTCGGAAACGACTAGCACGCATGTGCGGGGGAACCTTTACCTTTACCTTTAAGCAGATACACAAAGATTCTTTGGCAGACGTGTTAGTCCCACCATCTTAAAAATGCTAAATTTGAAACCCCTTGGAAATTCAGCCTGCTCTGCGGGCATTCAAAACATAACGTTTATAGTGGATGTTTATTGAAATGGCCACGACCATTCATTCCAGCAGGAGGTTGAATTTGTGGAACGTGGAGCCTTGCACTGATCAGATTACCATCAACCAAACATTTCCTGAAGGAATGGTACTCTTGGAATAATTCTCTTTCAGGGAAGGATTTTCTGTCTCTTGCCCTATGAAGCAAGCCCTCTCCCCCGATGTGGATGGACCCTAGTTTCCTGGACAATGTCAGCTGCAGCAAACAGACTGTCCAAGCAAAAAAGAAACATTTTCCCCAGCTCCCCACAGATATTGCCTATTTTTCTGCATAGATCAACAGACAGATATGAAGGAATTGCCAGAGAACAAACAAGGCATGCAATTGAGGGTTGTACAGTAAGATACCTGGGAGGCAGGATACAGGAGAATAGAGGGGGAAGGAGTTTATGCTACAGGATGGAAAGGATAAAAGAAGCCAGAGTTAATGGAGATTAGGAAGGAAATTCACAAGAAGAGGAGAATATTATTAGTCTGGATGGAATGAGTAAGTAAAATAAATGACTGAAGGAATGATTAGCAACCCATAAAGGAGGGAGAACTCTTTAAAATAAGAGATACGCAAACAACTGTTCCTTTTCTCTTTGGCTATATCTTATTACCCAGAACTCCCAGATGGTTTACCAAAGATGCTTTTTCAAAAGGTAACTCTTTGTTTTTCCTTGAAGAACTGAAGAAGCTTCTGGGATGAGAAGCGAAGCTTCTTCAAAGAAAAACAAAGGAAATCCAGTTGTCTTTTGGAAAAAAAACACCTTTGGGACAACCGTGATCTGGATGACTGAGAATCTCCACAGACACCCAGATAATTCCCATCTGCCTCTGTGCTTCCTCTGGTCTAACAGGACCTACTTTAGCTTCAGATTTAAAAAGTGAAACCAAGGATCCAGGGGCAACTCCACAGTTGGACAAAAGGACTCTTTATCAGAATTGTACGTTCCTTGGGACTGAGATCAGATGCATCTGGATGTGCTCCATGGAGTTCATCAGGAAGGAACCCAAGTGACTAAGGACCAAATCCTATATTTAAAGATGTGTTACACTGAATGAGTGCAGATGGGAATTCTAGCCTAATAGAGGAAATACCAGAGGAAGGCAGGAAATAATTACAGAGAGAAAGATCAGAACGGGGGAGGGAGGGGGACATTCCATTTCTTATTTTCTCCAACTTGATGATTTTGTTTTCATGGATTCCATCTGGGAAATCCACTTCCAGTATGAAAGAAAAGGCAAAGGGCTGGGAAGATAAAGTAGGTTAGGGAGGCTTACGCTCCAGATAGTTCCGGGCAACGAATTTGAGACATTCATCCAGAAAGATGACAGGCAAGGATATTTTCAACACCACGAGCCAGTGGTGCAAGTCCAAGTGTGTCAGTTTGAAGATCATCTGGAAAGCACAAGAACAACAATGGAGACATCAATAGAGAAATATGTATTTTCTTCTACCTTTCCGCTCCTTGTCAGAATATGTACTAAACTGACTTAAATGATAGGCTAAATGAGATATAATCAGCTGAATCCTGATTAAAGATTAGATTTAATAAATGGGACTTGTAACTCCAAGCACGTAGGAGTGTATAAATCCTTTGATGGAGGAATTCTGGAATAAATGGGAGAACACTTGAAGCATCTCTTTTGGAGCTATTTATAGAACCTGTTTCTTCTAGACTAACTCTTTTGCTTTCAGAAGCTACTCTGTTACCTTGTGAGCATGCGTGCATGCATAGCTGCTTCACTTGTTATTTTCCCCAGCAAGCGGAGTTGGCTGTGCATATGCACACATGAAGAAGCAGCCAGAAATGGATTCTGGAACAGCGGTAGAAGCCTGGAGCAGACTTCTCCAGCTAGAAGAACAACTATTTGAATGATTGGGCTTTGCCATGCCTCAGATCTGAAGGCAAAAAGGTTCATAGAGAAGCATGAATCTAGCACCCATCTGCTACTCCCTAAAACTTCTGGGTGTGTTTGTCATGTAGCTGTCCTCTTTAGGTGCCACAGGATCCTGGAAATGACAACGGTTGCTTTGAAGAGCTGAAGAAAAGTAATGCTTTATTTGCACCCCTGCAGACTCCATGGTCCCTTTTTATTTTTAAATCCAAAAGTAAAATCCCCCAGCCCTCACTGATCAAAAATACGATGTGGTCACTATTACTTACAGGCAGGGGATCAACATAAAGGATGACAAAATGCAGAGACATGGAGAGGCAGATAGATCCCAGAAGCCAGAAGTTCACCCAGGGAGGCATCCGTACCAAGGACTGGTTCTCTGAAAGGCTATTGTGAAGAGAGAAATGGGAAATTAAATCAAAGTTATAATCTCCACTGTGCTTTTGAAATGAGAGCCCCCAGTCTTAAATAATCAATCTGTGCGAATACATAGCAACTAGTTCTCAAAAAATAAATAAATAAATTGAGATACATGAGAAGTGAGTAGCTTTTCTTTGAGTAAAAGGTTAATTTGATAGATTTCAGCTCTGCAATGAAGGTTCTAGCCCTGGGAGTTAGTAAATGGGTGTATTTGAAGATTTTATTTATTTATTTATTTATTTATTTATTTATTTATTTATTTATTTATTTATTTATTTATTTATTTATATTTGTATACCGCCCTTTCCCGAAGGACTCAGGGCGGTTTACAGGGTAATTAAAACAAGAAATACAAAAGTTAAAAAAGATTAAAAAAATTACAACAGTCCCTGAAAAGGTAAACACCCCCAATTAAAATTAAAATTACAATTCTCAGCCTGGGCCAGAGAGCTCGAAGAGCCAGGTCTTCAGGTCCCGGCGGAATGAACAGAGGTCGGGGGCAGTCCTAAGCTCCACGGGCAGCTGGTTCCAGAGGGCAGGCGGCACCCTGAGAAGGCCCTCCCTGTGGGAGCGCACTGGACGAAGGGAGCTTGATGTTCCCTCAGATATCCCGGACCCAAGCCATTTAGGGCTTTATAGGTCATTACCAGCACCTTGAATCTCACCCGGAGGGCAACCGGAAGTGGAAGAACACATTTCAGGTAGTCTTCGATTGACAACCATAACTGAGCCCAAAATTTATGTTTCTAAGTGAGACATTTGTTAAATGAATATTGACCTATTTTACAACCTTTCTTGCCAGAGTTGTTAAGTGAATCATTGCAGTTGTTAAGTTAGTAACGCAATTGTTAAGTGAATGTGGCTTCCCCATTGAGTTTGATTGTCAAAAGGGGAATCACACATGACCCTGGGACATTACAACCATCATAAATATGAGTCAGTTGCCAAGCATCTGTATTTTGATCACATGACCATGGGGACGCTGCAATGGATGTAAGTGTGAAAAAACGTTCATAAGTCGCTTTTCCCAGTGCCGCTGTAACTTTGAATGGTCACTAAATGAGCTGTTTTAAGTTCAGGACTACCTGTATTAAAATTTGGGTGCAGGATTCAATTAATCTCCGACTTCATTTTAAATCAACATCTTTATGACTTTGAAATGTGATCAGAATGTTCTTTGCCCTCCCTTCTGAACAGTAAAACATGAACTGATTATGCAAACAAGCAGATGTTTTAAATTAAGGGTACTTGTCCTTGGGGCATGGCAATAATTCTGCTGCAATAGCTGGGAAAGCACTGCTATGGTGCTAATGAACCTTGGCACATTTCAGCAGGCTGCCCTTCTGTTGTGAAGAAACATCCATGGTAGATAAGATGTAAGTGACTTACATTGCTATTTTTCGGATATTCACTGGTTCCTTATATTGCTGCAAAAATTATTCTGCCTTACATATTTGCAGCGGCTGGCGTCTTGCATGAAATGTAAGTTTACTCAAAATAGAGCTTTTTGCACATTGCTAAAAAGTTGAATCAAAGCTGAATCTCTAATATTCATTTTTTACTGGCATGGACTTTGAGTTATCTTTACAGAGAACATTCATTTCTCCTTCCCCATCATCCTGCACAATTTGGAAAGCTGGAGAAAGCATAAGATTTGTCTGAGATGGGAACAAAGCTTAGAGAAATGCTAGTGAAAAACGTGGCAGGCAGTATCATGTGCCTAAAGCCATCCTCCATTTTACCTGTTGAGCGCATTGCACATCTCAATGGTGACCAAGACGGACAAAGCCATAGTCATGGGGACAGAGGACTCAAAGATTTCACAGTCCAAGCCGTCAAAGGAAGGGTGGTCATCTGTACATTGCATGAAATGGGACTAGGAGAAGAAAAGAAGAATGAGGAAAAGCGAGATTAAGATGGAACGGGGGTTTTCCGAATTACGAAATCCTTCATTCCTCATATGATACTTCTGTTCTTGTCTCCCACAACTTAGAGCAGGAGTGTCAAACTGCCGGCCCGTGGGCCAGATGCATCATACTGAAACTGTGCCCACCCCACCTCCGGCAAAGGGGAAAAAGCCGCAATACGTCGCAACACATCACAAGACATGGCGAGTTTGACACCCCAGACTTAGAGCAATCAAAACTCACCAACTGATGGTAAGTCACTCCAGGTCCATCCTCAGCATATATGAACCACCAGGCAGCAGCCCCAACAGTGGCCGCTCCGACGTATACTGTAGGCAAAACAAAAATGGAAAGATTACTGTGAGCAGGGAAAAAGCCACTGACAGCAGAATGAGGTATTTCCTCAAGGATGACCAGTGCTTTTTTTGTAAAAGAAAAAGGTGCTGGAACTCACACATGTCATACAACCCGCCTTGCCTACCCTACAAGGTTCCATCAAAAAAAGGTGCCGGAACTCCGTTCTGAGCGTTCTATGAGAAAAAAAGCCCTGAGGATGACTGCTGAGAAACTGAAACGAAAGGGCTGCATTGTTTTTTTTCCTTGCACTTTGGTGGCACAGTGGTTAGACTGCACTATTGCGGGTTAATTCGGCTCATTGCCAGGCGTTCGATTCTCACGGACTCAAGGTTGAGTCAACCTCCCATCCTTCCAAAGTCGGTAAAATAAGGATCCAGTTTGCTGGGGGCAATAGGCTGACTCTGTAAACTGCTTAGAGAGTGCTGTAGAGCCTGATGAAGTGGTATATAAGTCGAAGTGCTATTGCTATTATTTATCTGGTGAATGCATATTTTGCCCTAGCCCAGGGGTAGGCAACCTTGGCTCTTTTATGACTCATGGACTTCAACTCCCAGAATTCCTGAGCCAGCATGGCTCAGCTTGGAAACCTCTCCCTTTTCCCTCAGCATGGCTGGCTCAGGAATTCTGGGAGTTGAAGTCCACAAGTCATAAAGCGGCCTAGGCCTAGGCCAGGAGTAGACGACCTTGGCTCTTTTATGATTTGTGGACTTCAACTCCCAGAATTCCTGAGCCAGCATGGCTCAGCTTGGAAACCTCTCCCTTTCCCCTCAGCGTGGCTGGCTCAATAATTCTGGGAGTTGAAGTCCACGAGTCATAAAAGAGCCAAAGTTGCTTACCCCTGCCCTAGCCTAATGGCTCTGTTTGCAAACATATAATAATAAATATGAACAAAATGCAACTGACTGAAGAATAAGCCAAAGATAGCCTAATTGTACCAGGCTAGGTCATGCCGAAGATTTGTGCTTGCCTGGGATTTTGGAGATGATACAGATTGCTGAGCTGAGATTACTGTTAGGTCACATAAGACAAGGATGAGGGCACAGACTTGAATTCACAGTTAGAATATAGGGTCAAAATGTATGATATAGGTCCAGAGCTAGACCTAGGCAACAGCTATGGGAGGAAAGTACTTACTTCCAATGGCCATGTAGCGGAAGAAGAGCCAACCGCTAATCAGGGGCTCCTTGGGGCTGCGAGGGGGCTTGTCCATGATGTCCAAATCAGGGGGGTTAAAACCCAAGGCAGTGGCTGGAAGCCCATCAGTCACCAAGTTCACCCACAGCAGCTGTACAGGGATCAAGGCTTCAGGGAGACCGAGGGCGGCTGTGAGGAAGATACTGGCATGGGGAGACAAGCATGAGATCAGAGAAGTCTCTGGAAGTCAGGCGCATGTGACATCACCATCAACACTTGGGGGGACAGATCTCCCCACCTTAGTTACTCGGTATTTATTTGGCCCTCTGCAAAACTGTTTTCCAGACAACCTAGTTCAGCTTTGAAGCTGACCAGATGACAATGGGCGAAGCCCCTTACCAGACAACCTCACCCACGTTAGAGGAGATGAGGTAGCGAATGAATTGTTTCATGTTGTTGTAGATGGCCCGGCCTTCCTCCACCGCAGCCACAATAGTGGAGAAGTTATCATCTGCCAACACCATTTCAGAGGCACTCTTGGCCACGGCAGTGCCAGAGCCCATGGCAATTCCAATTTCGGCTTTCTTCAGAGCTGGGGCATCATTTACACCATCACCGGTCTATCAGGAGACAGAAAGGGAGGAAGGGAGGAAAGAAATAAGAGAGTTAACTGAGATACGGAGAAGTAAATATTGGGAAAACTTCATGTTCTAAGAACAATCCTCCTGAAATGAAAAGAGACACTGATTTGTTTACACAACAGTCAGTTGGGGAAATGGTCAATTATTTCATCTAGTAAATTTCATTCAGGATTTCATTCTTTTTAATGAACATCAGGCTACAAAAATTTAAACAGTCATACGTCTCTTACAGGCAGTCCTCGACTTTGCAACCATTCTTTTAGCGACCATTTGAAGATACGACAGCACTGGAAACAGTGACGTACGACTGGTCCTTGCACTTATGACCATCACAGCATCCTCATGGTCGTGTGATCACAATTTGGGTGCTAGGCAACTGGCATATGTTTACAGCAGTTGTGGCATCCCGGGGTCACCATTTGCAACTTCCAGCTGACTCCCAACAAGCAAAATCAATGGGAGGAAGCAGGATTCGCTTAATGACCATGTGATTCACTTAACAACTGCAGTGATTCACTTAAAAACCATATCAATAAAAGTCATTAAATCAGGCAAAAGTCACTTAACAACCACCTCACAACAGAAATTATGGTCCCAATTGTGGTCAAGGAACTACCTGTATTAAATTTTTCTAGCGCCAGAGATATACTGTGGAGAGGAGAAGATGGATTGATTATATCCAGAATAAATATGGGACTAAAACTTTTTTCACTTAGCATTTGAATAATTAGTGGAATTATATGATGTGTAACTAGCTTGTAGTTATTTATTAAGAGTTAAAGTGCGATAGAATTTAATATTTTATTGTTGTTTGCATATTGTAGATTATGTTTGTTTGTATTTTTATACCCTGTATTTAGCTCTGGGAAGTCGGGGAGGGGGGAGGGGGAGGGGAGGGGAGAGTTGGGGAGGTTTGGGGAGAGGGGAGGGGGTTGGGAGGGGTTTTGTATTTAAAGATGTACTGTAAAACTTTTCAATAAAAAAAAAATTTCTAGCGCCCATTCAGTCATCTGGACCTAATGGTGGGTAGTTCCCTGCCCACCTATATTCCCCTCTATTCACCATGGCAGTGATCTCATCGAAGCTCTGCAGGAACTCCACAATCTTTGACTTGTGCATGGGCTCAACCCGCGCAAAGCAGCAAGCTCTTCGGCAGGCTTCCCGTTGCTCAGCAAAGGGCAAGTCGTCAAACTCCCGGCCGGTGTAGGCCTTGCCAGTCACTTCTTCATTTTCGCTGAAGATGCCAATGCGGCGACAGATGGCAATCGCGGTACCTTTGTTGTCGCCGGTGATCATGATGACGCGGATGCCAGCTTCACGGCACAGTTGAATAGATCCTGAGACTTCTTTGCGGGGAGGATCCAACATTCCTACGCAGCCCACAAAGGTCAGGTCATTCTGCGAAGGTCAGAAAAAAAAGATTACCAGCTGGCCCACACTAGATAACCGACATCTGGTCTTTATATCAAGTTTATACCATGCCAAAGGCTGGAAAGTCTGCAATAAAGACAAATATAGTTCGAGCTGAATTCTCTGATCATCTTTTCCCAAGAGCTGTGAAAACATGGATCTTCAGAGAGGCATCTGGGAACGTTTGAAGATTTTGTAACCCAAATGATGACACATCAAGTGTGTATGGTTTACGTTACTGATTTTTTTTTAATAATGTAATTTCTAAGTTATTGGGTTTCTTTGAAAACGGAGCAATTTACAAGCTAAAGTAATGAAAACCTTCCGTTGAAGAGATCTACTTTAATACCGTGGCTTGAGGGGAGAATTGGATCGAAATATCCACAGAGTCAAAGCTTAGGATGATGGGAAACGTCTCTCAGACTACCTAACTCACAGCTCACTTGTGCACATACAGTAGGAGGGGAAAAAGTTTTAATATGCTAACTCAAGTTTCTTGGAGAAGAAATATCGCAAATAAAATAAAGAAGAATTGATAGGAGATAAACTAGGAACAGAGAAAAGTAAAAAGTGGCCAGCTGCCACTTTAGTGTTCATACAATGGACCAAAATATCAGTGCCAATTTTTGTTTTGGTCCCTTATATTACCTAGGGTGACTTCAAAAACAGAATGTATGGTTCAGTGGCTTGCATGAACTAGGTAATGATGATTTATTCAATAAACCATGGTTAAACACACCATGGTTTACAATATGGTTGCATGAGCACATTGCTTATATGCAGTAAAAGGTAAAGGTAAAGCTTCCCCCGCACATGCGTGCTAGTCGTTTCCGACTCTAGGGGCCGGTGCTCATCTCCGTTTCAAAGCCGAAGAGCCAGCGCTTGTCCGAGGACGTCTCCGTGGTCATGTGGCTGGCATGACTAGACGCCAAAGGCGCACGGAACGCTGTTACCTTCCCACCGTAGTGTTCCCTATTTTTCTACTTGCATTTTTACGTGCTTTCGAACTGCTAGGTTGGCAGAAGCTGGGATGAGTAACAGGCGCTCACTCTGTTACCTTCCCACCGTAGTGGTTCCTATTTTTCTACTTGCATTTTTACGTGCTTTCGAACTGCTAGGTTGGCAGAAGCTGGGATGAGTAACAGGCGCTCACTCTGTTACCTTCCCACCGTAGTGGTTCCTATTTTTCTACTTGCATTTTTACGTGCTTTCGAACTGCTAGGTTGGCAGAAGCTGGGACGAGTAACAGGCGCTCACTCTGTGTAACTGGTTCTCTGTGTGGATGCTATTTCCGGAAGTGTGTTCTGGGCCTGGGCAACAAAAAATTAGCATCCGGTTCTGCCAAAGTGGTACGAACCGGTTGAATCCCACCACTGCCTATATGTCCAACGCCTGGCTCGCTTGGCATGTTGTCCTTCAGAGTTCTCAAGAAGCAGAGGTTGAGATGAAGGAGTTGCTCTTAAGTGACTAAACAAACCAATTACCTTCCATTTTTGCCACCAGGACTTTGGTATAAGTTTAAGGGTCATGGACACAGGCCATTCCCACACTCCAGAATCAAGTTATATATAGTATCTAAAGTCAATCAAGGTTGTTTTTTTTCAGCCGCAAAGTATGCATTTCCTTTTACACACGCTTGTACGTGTTAAAAATCCTTACATTTAAATTACTATATTTTCTTAAAATGTATTTACTGAGGTTTATATTTCATACTGCCCTGAGATACTGTTTAATTCATTTTCATCATTTCTTTTGCAAGAGGTTCCCTACCCCTCGAAGCTGATCTGGGAGTTTTTTGCTACTCTTTGAAAACTCCCAGATCAGCATTCAGGGGCAGGGATCTCTTACAAAAGAAAAGATGAAAATAAATTAAACAGTATCTCAGGGCAGTATGAAATATAAACCTCAGTAAATACATCTTAAGACAATATAGCAATTTAGGCTAAACTACACACAATCGTCTTCAAAGTAAACAGTATATACAATGTCGTAAAAATGTTGTATCCAACCTTGGCAACTTTAAGACTTGTGGACTTCAATTCTGGGAGTTGAAGTCCACAAGTTTAAGTTTAAGTTTATTGAATTTATATACAGCCCTTTTCCCGTAGGACTCAGGGTGGTTTACAAAGTATTTAAAAACGTTAATACAATACAAAAGTTAAAAACAGTTAAAATAATTAAATTTAATCCCTGAAAAAATATAAAACCCCATTTAAAAACTCTCAGCCTGGGCCGGAAAGCTCAAAGAGCCAGGTCTTCAGGTCCCGGCGGAATGACCGAAGGTCGGGGGCAGTCCTAAGCTCTAGGGGCAGCTGGTTCCAAAGGGCAGGCGCACCCACTGAGAAGGCCCTCCCCCTGGGTGTTATCCGCCGGCAGTCTTTTACCGGCGGCACCCTGAGAAGGCCCTCCATGTGGGAGCGCACGGGACGAAGGGAACTTGATGCCGGCAGCAGGTCTTAAAGTTGCCAAGGCTGGATACCCCTGCTCTATAGCTTTCATTAATAATCTACCATCACTGATCAGTTTTACCTCATATTCAATAAATTTAGTGGAATCTACTAAATACATGTCTTCTTTCTTTGGTGGGGTGTCACGAGTGGCTAATGCCAAGCAACGGAGAGTATCCCGTCCTGTGCCCCACTCTTTGATGACTCCCAATATGTGGTCCTTAACACAGGCAGTGAGGGGAACACGTGTGGTGCCCACACGAATATAGTTACAACGATCAATCACACCCTCGGGGGCACCCTGTGAAGACACAACAAAAGTAATGAGCATTGTCACTTGTGGAGAAAAGGGATAGAATAGCAAGCAATGTGACAACATAACTGTTTAGACCCGGTCATAAAACTTTAGCATAGAAGTTCTCTTTCCTTTATGCGGAAGAGTAAGTGGTAGATATAGTAATCTGAAGGTCCATCACTGAACTGTATGGCTGCTGAAGAAGGTTCAGATAACTGAAAATCTATCCATTATTTCCCCCTTTCCCTCCAATAGGAGAAAACTTACAAATAAGAACAAAACTCCATACATATAAAACTAGCTACAAAAAAGACGAGAGTGCCTGGTCTTTTCCCTGATATGATGGTCCATGGAAAGTTTCCAGGCTAAGTTGAGTGCCAGGTTAAGTTCCACCTGAACATTTACCATTTATATACACCAGGTAGTCCTTGACTTACGACCACAATTGAGCAAAAAATTTCTGTTGCTAAGTGAGACAATTGTTAAGTTGCCCCATTTTACAACCTTTCTTGCCACCATTGTTAAGTGAATCACAGCAATTGTTAAGTTAGTAACACGGTTGTTAAGTGAATCTGCCTTCCCCGTTGACTTTGCTTGTCAGAAAGTCGCAAAACGTGATCACATGACTCTGGGACCCTGCAACCGTCGTAAATATGAGCCAGTTGCCAAGCATCCAAATTTTGATCACATGACCAAGGAGATGTTGCAACAGTCATAAGTGTGAAAAAGGTCGTAAGTCGCTTTTTTCAGTTCCATTGTAACTTTGAACAGTCACTAAATTAATTGTTGTAAGTTGAGGACTACCTTTGGACAAGTCAACTAGAAAAAATTAGTTAAAGTTAGAATACAGGCTGAGAGAGAATTCCTATTTCCCCTTGTGGTCACTGAGATGGGACACAGAAGCGTACTACCAACCTTGATGAACATTTTGTTACCAACAGCAGCCCGGGAAGCTTTGGCTGGAGAGCAATAGACAGACATGGACTTCCTGTCACGAGAGAACTCAAGGGTGAATTCCTTCTTCATGAGTTGTTTGATCACCTGAACAAATGCAAAGCCAAGGGAGAGAAAGAGAGTTAAACCTTACTTTGCTTTACAAGCCAGAAGAACCAAAGCAAATTAATGAGATGGATCCTAGCAATTGGTCCTCCAAATATACTAGGCCTGGTGTCAGAATCCATTTATATCACATTCATAAATGTATGTTTAAAACATTATTCCCCCCCCATAGATTCTGCCATCTCCCGAGGAAGGAGGAGCACATGTGGATTCAGCCTGCCTTAGGTTATTTAAAAGACCAAGGGAAACCTTTTGAACTGGGGGGAACAAAAGGGAGGGTTAGGGAAGAAGGCATCTGGCCTGTGTCTCCATTTGAATCTGTAAAGGAAGAAGGCAATAACCATAAAGATTCGAAGTTCCCTTTTTCCCACGAAAGGGATGACACGAAGTAAAATGATGGGGGGCTGACCAAATGGGGTTGAGGGAAGGGGGGGTTGAACCGAGAACTCTTTATAAAGTTTCAATTTGTAAAACAATACCAAGTCCTGTCTTGTATTTCCACAACCAAGCATGTCCTAGTAAAAATTCCTTTTGGACTAGAACTGACTCCAAGAGTTTTTGTTTTCCTAAGATGTGGATTGGGGTAGGGTCCTGACACCTGGTTTCTAGTATTAGCCCAACACAGAGGGCATGGCTATCTCTGGAAAATATGTAATGTGAGAATAATCATCTTTTTTGAGCCTCAGAAGAGACATAAATACACCTGGAGAAGGCCATCAGATTGCAAGAAAACAAATATATATTTTCAGTACAACAAGCAAAACCTATTCTTTAATTAGGTATCAGCTTCCAGGTGATGCTACGTAAGTCTACAGCAGATAAAATAGCAAAAGGCTAGTGGTAACAACCACCAATAATTTGGAACAGTTTGGAATTGTAAGCCACCCAAAATTATCAACTGAGGTGGATTGCTGTAGGAATGAACAAATGAATGAATGAATGAATGAATGAATGAATGAATGAATGAATGAATGAATGAATATTATAGCATCGTCTTTCACAGACTATAATTTAGTTCATCAGATCCACTCCTTTGATGTCTGCTACATGGCAGAATTGGCAAATTACAAAAAAGAGAGGAGAAATGGTACTTGGATGAGTTACATCTCCAGAGAATCAACTTCCTTTCTCAATCTACAACAAGCCCCTAACACAAACACATTTCTACAGTTGTGTTCCTCCTGTGCTCCACTGAACAGTGCCTCTGCATTCCAAACCTGTTCCACAGCAGAGCGTGGGAGAATCTTGAGAACCTCAATATAAACAATGAATATTGAGGCATGAAAACATGAGCTTCAACTCTACAGTGGAGGTGGACATGGCACCGTTCAGTGACCAAGGAATAGAGATCTTTATGTGAATCTGGCACTAAGTCACAGGAGGAAAGAGAGAAGACCATTGAGTCATTGGTTTAAAGAAAGAGACCCCAAGAAAGGATCCTCTCTAATTCTTCACAGTATTTATCTGATAGTTATACAGAGTGTGCTTCAATCTGGCAAGATTCTGCCTATAGGTGAACAACAAAGAAACTACTTTGAGAAGTTAATCATGGTGGTCTTGGTGTTGTGATAGTGTCAGCCTGTGCTCCCAGCAGCTGAGTCTGAGGAATCTGAGGAGGAGGAGGAGGAGGAGGAGGAGGAGGAGGGGTTTGGAGACCCTTCGGTGTCAGAGGGAGGCTCTGATGCACTGCAAGACTCTCAGCCTGGCCCCTCCAGTCGTGTTCCTCCTGAGGCTCAGCTGTGTGAGGAGGAAGTGTCAGACTCAGAGGAGTCACAGCTGAATCTGTTCAGAGATGCTAGAAGCAGGAGGCAATCCAGCAGAGTAGAGCCAAGAAAATCAATGAGGCAACTCAGTGAAAGGAGGAGAAGGCATTGAGAAGCCACGCCTTGGGACAGATAAAAAAAGGGGAAGGTGTGGGCAGTGCTGGTTGCCGAAGGCAACCGTTCAGAGACATTCAAAGAGAATCCTGGTCTGTTCTTGTTAATCTGTTTCACTCTTGTTTGACTCTTGTTGGATGTTTTGAATCATGTATTTTTGGTTGAAGAAAATATTCTGCTGCTTTTTTATTTGAAAGACTTTATTATTTGGAACTGTAAATAAATTTGGGTTGGGTTTTTCCCAGCCTATTGATTGTTAAAAGGAAAAAGGGGTTGTCCCTGACACACAAAAAGGGCCGGTCGTAGGCTGGAACAGAACACTTGGTTCCCTGTGCCTGACACTCTAATGACAGTCAGTTCCCGGAAGGAGAATGTACTTACTGAGTTGCAGGCATTGGCCCGATCCACCTTGCTGAGATTTCGTACATCTGTGTTGAAGACATTCATCTTTTCAACCAAGCAGGTAAGGGCAGTTTCAGTGGCCTCACCAACCTTCTCATATATACCTTTGGACTGGAAAAGGGAAGAATCAGAGATACGATTTAGGTATATTGAATTGTGATCAAGAAAGGCTTGGGGTGTATTATCAAGATTCAGCCTGGCAAGAATTATTAATTTAATGTAATTTGAGAAAACATCTCAGACTTGGCCTTCTATAATTCTCATGAAGAAAAAGAGAGGGTTGGGAAGAAAGTATTCAGACTCGCAATATTCTCTTACTGTAACCATTTCATAAAATAATTAGCATTCGTAACTCTGTCTTTTCTAGTCTGGTCTCCCTCAAAGGACTCTTTATCATTCTCAGGGCTGTTATACAGGCTTATAACTAGTCTCTGGTATTGTTGCTGTTGTTTGTGCCTTCAGCCTAGTCTTTACTCCTGGCAACTATATGGATAAGTCCATGCAAATATTTGGCAACTTTTTCAGAAGTGATTTGCTGTTGCCTTCTTCCACTGGCCCCGAGTCTTCTAGGTGGCTTTGTGCCTAAGGCAGGACTAGAACTCCTGGTTCCCTGCTTTCTACACCAGGAGTCCCCAGCCTATTGGCCACCGGGCTGCGTGAGTGACTAGCCAGTGCACATGTGTCTTCGCATGTGCACAGCCCCACTCTCATGAGTGTCGCCGGGAGCATCACGGGCTTTTACAGCCCCACTTCTGCAAGCACCACCGTGAGCGTTGAGGGTGTTCGCGGCCCCACTCCCGCGAGCAACAGGGGTTCGTGCATGCACACACAAGCATTCAGACCCCTCAAAACCATCCTTTCTTTCCCCTCCCCCCTTGCTCCGGTCCTCCAACCCCAAAAGGTTGGGGAACTCTGTTCTAGACCTCTATCTTTAAATAATGCACCAAACGGGCTGTCTCCAGCCTTAACTGCCTAAAATACTGACCACTGGTGCATGTAGCACTATTTTATCAGCCCTGTGAGAAAAGAAAGCAGCAGTAATGAATTCTGTAAATTCCCTGCCCTCAACATCTGACCACATCTCCAGAAATACAAAAAAGAGGAGGAAGTTTGGACCTCCTTTTATTCCAGGCTTTCCTACATTTAAGATTTAACAGTCATTTTCTCAGCTCCAATGAACCTGCCAACGCTACTTTGGAGAAGGAAATTAAAGAACTTTGGAATTTATTCCTGCTGGAACATTGTCCAGTACTAAATACGATTCCTCTGGATGCCAGGTCAAAATCTTTATATCGCCTTTTAAGAGTTTTTAGACTCGAAAGAGGTTTTTGTTTTTGTTTTTTAATTTTCACCTTTTTTACCTCTGGTTTTATTATTTTAATGATGAATTTGTTGGTTTTATTTTATTTTGCAGGTTTTGGTGAAGGGAGTCACACATATCTCTTAATGAACAGTTGGTGAGAAGTGGATGATGAAGCCAAAGAGAAGCATTCACCTCATTGAAATCCAGTGAAGAGTCATTGCAAAGGGCACAAATCGTGGCCAGTTCAACAAGACCATCATATTGTCCAGTTTTGACTGGTTTATCGTTCTTAAATCTGCAGGTTCCAAAAAAAGTAAAAAATGCATTTGTTTTATTTATATAGCCCATTTATACGGCCGCCCATCTCACAAAAAGTGACTCTGGCAACATACAAGAAAGAGATAAAGCAATAAACATGTAAGAAACGGTCATTATTTAAAAGTTTAAAAAGCATCAGGCACACAAGAGATTACATTAGTAAGGGACCCTCACAGGGATAAGGACATAGCCAGGCCTTAAGAAACTTCTGAAAAATAAGTAAGGATAGAGCTGACTTCAGTTCAGGGCTGAGAATGTTCCAGAAGGTGGGTGACAAAGCAGAGAAGACCTGCCTCCTCAGGCCCACCAAGTACAACAGATGGGAATCGCAGCATGCCTCTTCTGCCAGATCTCATGGGATGGGCAGATATAATTGGGGAATGGTGGTCCTTCAAATAACCCAGCCCCATGCAATGAAGGGTTTTAAAGGTCAAAACCAAGACCTTGAATCAGATCCAGAAGCAAATTGGCAACCAGTGCAGCCTGTGAAGCAGAGATGACACAGAGATACAGTATAACATGTCCTGTCCTAGACACACATGTAATTGCTGATGGAAAGCCCATATTAATTAGCCAGCGCACCAGTACTAAAGAAACCAGGTTTCAAGTATTACAGAGACCATCCTGTGTGGCCCTCACTGCCCACATCACTGCATTTTGCACCAGCTGAAGCTTCTGGATACTCTTCAAGGGCAGCCCCAGGTAGAGGGCATTACAACAATCCAGTTGGGAGGTGACTAGGACATGAGTGACAGTGAGCAGAGCCTCCTGATCCAGGAAGAGATTCAACTGGCACAACAATACAAACCTGTGCAAAGCCCCTCCTAGCCATGAATGCCACCTACTTTTTAAGCAAGCTGTGAGTCCAGGAGGATGCCAGATTGTGCACAGGGTCTATCTGGGGCAGTGCACCCCATCCAGCACCAAAGATGGCATAGTCTGGAACTGGCAAGGCCCCAAACTCAAAGCCACTCAGTCTTGCCAGAATTCAGCAAACCTGTTGTTTTCCATCCAGACCCGCATAATCTGCAGGCACTGGGATAGGATGCTCATGTAATTGCTTAAATCAGCAGGGGCAGAGAGATATAATTGGAAAGAGCACAGATTATTGCTTTGAATGATGGGAGAAACAAAACAACAGCTAAGAAATCAAAGCATCTGAATAAATATCACATTAAGGCAGAATATGATTTGTTTGGTTTTGATTTAGTATTTTGCGTGAGCCTAGCCATTATAATTTCAAACCATAATAACCAATAAATTATGTGTTAGTGAATCCAATCACTTCAACTTGAGAAAACCATAGTTGAAGCAAAACATTATTTAGCCTAGTGTAAAAAACTAAAGTAGTGGCTCTGGTTTAAAAACAATCAGTCTACTTTTCTCTTGATATATATATATATATAGGATTAGGCTATCAGGTTTACAGTTTTGGCTTTATTTAACGTTCACATTTGTACTTACACTTCTCCTTCAGGGGTGTAGGTGGAACCAGAGATATTGAATTCATTCAAGGCACAAAAATCTCCCTCTATTTTGTCCACAACAAACATCTAAGAGAAAGGAAGGAAGGAAGGAAGGAAGGAAGGAAGGAAGGAAGGAAGGAAGGAAGGAAGGAAGGAAGGGAGGGAGGGAGGGAGGGAGGGAGGGAGGGAGGGAGGGAGGGGAGGAGATTTCAATATGGATGAAGATGAGATGCCCAAAAGAGACTCTAGATGAGAAAAGTGCTGGCATCCACCTTCAGCTCACCTTGCAAACAGACATTTGGTTGGTAGTCAGAGTGCCGGTTTTGTCGGAACAGATGACAGAGGTGCAGCCCAAGGTCTCCACTGAGGGCAGGCTTCTGACAATGGCATTTTTCTTGGCCATACGGCGAGTCCCCAGAGCTAGACAGGTCGTGATGACAGCGGGAAGGCCTGGAGAGGCAGAAGAGGAAAGAACAAAAGGATAAGCTTGGGGAATACATGTCACGTTCAGACATATAGCTCTGATGACCCCTTTGGCTCTTACTACTCATAATTATACCTCTTTTTCAGATAACATTGGGAAACACCCATTCTAAGATTCCAATACTGTATGTGACAAAAAATGCCAAGGCTTTAATGAGAAACAGCATGTCAAAGCCCAATACTATAGGAAATATTTTGGATCTGAGCAGTCTCTAAAATCTCTGAGTGACAACATTGTAGTAAGAGGACTGAAAAAGATCTTAACTCTGTTCTCTGTGTTGAAAGGCCGAGACATACATTACTGTAGTCAGATCGCCAGAAAATCTACCTTGGGGGAAAGGTAGGCATATTTGTATTTTAAGAAATAACCTCCTCCTCCCCGTCAGTCTCCCAAAATGACTGCCAAGGTGGGCCTGAGTAGTTAGAACAAACGAAAGTACCAGAAAGCAAATTTGCGACATGATTCTCCATAACTCTATAAAGTTTTTCACCTCTAGGATGCGTTGTGCTATCTCAGCTGATTTTGCCTTTCTATTAGACCAGGGGTCCCCAACCCCCAGTCTGTGGACCAGTATCGGACTGCGGCATGCCAGCAACTGGTCCGCAGAAACAAGCAAAGCCCCATCTGCAGGATGCAGACAGCACACCATGCACTCTCCGGTCCGCGGAAAAACCTCTCTCCACAGAACCGGTCCCGGTGCCCAAAAGGTTGGGGACCTCTGTATTAGACAGGTGAGCATCCTTCAAGATCGTGCACTGGGCTGTACTCGCTCCCTTCTTTATTGTCTCAAAAATGCCCCTTTGCTCTATGCAATTCCCAGAGCATTCCTGGCAACAACAACAACAAAAAAGGATGCTAGAGGTTGCCACTTTGCTTTGCAACCTGCTAGCTCCCCATTTGCTATTTTTAAGTTTTAAAAGATTATATAAAATCAGGTAAGGCCATAGGATATAGTAGCACCAAGAGAAGTATCAGTGCCACATTTAGACCTGATGTTTGGAGCACTTTTTGGTTTTGACTTAATGTGATTACAGGTAGTCCTCGACTTACAACCACAACTGAGCCCAACTTTTCTGTTACTTGACTGTGGGAATGTTGCAACGGTTGTAAAAGTGTGAAAAAAATGGTCATAAGTCACTTTTATCAGTCCTTTTTGTAACTTTGAATGGTCATTAAATGAACAGTTGTAAGTCGAGGACCACCTATATATTATAAATTCAACCACCTAAATTTGTAAACCAGTCATTATAGCTTAGCATTATGTATAACTAGATTACAGCAGGGTTTTTTCAACAAACTATTCATGTAACAAATGAGAGTTTGCACAAAGTGTAAATCTGCTCACGGATAACTTAAAGCTTTGTTGACAGTATGGGTTAATATCTAAAGGGCGGGACTCCGACTCCTTCAGATCCTTCAGTGCACTATATGTCCAGTGCAGAAGAAAATGAAAGCACGAACATATGATGACAGCAAAAGCTATTTCAAAAAAGAAAGACATTTGCCGGCACTCATTAAGCCTGGACAGGTGGTTACAGGAACCTGGAATGACCTCAGCTGACCTTCTGGGATGGCAGCCACAGCGAGGGCGACGGCAATCTTGAAGTAGTAGATGGCGCCGCGGATCCAGGAACCGCCATGTATGGGATCGTTGAAATGCCCGATGTTGATAAGCCAGACAGCCACGCAGATGAGGGAGATGACTTTGGACAGCTGCTCACCAAACTCGTCCAGTTTCTGCTGCAATGGCGTCTTCTCTTGCTCTGTGGCTGCCATTTGATCACGGATCTTACCGATTTCAGTGCCCACGCCTGTGGCGATGACAATACCAACAGCCTTGCCGGAACCAATGTTGGTACCCTGGAGCGGGTTTGAAGACGAATAGGAACAAGACAGATTAAAATCAACAAAGGAAAGTGGCACTCAATAAATAATAATGGATGGAGGAAACTACAGTTATTTTAGATAAAGAAGGCTGTAAGCATGGCTATGTACAATCTTGCATAAGCACATTGTTTCATTTCTTAAAAATCCAAGGTCTCCAGGCCTCATGGCAGTAAAGGACATGTCTGTGCTACATCTATAGCATGTTCGTTCTCTATCTGCAAAAAAATGGTTGGAACTATTGTTTAGGAAATTGCTGAAATGTCTGCTAGGGATCATGGCAACCGCAAAACTCCCATCCTATCACCCATGCCAACAAACATGCTGCTAAACTCTTAATGTCGAAGCAAAAATAAGCAAATAACAGCACATTTCCTTAACTTGCGGAATTAGCTCTTGCAAAGGTGAACAGAAAGAGAAATGATGAGTAGCAGACTCAGTTACAGCATAGATTACTGAATCATTGGAGGACCTGAAGGACCAGCTTGGGGACACATCATGCTGGATAAAATCTTTCTGTATGGTCCAGGGGTAGGCAACCTTGGCTCTTTTATGACTCGTGGACTTCAACTCCCAGAATTCCTGAGCCAAGCTACCCCTGGTATGGTCATTAAGAGTCAACGCTGAGTTGATGGCATATCATCAATAATTTGATTACCTTACACTTCCCAGGTCTCCCTAGTTCAGGGGTAGGCAACCTTGGCTCTTTTATGACTCATGGACTTCAACTCCCAGAATTCTTGAGCCAGCTATGCTGAGGGGAAAGGGAGAGATTTCCAAGCTGAACCATGCTGGCTCAGGAATTCTGGAAGTTGAAGTCCACGTGTCATAAAAGAGCCAAGGTTGCCTACCCCTGCCCTAGTTGTATCTGACTTGTAATCGCATTCACATTTTTGGCTATATCATATCATACTTTCTGACACTCATTAATAGGAAGCATAAAATTATGGAATTTACGAGCTTGTCTTTTTGCCCTGATCTCCCCAGTCACCTATAGGTGAAATAAAAGTGCAATGTAATATCAGCCAATTTACATTGTTGCTTGAGAGAGCAAATAAAATGATGTCACCTGATTGTCCCCAAAGTGCTTTCTAGAATAGAATAGAATAGAATAGAATAGAATAGAATAGAATAGAATAGAATAGAATAGAATAGAATAGAATAGAATAGAATAGAATAGAATAGAATAGAAAGTAGAGTAGAGTAGAGTAGAGTAGAGTAGAGTAGAGTAGAGTAGAGTAGAATAGAATAGAATAGAATAGAATAGAATCTTTTGTCACTTTAAATGTACACTAAACAGCATACTTTGAAATGAAATTTCATTGCATTCAGCTTTCAAAGAAATACCATTTTTCATATACCCACACACCCATACATATATGACACAGAGAAACATCACAGTCTAGTTCGAATATATACCTACACATGGCAGAAAAAAAAGAATCCTGCAAATTTACAAGACCGATGGCATAAGGAACAAAGCTGTTACAGAATCTAGTAGTTCTGCTATAAATACTTTGAAACCTCCTCCCAGAGGGGAGCAACAGAAACAGACTGTGAAGTGAGTGTGTGGGGTCTCTAATAATGCTCCGCACTCTAAGCACATAGTACTTATAAGCAGTATCCTGAATAACAGGGAGCAGGCTTCCTATAATCTTCTCAGCTGTCCTTATCACACTCTGTATGGACCTTCTATCTGAGACACTCCTACCAACAAACCAGTGATGCAGTTTATTAAAACACTCGCGATCGTGCTTTTGTAAAAAGTGGCCAGGAGAGAAGGAGAAAGTTGTGCTCTGAGCTGAAGAAGCTTCTTGGATGAGAAGCAAACTGTCTTCAGAGAAAAAATAAAGTCCAGTTGCCTTTCGAAAAAGCACTTTGGGGACAACCATGATCTGGATGACTGAGAAACTCCATAGACATGTCACCTGATTCTTTATCCCACTGCATTACCAAATAAAGATAATTGGAATATGGTATTTAGTGTCCCATTAGTATCCCTGCCATGTACTATTTGAATCAGGGACAAAAAGATGCATCAGCAGGCTTTACATCTTCAGCCCTGTCAGTAGTACTCACAGAAAACAGCATGTTCTTCTTGTCCTGATTTACAGCCCGGGGATCTGGGACAGGATCAGTATGTTTGATCACAGAGACAGATTCACCTGGGTGGGTAAATAAAGGATCAGACCACTTGCTTCATACAAAAGAGGGTCATAGGTACTTTATGTTATGTGGACTTTAATCCAGAATTCCTCAGCCAGCAAGCTGGCTAGTGAATTCTAGAAGTTGAAGTCTAAAGGTAAAGGTAAAGGTTCCCCCGCACATGCGTGCTAGTCGTTTCCGACTCTAGGGGCTGGTGCTCATCTCCGTTTCAAAGCCGAAGAGCCAGCGCTTGTCCGAGGACGTCTCCGTGGTCATGTGGCCAGCATGACTGGCCGCCAAAGGCGCACGGAATGCTGTTACCTTTCCACCGTAGAGGTCCCTATTTTTCTACTTGCATTTTTACGTGCTTTAGAACTGCTAGGTTGGCAGAAGCTGGGATGAGTAACAGGCGCTCACTCTGCTACGCGGCACTCGGGATTCGACCCGCCAAACTGCCGACCATCAACAATCGAGTCTACATGTCTACATGTCTTTAATTAGCCAAGGTTAAAAAATACTGGCATGGATCATATCCAAATCTACCTAAACCAATGATTTTCCAAAGCACGTTTTCCCAACCACAGATTTTTTTTCCATAGAGACTATGATCTCTAAGATAATCCTATCCTTCCTCTTTACAAAGTGGTTTAAAATATAGGTTCTATTCCAGTTCTTCTCGGATTGGCTGAGATTTAAAAACATAGCCTCTGTTGTTATTCCCTCTTTCTCCCCCCCACACACCCGCTTTTTTTTAAACTTTTTTTCTCCATTCTCTTATGGGCAGAATATATTTATTGCTAGCATTAGGTATGAGTTCCTTACCTGTCAGAATAGACTGGTCCACACGCAGAGTGGTGGATTTGATGGAAATTATGCGGATATCAGCTGGGACTTTGTCACCAACTGGGGAACAAAAAAAAGAAAAAAACCCTCCAGTTTTAGCAGAACAATCGCTATTGTTTGATGTAAAAAAAATAAAAATAAACAAACCCCTCCTATTGACTAGTTTAAACATCTTTGTTGAAAGAGAAATGAAGGTAATAATACCAAGTTCTGAAGCTAGGATATATCACCATTTTATTATTATTATGAAAAAATCCCTGCTAGAATAGCACATGTGAGAGTCAGTTCTCATACAGTCAGTGAAAAACAAGACAACAGCAAAATTGAGCAGTGCAGAAATAAAGAACAAATTTATATAGTCTAATCCTTGCAATGGAAAGAGACAGTCTACAGGGAGTCCTTGACTTACAACTGTTTGTTTACTGACCGTTTGAAGTTACAACAACACTGAAAAAAGTGACTTACGACCATTTTCCACACTGTCACGGCATCCCCATGGTCGCATGATCAAAAGTCAGATGCTTGGCAACTGACTCGTATTTATGACGATTACAGTGTCCCAGGGTCATGTGATCCCCTTTTGCGACCTCCTGACAAGCAAAATCAATGGGGGAGCCAGAGTCACTTAGCAACTGTGTGACTAACTTAACAACTGCAGTGATTCACTTAACAAATGTGGCAAGAAAGGTTGTAAAATGGGGGAAGACTCACTTAACAAATGTCTCGCTTAGCCACAGAAATTTTGGGCTCAGTTGTGGACGTACGTTGAGGACTACCTGCATTATGTAGAACTGGAAAAGGGGGAAAAATACAATATGATTTCGACTTTGTTTTTATTGGGTTTCGTTTTGATAATGCCAAATCTTGAAAATACTTTTGATGATTGATTCTTGAGATGGTATAGGACAGGGGTAGGCAACCTTGCCTCTTTTATGACTCATGGACTTCAACTCCCAGAATTCCTGAGCCAGGAATTCCTGAGCCAGGAATTCTGGGAGTTGAAGTCCACGAGTCATAAAAGAGCCAAGGTTGCCTACCTTTGGTATAGGACCTCCTGCTTGAGCAAGGGGCTGGACTAGAAGACCTCCAAGGTCCCTTCCAGCTCTATTCTATTCTATTCTATTCTATTCTATTCTATTCTATTCTATTCTATTCTATTCTATTCTATTCTATTCTATTCTATTCTATTCTACTTCAAGCTATTATAATAGTATAAACATATACCATACAAAGATAGCTTCTATATATCCTTCCCTATAACCACTGAATACTAGAATAGCTCCCACAGCTAGTGCACTGAATATAAAGTATGAGGGTCCAGGAGTTCAATTCCTGATAGAGGATTTGAACCCCAAAGAATAACACTTGGATAGCTACCTCTGATGGGTTCCATATAGGGTGAAACTGGTCATATGATGGTGCCTAGTGGTCTCTGTAACTAATTTAATTCAATAAACATTGTTTATTATAACTTCTGTGATTTCTTTTGAGTGCTTCCAGTACTCATGACTGAGTGAATCTTGACACCATGAGAAATACGAAAGACACCTATGAAACCAGAGCTAGAAAGAAAAGATTGCTCTTTCTCTGTCTCTACATAAATCTGTATTGCTCTTCTGGCTCTTGCTGTTACGTAGGGGATACAGGCAGTCTTCCACTTACAACCATTCAGTTAGTGACCGTTCAAAGTTACAACGGCATTAAAAAAAGTGCCTTATGACCATTTTTCACACTTATGACTGTTGCAGGATCCCCATGTTCACATGATCAAAATTTGGGCACGTGGCAACTGGCTTTTATTTACGATGGTTGCAGGGTCCCAAGGTCATGTGATCACCTTTTGTGACCTCCTGACAAGCAAAGTCAACAGAGAAGCCAGAGATACTTACCAACCGTGTTGCCAACTTAGCAACTATAGCGATTCACTTAGCAACTGCGGTAAGAAAAGTCGTAAAATGGGGCCAAATTGATGTTGATTGCTTATTTAGTATTGTATGAATATCACTAAATATTGTATCCTATGATTTCTGATGAATGTATCTTATGATGACTATGATCATGATTTATCATCATCATCATAATTTATCACTTGTAGCTTGTATGTACACCAAGAGCTTATGCATCGGAGACAAATTCCTTTTGTGTCCAGTCACACTTGGCCAATAAAGAATTCCTATTCTATTCTATTCTATTCTATTCTATTCTATTCTATTCTATTCTATTCTGTTCTGTTCTATTCTATTCTATTCTATTAACAGTTGTCCTGCTTAACAACAGAATTTCTGGGCTTAAAAGAAGTTGTAAATCAAAGACTAATTACAACAACAGGAACAACAACAATAATAACAAGAAGAAGAAGAAGAAGAAGCAGAAGAAGAAGAAGAAGAAGAAGAAGAAGAAGAAGAAGAAGAAGAAGAAGAAGAACAACAACAACAACAACAACAACAACAACAACAACAACAACAACAACAATTTTATTGTCACTTTGAATGTACACCAATCGGCATACATCAAAATGAAATTTCTTTTTATATATGTTTTTTTATTAATTTTCTCATATTACATTCACATGTTGAAAAAGCAACGCAATGGCTGGGTACAATAATTCCATTACAGTTGGGTATCATCCATACTGATCTCAAAATTTGACAGTAACTAATTCTCTCTCTTTCCCCCTTAATATGTACATGTCTCTTTCACAGACCAATAAAATTCTTACTCTATCAGTCAAGCAAAAAATAGCTTTCTAATATTCACCAATAATCTTCAATTATGTATATCTTAATTAACTTAACATTCAAACTTTTAGACAATCAATGACCTAATAGGTTTTTCCTTAATTTTAATTTTCCATTGATATTTTAAATTTAACGTTGATCTTTATCATTTCCAAGTTTTAAATGACCCCAATTTCTATCACAGTTCCCCCACCATCTAATATTTAAAGTATACCTCTTCTCTATATAAATTCTCGCAATCTATATCAGCAAATTAAGAATGTAAGGTAATATTTTCTCAGGTCTCCTATAATCTCAAGTTAAATGACCAAAATTTAGACCAAAAGTAGACTAGCCTTTATTGAAAAGATTCAGCTGCATTTGCAATGGGTAAAAATTGTCCTGATGGCAACATGAAACTGAATTATGTGCCTTGTAAAATATCTGCAGAAGCTCTGCCCAAGTACGTGCTCTCAGCATGTTGAGGGCAATGCCCAGAACTGAACATTAATAGTAACAAAAACACTGTACTCCATCCAATGCCTGAAATTCTGGGCAAACAAATAATTCTTATTTGTACATGACTAAGTAAACCACAGTTTTCTGAATTAATCGAATTTTCTGGGCTAGCATAACTTAACCGGGTTAAACAAAAATGATAGCATAGACACAATATACTAAGCTTGGGTAAATTTTAACCATAAGTTGTTTTTTCAGATTTTGCCATGCTGTGAAAAACCCAATCTATTTAGTTAATTTATAGATTAGTATACTATGCAAACTCAGAAAATAGGTTAATTCCCTAACCAGATTTTGTAGATAGTATATGTCCAACCACTGGGTCACAAAGTAACCCTACTGAGTTTGCACAACAAATTGAGTTCAGCCTATTTATGTGTTATGTGAACCCTGCCACGACCAGAACCATCACCTGGACTCATAGATGTCCAGTAGATGCTGCAGTGAGGGGACTCACTTCATAATGTCATTGTGCAAATGTCATTATTTGTGTCAGTCATGTTATCGTGCAAATGGCCTATATAGCTTCTAAAGTGAAGCATGTGATGTCACTTGCTCAACCTACAAGTGACTGCAATAGGGACTAAGCTAAGGAAGTTGCACAAGGTCACACACACACACACACAGTGTGAACCAAGGTGTGGGCAGCCCTTCCTGTAGGCAAAACAAAAAGCTTGTCCTCAGATGAAATTCAATTTCCAATCCAGATGGTTTCTAAGGCATGCAAGTTATCTTATCTTTTGCTTTAGGCAGCAGAATATCTTGGGTCAAAAAGTCTAGATAGAGGTCCATTGACCCAAGTTCTATATTAAGGAAAGAAAAGTGGTGGTGTCCACTGGAGGGCAGTACAAGACAATGTCAGATCTGAATACTTTATGGACAGGAGACCATTGGTTCAGTTAACCAGGATCGTCAGTGTGGTGTGTTTTGTTTGTTTGTTTGTTTGTTTTTTTACAATCTAGATCACTTTGACAGCTTTAAGGTATGTGGATGCAACTCCTAGAATTCCCTCACCAGCAATTCTGGGAGTTGAAGTCCACATGTCTTAAAGTTGCTAAGGTTGAGAAACTTTGGTCTAAACACAAAGAACATTATTTATACGGAACTGAAGGTAGCTTGGATGAGAAAAATTTCTTATTGGGGTCAAATTCTGAAGCAGAAAACAAACTTGTCTGAATAGTCCTGAAAAGCAAAAACTCTTTTTTAATATTATAAAAAAGATTCTCTGTCTCAGCCAATGGTAGGCTTTACTTTATGCTGGTCTATGACTGTAATGAAGATTTCATTTGATTTGGTTAAGCTTTGTTCACGGAAACAACAAATTAAGGTGGCAAAACATTTCATTCTTGCCTTTTGTAAAAATGGAGCTTACGAATTCTGGAGTCCTCCACTTTTTAAAAGCATATTCGCCATGAAGAACCAGACAACATGGAGAAGGATTTCAATAGCACAATTCTATACATGTCTGTTTGTAAATAAATGCCACAGAGTTCTTTGAGATTGCCCCAAAGTAAACGACTTAAGTAATTTAAACCTCTCATAATATGGTAGTTTTGCATTACGCCTATAATATTGTATTATGTTTTGTAAAATGCTTTAAGAACATTTTCCTTGCCGTTTGGACCTTTTCTGTTGGACCTGCTTTTCCTAAGAAATATTTTTATTAATTCAGCAAGCAACTCCATCAGTTAAATTTCAAAATTATATTGCTAGACATAGTTACAATTACATTCAGATCATTGATCAGCTTTTGCTGGTATTTTTAATATCAGATTTGGCTTCTTATCTCCATTTATTGAGTAGAGATAGATGAGCATTAAAAAATAATCATTGGTTTATTCATTGTGATATGGTTACGTTGCAGAAAATCTTATTTTTTTTAGGAAACATGATTGAAGTACAATGTAAGCGGCAGAAGCCACATGCAATCATTTGAAGCAATTGGAATTGGAAGAGTGAAAATTTTCATCTGCATTTGTGTAAGTCTCTCTCATTTAGCATTTAAATATGATTTCTGAGGTTTAATTCCTGCAGTGACAAAATTGCTCTGTTGAGGAAAATCCAATTTCTCTCGGCTCAATCAGAAACAATTTTGGGATTCTCCTGTTCCCTTGACCCCATTTCCCCTTAAAATGTTCCCGGGTTTGCTTTTTTAAAAAATCAAGTCATTTGCCCACAGTTAGCCCAGGAGGGCTTCTTCAGTCTCTCACCCTCACTATTCTGCCCCCAAAATCCTTCCCAGCAATGCTATTTAAAAAACACAAACCTATGCCATACTAAAGCCATATATGAGACTCTGCTCAGTTGCCAGATACAATGTTCATAAGCTATTGCATATCGAGCTTACAGAAAGAAATATTGCTCGGGAGTGCAGGGGAAACCTGTATTTTCCGTTTTCCTCAGAAGTGGGTGATCATCAAGGGGATGCTTGGGATATGTCAGGATTGAAGAATGTGGGATGCAGATGGGGTGGAGGGTTTTTTTGTTCTGCTTCTAAGAGAGCCAGAGGCAGCATCCCAGTGCCTGTCCTCCTTTCATCTGACAAGGCACGGTAACCCTAGATGTCCCCATGCACCCCAGCTCGCTTTTCTACCAGCGCATTAAGTATCTCTCTCTCTCTCTTTCTCTCTCCCTCCCTCTCTCTCTCTCCCTCTCCCTCTCTCTCTCCTTGCCTGCCTCATCACATTTCCGAAGCATCACCAGCTGCCTGACAGTGTCCATACAAGGCAAAGCTGGTTGCTGGGCACTCTCCATTGCTCCATTGCCTTCTCTTCTTCAAGGAGATGGAGAGGTCACGGCTTCCCTAGGCAGGGAGGGGAACTCAAGGCCAGGCCAGACTAGGAGAAAGGTGGCAACAATTACCTACATCCCCAGAGGTGATGCTGAAATTGCTTGGCCATCAACATTTTTTTTTAAAAAAAGGAGCATAAACTATTCAGAGTTGCCGATGAGCTGCTAAGGCTCCTCAGAATTATTTCTTTGTTAAATTCTTCCCTGCAGACCTACAAGGAATTCGACTTGAACGCACTCTCTCTTTCTCTCTGGCTATACATATATATTACCAACTACTGAATTCCCTCCTAACATATATACTGTGATGCCAGTTAGCAGAGGCCAAATACACAAGTGACTGGCTACGTTTAAGAAGAAATTAGGGGAAATGCATCCCCCTCCTTATGCAATTCTTGAAGACACAAGAACATTGTGTCCTTCCTTGGCATTTGGTCACCGAGGCACATAAAAGGAGGTGATAAAATCATGAACGCCAGATGGGCCAGACAAGAGCTATTCAGTGTCCTAATTAAGAACGGGGCATCTATGTATAGAAAGTTTCTCTTTTTGAGTAATTAGCATGAGAAAATTTGTCATCTTCAAACCTTGCGTGTGAGATTCCCTGGGATCGCTGAGTGATAGCGGCTAGAGCTATGGTGTTAGGCAAGGTGAATCTTTGGCTGTGTTCTTGACAATGCCACCAAATCATCTCACACGGAGATTTATTGATCAAAACATATATTAGGATTATTTTTTTAATGAGCATGTTTTTAAGAATGTGAGGATCAACACAAAGTAGCATGACCAAGGAATCGGGCTTTCAGTATTAAAAAGAATGAGCGATTGAGAGATTCTCTGCAGACAGAGACATTCACCTCTACGTTTTTGGAAGCGATGACAAAATATTTTGTGCATCCACATGCACATATGCATTATTTTATTGCTATTTGAGCTGGAGCTGGAGTTTTAATTTTCCCTTGGATTTTTAACTCTCCAGGACAAATTGGGGTGGGATAGGACTGGCGGAGGGTGGGGTGGTGGGGTGCAGCGGGGGTGAGGGGGAAGTGGTCCTGTTTTAAAGGAAATGGTCCAAATAGAAGGGCTTTAGTTTCAAAAATGAGAAAGAGGGGCTTGTAATGGCCTACCAACTGTTGGCAGCCAGCAAATATTTCCTGTCCAGTTGCAATGATAAGATGTCTTGCATTCTGCTTAAATTAACAAATTAACAAATCCTTTCAAAGTTTACACTTAAATAAAGGTAAAGGTAAAGGTTCCCCCGCACATGCGTGCTAGTCGTTTCCAACTCTAGGGGCCGGTGCTCATCTCCATTTCAAAGCCGAAGAGCCAGCGCTTGTCCGAGGACGTCTCCGTGGTCATGTGGCCGGCATGACTAGACGCCAAAGGCGCACGGAACGCTGTTACCTTCCCACCGTAGTGGTCCCTATTTTTCTACTTGCATTTTTACGTGCTTTCGAACTGCTAAGTTGGCAGAAGCTGGGACGAGTAACAGGCGCTCACTCTGTTACGCGGCACTCGGGATTCGACCCGCCAAACTACCGACCTTCTGATCGACAAGCTCAGCGTCCTAACCCACTGAGCCACCGCATCCCTTATTATTACACTTAAATGCGTAGACTCAAAAGAGCAAAAACATTTCCCCCTCACACTTTATCCTATTTGCTGCACATAAGTGGGACAATAAGAATTTTATGTAAAGTCTGTTCTTTTTCTTTTCTTTTCTTTTCTTTTTCTTTTTGGCAATGCAGTGTTTCTCTTTTCTAGGCACCCAGAAGTAACCACTCTGGTCTCCTTTGTGTGAATGTGTGACAAAAAGGAAAGTAAGAAAGAGGCTACAAGATCTCGTGAGAGAGACTGCTCCATCACAAGGATGGATGGATGGATGGATGGCCTTTATATTTTGGAAACACTTGTGCAACTGGCCCCGAGAGTAAATGATCTCTGAATTAAATTAAATTAGAAAGAAGGAGAGGATGATCTGGCTGTTGGCCCAGCTCTGAGGGCAGCTGTTATCCAGTAAGTGCAGCTGAAGGGGATTCCTCACGGCTCTGCTTTCACTGCTCCACCTCCAGCTCGCACTCTCCATGGGGACTGTCTGTTCCCAAAACATCCCTCTCGCCTCTATTCCAGGGTCAAGACAGGGCAAGCCCAAGGCGTAAACAAGCCCCATGATGGAGCGGTCTTGTTCAGATGTTGCTGAAGCAGCATCTCCAGAACGTCCTGTGGATTTGAGGCTGAAGGAACACACTATCTAACCCAAACGAAAATAGCCACTCTTCTCCTGACTTGTGGGAAATAAGCTGTTCCGGTGTGACCCAACAGGGTGCTTCCTGGAGTGGCACACAAAATGGGGAGAGGTAGGTGCCACATCTGGATTGGGATTCTCGGCCTTGCACAAAGTGTCACTGGAAGGAGAGGCTGGCAAACGCAGACTTCTAAGTGTGTAGAGAAAACACTGGCTTCAAATGAGTTTTGCAGCAATATATGGTCACAGAGTGAAAAAAAATATAGAGTGGGTAGCCATTAATCCAATTTCTAACAAGAAGTATTTAGAAATAGACATTGTCAGAACGTTTCTTTTTCACATGCTAGAAATTCAAAACAAGGTTGCTTCCTTCAATTCAGCAGCTCCCAATCTTTTCTACACCCTGCACTCCTAGAGCACTTCTGATATATTCTCGCACCCCTTACAAAAGTTTGAAGTAACAGCAACGAATTATGCATATACACTATAATTTTGAAGACCCAAGTTTTCGCACCCCCTGGAATATCGTCTCACACACTCAGGGGGGGTGCGATCATCCCTGGCTGAGAACCCCTGCTTTAATTCATTCTTGGTTCATGTTCACTTAATTAATTTGATAAATTCTGAAATTTCCACGAGAGAATTATACCTCAATTTAACCTTATCTCCTGCAATAGAAGCATTCTTGCCTTCACTGAGGGTGTTTTCCTAGGACCAAGTTAAACTCTCTCTACCATCCTTAACTGCAGAAATAAATCAGCACAAAATTGCTGCTCAATCCTGCCAACCCTCAATCTGAATAAATTGCCTCTGTTTCAAATCACTGCGGCCACCTTATTTCCTTCCAGAGATAAAAAAAAACCAGACAAATTTGACATACCTAGAAGCTAATTTTGAATAACATTGGAATAAGAGTTAAATGCTAGTTCAATGCCAGTATACTAAGGATTATTTAAACCGGCCTTCTTTATGCATTGGGAACAAAATGACGACCACATCATCAGGGTATTTTGTGTCCTGGTTAGGTGCAAGTGGGAATGACCTTTATTTCTTTCAGGTCTCAGAGAATGATGTCTTCTTTGCCACATATTCCAACTATAGTTCTCCTGCTTATCTAAGAATGGGTTGATCTCTGCTCAGTGCTAAATATCTTTGCAACTCAATTGTTTTAACAAAATAATGCTTCTTTATCACTATTCAATCTTTGGTCCAACACTGTTCAGGTTGAGACAGCCTGTGCAATCAATGTAATACAGGAATGCTGTGTCAGTGTCGACAATTGCTTCAGCGTAACAAACGCAAAAGCATTTTTAAATCCTCAGGTGGAGATTGGAGACGAGAATCTTGGCAACTGCTCTTTAGAGAGGAGTATAGCTGTTGATGTTTGTTACTAGAGAATCATACTATCCTTTTCTAGAGAATATATATCCTCTAGAAAAGAAACAGTAGAGAATGCTGGGACATCCCTTCAACTTAATTGACCTTGGCCCTACTCTATCAAGGAGTAGGCATCCCAGTGAAAGGAGAATGCCGTCTTCTAGAGCCCTCGCTCCAGAAATATCTAAGCATTTTGAATGTCACTGCTAATGGTATCTGGCATCTTCAGTGGCCTCATATCTAATAGCTTCAGTTGGGAGCTTGAGCTACTTAGGGATTCAAAGATTATGGAAGAGAACTTGTGGTATCCAAACTGACTCTAGTACTCACTCTATGTTTAGTCTTCTTTGCCCTGGGGAATCCCCATGACCTTTAATGCTTCCACACACTCCCAACCTGACACTTACCTGACACCTCTGCAATGTCTCCAGGGACCATCTCTTTGGCCTTTATTCTCTGTACCGCCTTCCTGTCAGATCGATAGACCTTTCCCATTTCAGGTTCATACTCCTTTAAGGCCTCAATGGCATTCTCAGCATTTCGTTCCTGCAAGGAGAAGGGCCCCCATTCAGACTTAAGATGCCCTATTGTTGCTTTTAATTACAGCTCGCCCCCCCCCCAGCAGAGGGAAGCACCATTCTATTCCATTCCATTCCCCCCATGCAAGAAAGCCAGCGGAAACAGGTGTGACCCAGGCACGGAGTAAGGAACCCAAACTCCTATTCCGTTAAGCCTTGAAATTTTGACACACACACACACCCCTGCAATTTGCGGAAAGCACTTTCATGCTCTCGGAGACTGACTAGGTTGCAGCGCAGCCATCTCCTAACAGTAACCATCAGTAGCGATAACATTCATAAGGCACATCTGAAGAACAAAATGTAGTAAGCCACACTGTAGTGCATTTAGAGCATCGTAGAGGGAACTTGGCAGTGCTTTTTTTGTAAAAGAAAAAGGTGCCGGAACTCACATATGTCATACAACCTGCCTTGCCTACCCTACAAGGTTCCATCCAAAAAAGGTGCCGGAACTCTGTTCTGAGCATTCTATGACAAAAAAAGCCCTGGAACTTGGCATGCTAAAGAGGGCTTCACAGGTTACACTAAACCACAATGTGATTTACTCAGGCTGGGAGTGGTTTGTGAGCTTACCCATTAGGCTTCAAAGCCGGCAACTTTACCAGGTGTGGATTTCAAGTCCCTGTGAGTTGAAGTCCACGCATCTTAAAGTTGCCAAGTTTGAAAAATACTGCTTTAAAGCATGGTTTGCTTCTTTATTTATTGGGCTTATCTACCATCTTTCATTCATGGGTCCAAAGGGCTCCCTCCTAATTTTTCCCACAAAACAACTTCCTGAGATAGGTTAGTTAACTAGAGAATTGGTCTAAAAAGTGCATAGGCAGCTTCTGTAGTTGAGGGGAGGACTAGATTCTCCTGATGCCAGTACAACACCTGAATTAGTCCTAGGGATCTGGATTTGAAGGGGCAAAGGGGATTTGAGATGTATGGAGCACTTCTATTTTACCCATTAGTGTCTTGCAACAGAAGAGATGCCTTTTTCCTGGGCTTGTGGTTGTCTGGTGTTTTTTTTCCTGTGCAATCCCAGGAAAAGAGGCATTTTATTTAAAAACAGCTGACGGATACATGTGCATTCACACATGCTTCAAATCACCTGGTCCTCTGGAATCTGGATTACCCTCACAGACCTACATTCCCCCCAAACCATAACGAAACAAAACATGAATAGTTTGTTTACCTGCCATACTCCAACAATTGCGTTGGCAATCAGGATCAATAGGATGACAAATGGTTCCACAAAAGCGGTGACAGTTTCTTCGCCCTCTTCAAACCATGCCAGCACCTGTGGGGAAAAAAACCCAGATATGCACAGTGGTGGAGGGGAGGAGAGAGAGAATTTGGTTACTCTTCCACTTCTCTCTTGCTCAGATACGGTCCTTGTTCGTTTTTCAGTCAGGAATCCTAAATCCCAGCCCCACTTCTCTTTTCTCCTTCTGAAATCCCATTTACTTTTTAAATTCTCCTTGAACCTGCCATCTGAAAACAGCGGAAGCCAGCCTGTGTTTTGCCTCTCCACAAAAATGAAGCTTGTCAGTCAATCTCCATGAAACCTGATAGCACCAGCACAAAAGGGCTCCCGTTGCTCGGGAGGAGAAGGGTGTGTGCAAACACATGGATGCTGCGCAATTGTGCAGGCAGGTGCAAGTGTGTAACTGTGCACAGCTTCAGATGTGAAAGGAAGGTGTGTGTTGCACACAAGTGGAATGAAGCATCTGTACAAGGTTTCACACTGCCCCCTGCTGGACAGAGCTGTGTCTGACAGGAGGAACAGAGCATGGTGCAAATACATACCTCATGCTGTTTGATATACTAGTAAAGGTAAAGGTTCCCCCGCACATGCGTGCTAGTCATTTCCGACTAGAGGGGGCATAATTGTTGGAAGGATTATAGTCGATTAACAATACAAATGTGCTTTGTAATGCTTGATTGTTTCTCAGAGTTATCTCCAAAGACTTTATCAGATTTCCTTCTCTTTGTTTGCAGGTCCAAATTCAGCACTTAAAATCCAAAACAAGCCTGCCTCTTACTGTCTTCATTCTAACTGACTGCAATCCTAAAAATCAGAAGCGCTATGAATGTTCCCAATCTAGTTTCTATTTAAGCTTCAGGTGTGTAAAAAAAAAACAGACAGAGGAAAGGTGGTAACACTAAAGACAATGTTCTTTCAACAACTGCCAAAGAGATAAGTGTAGATGTGAACAAAAGAGAAAATGAATCTTGTTTAGTGCCGGTTGAACATCCTCAGAAGTGTGTTTTGCAATCATCCTCTGAGAAAGAAGAATTCAACCAAAGCTGTATAGCAGCCTTCCCAAGCCACAGAAATTCTGAAACTTGTAGCCAAGCATATCTCGAATGCAACCGCCACGGTGAAGACAGTGCTATTTCCAATGTAATCTTAATTTTATTTATACTGTCTGTCCTATTTTTCAGCGACAGAACAATCCCAAAGCAGATAGTTCTTTCCTGTGTTCAGAAGCCTCATAATACTTGTCTCCTACAGAGCTCCATAGGAGAAAGGAAAAATGGAAATGGACTGAACAGTTTGGTTGATTGGCTTTTTGATCAAGAAAGCACCAATATTCCTGGGCTGCCTGGACATGAAATATTGAACCACGGCTACATGAGAACCACACTGTAAATTATGACCTTTTCTGAAACCTGCTGCTGAGCCTGGCCATGTGCTCTTGAAAGATCTAGTAACACAATCTGAGGAGGTTGCATCTCAAGTGTCAAGAAACTAGGCAGAAGCACAACAGGCTATGATGTGCTTCTGGGTGCTGAAACAAGCAAAATCTCAGCTTCTCGTGCTTAGGTTTGCTATATTATAGAAATGGCAAGGAGTCTATGGTTCCTCCGAACCTGAGAGCATTCATTTTTATACAGGAATGTGCAGATCAGGTGATCTCTATATTCTTTTTCTGGACTGAGTCCATGTATTCATTGTAGTAGAAGCTCAATTATAATTTAAACTGACTGAAGAACTGTGCGCTGGCCAAATTGACTTCTTTGATCAGAGAAAACACAGTATCGACATATATTGCTACCTGGAAATCCCTAAGGACTTTTGGCATAAAAGAAAAAAAAAGAGCTTATGATTATGGTTTTGATGATTAGACTGAATCGATTATAGGAAGAAGTTCACGTTTTAACTATAGAATAAAAGGTAAATTTATAACTGTACTTATAACTTCTGTAAAGAAGCCGCTTCTTTGCATCTTCTTTCTTTCTTTTCTCTTTGTCTTTTCCTTTTTTCCTTTCCTTTTCCTTTTTTCCATCCTTTTCCTACATTTTTAGTTTTTTTTCTGATTTCTTTCTCTTTTTTCTTCTTCTTTTATGTGAATCGGTATTAGTTTTTAGTTTATATTGGTTTTAGCCTCCTTTTAAAAACTTTTTATAAAATTATGTATTAAAAAAGAAAAAAAACAGTGCACATTTAGAAGACAAACTGATTCTCAGATTGTTTTCTGGGATTTTGCTCAGAAGGAAACAGTTTTGTGAATTTACAGTAAGAAATTGGCAAGAAACCCGACGGGCTAAACCAGATTGCATCGTCATTATTCTCTCAGGGGAAGCTAAGTGTAAATGTCATTAAATAAATACCTGTGAAATATATAAAAATGGCCAAATAAAATATGGTGCCTGCATTTAGCACGAAGGAGTCAAAATAGATTGCTGAACAAATACGTTAGCTCAATATGTTTCCTAATTTGTTCTGCAGAAGGAAGCCCGTTTTTAGCTCTGAGAAAGAGGAACGGAATGGATTAATCCTGATTGGATTAAACATCTATAAACACCCCAAATCTTGAAAAATAATTGATGAAGAAAAAAACACATTGAAGATGCTCAAATGCAAAGTTTTCATTTATTCGTGTTACCTGTCTTGCCAGTGAAAATAATTTCAGCTCTGAATCCCGACTCAAATTATGCGCTTTGTTCATCCCTACACGTAGGGTGAAAGGGAATTACTGTATTAAATATGGCATGTTATTTCTTCCCATACAGCCAATTCACTAATTTGTTGATTCTCATTACCAGTAAAAGGGAATATTTATAGCTCAGGGTTGAAGGGTCCCTGTTGCTCTCTGAGCTTGGTGGTTTCCTTGTAGACATTTCATTGCCCAACTAGGCAACATCATAAATGAAAGTGAGTGTGGGGTTTGTTCCCTGTTTATATACAGTAGCTTACCCACAGCAGTTATAAACAGGGGACGAACCCCGCAATCACTCTCGCCGATGACGTTGCCTAGTTGGGTAATGAATTGTCTACAAGTTCAGACAGCACTAAGGACTCCGCTCATTGCTAACCAATCTATCTAAAATTAGTCCAATAACTGCAGCTCTGTTCTTTTCGTTCCAATGTAATGGAAGTTGGTGTGTTCCTAACACAGGATGGCATCCCCAGAGAGCAGGCTTGCAGACATCACTTGCCCACGACACAGCTTCTTTCCCATTCTGCCCCCAAATGGCTGCTTCTCCTCTTCAGCCCTGTGTGGATTTCCCCAAGTTCCCTCCGTTACAAGGCCAGTGTCACTTACGAAAGAAATGCAGGCTGCGAGCAGGAGAATTCGCACAAGCAAGTCTTCAAATTGTTCCACCACCAGCTCCCATATAGTTTTGCCTGAGAAGCAAGAAAGGATGGGGTGAAAGGCACAAAGGAGACACAGACTGCAGAGATGGGGTGGGGGAAAATCAGCCTGCCTCCCCCCCCACCCCCAAATCAAGAAAGCAATAGGCTGCAAGGAAAGAGAGAAGGGACAGCGGGCCTGCAGGTATCTAGGATAGATTTTTCAACAAGTTCCAGCAGGCACGCTTGGAAAAATGGTAGGTTCTTCTATGCAAGTCTAGCTGTGTGTTAACAGAAAGTCCAAAACAATCATTAATATGGAGAAATGGCAAGTTATACAACCGACTTTGTTCTCCTGCCTCTTCTCAACTGATCTATCTTCCAAAAAGAGATCTTTGTTTCATCCAAAAAATGTCGGGTGTGTGTGTGTGTGTGAGAGAGAGAGAGGTTTCTTCCAGCTACCAAGCAGTCTCCATTATTTGGCCAACAGCATTTCAAAGAACCATCTTTTATCCCAGATATGCCTCTTAGAGCATTGAATTCGTTCTAAGGACCCAAGAAAAGGAAATTGAGTGCTCGGGTGATTCTTGGCAGATCAGAACATGGCTATGGATACTGTTTGGTAGAGGCAGAATTTGGTATCTGATTGGTCAAAGGAAGAGCTTCATGCCTCTGCCTTATGATGGAACTTGATGGAAATGATTGGGACAAACCACATGGCAATTCACAGGTTAACCCAAGATTTTATTTCTAAACAGAAAGTTTGAGGCCCCATCTGAAGACCCAATTGCCACTGAATCAGTTTTATAGTCTGGAGAAGTCATTTGGGCCATGCTAATTCAAGGTTGAGGGGGTTTTCTTAATACTTCCAATTGCTTATGCGCAGTCTTTCTTAGGACTCACCTTCTTCAGCTGGAAGTTCTGGGGTTCAGAGACAGCATGTTGGGAGAGGAAAAGAAAGGAAGAGAGAGAAATAAAAGCTGGTTAGGGTTATTGCTAGTGTGATTTTTGCTGAGCAAAGGTGGCAACAGAGAAAAGATATACTGTAGGCTAAACTATTTTGGATTTACAGAGAAGCTGGTCCCGCACACGGAGTTGAAAGTTAATTTTCAGTGTCATATGTCATAACTCCACAGTTAGAAAGAAAGAGTTGTATCATCATGCGTTTAGGGAATGATTGGGAGTTGGATATGGACATCCCTGCAGAAATGAGTAAGCCTTTTATTGATTTCAATTTGTAAACCATGGGCCTACGTGACTGCAAAATTAATTTGTGCATAGGAAATCCTTGGAGGTAGGACTTCACAAAGAGATAGGGAGGAACAGACTGGGGTCATTTAGAGAAGTTACAAACTCATGCATGTACCACAAAATAGCACAGTCACACATTTCCAATCCTCCCTGATCGAATTCTTGTCATAATCCTACTGAGGAGCCCAGAACTTTTGACCTTTCCCCATATATTTGAGGGACATTATAAAATTAGGAAATCAGACTGTCCTCTCAATCATCTGCATCTTTGGCAGCATGATATGCCCACCCCTAACAAAACAAGCCTCTCCAGATCCACCTGCTCACACGGCATCACAACCAACAAACAATTACATTTTTTCCCCCTCAAAGACATCTCTTCTCAAATCTACTCAGCATCTAACTAGCTCACTTCACTGGCTGTGTAATATCAGTACTCTCTTTTGTTTCGACTTCCCGGCTGCTCCTACAAGTTGCCCATCAGCAATTTTGATATCTCGTTCATACCAAAGGGAATTTACTGAGTTATTCTTAGCAAAGCAGCAGCAGCTGCCCTGTCCCCAGCATGGCTACCTTCCCCCCCACCAACTTTGCAATCGTCAATTTTCCCTCTTGTGCTTTTCTTTTACCTTCATTCTTATCTCCCTTCCGTGGCCAAACTTTAGACTCTGCTAGGCCATCTCTATCATCTCCTTTCTGCTTTCCAATAATTACGTAACCATTTTTCTTTGGTAATAGTGGTTTCCTCCTATCGCTTCTATCCTTCCTTACATTTTAGAATCCATGTCCATCGCTGTGCATCTCTAGTTTGATAACTTTTGCTCGCCTTTCTTTTCTTCTCGTATCTATGTTGCTCTGCACATCTTTTCAAGCTCTCTGGCTCTCCATTTCCCCTGCCTTCTTGCATCCTGGCACCTGGCCAAATGGGTACCAAAAGGGCTGTAATTTTAGAAAGCACTCACCATTGGGTCCATATTTTTCCATATTCTTCTTCACCTGCTCAGGAGAGAGGCCTGTGTGTTCACTTACTCCAAAGTAAGCCAGGCACTCTTCCGATGTTTTGGCATGGGCGTTTTCCATGTTTGCCCTACTGCACCTGTCCCCTTGTCGTCTTTAAAGCTGCTTCACTTCTTCCGGCTTGGCCTGCTTCTGCTGTTCCCCTGCTGTATGTTCAGTGGAGTGTCACTCGTGCCCCCTGTTGAGTTTCTCCTCTTTCTCAGCAGACCATGGTCCTTGGAGCACGGTATCCAACGATGGAGGGAAAGCCCGATGACCTGTCCTTGCACAGAAGCCTTCACCAAACTCTGAGGCTGGCACACGTCCTTATGAGGCAGCCAGAGGACCAGATCCTCGGACATTCTCCGTGGGCCCCCATTGGGTGACCAATGCTGACATCACTTCATCCACCAACTCACATATGGCCTTCTGCGGAGAGGAGGTATTTTTGCTGACTTGAAGGGAGAAGCCAGGAGGATGGTTGGCTTGGGGTGGGGGGAGGAGGAGAGAGGAGGCCGAGTGTCCACAGACCCATGTGTCACTCAAATGCTTGCCTGTTCCTTTCAAGAGATCTCACCCTAGCCTCCCCCTCCTGCCTCCTACAGATTTAGGGTTTATTTCTGTCACTTGTCGTCTGCAATGAAGATACACAGAGAAGTGGGCTGCCCTCGTTCCCATATATGCAACTAAATCAATCTGTTTGCCATGTCTGTCTCATTTGCATAGGCTTTAAGTATTATTTAATAATCCACACATGTGCATTTACATATGTATCGTAGGCATAGATTTTTAGGTGTTTTTTTTTTAAAAAAATCACTCTTTTTTCACTCCATTAAATTTTTCTTTGTTGGATCTATCATCCCTCTCTCTCTCAATTTGCAATCTCTGACAGCAACCAAACAGATGACCAAGAGAAATTCACAAGCTGAAGATGTCCTGTCACTTGTCTTTGGTATCTGCTACTAGCTCTAAACATGATTTTTGCACTTCTAGTTATCATGGCTTATGGTCACAATTCCATGACCAGTTGCTGCTTTTACAAGCCCTTTAATGTGCATTCTATTGCAATTTATTGCAGCAACTGACTCTTTGATGTCGGTTTTTTTATTATACATTGTACAAAAGTTTAATATACTTATTTGATTTTAAAACAAATATGGGTTTTATTTATTTGATTGTGTAGAATGATGAAGCAAGGCATCCAATAAATTCAAATTATGTGTTCCATTACTTCAAATACAGAGAAATTATGGGTGCATGCAAGTATGTAGTACTTCAGCACTGTACATTTTCTTTACAATCATAAATGTTGTTATTGCTTTTACTGACTGCAGTCAGAAGGAAGATCATATTTAAAATAGACCCACTAAAATTAAAATACAAAGACCAATTTATACTAATGTAAATCCCATAAAAAATTGACCCATCCTGGTATTTTTGTGTATGTCCCACTCACAGTGCAAGGTTATAAATACCAATTCATAAATATAGTGCATTCAGAAAGTATTCAGACCCCCTTCACTTTTGTCAATTTTGTTATGCTATAGCCTGATTCTACAGTTGTTGAAATTCATTTTTTTCTCTTTAATCTACACTCAGTACCCCATTATGACAAAGTGAAAACACAAGTTTAGAAATGTCTGTAAATTTATTAAAAAGAAAAAAAACTGAAATATCACATTGGCGTAAGTATTCAGATCCTTCACTCAGTTCTTGGTTGAAGCACTTTTGGCAGTAATTACAGCCTTGAGTCTTTTAGGGTATGACATGGCACATCTGAATTTGGGGGATTTTCTGCCATTCTTCATTGAGAATCCTCTCAAGCTCAGTCAGGTTGGATGGTAACCATCAGTGGACAGCCATTTTCAAGTCCCTTCAGAGATGTTTAATAGGGGCTCTGGCTCCGGCTGGGCCACTCTAGGAAATTCAAAGAGTTGTCCCCAAGCCACTTCTGTGTTGTCTTGGCTGTGTGATTGTCATGTTGGAAAGTGAGCCTTCAGCACAGTCTGAGGTCCTGAGCACTGTGGAACAAGTTTTCATTGAGGATATCTCTGTACTTTGCTCCATTCAGCTTTTCCTCAACCCTAACCATTCTCCCAGTCCCTGCTGCTGAAAAAACCCCACAGCATGACGCTGCAACCACCGTACTTCACTGTTGGGATGATATTAGGCAGGTGATGAGCGGTGCCAGACATAAAGTTTAGAATTGAAGCAAAACAGTACAATCTTGGTTTTATCAGACCAGAGAATCTTGTTCTTCACAGTCTGAGAGTCCTTCAGTTGCTTTTTTTCCAAACTTGAAGTGGGCTTTCATGTGTTTTGCACCAAGGAGAGGCTTCTGTCTAGCCACTCTGCCATAAAGCCCAGATCAGTGGAGGGCTGCAGTGATGGTTGTCCTTCTGGAACTCTGTTCCATCTCCACACAGGATCTCTAGAACTTAGTCAGAGTGACCATCAGGTTCTTGGCCACCTCTCTTACTAAGGCCCTTCTCCCTGGTTGCTCACTTTGACCAGGTGACCAGCTCTTGGAAGAGTCCTGGTTGTGCCAAACTTTTTCCATTTGAGAGTTATGGAGGCCACTGTGCTCTTAGGAACATTCACTGCAGCAGAAATTTTGTTGTAGCCTTCCGCAGATCCATGCCTTGTAATAATTCTGTCTCTGAGCAATGCAGACAGTTCCTTTGACCTCATGGCTTTTGCTCTGCTACAGTATGCATTGTCAGCTCTGAGGCCTTCATAGAGAGGTATGTGCCTTTCCAAATCATGTCCAATCAATTCAATTTACCACAGGTAGACTCCAATCAAGGCATAGAAACATATCAGCAATGATCAAGAGAAATGGGGGGTACTGGAGCTAAATTTCAAGTATTTTTGCAAAAGGTCTGAATACTTATGCCAATTTGATATTTCTGTTTTTTCTTTTTAATAAATTTACAGACATTTCTAATCTTCTGTTTTCACTTTGTGAAAACAGGGTACTGAATGTAGATTAACAAGAAAAAATGAATTTCAAAACTATAGAATCAGGCTGCAGCATAAGAAAATTGACAAAAGTGAAGGGGGTCTGAATACTTTCTGAATGCACAGTAAATGTCTTTTGCTTCAAGAAAATGTATTATTCAAAATTAACAGAAGATTGCATTCATAACTGATTAGACATGGTAAATTACTTTTTGATCAAAATGGACAGATTTTACTTACTTCAAACTTTATTTGGGATCCAAACATTTTCCATATCAGTATGAATATTTGTAAGGGTATCCCACCAGGCTCAAGGTTGACTCAGCCTTCCATCCTTCCGAGGTAGGTAAAATGAGGACCCAGATTGTTGGGGGCAATAAGCTGACTTTGTAATAATGCCACTTGGGGGGGGGTGAAAGCCCTAATAAGCAGGCATATACATAGAATGAAGGCTATTGCTAAGCACATTGATTTGTGCTTAGATTGTAAGCCGCCCTGAGTCTTCGGAGAAGGGCGGGATATAAATGGGATTAAATAAAAAATAAATAAAAATAAATAAAAATACTATATCCACTATAAATGGATATATATGCTGAAATAGTAAGCTATCATCCATATTGGGGGTGATAGTAAAGAGAAATCTTTTTTCCATCATTTTTATTCTGAAACTTTTTACAGAAATGTTGTTCTTTGCTTCTCTGTGAGATTCTCTGCTTTTAAGTAATTGTACTGTTGAAAGAAACATCTTCATCAGGGTCCAGTCCAAGCTGGAAATAAACAAAATGGAGACTGCTTTAGAAATAAGGTTGTAGTTTATTGAAGAGGAGAGCCAGACAGAAAGATGGCTCTGGGGAAGTTGACCACATGTAGCTGGGAGTGGTGGGTTTTTATACCTTCTGGGGCTCTTGAGGTTGTTTCCTGTTCCTGTTTGAGGTTTTGTATTTCCTGTGTCATGTACTTTGACCTGAGTCTGAATGTGTCCTTTTGGTATTGGTGGGTTAATCCTATTATGTTTCCAAAGGTCATGTCTTTTAGAGTTTGGGTGGGGTATGTAGATTTTAGGTGTCTTTGTCTTCCTGATCTCTTCAGCTTCTACATGGAAGGCTCCAACCTTTCTGAAAGCATTACTGAATTTGCATTTCTAAAAGCTGGCCTCTGCTGAGTTTTCTGGTTCAGGTTTCTGGGTTGTTGTGTTTTTAAGATCTTCTCCATTATTTCTTTGGGGAAATATATTCTGCCTTTCTAATATTCCCCAAAATATTTCTTTCTCTGGATTCTTCCCACAGTATTAAGAATTATATTAAACAGATAAAACAGACAAAATGAGAAAAATAAAATAAAATATATAGAAGGTGTTGAATCCCCACCAAAAAAAAACAGTTGTGCTTCATCACCAGGAAATATATTCAACATTAACAACTTATCCCTGTCTCTTAAAATAAAACCAAACAGATCTTCATTCATATCTCCCAGGTCCTTGCATATAATGAAATTATCATCTTTACGGTAAAGGTAAAGGTTCCCCCGCACATGCGTGCTAGTCGTTTCCGACTCTAGGGGCCGGTGCTCATCTCCGTTTCAAAGCCAAAGAGCCAGCGCTTGTCCGAGGACGTCTCCGTGGTCATGTGGCCAGCATGACTAGACGCCAAAGGTGCACGGAACGCTGTTACCTTCCCACCGTAGTGGTCCCTATTTTTCTACTTGCACTTTTACGTGCTTTCGAACTGCTAGGTTGGCAGAAGCTGGGACGAGTAAGAGGCGCTCACTCTGTTACGCGGCACTCGGGATTCGACCTGCCAAACTGCCAACCTTCTGATCAACAAGCTCAGTGTCCTAACCCACTGAGCCACCACGTCTATCATCTTTAGTTGTGTTCATAAGAAATTGTCTGAATTTACTGCAAATAATATGTGGGTGGTTACAGAATCTAAGTGAGACATTAAACATGGTAAACAGATTAAAGAAATGTAATGAATAAAAATCAACACATTTAGAGTTGTTTTGACTTTTCCAGGGATTTTTCAAAATGCACATCTTTCTTCCCACTAGGAAAGAAGGGCAAGATCCAGTTTCTCTAGATAGTATTTGGATACCATTGGACAACTGCCTTTCAAGAAACATGCAAAAGATTCCACCATTATTTGAAATACAGAGGTTATGAGAAGATGTTTGAAGTGGAATGTGGTGGTTTATAATGAATTCAGGATTGGGGATGAAAGGGCAACCATGCGTCCTACTTTCCAGAGAGTGGTCCTCAATTTAACTTTCTCTTTTATCTGAAATTTTCTATTTCAAATCTAAAAGCGTTGGAGAAGGAAACTGCACTGACCTCCACATACTGAGAAAACCCCAACCGAAGTATAATTCAAGCTGGAGGAATGGTCGATAAAGATGACAGAGCTTGCAGAGATGGCAAAATTGATTTTTTTTTCCTCTGAGTAGAGAAAAGACAACTACACCTGTTAATGACTGGAAACCCTTTATGGATTTTTTGGATGAAAACAGGGGGGAAAATGAACCTGTGATTTGTGGATTTGACAATTAGAAAAGGTAGAATATGGGAAGAAAGGAGCCATAATAAAACTATAGTCATGATAAAACATAAATCTATTTATAACTGCTAGAAAAAAAAAGGAGCTGCTTCTTTATATCTTTTTTGGGTTTTTTTCTTTCTTTTTTCTTTATTTATTTACTTATCCCTTTTTTCTTAGTATCCTTTTCTCTTCTAAAAATATGTATTGCTTTTACTCTGTAAAAAAAAAGTTATCCAATAAAATTAATTATTAAAAAGTAGTTCATTGAAGCTTTACAATGCTCAATTCGTTCAATAGTATTTGTCTTCACATCTTCCAGTTGGCTTTAATAGGGGTGGAGGGGACGACTGACACACGTTTACTAATGGCAGGAGACTCTAATAAAGATCCTGTTCCCTGTCACAGCCTTTGAAAGACTCTGTTTCAAGATAAGGAACCAGAAGAAGAAGGGAAAGCAAAGGACTTGAAGTGCCTATCAACAGCTAATGCCTGGATAGGTGTGTGAGCCTTTCCAGGGATTCTTAGTCTTCTCAGTAGGGTTAAACATGTCATTGTTGTTTTAATTCTAGCGATTATTTATAAATTTGCCTATAAGTGATCACATTCAAATTTGATGCAGGCATATATCCCAGTTTGTCCTATGAAGTTCATTTCTTCTTTTAAAGCACTTAACTAGCAGCCAAGTCAAAACGGGTTAAGAGAAGTGATTTTAACAAACGCCTCAGAAATCTGAGGAAGTGGGCAGGAGTCCATTTTTCCACAGTGTCTTAATGGAAGAGGGAGAAGAAGCTCCTTCTCCTTCTTCTTTATAATATACAGAACAACTTCCAGTTCTTTAACCAGTGTTGATCTTCACTCACATCGACTTCATCCCAAGAATTTGGGATGTCATAATTTTTCAGTATAGTATATGTGCTGATCCAAGCACTGTGGCCTTTTTGTAACCGACAGATGGAATTTTTTTGTCAATGCACAGATTTTCTAAGTGTTGCCCAAGGCTTTTTGGTATGGCACCCAGTATACTGATAACCACTGGGACTACCACTTCCATATAATATTATTATCGTTGTTGTTGTTGTTGTTTAATGTAATAATATCTTAAACAATAATTATTACTTGTAATTATATGTATTATGGTTCATTGCACAGTCAAGCAGATGTTTAGATTGGATTTGGCATTTTTATCCACCTCTCGAGTCCTTCCAAAGGATGTGGCATAGGCAGATGTTGTTTGTTGGTATTCAAGGTATTGTCACAGCATGTAAGCTGTTCCAGATAAAGCTGTAATTGACTAATGATGATTTTTGTCAATGCTGCTGATGTTCGAATGGCGTTGTAGAGGTTTGGGTTGCACCCAAGGCATCTATTACTACTGGTATTATTATGATTAAAAAAGTGTCCCTGCATTTGATATGTATACAGAAGTCATGTGTTTTTGCCAAGATACAAACACAAGAGTGACAGATAGAAAGAGCTGCCTCCACTCATCAAGTAAAGAGGTGTTGAATGTGTCTGGGTAGAATATCTAAGGGCCTGATGAGGGAGGAGGAGAAGAGGAGGAACAAGAAAGGGCCTTCCATTCTGAAAGGCTTTCCAATCTGACAAGGAGTGAGAAAAATAAGAAGAGTAATTGAAACCATCCTAAATCAATAAGGTGGGTGTAATGTATTGGGATTTTACTTGAACTGTTTCACGTGTCTGATTGAATGCTGCTTAAAGTTGCTCAGTTGGTGTGTCTGTGTAACGGTCACTGACTAAGCCAGTCTCCAAGAAGATCATTGGATGACTTGGGGCGGGAATGGGTTCCTTTAAACCTATTGGCCGCCGCCTAGTGGCCAACCGTATAAATAGCTGCGCAGAAGCCTCTGTTTCAGTTCTGTTCCTGTTTGCCTCAATAAAGCAATGTTCCTGTTTGCAACCTCTCATCTCACTTATTGCCAACAAAGAACTCACTAGACAACAGTGGGATGGTGGTATCCTCCCAGGGGAATAGTCCCCTTCAAATTTGACAAGGTTTCTTCATGATAGAGAGCTGGTCATGATCTCTGGAAATCATCTCCAGGGATACCCCTAAAAGTCAAGAGTGCGAAGTGCAAATTCTGAATGGACACACTGTTTGATTGCGCCTTACCAAAAGTAAGATAGGCAATTATCAATCCAAACCCAGGATTTTTTTTAAAAAAAAGTCGTGATACACAATCAATCAATCAATCAATCAGAATAGAGCTGGAAAGGACCTAGTCCAACCCCCTGCTCAAGCAGGAGACCCTATAGCAGACATGTCAAACTCGCGACGTCACGTGACGTCGTGTGTTCTGTACCAGCCTGCTACCGGCCCTGCAGCAAAAGCAGGGACGACCCCTTTACAAACGGCAAGAGGATGGAATAAAGCCTGCCAAATTTATTCACATAAAACAAGAGCAAGACAAGACACCAACCATAAAACACGAGCTAAGACGCAGGAACAATCCAAGCGGTTGCCTTCAGCAAACCAGCCCTCCCACGCATTCCCCTTAAATACAGTTCAGGGCGTGGCCTCTCTGTGCCTCCTTCCGAGGTGCCCCATTGCCTCCCTCTGTTTACTCCTGACTGACTGCCTCCTGCGTCGGGCGTCCTTGAACAGGGCCAGCTGTGGGTCATCTTCATCCACGCTGTCAGGCTCACACAGCTGGGTCTGCGTCGTGACCAGATGAGAGGGGCCTTGCTGGGGGCTCTCATCAAGCTGTCCAATCCCCTCAGCAAGCTCTTCAACACCCCCCTCCTCCTCCTCTGAGTCGTCCGACCCAACTGCCGAACCCACAGGCTGACCCTGAATCACAACATCGTGCGACGTATCGGAACTTTTTCCCATTGCCGGCAATGGGATGGGCGCAGTTTCTCTGTGACATTCTGGCCCGCGGGCCAGCAGTTTGACACCCCTGCCCTATACCATTTCAGATAAGCACCTGTCCAGTCTCTTCTTAAAAACCTCCAGTGATGAAGCACCTACACAACCTCTGAAGGCAAGCTGTTCCACTGGTTAAGTCATTAAAATAGCCACAGAGAGAGAGAGAAACTGGAAAAGTCAAATCAAGCATGACGTACAGAAAAAAAAGATGGACTTCAATCACATGGTTCTGGATGACTTATTTGAGTCCTCAGTGGAACATCCCTGAAAATAACATTTAGATTTTGCTTTTATAAACCTAACTGCTCAGGTTTTTTAACACCCTAAACCTGACTGCCCAAGCCAAATTCTACCAGGGTTGCAATCAGGAATAAGGATAATTCTTGTAATGCACAATAACCCTTTTCTACTAAGTACCCTGGGAAGCAAATGCTGCAAGGAAACATCCAACACAATAAGTCCCACAATAAGTGACCCTTGGCAGTTTCCCTAAGTCCAGCTTAAATGGTGAACAGGATGTCTGGCTTCACTTTATCTGTATGTATGCTTCTTAGTTGTCCCACCATTTGCCAGTTAACTGAAATTGCACTTCATAGCAAAGGGCAAGTAAAGGTGCAATTTTTTTAAAAACCTGAAAAAGTTCTAATTTCAGTTCCCTGGCATTGAATCATGTGTAAATATGAAGGATTGTAAACTCTTTAGATTTTCCACGGTTGTCCTATACTGAACAGTACCTAGATGGCCTCTCTAACCCTTGGGCCAACCGCAGCACAAACATGTTCCTGATGAAATTTCTCTTTGATGTCAATCCTCAAGACGCCACCTTCATCTCATCCCCAACCCTTCCCCAAGGCAGCTCAAAGTCATCCTTAGCTGCTCCAGTGTTAATATAGTGTTTCCCCCCTTAAACTGACCAACCTCAGCAGTTTTGCCACAGGCACAACTTGACGCAATTTGCTTGGTCTGCCCCTTGGATACCATGTTACAGAACCCTTCTGTCTTTCCTCCTGTACTCAGGACTTCTCCAGACCAATCCCTGGTTTGAAGACCTGGATCAGCCTGAAAAGCCACTCACTACAGGGACATTCAGGGAAGGGGTTATAGAACAATAGACTCAGGTTTCTCTCTGCTCTTCCCACATCTGTCAGCTGATGTCAGGTTGCTTTTGAACACGGTTGGGAAGCTCTCATGGAACAACATTACACTTCTGTCCAAAAAGAGCTTGCTAATCTTTTGTTTGGCACAAATGTTTTGTGTGGGTGCATTCTCAGAAAGCCCAGTGATCAGCTGGTATTTCAGTTAACTGCAGCACAAAACATGCCCTGGCCACATTCGTTTTTTCTGATGTGCCCTCAGGACACAGCCTTCCTCTCATCTCCAGCCCAAAGATCCGAAAGGCTTCACTCATCTTTAAGTTGTGCCGGTGTTAAAGCAATATGTTCTTCCTTTAGTCCAAATAACAACAACAACAACAACAACAACAACAACAACAACAACAACAACAACAATAATAATAATAATAATAATAATAATAATAATAATAATAATAATGTTGGAAGGGACCTTGAAAGCCATCTAGTCCAACCCCCTGCTCAGGCAGGAAACCCTATACCATTTCAGACAAATTGCTATCCAGTCTCTTCTTAAAAACTTCCAGTGTTGGAGCATTCACAGCTTCTGGAGGGAGGTTGTTCCACTGGTTAATTGTTCTAACTCTCAGGAAATTGCTCCTTAGTTCTAGGTTGCTTCTCTCTTTGGTTAGTTTCCATCTGTTGCTTCTTGTCCTGCCTTCAGGCGCTTTGGAGAATAGCTTGACTCCCTCCTCTTTGTGACAGCCCCTGAGATATTGGAAAACTGCTATCATGTTACCTCTAGTCCTTCTCTTCATTAAACTACACATACCCGATTCCAGCAACTGTTCCTTATATGTTTTAGCCTCCAGTCCCCTAATCATCTTTGTTGCTCTTCTCTGTACTCTTTCCAGAGTCTCAACATCTTTTTTACATCGTGGTGACCAAAACTGGATGCAGCATTCCAAGTATGGCCTTACCAAGGCATTGTAAAGTGGTATTAACACTTCACGTGATCTTGATTCTATCCCTCTGTCCAAGGTCATTCTCAAGATGGGCAAAATGTGTGGTTGGGAGAGAGAGAAGAGGGGGTCAACCTATTTTCCAAAGCACCTTAAGGCCAGACAAGGAACAATGGATGGAAACTGACCAAGGAGAGATTCAATCTAGAAATAAGGAGAAATCTTTTGACTGTGAGAACAATCAACCAATGGAACAGCTTGCCATCCAATATTGTTGGTGCTTCATCACTGGAAGCTCTCAAGAAGAGATTGGACAGAAATGGTAAGGGGTCTTCTGCTTAAGCAGGGGGTTAGACTAGATGATCTATAAGATCCTTTCCAACTTTGTTATTCTATTCTATTCTAGATTGAATAGCTAAATATTAAGGGTCCTCGATGATCTCTGAGCTTGGTTGCTTTCTTGCAGACATTTCATTACCTAAACTAGGGTAATGATTTTAACCCTGAGCTACAAATATTCTCCTTTATTGGTAGCTAAATATTCCTCTGTGGAACAGATCCCTGAAAGTTCAAAAAATGGCAAAAAGGCAAGCTATTTAGTTATTTACCATATGGCAAAAGGAGAAAGTAATTTGGAACAACAGTCTGTCTCCCTGCCAAGTTGTGTGGGCATAGATTTCCAATATATACACACAGATATACAAGCATACACATATATTCCAACATGTATTTACATGGGAAAGGATACAAGTCTAGGCCCAGCTGGGAACCTCCTTGCCCTCCATTTAGAACCAGTACTATGATCGCTGATGGCCAACCACCATCCAAATTTACTTCTATGTTCTTGAACATTTAAACTGAATCTCCTCAGTACTAACAGTAGCATGATTGCTGCTGATGAAGTAGGCATCCCACCCAAGAACATCTCTCCCCCCCGACTCAACTTGGCACCTGCCAAACTGGTACGAGGGAATTCCGTTGGGCAATAAACCTTCTGCCCCTTTTTGCTGGGCATTTGAAAGTAGCCCATTGCTGCCTCACGCCCAGATGCTATGTGATTCCTCAGAACATTCAATCCTTTGACCTATGAACACCAAATCCTTGTCCGTGTATGATATGAGTTAGTAAAGGAGAAGGTAAGGTTACTTGGTGGGTGCTTCAGTAACGTGCCTTGCTTTGACCTTAGGTTGACCCCCAGCCACATCCAAACCTGGCTAGCAGTTAGCACAGCTTCTATATGTCACTATATCTTCTGGGACCATAAGAGGTCAGATCTCCTTCTCCTTCTACACCAGCCTTTTTCAGCTGGGTTCCCTGGCCCATAATTCTCTTCAGACACAAAAGAGACACAAGATTGGGGAAGGGGCAGCATATAAGCACCGCAGCAGGCCAAGCTGAAATCCTCAGCAGTGACAGAAAAACAGAGTGGGAAGGGACTTTGGGGGTCTTCTAGTCCAACCCCCTGCTCAAACAGGAAACCCTATATTATTTCCGACAAATGTTTGCCCGATCTCTTCTTAAAAACCTCCAGTTTTGGACCACCCACAACTTCTGGAGGCAACCCCATTGATTAATTGTTCTGTCAGGAAATTTCTCCTTAGTTCTAGGTTGCTTTTTGTTCTGCCGTCAGGTGCTTTGGAGAATAGCTTGACCCCCTCTTCTTTGTGGCAGCCCCTTAAACATTGTAACACTGCTATCATGTCACCCCTAGTCCTTCTTTTCGTTAAAATAGATATACCCAATTCTTGCAACCATTCTTCATAGGTTTTAGTCTCCAGCCCTCTAATCATCTTTCTTTGCTCTTCTCTGTACACTTTTTAGTCTTTTTTATATTGTGGCAACCAAAACTGGATCCAATATGACAATATCTCAAGATATTATAAAGTAATACTAACACTTTATGACCTCTGGCAAAGGATATTTTCTCCATCCCTTTTTAAAAGAAAGGTAACCTGCTTTTGGAGGCAACCAAAGCCTTAAAAATGTGTAGAAAATTTAGTTAAAATGACTTAAAGATACCTTTCTTCCCTCTCTTGGATGCATGCCTATCCATTAAAAAAATAAGATCAAACTGAAACATGCCAAATTAAAACGCATATGCAGACACAATAAATTGCATGAATAACTAGAACAAAATACAACAAATGGAATTAACCAGAGGCCCACATATTGCTAGAAGAAAAACTGGGATCTAAGAACCCAGAAGAACTCTTAAAACCAAGCTGGGCCACTATAACTAATGTACACAAAGAAACAAAACATTTTTTTTTCTTTATAATGTCCTCAAAGGGTGCTACCCAACCACAATTGTAATCAATGCATTAAAATAAAAGTGAGAATTACACACACACACACACTATGAAATCAACACACCACTTAAACAAAGATAAATGCAAACACATGCAAACCCTTAGACCTACTTTAGGACCTCCTATCCTATCAACTGTTTTGTTTCTTTTTTTAAAAAAACAATTCTTAAAATCAATTCATTAACCCAATGTTTGGTAGAATATATATGCATATATATACTGTATATAACATACAGCTTGTAGCATAGACCATAGAGCACACAGCACCTAGCATATAGCACACACACACACACACATACATACATACATACATACTATATACTGCTATGTGCTCTATACTTATCCTACATGATATTTATTTATTTAGTTTATTTTATTTTATTAAATTTATATACCGCCCTATTCCCGGAGGACTCAGGGCGGTGTACAGGGAAGATTAAAACAAACATACAAAAATTAAAATCAGATTAAAACAATTAATTAAATAAAGTCCCCGAAATTTAAAACTAAAGCCTAATAAAAATTAAAACCCCTCAGCCTGGGCCAGACAGCTCAAAGAGCCAAGTTTTCAGGTCCCTGCGGAATGAGCGAAGGTCGGGGGCAGTCCTAAGTTCCATGGGGAGCTGGTTCCATAGGGCCGGCGCGCCCACAGAGAACGCTCTTCCCCTGGGAATAACCCGCCGGCATTCCCTAACCGGCGGTATCCTGAGAAGGCCCTCCCCGTGGGAGCGCACGGGACGAAGGGAGCTTGATGCCGGCAGCAGGTGTTCCCTCAGATAACCTGGACCCAAGCCATTTAGGGCTTTATAGGTCATCACCAGCACCTTGAATCATATATATATATTATGTATATATGCATGTGTATACACACACACACACACACACATAAAGAGAGAGAGAGAGAGAGAGATTTGTATTATGTTCATACTTGGTTTTAATTGGTTTTATGATTGTTCACCACCCAGTCATTTACTTGAATTGGGTGGCTATATAAGTGGAATGAATGAATGAATGAATGAATGAATGAATGAATGAATGAATGAATGAATGAATGGGCTTATCCACCATGCGTCTTTTTGGGCTCTGAGAATCAGGATATCAATGAGGCCTTCTTTGATCTGCTCAGCAATGCTTGTGTTATGGTTATACGTCCAAGGGTTTGTGCAGGAGCAAGCAAATGCTTACGACTGAATTTCATTCTGTTGAGAAATGCTTAGAGGATGAGGACTTTGATGGATGAACCTTAGAAGGGGGAGGACAAAATAAACCCAGCTGGAATAATAGGAATGCTATAGATATAGTGAATTGGGGGGGGGGGGTTAAGCCAAAATGGCCAGCTCCATTTCAGAATCCAATCTGTGAGCTCCATGTGACCTCATGTGTATTCCTAGAGAAATACACCCCCATGAAGAATATCCAGACTCAGTTTATCCTATTCTATCCTACCAGCTCTTAAAACCTCTGCAATACAGAGAATAGTCATCTGTTTATATAACTAATGATCTCCATTCAAGCTAGAAAGAGTTGCTCACTTACTGCTTTTCCATCCTGACTCCATGATTCGGAGCAAGAAGCCATTGGCCATAGCAAGCCAAGATTTGATTTGAAACATCAAATAATTAAATGAATGGCCTGACTTTGAGAGAGCTTCCTGAACCAGTTTTTCCCTTGCTACATTTTCTGAAAAAGAAAAATTCATTTAGAATTACAAGAAGTTGTCAGAACTTTTAGAACAGGAATCAGATGTTAACCAGATTTATGTGTACTTCTATGAACAACTGCCTCCATGGGCAGAAAATGTAATGAAAGAGAAAATAAATTTTCATCTATTTATAAGGAGAAAAATAAACAGAAACCTGCTAGGGTAAATGCTCAAAATCACAACCTCTGAACCTTAATAACAAAGGGCAGAAGGATTTTGCAACCTTGTACCGTCATCACATAAAACAAGTGTGCTATATGGTTATATATTTAGTATGACTTCCTTTTATTTCAGAAAAGAGTAGATCATACATCAGAAAGGTTTGTGGTTCACATTCTGAAATCACTAATAATACGAATGCTCCAGCAGGAACCATCACCAAGCCACATCAGCTAGAATTCTGACAAAACCAGACCAAACGAATAAAAAGCACAGAGGAAAGCCAACAGTCTAATTGCAAACAGAGCCACAACCTCTAAGAATAACCAAATCTTTGTTGCCGAGTTTCAGCTCATTGCGCTTGTGTCAGAAATAAATCAGCTTAAGCAGAATTGATTGTTCCAGAATGGGGCAGAAGAAACTTGATGTAGGAGGGCTGTTGGATAAAACCAGTTGATGGCAAAGAATGTCTCCAGCTTAAACAATCTGAAGGAAGACACAAGGACTTCTGCAATTGAACTACCTGCATATTTTTTTTAAAAAAATGTAGTAATTTTCAAGGAGAGAGGATCAAATCAGAAAGGCTGAACTGGTCTGGGGAGTGAGAGGGTTTTTTCCCCCCTCATTTTCCTTACTTGAACTTTCACCTCAGACTAGCATTTGACTCATACAATAAACAGAATTAGGGGGATCAAGGTTCAATACTATGGCAAAAAAATTATAATTATACTTTAAGTCAAAGGTGAACAAGCTTTTCTTTCAGGCAGAAGGCTGTGATCCCAAAAATAAGTGAAGGCATGATGTAGGTGAGCAAGAAGCAAAACTAACTCTGATCTTTTTAATTTAAAGAGTTATATAACACTAGTCCAATTACAATTTAATTTGAGACCTCCCTACAATTTAATACCTCCATGCATATAATATTGGTATCTATGTTTGTATGCGCACAAACACACACACACACACACACACATCAGACGAATCTTATTGCATTCTTTGACCAAGTGACAAAATTAGTGGACCAGAGGAATGCTGTGGATATAATTTATTTTGGACTTCAGTAAGGCATTTGATAAAGTAGACCACAACCTACTACTTGATAAGATAGAAAAATGTGGGTTAGACAGCATCACCATGAGATCAAGGTGTGGTCCTCAATGGAACTGCATCTACATGGAGGGAAGTGTGTAGTGGGGTGCCCCAGGGCTCTGTTCTAGGCCCAGTGCTCTTCAACATCTTCATCAACAATTTGGATGAGGGGATAGATGGGGAACTCATCAAATTTGCAGACAACACCAAGCTGGCAGAAATAGCCAACACTCCAGAAGACAGGCTTAAGATACAGGAGGATCTGGACAGACTTGAACACTAGGCGCTATCTAACAAAATGAAATTCAATGGAGAAAAAAAGTAAGGTTCTACACTTAGGCAAGAAAAACCAAATGCACAGGTACAGTATAGTATAGGTGGTACCTTGCTCAATAGTAGTAACTGTGAGAGGGATCTCGGAGTCCTAGTGGACAATCATTTAAATATGAGCCAGCAGTGTGCTGCAGCTGCCAAAAAAGCCAACACAGTGCTAGGCTGCATTAACAGAGGGAGAGAATCAAGATCACGTGAAGTATTAATACCACTTTATAATGCCTTGGTAAGGCCACACTTGGAATACTGCATCCAGTTTTGGTCACCACAATGTAAAAAAGATTGTTGAGACTCTAGAAAGAGTGCAGAGAAGAGCAACAAAGATGATCAGGGGACTGGAGGCTAAAACATATAAGGAACGGTTGCTGGAATTGGGTATGTCTGGTTTAATGAAGAGAAGGACGAGTGGGGACATGATAGCAGTTTTCCAATATCTCAGGGGCTGCCACGAAGAAGAGGGAGTCAAGCTATTCTCCAAAGCGCCTGAAGGCAGGACAAGAAGCAACGGATGGAAACTAGTCAAGGAGAGAAGCAACCTAGAACTAAGGAGAAACTTCCTAACTGTTAGAACAATTAACCAGTGAACAACCTGCCTCCAGAAGTGGTGAATGCTCCAACACTGCAAGTTTTTAAGAAGAGACTGGACAACCATTTGTCTGAAATGGTATAGGGTTGGACTAGATGATCTCCAAGGTCCCTTCCATCATCATCATCATTATTATTATTATTATTATTATTATTATTATTATTATTATTATTATTAATCCACACATACACACACACTCTCATAGTTATGCTTTTTTCTGATCCTTTTTCCAAAAGAGGTATTATTTGTGTTCCTTTTTTTGTTTCTGGTGCTGTGCCAGTCCTCCATCAGTTATCAAATGCAATAATTAATACCGCTGAGATCTGACCAGCTGTCGTCTTCCGGATCCCTCTGATAGATGCCATCATGCACTGCTCACTTGAATTCAGTGAAATATTCCAAGTATCTTTCTAATGTGTTCCTTTGATATCCCAGATTTCAATCTCCCCCAAGATTGCCCTCTTCAGCTGTGATGGATTACAGTTCTCATCAGCCCCAGGTAAAATGTCCTCTCATTTACCTTGACAAGTGAACAGATTGAAGGATGGGCACTGGAGAACATGAAGAGAACAAGAAGCAAATCCAATTAGGACTAGGAAAAAATGTAATTGAAATTTGGAAAAGCAAAAGGCTTATCCAACTCGTCAAAGGTCGACCTCATATTCATATTCAACTTTCCTTCTTTAATCAAGCTATCTTGGTCAATTTGTCTTGCAAATAGGTGTGTGATGAAAGTCGCATAGAGAAGAAGCATTGAAACACTCTCTCCTAAATGAAAAGCTGCCAATTCTTGAACATGGTATTTTATTTGAGGTGGGAGGGTCATTTTTTATGTTTGACTATCTACCCAAACCCTCATGCTGATAAAACAAAATAAAATTATATATATTGGATTGCTAACAAAGAATTAAAGTTATGTTAGCAATCCAAAAATTTTACACAAATATGAGTTGTCACAGTTGCGACTACAGCTTGTGGATGGCCTTAGGTTAGGCTGAAACAGGCAATAAGGTTTGGCCTGTATTTGGGCCTGGCAAGATATTCTAAAAATACTTAACAAATACTATATATATATAGTTAGTAATTCAAAATTTTTACATATATATATATATATGTAAAAATTTTGAATTACTAACAAAGAGTTAAAAAAAGAATTTACACAAATATGAGCTGTCACTGTTGTGACTACAACCTGTGGATGGCCTTGGGTTAGGCTGAAACAGGAAATAAGATTTGCCCCGTGTTTGGGGCCTAGCAAGGTATTCTAAATACTTAACGAACACTTAACATATATATACTGTATATATATATCAGCCTCCCTTTAATTCTTTGTTAGCAATCCAAAAAATTTACACACACACACACACACACAAACACACACACATATATATAATGTGTCACATTTATACAGCCACCCCTCTCACAATCAAGTAAAAAATAAGTAAAATCAGAAACCATTTAAAGCAATTATACCCCACTAAAATGGTTTAAGAGGGCAGATTATAATCATGTGTCTTGAACCCTTCTAAAATTCGAGAGAGGGAGCACCAACTGTAACATTATACTTTGGGAGCAACCCAGGAGAAAGCCCTCCTTCTCAGCTTTCAAATATTACTTCTCTTCCTCATGACAGCAATGCTATTCAGAAGGGGGGAAAAATGGATTGACTAGGGTGACACATTGCTAGACCAGATACTTCCCACATAGACGAGAGTTTCTCAGTAGAAGAGAAATTTTTCATCTGTTGTGTTGAGGGACACATCTTACGTCTAGCCATCATTAATTTATTGTCTGTCCGGCTTAGGCCTAATACGTTGCAAGGAGTCAACTACTAGCGATTATACATAGCGGTTTCTGGTTTGTCAGGTTGAGTAAATTGGCTTATTCCAGTTGGTCCAGGGTAATGGGAAAATGGAGGCATTACCTTGGTCAATTTCTTAGCTTGGAATAATGGTCTATTTTGCGGGCACGAAGAGGGGATGCAAGAAATGGAAGGGGAAAAGCCCATTTTATACGTGGAAATTGTGGGTTTTGAAGCAAATATCCAAAAGTGTGCTGGAAGACACTTCCAGGAGCTTTTGTTATATTTGGGGAAATTAACAAAGCTCCTTGTTAAAACAAAAGAAGTTTGATAAAGTTAACATTTCTACTTCTAATTTCTGTGGTCCAATCCACAGATAGGGCTGACCTGAATCCACTAGGCTATTTAATGATCATAATGGTGCCACTGTGAGCAAGAGGAAGACAGAAGCCCATCTGTATGGGGCTCAGGGTCAAGTTATGCAATGGACCAGCATGGGAAAACCGTGAATTTTATGCGCTGCACAGAGAGGGTGTTGAGTTCCCTAAGGCTAATAACAAGCCCAGCTGCTGCATCCCGCGTGGCTCCAGTTACCCCTGCAACCTTTTGGGATTGGCAAAGTCAGCGGCCTCAGGAGAGAATGGAAAGGAGTGGGAGCCATGGAGAAAAGATGGGAGGATTGGAGAAACGGGGTTCCGGAAAAGAATTGGAATCTTCGGGACTCTGAAGAGTTGAGAATGGGAGTATTGGTATAGAAGACTTCATCCTTATGGCAAATCCACTTACGTTGATAGTTATGATTTTCTCTATTGAAATAGTAAGGAATGGAGAAGAAAATAGAAATGAGGTACAAGGGAAGATTTTTTCCATTTCTGCTTCCCACCAGGTTCTCTTTGGGAATTCCAGACATCTATTCCTAAATCTATTTCTCAAATCCAAATCTAACTGCTTTCTCAATATTTTCACATATGGTGTTAAAAGTGAGTTTAGGCATCTATTGCTCCTTTTTTTTCTCGTATATGATGCTAACAGGAGACAGAAATCAGAACCACATTCTGGCTGACACAGGCATCATGTTTTTATTATACATATAAGTGAGATTCAAACAAACAATATAGGAATCACCAGGGCTTTTTTTCTCATAGAACGCTCAGAACGGAGTTCCGGCACCTTTTTTGGATGGAACCTTGTAGGGTAGGCAAGGCAGGTTGTATGACATGTGTGAGTTCCAGCACCTTTTTCTTTTACAAAAAAAGCACTGGGAATCACCAAAGGGAGAACTTTATGCAGGCTTAATAAGCCCCGGCCAGCAGTTACCTTAGGTCATCCCTGATTATTCAGCTGGTGGATGCACATCAGAAAGTGCATGGGGCTCAGACTGGGTTAATGGCCTGGGTTCCCCATCACGTCCTTGTTTCAACTTGCAGTGCCAGTGTTCTGTACCAGCCTGCTACCGGCCTTGCAGAAAGGCAACCCCTGTACAAACGGCAGAGGCTGGAAAACGTCTGAGGCTGGAAAACGTCTGCCAAGTTTAATTCACAAACAAACAACAGAACATGAAACAAGATATCGGAACTTTGATCCTCAAACGGAGCGGTTGCTTTCAGCAACCAGCCCTTCCCCAAACACTCCCTTTATTTAGAGTTCAGGGCGTGGCCTCCCTGTGCCTCCTTCCGAGGAGTCCCACAGCCTTTCTCTGCTTGCTCCTACTAGACTGCCTCCTGCGTCGGGCGTCCTTGAACAGGGCCAGCTGTGGGTCATCATCATCCGCACTGTCGGGCTCGCGCAGCTGAGAAGAGGGGCCTGGCTGGGGGCTCTGCGAAGCCTCCAAGCCATCATCAGCAAGTTCGTCTTCAACACCCTCCTCCTCCCCCTCGTCTGAGTCATCCGAGTCATCCGACCCGGCTGCCGGACCCACAGGCTGACCCTGAATCACAACAGCCAGGAGCTGCAGCTGGTGAGGTCAGTTACCCCATCCCATCTTCGACTTATCACCCTTCTCTAGAACTTCTCCACAGAGGGATGGGGTTACCTCAGGCCATACTGCCAGGCCCACCAACCCAACCCAAGACGAGCAGAGTCTGTAAATGGTGGGCCTGGAAACTCCCTGTCACTGAAGCCCTCTTCTGCTCCTGAAGGACATTCTCTGAGAAGATCAGGATAGAATCTTCATTTCCCAATGTTAAAAATCCGAGGCAGGCAGAGATCTGGACTTTTTGTACACAGGATCCCCCAATTCCTGAAGACCACTGGATTTTTTTTGCCAAATTTTTCATTATCACTTGCTTAGCAGAAGCAACAACAAGTAGGAGGGGACCTCCTTTTCGTTGAATTAACATCTTTGACAAGGTTATATTTGAAATGGTGTGAGAAGTGTTCTGTATTTTTCTTCCAGCCTTTCACCTCTGCCCTTTCCACAAATTTCAGTTTATTCTCAGTCCTATCTCTGTGGCCTCTCACAAAACATAGGTCAGGGCTTTTCAACCTTTTCACCCATTGCACCACTTTCAGGATATGGCAACATCCGAGTACCATCAGTCACCTAGCAAGGTGTCAAAAACTTGATGACCCCCCCCCACAAAAAAGGAAAAAAAGTAATGAAGTACAGGTAGTCCTCGACTTACAACAGTCTGCTAAGTGACTGTTCAAAGTTACAATGGCACTGAAAAAAGTGCTCCCGAAGCCACAGCCGAACAAGACACCAGCCTGCCTGCCCGGAGGCGCTCTTCCTCCTGTCCAAGGTTTTCATTGTTGTGAGCATTTCTGTTGAGGATTGGCAGCGGGGGTGGGGTGGGGTTTTTTGGTTTTTATTCCCCCCCCCGCTGGGTGGTTGCAGCAGATTTTGGTCACTTCACATGACCCTGGGACACTGTGACCGTCATAAATATGAATCGGTTGCCAAGCATCTGAATGTAAATCACAAGACCCTGGAGATGCTGCAACATTCCAGTTGATCGGCACTGCTTCTGGGCTCAGCAGACATGCCGGGATCAGCTCCGAGCTCCAGCTGGAGCCTGGCGCTGATCCTGGTGCTTCCACTGAGCCCTGACAGCCCTAAAGAAGCACTGATTCTGGCACTTCCGCTGAGCCCTGACAGCCCTGCAACTCCAGCTATTTCTCGCTCAGGCTTGTGCAGTGCTGCCACCTGTTCAGCTCATTCCCCTCCCCTGCTACCACTTTTCTAGGATGGTCACGTACCACCTGCCAGGTGCCAATGTACCACAGGTGGTACCCGTACCACTGGTTGAAAAGCCCTGACATAGGTCACTTGATAGTGATTATAATAGTACTTAGCAACATTTTTCATTAGAATTCCAAAACAGAGAGGAATAAAATAAATCCAAACCTTAAAGCCACACATAATTACAATAATTAAACCATAAGTCAGAATCAGTGCAATAATGACCATATGGATGAATAGCATCTTTTTTTATAGATAAGGCACTCATCCCTGACTTCTCCTGAAAGAGGAATCCAGAAACCGTGGATCAAAAGATGGTTATTTGCTACAGGGTGTATGTGTCACCAAGTGATTTTAAAAATGCTCCGGCCAAGTGAAAACATTGTCAACACATTATGGCTTTTGCTTAGTACTTTGCTGTTGTACACTTTCTCAGGCTTTGCCAGCATGGGAATAGCAAGAATGCTGTCAGCTCTCAGCTTTGCTTATCTAACACATGAAAGCCTACATTTGTCAGTTATGATACCACAAAGTTTGTAAAGCCTGAGTAAAATTAATTTAAAAAATAAGTGGTGTTATTTAGTTCTTGTCCAGCCTAATACCAATGGGTTCGTTTGATTTATCTCCAGGAGGCCCATACAAATTCATTTACCTTTTTAGGGATCAGGGAACCACAAAGTTTGAGAATCACTGCAATACACATGGTTTAACAAATAGTAGTTTAACATAACTGATGAAATAGGACAGGTTTCTGCTTCTAGACGGGAATTGCACCAATATATGGCTTGGGAGTACAATAATTATAAAACTATACCACTGAGCTCCCATTTTGTATCAGGCCCCAAACCCAATATTGTAGTGAAAAGCAAAAAATAAAACAAATCTAAACAGATTCCATCTATCTACAGTCTGCCCAGTACAACTGCAGATAAGATGGTGAAGAATCAGGATGGACTTCATAGATTAGAATTGAAAGGGGCCTTGGAGGTCTTCTAGTCCAACCCGCTGCTCAAATCAGCTGGAATTTTGAGAACTGCAGTCCCAGCACTCAAGGAGAAAGACTGAAGTAGGGAATAAGGCGAAAGATATGGCATCAGTTACAAACTTCCTTCTTTTGCTGGATTAAGAAATTCATTTGCACACTGATATCCAGTAGCTGCCTAGTGCTTCATATCGCCAGACCATCTCTTCAACAGCTTGAAGGTCCTTGAGGGCGGAGCAAAATCTCACGAGAGCTGCATAATGTGTGGAATGGATAGAGCTGGAGTAGGTCCAGGCAGATCTGGAATCACAGCCTTGCTCAGTTTTGAAATTCAATGTGATCACACCTCTCAGCCTAGATAGCAACATGGTCTACTTGTAAGGTTTAAATGGGATAAGCTTTATCAGTTCATTACAAGTGTGAGATACAACTGTTAATGTTTTCTAAGACAAAGAGAGAGCAAGATATCTTTGTTAATAAATTGGGTTGGTTGTTTTTTTTAAAAAATAAAACTGAGAATCAAAACATGCATGTCTGGCATATCTAATAATAATAATAATAATAATAATAATAATAATAATAATAATAATAATAATAATAATAATAATAATAATAATAATAATAATAATAATAATAATAATTTTATTTGTATACCGCCCTTCTCCCGAAGGACTCAGGGTGGTGAACAGGGCAAGCATATAAAAGTACAAAGATACAAAAGTTAAAAAGAATTAAACACAGTGCCCAAGTTAAAACAATAAGTAAATATAATAAAAACAACAATAAAATCCCCACCCATCCCCCATCAGGCCAGGCTGGCTTGTTCGAACAAATACCGTATATACTTGAGTATAAGCCGAATTTTTCAGCCCACTTTTTGGGCTGAAAAAATCCACTTCGGCTTATACTCCAGTGAACAAAAAAAAAGAACTGTCCCTTCGTTCGGAACAGGCTGCTGAGAGAAGGGAGCGGCAGAGCCTTGCAGAGCTGGTAGAGGTGGCGGCAGTCCAGCGTTGTTTCTCCCCCTCGTGCGTGCGTGTGTGTGTCAGACCCACGGGAATGGCTGGTAGGGAAGCGGCATTCCGGCATTCCCCCCCTTCCTGTGTGTCGAGCCCACGGGGCTTGACACACAGAGAAACGCAAATGCCGGACTGCCGCCACCTTTACTAGCCATTCCTGCGGGTCTGACACACACACACACACGCACGAGGGGGAGAAACAACGCTGGACTGCCGCCACCTCTGCCAGCCCTGCAAGCCTCTGCCGCTTGCAGGGCTGGCAGAGGTGGCGGCAGTCCAGCGTTGTTTCTCCCCCTCGTGCGTGCGTGTGTGTGTCAGACCCACGGGAATGGCTGGTAGGGAAGCGGCATTCCGGCATTCCCCCCCTTCCTGTGTGTCGGACCCACGGGGCTTGACACACAGAGAAACGCAAATGCCGGACTGCCGCCACCTTTACTAGCCATTCCTGCGGGTCTGACACACACACACACACACACACACACGCACGAGGGGGAGAAACAACGCTCTGGGCGGCAGAGGCCTGGAGAAGGAAAAATCGGCCGCAGCCTCGGGGTCGGCTTCTCCGGGGGCGCCGCCGCGATTCTGCAGGGGCCAGGTAGTGAAGACTCGCCGGGGAGGATGGGTGCCGTTGCAGCGCCCGGGGAAGCGTAGCCTGCTTGACCCACGGCCGGCGGGGGAGACCGGTGCAGGGACACGCCGGGGAGCCTCCGCCGTGGGGAGGTGCCGCCACTGCCTTTCGCTCCTCCACGACTGCGGAGGCTTCCCGGCAGCGACGTCGAGAGCCACAAAGCAGGAGCGCCCGCCGGACGGGTCGCGGCTGGAGGGCCGACCTTTTTCCTTCCGTGTGCGGAGCGAAGCGCTTCGACTGCGTCGTGGAAGCGCCACCCGAGAGTCTTTTGGGTGGCGGATCCAGCCCCGCCACGGGCGCTGAGTTTGAAGAGAGGCTGGGCCTCCCGCTGCATCAGCCGAGAAGTGGAGTTGCCGGTCCTCGTACTTTCTAAAAGCAGCGGGTGCAGATGCGCTGCTGAAATGTTCAAAATCCAACTTTTCTGCTTTTTGAAACGCACCACCGGCCGCTCCATCCAGAAGCCCAGATTCGGGAGGGCTGCTTGGCTTCCACTTGAGCCCATCTATGTCTGCGAGCCCCCCCCCACTACCCCTAGACCTCAGCCTGGGTCCCCTGTCCGACCCGGAGGAGTATTTTTTTAAAAAAACTTCCATCGGGATTTGTTCCTGGAGTTTAAATCCTTGCAGTCCGAAGCAAGAGAGAAAGCCACGACCTCCTCCTGCGGGAGATTCTCTGCCGGCTCCGAAGAGCTCGACCACCAACGCCGGGGCGGCAGAGGCTTGCAGGGCTGGCAGAGGTGGCGGCAGTCCAGCGTTGTTTCTCCCCCTCGTGCGTGTGTGTGTGTGTCAGACCCGCAGGAATGGCTAGTAAAGGTGGCGGCAGTCCGGCATTTGCGTTTCTCTGTGTGTCAAGCCCCGTGGGCCCGACACACAGGAGGGGGGGGACGCCGCTTCCTTACCAGCCATTCCCGCGGGTCTGACACACGCACGCATGCATGAGGGGGGGAAACGCCGGACTGCCGCCACCTCTACCAGCCGTTCCCGCAGGTCTCACACACACACACACACACACACACACGCACGAGGAGGGAAACAACGCTTGACTGCCGCCTCCCTAGCAGACCTTCCCTGCGGGATGTGCTGCCAGGAAGCCTAGCAGCCTGATGAGCGGACCCTGCGAACCGCGGCCGAGCCAGCTCCGGGATGCTGCCAGAGTCAACGAGTGGCTCGTCGTGGCACAGAATATAGATATGTTGCTAAGAAGGGGCCAAGCTTATACTTATACTCGGCTTATACTCGAGTCAATAACTTTTTCCAGTTTTTGGGGTAAAATTAGGGGTCTCGGCTTATACTCGAGTCGGCTTATACTCAAGTATATACGAGATATAGTTAACATTTGACATATATATATATATATATATATATATATATATATATATATATATATATATATATATATATATATATATATATATATATATATATATATATATATATATATATATATATATATATATATATATATATATATATATATATATATATATATATATATATATATATATATGTCAAATGTTAACTATTTAGATTACCTTGCTAGGCCCCAAACATGGGGCAAATCTTTATTTCCTGTTTTCAGCCTATCTTGAAGGCCATCGAACAGGCTGTAGTCACACCGGACAGTTCATATATATTTGTGTAAATTACTAACAAAGAATTAAAGGAGACTGATGCATTTCTGACTCTTTAGTCTTCATCAGTCAGCCTTACCCTTCTGAGATTTGAACCTGGGCTGATTGCATATTAGGCAGTGTTATTTACCTCTTGAGCCACAGGATCTCTCTCGCTTTGTTAGCTTTCTGCAAGGGGAGATATGTGTCAAATGTTAACTATTTAGATTACCTTGCTAGGCCCCAAACATGGGGCAAATCTTTATTTCCTGTTTTCAGCCTATCTTGAAGGCCATCGAACAGGCTGTAGTCACACCGGACAGTTCATATATATTTGTGTAAATTACTAACAAAGAATTAAAGGAGACTGATGCATTTCTGATTCTTTAGTTTTCATCAGTCAGCCTTACCCTTCTGAGATTCGAACCTGGGCTGATTGCATATTAGGCAGTGTTATTTACCTCTTGAGCCACAGGATCTCTCTCGCTTTGTTAGCTTTCTGCAAGGGGAGATATGTGTCAAATGTTAACTATTTAGATTACCTTGCTAGTTAACATTTGACACATATCTCCCCTTGCAGAAAAAATTTACACACACACACACACACACACACACACACACACACACACACACATATATATAATTTAAGGTCAGAGATTCAAGTTTTATTTGATGACTATTTCAAGTCTCATAGCCTGACCAGAGATCTGCTTTGAACAAAATCATAAGGATGAACATCAGTGTTGGTGGGAGGCAGCCGGTGCACAGGTAAAATCACTATGCTAATTTGAGGAGGTGGAGTGGAGAAAAGTAATTTAAAACAACTTTTTTCTGTGCCTGAAAGAGAGTGTGAAGTTAGATCTACCTGCCAGGAGGCAGTTGAAGACATAGACCACCAGCCAAAAGCAAAGGTAAAAATGTCCAAGGAGAAGAAGGTGTGGGTTTTTCGCACCCTGCGGGCTCCTCATGAACTTGCCGATGAATGAGGACACGTGTCTGAGCTTTCTCGGGATGAGGGCCCAGACCGAAGTCCCAAGCTCTCTTTTATTGAGATACCAGCAACGCATCAGCAACAAGCAATTAGCAACGAACAATTATCTAAGCGTTCAGCTATCCATGAAGCAGTTATCTTAAGATTACGAATGGTTACATCTCAGCCATGCACTAAGCAATTATCTTAAGGTTATAAATCAGCTACATATCTGTATGGAATGTCTTTGTTCTTGTTACTTTCTTGTACGTGTTCCAACGGGGGTGTCCGTCTGCACGTAGCAAGGTCATCTGATTTTTGGTAAACTGCAACTTATGCACAGAAACGAAACTTATCTCTGCCCTGAGCCAGACCTGCGCCATTTTATGTGAGCCTAAGGTGGAAATATGACAGGTTTCCTACATCTCCTCCCTTTTTGTTTTTTGACCCAAGGGGCTCAGGAGGACAGAGATGTGGTGCATTCCGTTGCTAAGCATAAGGCTTTCTTTTGGCCCTCCTCGCCATCTGTGTCTAATACGAAGGAGGCCTTTTCAATGGCGCGGTCCATAGTATTTGACTCAAGGTCTTCTTGAGGCAATAACTGATATTTTCTTACCCACAAGGCATTTACATGCTTGATGGCACGTTGCTCTGCTATAAATGAAATGCTATTAGAGATAGCTCTAACAAAAATAGGTAAAATACAAGGCAAAATAATACATCCTAAAGCAATCATACTAATTAAAGCTACAATAGCTTGCAAACCAGGTAATTTGGGAAACCAGGAGCCAAATAATTCCTGAAAGTTAAAACCATTCCATGTTTGAACAGGAACATGAGCTACTTTAATCATTTTATCTGTGATCTCCTGAATCACTTTCCCACTGTCATCAATTTCAATACAACAATTTGTAAGATTAAATTTTCCACATACCCCCCCTTCTTTAGCTAAGAGATAGTCCAGGGCCAATCGATTTTGCATAATATAAGTTCTTGATTTAGCACTTTCTTTTGCTAAATGGGTCATGGCTGAAACTGTTTCATTAGTGACAATTTCTACAACTGCTTGTAGCCGAATCAGACGATTGAGTAAGTAAATTGGGGTCCTATAGCCATAGGTCCCATCTTCTGCCCAAGTTGCAGGTCCATAATAATGGATTATACGGTCGGGGGGCCATTCATTGTCTTTCCAAACACCCCGATGAATGTTTTTTGTGTCTCTTTCACTACGGATGTTACCAATTTCTTCATAAACTGGAACACCCAACACTTGTCGCTGTTGGAGGGGCAAAAGGAAAAAGCTAGGCCTGATGGCTCCTAGAACACAAGAACCATACCAGTCCTTGGGAAGAAAATTATAAGCAAAACGTCCACAAATCCAATATAGGCCGGTAGGAGCTTTCCATTGCAAGGTGTTGTTTTCTGGATCTAACAGGAAGGCCATGTTTGTCATTTGTGCCAATGCGTTGTTGGGCTGTGAGTCCGAAGAACCTGACCACCAAGTATTGTTCTCCCAAGTCCCTTTGCATCTTAGTGAGCCCACGTTACTATGGCGAAAATCAGTCTTTTTACGTTGGTAATAAATGTTGCCTACCAATTTGGTAGTTATAGCCCAAATTTCTTGTCCTTTCTGATTAAAGGTGTAATTGGCCTGATTTTCTAACATTTGAGTGTAATTGAGTTCATGGGCTTCCCATGGCCATTGATCACCCATGTTAGTGCCCCCACACACAAAACAATTTTGTACCGTGAGCTCCTTTGCAATGGTTTCTGCCAAGGCCAAAAACATGTTGTGAGCTCTAGGGGGAAGTACCAACCCCTCCATTTGTTGGCTTTCTTGATAATAAGAATGAAAAAGTGACTGACTAAGGGGATCTAAATTGTGCTGAATAATCTGGATTGTTAAGATTACACTGGGGTCTGAGCCTGTTCCGTCGATACCCAGCCCATATTGATTGTTGACCCCTTTCCAGGAATGCGATCCCAACCAATTTTGTGGGACCGGGAATGTCAAATTTATTAGGTTGCAATTATGCCGGTGGCAGGAGGAGTTTGCTGGCAACCTGGTAATATAAAGTGTTTTATGCTGATTATACCTGGGTATGGTATCTGGATGGACAGTCATTCCTCGGGACTGAAAATCCACACATTTCCAGTCCCCACAATAGGTGCCTCTGCCGCAAGAGTCACGGTAGTCGGATCGTCGGGCGCATATATACTTTTCATTGTTGGAGTAAGTTCGCCGCCATTCTAAGGATCCGCATGTACTGGCCCCTTCGTCCATGGCTCTGCACGCATCAAAGATGACAGATTGAGAAACCTCTTTGTTATAAAAATCATGACTAACCAGGAGAGCTGACCCTGCTTCAATTTTAATTGTGTATCGATGAGTGGGTCCCTTTGGATTGAAACATTGAATCTTACCAGCATCAGTACAGATGGAGTATGATGTACCATTATAGGTGCATTGATGTGAAAGTTTGGTTTTGCAAGATAGGTGAGTGTGAAAAATCAATGTTCTAGTTATGAGGGTGCCTTGTTTGGTGGTTGCCATGCAAAGTTCACATTGTCCTTTAGTCTGAAGCACCGCGGTCGCATGAGTTGGTAATGTTAATGAAAAACCGATAAGAGTCACAAACCATATTGTCGTCTTTAGCGGGGTCCATAGTTGTTTTTGTGGAGGCATGATATGGGCGAACATGACGACCGGGGATCCACAGCACTTTGTCTGGCAGTTGAACAGCTGCGTAGCCTCTGCCCCAGGTGATAAGGTCTGCGGGGCCTTGCCAAGTCAGGTCTGGAAGTTGTCGGTACCAAACCTGTGGCTTAGGGAGATCTGAAGAAGAAGAAGAAAAATGCCGCTCTGCAGCTGTGGTTAAGGGATGGCCAGTCAAGTTTGAAAAGTTCAGAGTGTAGAGGCAAAGGTTAAGAGTTTCTTGCACTGCTGGGAGGTTGGGGTTTCGTTTTCCCCCGTTCTGATTTTTATAACGATCTAAAGCATGTTTCAAGGTTTGGTTAGCTCTTTCCACCAAGGCTTGGCCTTGGCTATTATATGGAATTCCAAATTTGTGTGTTATTACCAATGATGACAAAATTCTGCCATGGCTTGACTGCTATAAGCAGGGCCATTATCTGTCTTGCGTTCTTTTGGACATCCCAGCACTGCAAAGGTCCGAATACAATGATTAATGACATGTTTGGTGGCTTCTCCCCTTTGGGGGGTAGCCATGATGAATCCTGAAAAGGTATCAATTGAAACATGCAAATACTTCCATGGGGCAAATGGTGCATGTTGTGTGACATCCATTTGCCAAATTTGGCAAGGCTCCAATCCCCTGGGATTGACACCCATAGGGATTGCAGTTGCTTGTTTACTGCAGGTTGGACACTGCTGGCGAATTGCAATAGCTTCTGCAGCGGTGATGCCAAACTGCTTTTGCAAAGCTTTGGAATTTTGATGAAAATATGAATGACTTTCCCAGGGGGTGAGGGGTTGCAAAGAACAGGCTGAAGGTCCGGAGGCAGCCTGATCTGCAACATTGTTTCCCTCTTGCAAAAAACCTGGAAAAGGCTGATGACTACGAATGTGAGCAACAAAAATAGGATGTTGGCGTTCAAAAAGCAAATTTTGCAAGGTTAAAAAAAGTTGTAACAAATCTGGTTGAATGGAGGGGGATAAATAAGATCCATAAATCACTTGAATTGTGTGATAAACATAAAAGCTATCCACAATAAGATTCAAAGGTTGAAATGAAAAAATTTGACAGGCCAAAATTGAAGCAGCCAATTCAGCTTTTTGAGCTGACCACTGGGGTGTTGTTTGCTTGGTTATCCATTGACCATTTTCCAACCAGGCACAGGCGCCACACTCCTTGCTCCCATCTGCAAAAACTGTAACAGCCGAATGTAGGGGGTGAGGAGACAAGGGTGACAACCAGTCAATGGGTACAGTGCGAACAATTTGCAAACAATAATCGGGTGGTGGGTGGCAAGAAACCTTGCCATGCCAATCAGCTAAGGAAAATTGCAATTCACTCGAGGTTTGAAAAAATGATTCCCAAATTTGCAAAGACATAGGCACAAAAAAAGTGTCTATCTCCAGCCCAATCAAGGCTTTCGTTCGGTGACGAATTTTAAAAATCAATTGAGCCAATTGTGCTTCTCTGGTTAAAACAGAAACTTTGGGCGTGTGGGATAAATGAATCCACTCCAAAATTTTCAATTGGTTAGCACATAGAACAATAGCAGCAGTAAATAGTCCAGGCGTGTTTAAAATAATAGCAGCAAAAGGAACATACGACTCCCATCATGCAACATCCACCTCTCACTTTCTTCTACTTCCCATGTTTCTCCCTTTCCATATTTCTATAGTACATTCTTGTTCCTTCAGCATTCTAAGGCTTGTGTTAAGGCATACAATTCATGTATGCAATTCACAAATCTGTGCAAACCAACTTAAAAGTATGCAATTCACAAATCTGTGCAAACCAACTTAAAAACCACTTTTCTGTTTCTCCCTTCTATTATCCATTCATTCACTGCCCTTCTGCCACTCTGGCCTAACTTCTGTCTTTTCTGCTTCCACAGCTTCTATCAACTTTTGCATGAGCCAACTGTTTCCCTTAGCTATTAATCAATCCTCTACATTTCTCTTCTCCAAAAGTATTGAAGATTCCATAATCATATTTGGAGTCAGTGTATATGTTCCTCCTTTCCTGTATTAACAATCTCAGAGCCTGTTGTAAGGCATAAAATCCACAGGTTAGTGCTGATTAAGGGAGGGAAATTCTCCCAGATATCACCTTCTATCAATGTGTCCTGCACACAGACACAAAAACATCAAAAAGAAAAAAACAAAAACAAAAAACAACTCCACAAAAAGATCAGAGTAATTTCTTTTGGGTGATGTTTAACTAAAACTCAAAGATTTCCAAAAACTTGTCCAAAAACTTGTCCTGTGCCAAATAATTGATCCCTATCTACTTGAGGTAATCCAGCAAGAATTTTTTTCTCTATTTCTTTTTTTACTCAGATTCCCAAACTACATATTGTGAAGGTGTCAGTATCATGTGTGCAATGGACTTCCAGTTCCTCCAGCTGCCGGAGCTGGTTAAATGTTTACTGGATAGCAAGATAAATCTTCCAATGTTAGCTGTCCTGATCGGGCGGCTTGTCTAACAGCATTTGCCACCATTCCTTCTTTAGGACAATTGTTAATTACTTCTGGCTGAGCCTGAGGGGCACTGGGAGCCGCAGCTGAGGTGCCCTGCTGAGTTTCTCCCGGCTGAGTAGGTTCCTCATAAGGAGGGGGAGCCGGAGAAACGGAAAAGGCTTCTTTAAGTCCCTTTTCGTGAATCCACAAACTTTCCATTAAGACTCGCCAGGCTGTTAACATTTTTGGAGGTGCTCGAGGAGGTTCGTGGAGCCATTCTCCAATTTTTCTCCAAGTCCCTGTTTTCAACGAGCCCTTTTCCGGATAAGCCGGAGTATTTTCCCAAATATATTCCATTAAAGCAATCAACTCCTTTTTTGAAACTGCTGGTAATTGTTTGCCACTACTTTTAAGTAAAATATTAGAAGTTCTGACTATTTCCTCAAGCTTTTTCAGGTTCGCTGCCTGTTGCTTAGAAAATTTGTTCCCCATACTCACGAATGGATCGTCGTCTTCACGAGGCGAGATCGTGTGCACAGCCTATTCCAGGCGATGAGTATGGAGACCGTCAGACGTATCCACTCGCAGCAGATCACGTCGGGGTGCTGGGAACCCGTTGCTTGAAGCAGCTTGAAGCAGCCGGGTTGCTGGGAACCTGCTGCTTGTGAACAGCCAGGTTGAGCACGGCCACCATCGGGTGAATGAGGATGGACGGCTGAAGACGTATTCCGCAGAATCACGTCGGGGTCACCAGTTGTGGGTTTTTCGCACCCTGCGGGCTCCTCATGAACTTGCCGATGAATGAGGACACGTGTCTGAGCTTTCTCGGGATGAGGGCCCAGACCGAAGTCCCAAGCTCTCTTTTATTGAGATACCAGCAACGCATCAGCAACAAGCAATTAGCAACAAACAATTATCTAAGCATTCAGCTATCCATGAAGCAGTTATCTTAAGATTACGAATGGTTACATCTCAGCCATGCACTAAGCAATTATCTTAAGGTTATAAATCAGCTACATATCTGTATGGAATGTCTTTGTTCTTGTTACTTTCTTGTACGTGTTCCAACGGGGGTGTCCGTCTGCACGTAGCAAGGTCATCTGATTTTTGGTAAACTGCAACTTATGCACAGAAACGAAACTTATCTCTGCCCTGAGCCAGACCTGCGCCATTTTATGTGAGCCTAAGGTGGAAATATGACAGGTTTCCTACAAGAAGGTAGTGTCAAAAAACTCAAGATGATAGCTGTGACCAGGAGATTGAAGCTTTGCACCTTTTTAACGTATGTCTTGTACAAAAAAAGTGGTGCAGGTAAAAAGGAAGAGGGTCTTCAATATCATGGTCACTGATTTGACTTTTTGGAACCTCCCACCTTCATGGCAGTGTGGTGGCTAAGTGGTTAAGATGTTAGACTTGTACACTAGGCTGGAAATCCGACAACCCAGGTTCAAAACCCAGGCTTCACACGACAGGGTGGCTCGCGTCCTTGCCCCAGCTCCTGCCAACCTAGCAGTTTGAAAGCATGCAAATGCGAGTAGATAAATAGGTACCACTTCAGTGGGAAGGTAGCAGCGTTCTGTGACATCATGTTGGCCACATGACACGGAAATGCCTTTGGACAGTGTTGGCTCAATGGATTTGAAATGGAGATGAGCACCACCCCCTAGAGTCGGCAATGGCTAGCAGAGTAAAATCTGCAGGGACTCCCTTCACCTTCATATGGATATCCCTCAACAGTTAGGGTCCTAGAGACGACAGCATAAAGTCAATGGCAGCATGTGGGCATCTTCCTTGAAAGTAACAATTTAATTGTCAGTTACAAATTACATCACTTGCAATGTTTCATCCTCATAACCACCTTGTTAGGTAATTTAGGCTAAGAAATAATGCTCACCTAAGAAGCTTCACAGCTCAGCAAAGCTTTGAACCAAAGTGACCTGATGGTTAGTTTAATATCTCAGCTGTTGTTCCCCCAGATGTGATGGACTACAACTTACAAAATTTCCATGTAGACCAGACAGTATTACGCCAAGTGAGAGGGCTGCCTGAAGCAAATTATTTTGGCTTTCATAAAGGGACAGCAAGTGGTTAGTTGCTTAATTTATTGCATGTTTGATTCCCAGGCTGGGAAGAGAAATGCATTTGGGAATCTTCTGCCTGAGGTACCATGACACTATATCAGTGCAGGACTGGCATTTGCTGCCAAAGCAAGCTCAATACTGCTGTTGACCAATTGTAATGGCATGTGGGAATGACTTTGAGAGCCAGGGGGAAGAAGCCACAACCGAGGAAAGTGTTGGGTAAAAGACAGCTTAACCCACAAAAGGGATGTGGGCACAGCAACTGTCTCAGAAGGGATTCTCCCTAGTTTTTTTTTACTGTAAAGGCAGTGGGGGAGAGATATACTTTCAGACTTGTAAGATTCTGTTTACATAACCTTACAATAAAGTAAAATTAGTTCATCAAATTGTGCTTCCTGTCTGGACTACATCACAAGCTGACGTCAATCTTGCAAGCCTGAAAGAACATTTCTCCCCTTCACCTTGCAGGCCAAGAAACTAAGAAGAGTCCCTTCTCAGATGTTTGCCACACCCACATATTTCTGTGGGCTAAGCTGCCTTTTATCTGACCGTTGCTATGGTTGGGATTCTCTCCCCCCCCCCCTGCCTTCTCCCTCTCCCAAGATCATTCCCACATACCATTACCCCAATGGACCCTCCTGGCCATTTTTAGCAAGGGTAGAACAGAGGGCAAAAGATGTCCACCCAGGATAGGTTTCCTACAAATCAGATGCCTTCCCAAACAGGTTGGGCTACAATTTTCCGATTTCTTATCCAGAGTGGCCAATAGCCCCGCTCACGGAGAATTCTACAGGAGGTCTTAGTTTTTTATTGAAAAGTTTTAAAATACATTTTTGAAACATATACCCCATCTACCCCACCCCTCTCCCCATCCATCCCATCCCAACACACACACACCGACTTCCCAGAGCCGAATACAGGGTACTACATCATACAATCTTACTCTAAAATATTCTAATTATTATAATTACTCTTTAAACCCTATCGCACTTTAACTCTCCTTAGCCATAGAAAAGAAAAATAATATAGCCTTTAATTACAATAACTAATAACTATTCAAATGCTAAATGATACTTTGTAGTCCCATATTTGTTCTGGATAAAATCAATCCATCTTCTCCATTCCACTATATATCTCTGTTGCGAGTGATCTTTCACATATGCCGAGATTTTAGCCATTTCTGCCAAGTTCGAAACTTTCAAAGTCCATTCTTCAATTGTAGGCAGGTCCTCCTTCTTCCAGTATTGCGCTACCAAAAGTCTTGCAGCTGTTATTAAATTCAGCATCAATTTAGTTTCTATAGCAGTACAATCACTGATAATACCCAACAAAAACAATTGTGGTAAAAATCTTATCTTTTTCTTAAAAATTCTACAGGAGGTCTTGTACCCCAGCACCTGCTGGGAAGCCTGATCTAGTCATCATATATCAGGGGAATGGTATTAATTCTGCCTCCCTTTCTTTGCTTTTGGCCTCAAAGCAAACACTATTTTAAAAAATCAGCCCTTGTGTATGGTTATTTTGTCATTCTTAACTCTATTTCTGTCAAAGACGTAACAAGGGAGACAAAGGTTTCTATTCAGTTACTATAAAAAACCTTCCAGAGCCAGTAATTTTATTAACCCCATTTCACAAAGTGATTGTGAGAAGAAGAGAAGGGGGGAAACCTGTATCTCTTCCACAAGTTCCAAGCAAGAAGGGGAATGTCAAAAAAAAAACAACACCTCAAGATGGTGACTGAAGTCTCAGTCTTTGATATATAGCCCCATCTTGACTACCCCTCTGGTTTAAGACTACATCTCTGTAAATCAGATTTCCCAGATTTGATGCCCTGCAAATGTCTGTAATTACCAGCACTAACTGGCATTTACACTTCAACCCAGTATCGCCCTAAGCAAGACTGTGCGTACCCTTTCGCTAGGCATCCATCCTTGCGACTGCGTCGCAAGAGCAGTTTGTTTGTTGCTAGAGGCACCCTCTATCTTGTCACGTGTCAATAGGAGTTTTGTTGGAAAGCAACCATGAGAGGAGATGAATGGCTTTTGCACGGTACTTTTAAGTTTCCCAAAGGATCAGCCTATTGTGGGGAATGGGGTGGACCTCTGGTTCAGTTTGTCTTTTCTCTGGGGACGCTCCAAAGCCCGGAGCTAGGGCTGAGTGCTGTAGCTACCGCTCTGTTCACTGAATGCATATCTACATTTTCTTGAACTGCTTTTGCACCAATGTGATCATGAAGCCTGTGTGCCAAGCACCGTGGCACCCCAGCTGCATGCGCAGGGGACAAGGTTCACTGAGGTCTCATACCTCGCCGTCACTCCCTTCCCCCCGCCTTGCCTGAATGACAGGTCCTCTTACCTCCCCACCCACCTTCTCCAGCCACCAGATCCGTCTTGAAGGAGGTGGTGTCCGTGTCTGTCCCCTGCTGGGGCACCGGCTTTTACCCTATATGGGGAGCAGCTGGGAGCTCCTTAGGCCCAAAATAGATGCAGCTGCCTCCTCTGGATTAGAGAGCTCAAGAGGAGACTTTCAGAGGGAAAGGGGAATTAAGATGGGAAGAGGGGGGGGCTGGGAGGGAGAGGAATGACAGAGAATGGAGAGGTAGGCCGATAAAGGAGACTGAACGGGATTTAGCATGCATGGACCAAAAGCCAGGTAGATCTCTATGTGGATTATTGCTAAATAAATGCACATGCTTGTTTTTGCGTGGCGTCATCTACTCTAAAATGGAATGCTGAGGTTTAAAGCGGGAAAAAAACACAACCTAATGGGATTTAGGTAGGGCCGTGTGCAGTCAGCATCACCTTGCTAAGGTTACCTTTGGTAATAAATATTGAATGTGATATACCTTTATTGGCTTCCTACAAGTTTCTAGCCCTCATCGATGCACAGATAGGCTTCTAACAATAGGAACAACTGATTAAGTTTTGAAGTTTTTTGAGGGTGGATAAGCCAGATTTCCAGTCATGACTTTGTCCCTTGTCTCCCTGAATAAAAACAAAATACAGTGTATAGTTCTGTTCTTTCTAGTTGCTCTGCCCCCATAAGCCACACCCCTAGGCAGAGAATTTGGACTGGTATGATACTTGGTGTTTAGTGGTGGCTTGAAGCACAAAATATACTTTTATATTAAAAATTGGATCTCTGTACTATTTTAGGCCTGGCAAAAACAGAAAACAATTACATGCTTTTACTGACTGTGCACATCTATTCAAAGGAAAGTCCTACTAAGTTTATTGTCAGGCAAGAGTGCATAAAATTGCAATCTTATTGTAGGACAGGATAAATATTGGTCTTACAAAATGTTTGTAATCAGATTCCCAAGACCTATCAATTATGGCCACATGCGGTAACTATGGAAAACGGAATAATGTTTTGAGTATTTGAGTCTTTCCATTGGAGAACTTAATTCTTCACTTAACAGCTTGGGAACTTGAGATCCTTACAGGTCTTTGGTAAATCACAGACTCCAATACAGCTTGGCCTTGATTTAGTTCACAGTCTGACAGCTGCCAGTCTCCTCTGGATTAAGTTTGTCGCTGGGGCTGATCACTGCATCTTTCCTATTTGGTATTAGGAACATTTTAGTGAGGGCTGCAAAAAAATCTAGATCAAACTCAATTTCATTGAGGGCCACATCAGCATTGTGGTTGCCCTCGGGGGGCTGGGTGGGTATGGCCAGGGTGGGCGCGGCCTACTGGTTGGGCGCAGCTGGAGTGCTTATGGCCTACTGGGTGGGCATGGCCAGCTCTACATCATTGGCATCAAGGGTGCCTATGGGGGCCTGGGCAGGAGTGGGACAGATCTGGGGGTCTCTGGCAGAAGGAGGGTCTCTGGACCAGGGCCAAGGCAGCGGGGGCTGTTCCCTCACTGTTTCCAGGATGGCTTCGGGGGCCACATGAAACCACTTCATGGGCCGGATCTGGCCCCCGGGCCTTGTGTTTGACATGTCTGATCTAGATGATCATAAGGTTCAGAATTGGCCATTCTGCATCTCTTTGCTGACATTTTGAGGCGGTCCAGGTTTTTGCAATCCTACTGCTTTGTATTTTAAACCATGGTACCCAGGAATACAGAGAACAGCAGTCTAATTGTTCAAATTGGACAATCTTGGTTTAATTAAACATTACAAAATATAATTCAGGACATCTCTAGAACTTTACATAATGCAGATTCCATGCACTCTAAAGGGGATGGAGTGGCAGCTTTTAGCAAGCCTCCTGAAGATGCTCAATATACCATAGTTAGAAGAAACTTGAGCGACCAAATGAAACTGGGGAGGATAGTGCAAAGTTGGGAAATCTGCTCTCCAGATATTGCAGAACTACAACTCCCAGCATCCTTCACTCACTGGCTATGTTGAATTGGATTAGTAGGAGTTACTCAGCAACGTCTGGATCCCTTCCCAGCTACACTGCTTTTTTCTGGACAACCTTTGATCAACCACCTCCTGTTTATCTAATCTAGTTCAGGAAATGATAGGAAAGAGAAAAACTGAAACCAGTATTGTCATCTTGAACACTTAAGAGGAAATCTGGAGATAAATGTAATTAGCAAGTTTAACAGCAAGATACAATAAAAATGTCTGCCGATAAATGTAATTATCAAGTTTAACAGCACAATACCGAAAATGTCCACTGAAAATGATGACAAGGAGGGGGTTGGATAGGGAAGTTAGAGAAAACATATAATTCTCTGTTATAGCTGGCCAACAGGATTGCCCCAAAAAGTTCTCACTTAATCAAAATGGAATATTTATATGTATCTAGGTTATTGTGTCAACCCCCACCATGATTCCCCCCTTTTAAGACTGAACTTGAAGGCAGAGACTAATTTTTTTTCATAAGCTATTTTAGGAGTCTTTGGATTGAAAACCAAGGTTAAATGGCTTATATAAGGCTACATAGACTGCAAATGACATAACCCTTTCTTAGGGTCCAAGCGTAGAATACTGAAGCTAGCCAAATTGTTTTGGCACATGAGGCAGGAAATCTTATGAACACCTCACCCCATCTCTAGCAGGAAACTCAACAGTATATTGACTATCATCTCATTCTACCTAACAGTAGAGCCTGCCCTCTACCAAGGATGATGCCAATGTGGTCAAATGGATTCTTTCTAAAGACAGAATAAGAAAGTTGGAAGGGACCTGGGAGGTCATCTAGTCCAACCCATTCAGGCAGGAAACCCTATAACATTTCAGACAAATGATTGTCCAATCTCTTCTTAAAATCCTCCAGTTTTGGAGCATCCACAATTTCTGGAGGCAAGTCCTTCCACTGATTGTTCTGTCAGGAAATTTCTCCTTAGTTCTAGGTTGCTCCTCTCCTTGATTAGTTTCCATCCATTGCTTTTTGTCTTGCCTTCAGATGCTTTGGAGAATAGCTTGACTCCCTCCGCTTTGTGGCAATCCCTTAGATCAGGGGTGTCAAACTCACAATGTCACTTGATGTGTTGCGACGTATCGTGACTTTTTTGCCATTGCCGGCAATGGGGTGGGCACGGTTTCACTATGACTTATCCGGCCTGCAGGCCGGCAGTTTGACACCCCTGCCTTAGATATTGGAACACTGCTATCTTGTCCCCCCTACTCCTTCTTTTTATTAAACTAGACTTACCCAGTTCCAACAACCGTTCTTTATATGTTTTAGCCTCCAGTCCCCTAATCAACTTTGTTGCTCTTCTCTGCCCTTTCTAGAGTCTCAACGTCTTTTTTATATTATGACGACCAAACCTGGATGCAGTATTCCAAGTGTGGTCTTACCAAGGCATTATAAAGTGGTATTAACACTTCATGTGATCTTGATTCTATCCCTCTGTTGATGCAGCCCAGCACTGTGTTGGCTTTTTTGGCAGCTGCAGCACACTGCTGGCTCATATTTAAAGTGATTGTCCACTGGGACTCAAAGACCCCTCTTCACAGTTACTACTACTGAGCCAGGTACCACCTATACTACACTGTGCATTTGGTTTTTCTTGCCTAAATGTAGAACCTTATTTTTTTCACCATTGAATTTATTTTTGTTAGACAGCACGTAATGTTCAAATTACATCAGAAACCAGGACACAAGGATTATCTCACACTTGGCATTTGAAGCACAGCCACATCTGACCATATAATGGCAGCCATTTATCAAAGGCTTTGTATAGATCTTTGTATAGATCAGGGATCTTCAAACTTGGCCCTTTTATGACTTGTGGACTTCAACTCCCAGAATTCCTCAGCCAGGCACACTGGCTGAGGAATTCTGGGAGTTGAAGTCCACAAGTCATAAAAGGGCCAAGTTTGAAGACCCCTGGTATAGATTTTGCATATATTTTGTATTGCAGGCTTCCAATGGTCAGTTGCTAGAGACACTTTGTTCAACTGTGATCAGCCACTTATGGCCCTTCCTGGACAGGAGGATCACTTATAGAATCTCAAACTTTCATCACTCCTCATCCGAACGACTGTAATATGCTCTAAATGGGGCTGTTATTCAGAAACTTCAGTTATCTAGAATAGAACAACCTGTTTATTAGCTGGTGATTATTGTCAGAAATACACAACAATACTGACTGTTAGAATCTTCACGAGTTGCCTCCAAAAATTGTGGGTGCTCCAACACTGGAGGTTTTTAAGAAGAGATTGGACAACCATTTGCCTGAAATGGTATAGGCCAGGGTTTCCCACTTGAGCAGGGGGTTGGACTAGAAGACCTCCAAGGTCCCTTCCAACTCTGTTATTCTGCTACATTATGCCTATACTCTGGGCCATGCACTGTTTTAATTGCACATCAGGGTGCAATTAAACATTGTGGTTATCACCTATAAAACCCTATTTCAGGACTGTGATATCTGTAGACCTTGTCTAACTTGAATCTGTCTACCCACTTGAACATCCTGAGAAAAATTGGTTATTGCTCTCCCCCCCCCACCTCCTTTTTCAAGGTATAGGGCAGGGGTAGACAACCTTGGCTCTTTTTATGACTCGTGGACTTCAACTCCCAGAATTCCTGAGCCAGCCATGCTGAGGGGAAAGGGAAAGGTTTCCAAGCTGAGCCATGCTGGCTCAGGAATTCTGGGAGTTGAAATCCACGAGTCATAAAAGAGCCAAGGTTGCCTACCCCTGGTATAGGGAGTGAAGGCTGGTACGGTTTGCTTTTCAGTAGTAGATAGGTAACCTTTATTGTCTTTTTTTTTACCGTGCACATTAAAAATGAAATTCTGTTGCCTGGTCTCAAAAGTGTACACATACATAGGTAAAGGCAGGGCTTTTTTTCTCATAGAACGCTCAGAATGGAGTTCCGGCACCTTTTTTGGATGGAACCTTGTAGGGTAGGCAAGGCGGGTTGTATGACATGTGTGAGTTCCTGCACCTTTTTCTTTTACAAAAAAAGCACTGGGTAAAGGGAAAGGTTCCCCCGCACATGCGTGCTAGTCGTTTCCGACTCTAGGGGCCGGTGCTTATCTCCGTTTCAAAGCCAAAGAGCCAGCACTTGTCCAAGGACGTCTCCATGGTCATGTGGCCGGCATGACTAGACGCCAAAGAGGCATGGAACGCTGTTACCTTCCCACCGTAGTGGTCCCTATTTTTCTACTTGCCTTTTACGTGCTTTCAAACTGCTAGGTTGGTAGAAGCTGGGACGAGTAACAGGCGCTCACTCTGTTACGCGGCACTCGGGATTCGACCCGCCAAACTGCCAACCTTCTGATCGACAAGCTCAGCGTCCTAATCCACTGAGCCACCGCATCCCTACACATACATAACATAGATATAATTATCCCTATTGTGTGAAAGATGCTTCCTGTAGAAATTGGAACTTATTTTGACCTTTTGAAAGCTTTAGAAATTTTACAAATGAAGGCAAGTTTTATTTAGAAATTTTATTTCAGAGTACTTCTGCTGAGTCTTATTCTGCTGTACCTGAAATGGTATAGGGTTTTCTGCCTGAGCAGGGGATTGGACTAGAAGACCTCCAAGGTCTTTCCAACTCTATTATTATTATTATTATTATTATTATTATTATTATTATTATTATTATTATTATTATTATTGTTATTGTTATTGTTATTGTTGTTGTTGTTGTTGTTGTTGTTGTTGTTGTTGTTATATAGAGGAAAGCTTTATATTTTCAGGGCTTTTTAAAATTTTACTTGTTATGATTTTATGAATACTTTTTTTAAAAAAAAAATCTGTTCTTGCACTTTTGAACCAAAGCTTCATTTCCAGACATATGATTTTCCTTAGGTAAAAAATTATATTACTATAATTTGCATTCTTAAAACTCAAAAGCAGGTGAGGCAGGCTGTTTCTTGCAGGTGGAATTAGAACCCTTTTTTGGGTGCTTATTGTTTTAACAAAATTTGTGAAGACAAGATCAGCATAGTTGCAGCATCCTGAGGTCACATAATTGCCATTGGTGACTTTCCCAGCCAGCTTCCGACAACCGAAGACAATGAGGGAAGCTGGATTTGCTTAATAATTGGAGCGAGTCACTTGAAAATTGCAGTGATTTACTTAACCTGGCAAATTAATGTCATAAAATTAAGCACGACTCACTTAACAACTGCCTTGCTTAGCAACAGAAATTCCAGTCTCAATTATGGTCATAAGTCAAGGATTATCTGTATGTGTTCCAGACCAACACAGATACAATAAATAGCAATACTTCCAAAATTCAACCAATTCCCTTCTACCAAAATTATTGAATAGGTAAATTATCCTAATTCAAATGGCATTTAAACATGATAGTTAGTAATAAAGGGGTTAAAGAACTGATGTTGCCCCAAAGCTCAGGTTCTTATTCAGAAATTAAAGACTTACATACATTCCTGCTAAAAGAGCCAGCAAAACTTCAAAATAGAGCTATTTATGCTTGATGTGGGCTGTATGCAGTGCTTTTTTTGTAAAAGAAAAAGGTGCCGGAACTCCGTTCTGAGCTTTCTATGAGAAAAAAAAGCCCTGGCTGTATGCATTTGGATTTTATCTGCTTCCCTACCAGAGTTTGCAGCTGCTTCAACCTGAAATGGCTGAACTGATTAAGAATTTGAAATTTAGCCCAACTACTCTGGAAGGCACCAGATTGGGAAAGGTTATTCTAAAGTTAAATGGCTAATTAACATGTTATGATTAAGTTAGTTAAGGTTCGCTACACCTACGAAGGTCAACAGCACCCCCTTCTGGCCTACGTAGGGCTCCATGAACTCTCAATTCAATAAATTAAGAAACATTCCCCATTCCAGATTTTGCATGCTGTCACCTTGGCTGCATAGAAATTCAAAATACTGCCAAAACAACAATGATTATTGCTGTTCTCTATTAGCATGAATCCATCTATTAGTATTAATATTCTGCTTGATTAGATGCTAGGATTTATGAAATTACCCCTCACCAACTGTAGCTGCAAATAGCTCGCTTAATTAACATGATAAAAGAATGCTTCTTACACGTATCTGAAAATAATCTGAAAAATAAAAAAAACATAGGAAATAACAATAATCGTATTTGCACATCACACTGTGCCACAATTTGTTGAATAACTACAGCTGGCTGGGTTCATGCTTTGGCCTTAAGAGCATATATCTATTTATTATTTATTTATTTATTTAGTTACATTTATATACCGCCCTATTCCCTGAGGACTCAGGGCGGTTTACAGGAAATTAAAAAATCCACCATACAAAAGTTAAAAAAAACCAAATTAAAAAATATTAAATTGACCCTGTATACTTAAAACCCCAATTAAAAATTTCTCCTCAGCCTGGGCCCGAGAGCTCAAAGAGCCAGGTCTTCAGGCCCCGGCGGAATGATCGGAGGTCGGGGGCAGTCCTCAGCTCCACCGGCAGCTGGTTCCAGAGGGCAGGCGCTCCCACTGAGAAGGCCCTATCCCTGGGTGTCACCCGCCGGCAATCTCTCACCGGCGGCACCCTGAGCAGACCCTCCCTGTGGGAGCGCACTGGGCGAAGGGCGTTTGATGCCGGCAGCAGGTGTTCCCTCAAATAGCCCGGACCCAGGCCATGTAGGGCTTTATAGGTAATAACCAGCACCTTGAATTTCACCCGGAGGGCAACCGGAAGCCAATGCAGCTCGCGGAGTAGAGGTGTTACATGGGAGTATCGGGAGACCCCCATTACAACTCGCGCGGCCGCATTCTGCACCAGTTGAAGCCTCCGAGTGGTCTTCAAGGGCAGCCCCATGTAGAGAGCGTTACAGTAGTCCAGACGGGAGGTAACAAGCGCATGAGTAACTGTGCGTAGGGCGTCTCGGTCCAGATAGGGACGCAACTGGCGCACCAGGCGAACCTGTGCAAAAGCCCCCCTGGTCACGGCTCCTATGTGGTCTTCAAAATTGAGCCGTGAGTCCAGGAGGACGCCCAGGTTGCGAGCCCTATCAACGGGGGGTAACACCTCACCCCCCATCGTTAGAGGTGGAATAAGTTGGTTAACCCGAGATGCCGATATGCACAGCCACTCAGTCTTGGCGGGATTGAGACGAAGCCTGTTTCTCCCCATCCAGACCTGAACCGCCTCCAGGCACCGGGACATCACGGAGAGGGCATCGCTGGGTTGGTTCGGGGTGGAAAGAAAAAGTTGGGTATCATCAGCGTACTGGTGATACCCCACCCCGAAACCACGAATGATCTCGCCCAGCGGCTTCATATAGATGTTGAACAGGAGAGGCGAGAGGACCGACCCCTGAGGAACTCCACAAATGAGAGACCTCGGGGCGGATCTCTGCCCTCCTGTCAACACCGACTGCGAGCGGCCCTGGAGGTAGGAGGAGAACCACCGTAGAACGGTGCCTCCCACTCCCAACCCCCTGAGACGCCGCAGCAGGATACCATGGTCGATGGTATCGAAAGCCGCTGAGAGATCTAATAGGACCAGGACAGAGGAGCAACCCCTGTCCCTAGCCCTCCAGAGATCATTCACCAGCGCGACCAATGCCGTCTCCGTGCTGTGTCCGGGCCTGAAGCCCGATTGGTACGGGTCCAGATAATCAGTTTCCTCCAGGAACAGAGGGAGCTGATGCGCCACCACACTCTCAACAACCTTCGCCAGAAAGCGAAGGTTGGAGACTGGACGATAGCAGGCTTCTTGAGGAGGGGTCTCACCACTGCCTCCTTCAAGGCGGCAGGGAAGACACCCTCCTTCAAAGAAGCAGTTATTACTGCATGGAACCAGCCTCGTGTTCCCTCCCGAGCCGCATAAGCTAGCCAGGAGGGGCACGGATCCAACAAACAGGTGGTGGTGCTCAGTCTCCCCATGATCCTGTCCACATCATCAGGGGAAACAGGGTCGAACTCAGTCCAGATAACATGCTCAAGACCGCCTGATTCCTCCACGTCAGACTCTGCCCAGTCAGAGTCCAGACCGGTCCGGATCCGAGCAATTTTGTCCGCCAGATGATGACTAAACTCCTCGGCTCGTCCCTGCAAGGGATCCTCTCTCACCTCCTGGTTAAGGAGGGAGCGAGTCACCCTAAACAGGGCGGCCGGGCGATTATCTGCGGACGCGATAAGGGCGGCAAAGTAGTTAGACTTCGCCGTCCTTATCGCCGCAAGATAAGACCTTATAAAGGTTCTTAACTGCAATCGGTCGGATTCGGATCGGCTGGATCTCCAACCGCTCTCTAGACCTCGTCTCCGACGCTTCATCTCCCGGAGCTCCACAGAGAACCATGGGGCCCAACGGGATCTGCGCCGGGTCAGAGGTCGCATGGGTACAACGCAGTCAAGTGCCCTGGTGGCAGCCGTTTCCCAGGCCTCCACCAGAGCATCGACTGGGCTGTGGGTAAGGGTGATAGGTATAGGCCCAAGCGCCCTCTGGAACCGATCCGGGTCCATTAGGTGCCTGGGGCGGAACCACCTGGACGGTTCCGCCGCCCAGCGGCAGGGGGTGGCATGACGGAAAACCAGCCTCAGGAGGTGGTTTTATCACCCTAGAGTTAAGATGTGCTCTAGTTAGCACAGTGGAACAACCATAATTTCCTTGGCAAGTGGCTTACTTGTTTCTGGAATTTTGTTTTTAAGACTGTGCAATGCTTTAGCTTCAAGGTCAGAAATGAAATAACTTCATGTTTCTGAGCGCTCAAAAGAACCTTTTGCAGATTTGAACCTTCCCAGTTTAACTTAAAGCAAGGTTTGCCAATCTTGGCAATTTTAAGACTGCTGGGCTTTGAGCTCTGGGGAATTCTGGGAGTTGAAGTCCATGCATCTTAAAATTGCCAAGGTAGGGAAACTCTGGCTTGCGGCCTTGGTATTCATTCTCTAGTCTAGTGCAACTCCATTGAGGTATTCACCAGACTTAGATGGTATTACCGTCTGTATGATGGGTTCTTTCTTCCAACTCCGTGTTTCAGCTCTTTTCATAGATGTTCTATTGGATTCAGATTAGGACTCATAACAGGCCACTCCAGAAGAATCCAGTGTTTGCTTTTCTACCATTTTTGGGTTCTCTTAAATGTATATTTTGGGTCATTTTACCTGCTAGAGGACCCAGGATCTGTGACTAACATTGTATTGTTTTTGCTCCAGAATGTCTTGATAATCTTGATTTCATAGTGCTCATCAGAGACTCAAGTCATCTGGTGCTGGAGACAGCAAAGCAACCCCAGAACATTATGGACTCTCCTCCTCCACGTTTTACAAACGTAATTTTCTTTTCTTTTAAAGTATCACTTTTCTTTTGTGCACCTAGATGTGCTGTGACTTACGAAAAAGTTCTAATTGTGTTTCATCTCTCCAAAGGACATTCTCTTAGGATTGTGGCTTCTCATAGTAGCAGTTTATTAAACCCTACTCTGCTTTTTCTGTCAGTCTTTCAAAAATGGGGTCTTCTATCATGGATACCACTTTCAGATAGCAGTGGATGGTGCAACTTGATATTGTTGTACTTGATTGTAGAGGTCATCCAGGATCTCCTTTTGAAATTTTCCTTGGTTATTTCTTCACCATTCAGACTATCCTTCTGTTCAATCTGGAGTCAATTTTCCTCTTGCGGCCATGTTCAAGGAGGTTGGCTACAATCCCATGGACCTTAAACATCTTATTAATAATCATGGGCACAGGAACATATAGCTCTTTAGAGATGGGCCTGCAGCCTTTGCCATTACTATAAAATGCCTTATCCTAGAAACTTCTCGTGATATTGCTAATGCAGAGTTTAAGCAGGTAGCAATTAAGTGGCTAATAATAATAATAAAAAGTTGGAAGGGACCTTGGAGGTCATCTAGTCCAACCCGCTGCTCAGGCAGGAAACCCAAAGTGCATGGCAATACGTCAATGAAGATGCTCAGCAGAGAATCTACTATCCAGGTAGAATTGGGTTCTTCCCCAAGGTGTGTGGCAATTCTACCTGAATGACTTGAGAATCTTCATTTAGGAGTTGGTACATTCCAACGATCTCTGCCTACTCAAGATTCCCCTAACTAACTTGTTCAGACTGAAGAAACTGCTTGGACGGGCAGCAGGAAAAACAAATCCAGTTGCCACGACTCAACTTCCAGACTAAGTCACGATGCTATTGGTGATTTTAATTTGGCACTATGTGAATTGGGCCACTTTCTACTCCATTTTTTTTTTCAAAAAATGGGACATATTTTTTACAACGAAAGGGACATATTTCAGGACTATTTTCCATCCAAAGCAGTATCTTTTCAGATGTACCCTATTCCTTCATTCGGTCCCTGCAGATAGAGAAAAGCCAATGCAAAACACTTCAAAACTGTTACTAAGAAAATCAGAGAAATCTCCATTAAGCAATTAGCAATCAAATGTGACTAAGAGGAGGCTTATATGTGAAGCCTGATGATTATCAAGCATTATACTGATAGTCCTTGCTTAATTACCATTCATCCAGTGACTATAGAAACTCACAAGGGTGCTGGAAAAATAACTTTATACCTCATTTGCAACTCTTTATGACATATGCAATGTCCCTCAGTCAAATGATTACCATTAGTCAACAAGAATTGCTTTGTTCTTACCGATTTTCCCCCCTTGCAGAACAGAGAAATTGGAAAGGGGTTTCAAGAGAGTAAGCTGCTTGCTCTTCTACACATCGAAAGCAATGTAATCACAACCTCTCCTTTGTCTGACCCTTTCTCCCCCCTTCCACAGGGAAGATTGGAGTGGAAAAGCTTTCAAAAGGGAAAAATCAATTTGTTCTTCTACATCAGGGCTTTTCAACCAGTAGTACGGGTACCACCTGTGGTACATTGGCACCTGGCAGGTAGTACGCGACCATCCTAGAAAAGTGGTAGTGGGGGAGGGGAATGAGCTGAACTGGTGGCAGCACTGCACAAGCCTGAGCGAGAGACGGCTGGAGCTGCAGGGCTGTCAGGGCTCAGCGGAAGTGCCAGGATCAGCGCTTCTTCAGGGCTGTCAGGGCTCAGCGGAAGCGTCAGGATCAGCACCAGGCTCCAGCTGGAACTCGGGGCTGATCCTGGCGCTTCTGCTGAGCCCAGAAGAAGCACCGACCAGCTGGAATGTTGCAGCATCTCCAGGGTCTTGTGATTTACATTCAGATGCTTGGCAGCTGATTCATATTTATGACGGTCACAGTGTCCCAGGGTCATGTGAAGTGACCAAAACCTACTGCAACCACCCAGCAGACAGGGAGGGAATAAAACCAAACACCACCCCACCCCACCCCCGCTGCCAATCCTCAACAGAAATGCTCACAACAATGGAAACCTCGGACAGGAGGAAGAGCGCGGGTGGGCGGGCAGGCAGTTGTCTTGCTCGGCTGTGGCTTGTGGGGGCACTTTTTTCGGTGTCATTGTAACTTTGAACAGTCACTAAGCGAACTGTTGTAAGTCGAGGACTACCTGTACTTCATCACTTTTTTCCTTTTTTTTTTTGGTCATCGAGTTTTTGACATCTTGCTAGGCGACTGGTGGTGCTCAGATGTTGCCATATCCTAAAAATGGTACAATGGGTGAAAAGGTTGAAAAGCCCTGTTCCACATATTGATAGCCTGGCAGCAGGAAAGAGTCAGAGATTGCCTATAGAAATCACTTGCTTTTTTTTTTCATTCCTCCTCACGCCCCCCCACCCCATCAAAGCAAAGCCTGGAGAGAAACAGATTTCAAGAGAGCACTATACAGGTGAAACTCGAAAAATTAGAATATCGCGCAAAAGTTCATTTATTTCAGTAATGCACCTTAAAAGGGGAAACTAATATATGAGATAGACTCATTACATGCAAAGCAAGATAGTTCAAGCTGTGATTTGTCATAATTGTGATGATTATGGCGTACAGCTCATGAAAACCCCAAATCCACAATCTCAGAAAATTAGAATATTACATGCAATCAATAAAACAAGGAGTGTACATAGAACAATATCGGACCTCTGAAAAGTATAAGCATGCATATGTACTCAGTACTTGGTTTGGGCCCGTTTTGTAGCAATTACTGCCTCAATGCGACGTGGCACGGAAGCTATCAGCCTGTGGCACTACTGAGGTGTTATGGAAGACCAGGATGCTTCAATAGCGGCCTTCAGCTCTTCTGCATTGTTCGGTCTCATTGTTCTGAACCAGCCCTCTTCTGGCCTTGTAATAAGGCAAACCCCTATTCAGAAAGAAGAGACTGGAGAGCGTCCAAGGCTAAAAGGCATCTGCCAAGATTTATTACGCAGTTAACAAAAACACTAGAGCTTGTCTTCTCAAGCGGAAAAGTTGCTTTCAGCAACCAGCCCCTCCCCAAACACTCCTTTTATAGAGAGCTCAGGGCGTGGTCTCCCTGTGCCTCCTCCCGAGGAGTCCCGCAGCCTTTCTTTGTTTGTTCCTGCTCGACTGCCTCCTGCGTCGGGCGTCCTTGAACAGGGCCAGCTGTGGGTCATCTTCCTCCGCACTCTCGGGCTCACGCAGCTGAGAAGAGGTCCCCGGCTGAGGGCTCTGCAAAGCCTCCAAACCGTCATCAGCCGGTTCGTTTCCCTCCTCCCCCTCATCTGAGTCATCCGATACATCGGAGCCGGCTGTCGGACCCACAGGCTGGCCCTGAGTCACAACACTCATGTCTCTCATCTTTCTCTTGGCAATGCCCCATAGATTCTCTATGGGGTTCAGGTCAGGCGAGTTTGCTGGCCAATCAAGCACAGTAATCCCACGGTCATTGAACCAGGTTTTGGTGCTTTTGGCAGTGTGGGCAGGTGCCAAGTCCTGCTGGAAAATGAAGTCAGCATCCCCATAAAGCTCGTCTGCGGAAGGAAGCATGAAGTGCTCCAAAATCTCCTGGTAGACGGCTGCGTTGACCCTGGACTTAATGAAGCACAGTGGACCAACACCAGCAGATGACATGGCTCCCCAAATCAACAGAGACTGTGGAAACTTCACACTGGACTTCAAGCATCTTGCAGTGTGTGCCTCTCCATTCTTCCTCCAGACTCTGGGTCGTTGGTTTCCAAATGAGATGCAAAAGTTGCTCTCATCAGAAAAGAGGACTTTGGACCACTGAGCAACAGACCAGGTCTGTTTTTCTTTAACCCAGGTAAGACGCTTCTGACTTTGTTTGTTGTTCAGGAGCGGCTTGACAAAAGGAATACGACATTTGAAGCCCATGTCCAGGATCCGTCTGTGTGTGGTGGCTCTTGATGCACTGACTCCAGCCTCAGTTCACTCCTTGGGAAAGTCCCCAACACTTTTGAATGGCCTTTTCCTGACAATCCTCTCGAGGCTGCGGTCATCCCTGCTGCTTCTGCATCTTTTTCTTCCACACTTTTCCCTTCCACGCAACTTTCTATTAATGTGCTTTGATACAGCACTTGGGGAACATCCAACTTCTTTTGCAATTACCTTTTGAGGCTTTCCCTCCTTACGGAGGGTGTCAATGATGGTTTTCTGCACAACTGTCAGGTCAGCAGTCTTCCCCATGATTGTGATTCCTACTGAACCAGACTGAGACCATTTAAAGGCTCAGGCTCAGGAACCCTTTGCAGGTGTTATGGCTTAATTAGCTGATTAGAGTGGGACACTTTGAGCCTAGAATATTGCACCTTTACACAATATTCTAATTTTCTGAGATTGTGGATTTGGGGTTTTCATGAGCTGTACGCCATAATCATCACAATTATGACAAATCAGGGCTTGAACTATCTTGCTTTGCATGTAATGAGTCTATCTCATATATTAGTTTCCCCTTTTAAGTTGCATTACTGAAATAAATGAAATAAATGAACTTTTGCACGATATTCTAATTTTTCGAGTTTCACCTGTCAGCTGTTTGCACAAAATATCTGCAGCATTGAAACCCTGGGCTGTGGTGCAATCAGATTACTTTAAGACAGTAAAAAGGCAGTCCAGCATTTGGGAAGTGGTTAGGAGGCAAACAACGCCAAAACCAAACCAGAGATGTGAAACTGACTCGTCCCATATTTGCCAATCAAGGCAGGAAAATTAGTTTAAAGCAAAAGGACGCCTGACAAACATTCATCTTACCCCAAAATAAACAAGCTGCTCCCCCACCTTTCCGTTTTTATTCATTTTACTTACTATATTTTTTTCTTTTAAAAAGTTCACTTTAAAAAGGTAAAATGATGTTTCCTTTATTTTTTTTATACAAACTCCCCCCCATAAACAAAACACAGAACTGTATCCCAGAATAATTAAAAAAGGGAGAGAGAAAAAAAAATTGAAAAGGCGGGGAGGGGCGGGGGGGGGGGGCTGAGCAGTCCAACTAGTCCACAGTAGAAAAATAAATCTTAAAAGAGGAGGGGAAGGAGGGGAGCAGTGGGAACAAGAGGACAGTCTCCCCAAAAAGCTGCATTTTCATAGCACGAAACCATTCCCTGGGGTGTAGACTGTTTTAATAAGTGACCAGTTCCCATGATTTGGAGGGAAGGAAGCAAAAAAAAAAAGAAAGAAAAGAAGAGAAAACAGAATATAAATATATATTTGAATTGAGGGGGGGGGGGCGGGAAGCAGCCAACTTTCCCCAACAAGAGGAAACTGGGAGAGGAAAGGATTACATTCAGAAAACTCCATACATTCACCAAGAAAGGCAAGGGTAACAAATGATGGAAGTCAACATTTATCCTGGAGCTAAAACCACTCCCATTTCCTCCAGTTAGTGTTTCTTGTGGACTATCCAACTGCAGAGGCTTGAAGAAAGACAGGGGTGGGGGGGTGGTATGAGGAAGAGGAGGAGGAGGAGGAGGAGGAGGAGGCGAGAGGGAAAGAAGAAGCCAATTTCTCCAACAACCCAAACAGGACCAAAATAGTGCAGACTGTGAGGGGCTGAAAGCGGATAGCAGAACCCCCAAGAGGGGTTGTGTACCTAGATTGGGTGGGGAGAGGGGGGGGAGGGGGGTAAGCAAAAGTGAGGCTCACGCCATAGCCAGGGAAAGGGGGCAGGAAGAACTAGGGGATGAGGCCCATCCCCACCTCAAGGATTTCTCAAGGAAAGTCTGTTGGGTGTTCAAGCCCATCTGGTACCTATGGTCAGCCTCAGATCTTCCACCTAGTAATGGTTAGAGCAAAAAGGGCTTGTTCCCTTTTCTTTTTTTTTCCTTTCTTTTTCCGTATCGCCGCTGGGTTCAAACAAATGAGTACTGGTTGTTCACAGCCCTGGCTCGCCCTTCTGACTCCTCTGGCAGAGGAAGGGATCCCCCGACTCTCACCGATGCTCCCTCATCCATCTCTGGCTCCATCTGGGCCTCTTCCTCACTCTGCCCTTTTGGTTCCAGCAGTCCATGGTCCAGAGGAGCGTGAGGTGGCCGGGCTGGAGGGAGAGGAGGCGGCAGTGGCAGGTTACGAGAGATGCTCGGCTCTGTGGAGGGAGAGAAGAGGCAGATGGACAGATAGAGAGACAGGATGGTCTGGGTTTAAGGGTAGGAAGAAGGAGTAAACACTTGAGAGCCCGTATTTATATCTCAGCAAGACATTCTCCTCGGTGAACAGATGCGGCATCAACTATGTTACGGTATCCAGGGCTTGTCAGATGCCACCGTTCAGGAATTGTCTGGAAATGGTTGTATTGTGTCGATTGGGCTTCTAAAATATGTTTTTCTGCAGTAGCCCCTGAATGAAATCAAGTTACTATTGTTGCAAGACTGTATAATAGACAAGGGCTGGTTAATGTCCCTTGGGGCTGCGCGCCACATTTTTAAAAAAGTTACAGAAAAACAGGCGTTTTCTATAATCCATTACAACATGCAAAATTGGCGCAGAGCATAGTGCTTCCGCATAAAATGAGCTTAAATCATTTGTAAAGCAGTCCCTTGGCTTAGTCAGGTTCCTATTCCAGGAACCTTTTGCAAACTGATTATACCAGATTGCACACTCTGCTCATGCGCAAAAGCACGGACGTCTTACACATGTGCAAGAATGGGCGCATTACATTTTGAACTATATCCTTAAAATCAGGTTTACTTAAGCCAGGACTTATGTGCGGTCAGAAATTGTTTGAACTAGATTATTATTAGGACTATTACCTACTCAAAACAATCTTACCTATTTAATTTTTAGGTATTTTTACTGTCAATCTACAGTTAGTGCATTTTAAGGACATACAGCTCTCTGAACTATCATTCAACAAGGTGAAATCCTCAGCTGTTGTAATGTATTAAGTTTCTTATTGGATGGATACCATTCAGAGATTGCAGTTCCAAATATTAATAGAAAAAGGTGGATCATTATGGAGAGATGGAAGGCATGATAAATTGCCAGCATTGAAATTCTGTCCATTATTCTATACCAGCATGTCTCAACCTCAGCAAATTTAAGAGGTGTGGATTCAACTCCCATAATTCCATAACTGCCTGGCTGACGAATTCTGGGAGTTGCAGTCCATACATCATAAAATTGATAAGGCTGAGAAATACTGCTCTATTCACCTCTCACAGAATAGCAATATACTGTGAAATATGAGCATCAGAACACAATTTTCCAGTGAAGAGAGAATTTCAAATACTTCTAAAATTAGAAGGGATTCTTCATGTATTTTATGCTGGCAATATTAGATAATTCATTCATTAAACTACTTTAAGGAATGGCTAAATATACCAGGTGAAGCCATAATATGATTTATTTTGTCCTATGAAACTCCAACCTACATAATAAATGCTGAAGATTCTACTGTTTAAAGTTGGGGAAACTGGCAATTTTTAAAAGCATAAACATTTAGTCTCCATTACAAATATCATGTGCTATTTCAGAACTATGTTGTACTTTTCTTTTCTTTTTTCTCCCCTACAAGATACCTGGATGGTATCTCTTTACTCTCCTACCATCCGGTAGGAGATATAGGAATATAGCCAGCCGTACCAACAGGCTGAAAAATAGCTTTTATCCGTGGGCTGTTAGGCTTTTAAATGGGACATAATCTTATGCAGAATTGACTTGGGAGGCCAGTGTGTGGTGTAGTTGGTTCACATAGTGTGGTGGGATGGAGGGTTTGTTGTCACTGTGTGTTGGGGGGAGAGAGCACGGGGGGGGGGAGGCTCAGCTAATCTCAATGTACACATGTTGTACTTTGACAATAAAGGTTTTATTTATTATTATTATTATTATTATTATTATTATTATTATTATTATTATTATTATTATTATTATTATTATTATTATTATTATTATTATTATTATTTGTAGACAATACCTATGCGATATACTGTACCTAACTTATTTCTAGAACATATTTAGGAGATATAAGACTTTTCAATTATGGATACCTTCCTGTGCTTCATAGTGGGGACAAAAGTTAAGGCAATCATGTTGGCCTTTTTTCTACTCTCTGTTGCCCTAATAAAATTTTTCTCAAACCTAGAATTCATTAGATGCCTTGGCTTATAACTCTCGTTAACACCCGCAAATGGGGAAGGCAGTCTAACCCAAACCGTTATGAAGGATCTGGCTGGTCGAAAAGAGGTTTAATAAATAGTATTCTTCACGTTACATTATAACCCTGCCCGGGAGGGGAGGGGAGGCAAAGAGGGAAATATCACCAAATTCAGGATTGTTTCAGCCACCTGAGTTAGTAAATTTCTAGAAGAGGGGAGTAAAAGAGGCAGCGCTGCTCTATTATTTGGAGTTTGGGTAGATAAACCTTTAACTTTGGGCTGTTCTGCAGAGTTAAGTGAGGCTTCTCTGCAGAGTTCTGCTACATCTAATACAACTGAATTATAGAAGGAGTTGCCCAGGTGATAACTGAAACAATAGTTCTAAGATCCCCCTCTCCAGAACAAGAGAAGTTGCCTTATGCCAAGCCAGACTATGGTTCCATTCAGTTAGAGAAACTATTAGGGACTCTTCGGGGTTCTGTACAAAAGCCTTTTCTTAGTCCTACCTGGAAACGCCAGAAGGAGCACCTGAAATCTCTTCCCTGCCTCCTGGTGTCAGACACAGTGGATGGCGTAGACACTGCATTCACATGACCCATGGATAGCGATGGCTATGGCGTGGGGGCCGTGACACATGCACACACACGGTCATATCCCTGCCTTCCTCCTGTGGTAGCTATTGCACACTTACACGCAGTCACCCGCGGAGGCAGGAGCAAGGATGGAGATGAGGTTGGGGGGCGAGTCGGGGTGCCCACTGAACCCAGACACTGGCGCTCGGCTCCCAGCCCGGTCCCGGCCTGTGACAGAGATGCCCACATCAGAAATAGGGATTGGGAGGTGAGGAAGAGAGGGAGCAGCGAACATGGGGTGGGTGGGCGTGTGAACGGGTTTATCCTCCCTCCTGCTACCATGCATGGCCGCATAGGGCTGGAAGAGAAGGCTGGACGAGGAGTGGAGTAACCAAGGAGGGGCAGACCGTAACGACAATGGGAAAAGATGGGAGGGAGATAATGGAGCATGACATGGACTAGCAATCGTGTCTATGCTCTTTCCACCCCGCAGCCCCACGTCATCCCTACGCTCACCGTGCAGCCTTTGTGAAGCCACCACGTAGCTGACAAGCGTCACGTCACTGGAGCCCCCTGATTCGAGGGGGATGGGGTGGACCCGGAAGTGCTCCAGCATGTCAAAAATTGTCTGGAACCAGAGATGCTGAACACGGCACTGCCCTTCTTCGTTCAAGGAGAGGCGCAGGTGCTAGGGGTAAGAAAAGGAGGCTGGGTGGGGAAACTTCTCCTGGCCAAGATTCCAGCCTATCCTCTCCCCAAGGCCTCCAAATCTTGAGGCGAGATGGGAGGCACAGAAATCTAATAAGTGAATAAATAAAAGAAGCACCCTTTGGTGGATTTCCCCCGCCACACTCACCTTGGCTTTCCCCTGGAAGTTAAAGGTCAGGACATATTCGCCCCGCCGTGTCTCACTTTGACGCACTAAGAAGACGCCGTGGCTGCTTGCTCCTCCTGCCAACACCAACTGGGCGGCTTTGAGACGGGACAGGGTGCCGTGGAACCATGGGTATTCAGAGAGTGGGTGCTCAGGGTCACCAAGGCTACCCCCACCCGGGTCGGGTTCTGCTTGGAAGAGGAAGGAACCTGAGCAAGGAGAAAAGCAACAGAAGAAGGCCAAAGCTCACTCAGAGGAATCCGGGCCTCGCCTCCACAACGTTCAACCCAAGAGATCCTGAAGTTGCATGGCCCAAGGAAACCTTGACCGGATGGCCTACAGTTTCCAGAGGCTGTCTTGGGAAGAAGAAAGTTCAGGCTAAGTGATACAAACCATCGCCTGGAAGTGTCCAGCACATGGCCCTGCTTACTTCGGACAGGCTAGGGGCTGGGCAGCGTTGTGCTTCTCTTCAGATTTGTGCCACTCAGCTCAGCCTCTCGGTGCTGTGAAACAGTGCCCCGCTGCCTTCTGAAACCAGGCAGGCTGGGGGCTGGGTGGAATTCAGCTTCGCGCCGCCTGGCTCAGCCTCTTGGTGCTGTGAGGAGAGCGCCCCAGTGCCTGCTGAAACTGGGCAGGCTGGGGGCTGGGTGGCATCGTGCTTCTCTTTGGATTCGCGCCACCTGGCTCAGCTTCTTGGCATTTTGAGGAGACCACCTCTCTGCCTGCCAAAACCGGGCAGGTTGGGGGCTGGGCAGCGTTGCGCAGGTAACGTCGACTCTCACACTGCTCGTGGCATCCCCTCCCCAAGAGCCCACCAAGCCAGATATGTGAAGTAGGCGAGGGCCATGTGCTGGCCACTTCCAGGCGATGGTGCATTTGTTCATTCCTCAGGAAGGATGACACTTCCCCAGCTACGTTTCTTTCCTATTTTTCTCCCTCCCTCATCTCAAATATTTTCCCACCACTCTGTTCCTAGGAAGGAAGGAAGGAGGAAAGGAAGGAGGGAAGGAAGGAAGGAAGGAGAGGGAGGGTATGAGGGAAGTCCTGCCTTAGTCCTGCCCTGCTCTGGGCTTGTCCATAGGGACTGCCGACTACTGTTTCTCCTCCACCATGATGCCACTCCCAATAGGAGCTCCAGGAGCGGGGGTGGGGCCTCCCCTAATCTGGACCAAGCACCAACTCATCCCACTTCAAAGCATTACCTGTGGTTTCAGGGGTTTCTGGGAAAGTTGTATGGAGGAAGCCGGTGGGAAATTGCCCTTCACTGACTGGCACCCGAGGCAGCAGTTGAGGAGGCGGCAGCTCCATTGAATCAAAGGGTGAGGCAGCAATAGAGACTGAGCTGGGAGACATGGAGGCTGAGGGACGTTCCATCAATCCGCCGTAGGCGCCTGGAAAAGAAACATTACAAGCTGGGCTGAGCCGGGAAATCGTACTCCCTCTTCCATCTTCTAAAAACCAGATCATTTCCTCTTCCGAGGTTCATAACCTCACTTTGTACCTAGACCCCAAAGACGGAGGTGTCTTTGCCATCCTCCGCAAGAGAGCACATGCTCTGTGCTTTATTTCTCTGTTTTTCTTAAATCTACAGCAATCAACGGCACCTAGCTAACCTTGGCAGGTTCTGGAAAAAGTTAAGAAAGGCCAAATTAGTTGGCTGGGAGACCATCAGGAAACTCTACAGCTATAGGCTTGATTGGAAGTTGAACACACACTGCAGAAGACAACCATGGAAAAGCACTTCCATATTATTGCCAACAAGCTTGATTTCAGGGATTTCTATTTTTTTTTAACCTTTACCTGTTTTTCTTGGGAAATTAGTAGCGTTTTGCCGAAGTTTTATGTGGGGTTTTTTCCCCCCCATAAATATCAAATCTTGGATTTAATACTAATTTGCATTTTTCTCACGTGCTCATCTTTCAAGGTGTAGTTTGTGCCTGAAAGCTCTTTTTGGTATAATGTGTAAAAAAACAACAACCCATACTAAATAAATCTTACTGGTAATCAGCTATTGCTGGATTGTCACAGCATCCTGTAAGGTACAAAGATTCAGCTAAAATTTACTGACTCAAGGTCACGCAAGAAGCTTATCTGTCTGGGATTTGAACTCTGGTCTCTCCAGTTCTGATTTCACAATCACGCCCTATGATGGCTCCACCTACTTTTAAACAACCTAGAAAATTCTTGATTTAAAAAAACCAACCTTTGAGGATTTAGTTGCATAATTGCAAAAGATAATAATGTAATAAGGATGCTAGAAGGATTAAGTATGTGGGGATTCATTTTTCACCCTTATAAAATAATTATATAATATTTTGTGTTGCTTTAGTTTTAAGATGATTATGAAAATTTAATTGGGAAGATTTGTAGTAGTGTTTATTGATATTCTGTAGGTTATGCTTTGTTATTTGGATGGAAAGTTTTAAGCCTGGAAGGTAGTGTATGGTATTTTAAGTTGTATAATACATTAGGAGAAGGCAAGGTTGTATAAATTTGGTTTTAGTATGTTAAAGTTTAGTTGGATAGAAGAATAGTTTTATAAAACTGATATAAATTGTTTTATGTGTGATTGAAATTAATTTGTAATACTTTTATGGGCAATATTGGAGTAGGTAATAGAATATAAGAATATAAGAATGATGTGATTATATAAAAAAATTTTAAGTTTGGAAGTAATCTATGGTATTTTAATTTGTATATCAGGATAATATGAATTTAAAGCTTAGTTGGGAAGAAGAACAGCGTTAGACAATTGATATAAATTGTTTTATTTGTGATTGTTTTTATTGGGTAGATTGAAAAGTATTATATTGTTTTTGAATAATTATTGATATGATATATATATATGTTTGGAGTTTATCTATATGAGTTAAAGTTCGATAGTCTATATAGTTCAGGATTGTTTGCGTAAGCTAGATTATGATTGTTTGTATTTTTATACCCTGTATTCTGCTCTGGGAAGTGGGGGGGGAGGGGAAAGGGAGGGTGGGGTTGGGGAGGGTTGGGGAGGGTGGGAGGGAAGGGGGCTGGGGGGGGTTCTTTTTCTTTTCTTTTTTTTTGTTTTGTTTTTGTTGTTTGTTAAAGACAAAATGTATTCTAAAACTTTTTAATAAAAAAAAACCAACCTTTTAAAAAAGTTTTTTTTAAAAAAATTAAAAATTCCATCAAATATTTAAATGGCTTAGGAGAAATCTCTATGGTATCTTTGCTTAGTGTAGCTCAGGGGTCTTCGAACGTGGCCCTTTTATGACTTGTGGACTTCAACTCCCAGGATTCCTCAGCCAGCGTGCCTGGCTGAGGAATTCTGGGAGTTGAAGTCCACAAGTCATAAAAGGGCCAAGTTTGAAGACCCTGGTGTAGCTGGTAAACTGATCTAGACAGAAGCTTCGGAAGCCTACTATGATACTTCCTCTGTTTAAGACAATCCTTAGCTTCCTATTAGTCAATTAATATGTCATTTTTCTATCAATATTCACTATTATTTTAATTAGTCAAACCCAGAAAGCAAGGACAGGTAAAGGAATGAAAAAATTCCACTTTCATTATTCATGCTAATGGAATAGTCACTTGGATTCCAGCAAGCCTGCATAGTGGGCCTGATTGTCTAATCTTTTCAATCAGTTATAGTTAGATCTATCAGATACAGATGGTCCTCGACCTATAACCATTTGTTTAGCCACCATTCAAAGTGACAACAGCAGTGAAAAAAGTGGCTGATGACCAGTTTTCACACAACTAACTGTTCCAGCATCCCCAGGGTCATGGAATCAAAATTCAGGCACTTGGCAAGTAGCATGTATTTATGACAGTTATACTATCCTGGGATCATGTGATTACAATTTGTAACCTTCCCAGATAGCTTTCAGCAAGCAAAGTCAATGGGGAAAGCCAGATTTGCTTAATCAACACATGTTTTACTTAACAACTGCAGCAATTCATTTAACAGCTGTGGCAAAAAGGTCGTAAAATGGGGAAAAAGTCATTTAACAATTGCCTTGAAATTTTGGACTCAGTTGTGGTCATAAGTCAAGGATTATCTGTATCACAAAATACACCCTATTACCAACAGTTATAGAGTCCAGGCAGGCCATCTCATCTCAGTTGGACAAACTTTATGGAAAGTTTCACCTCGTTGTTTGTGCGCTTAGTTAACAAAATCAGCATTATCTTTAAATATTTATTTCCTGGCTGCCAAGCATGGGTTCATATAACTTTCATGAAGAAAGCAATCACTGAAAAGACATAGAATTCTACTATAGTATTACCATAAATGATATTTTATGTAGCGGAAAAAGCCAGAACTCTGATTACAACCTAAAACTACTACACTCAGGGATAAGCAGATCAACGGATTAGCCAATCCACAAATTTTTTTAAACCAAAATACCATGAAAAATGTGCCACTAGTGAATAAGCCAACCCTCAAAATGTTTTGTATCTTTTTAATTTTCACAATTGGGCTTACTCAAGGGGAATTCATAAGATTATTCATTTTTCATGTATACTAGTTAAAAATTTGAAGATCACCTTATCTGCAGATGGACTTATAAACAAGTATAATTGGGATATCCCAGGGGTAGGCAACCTCGGCTATGCTGGCTCAGGAATTCTGGGAGTTGAAGTCCACGAGTCATAAAAGAGCCGAGGTTGCCTACCCCTGGGATATACCCAAATAAGTCGTATTACCTTGTAAGTGGAACTCAATTTGAAGTGCGGGGGGGGGGCAGCACCTACAATTCTTGGCTTATTTTGCAGGTATGTATGGTAGTACTTCCATGCCTGCTGGTTAAGACATTGCACAGTAGAGCTTTTCAGAGAATGTCGTCCTTGAGAGAAGCATTCTGTAGCATGTTCTAATGCAGGGGTGTCAAACTCACATCAGCATTGTGGTTGCCCTCAGGGGGCCGGGTGGGTGTGGCCTGGGTGGGCGTGGCCCACTGGGTGGGTGTGGCTAGAGTGCGTATGGCCTACTGGGCGGGCATGGCCAGCTCTACATCGTTCGCATCAAGGGTGCCTATGGGGGCCTGGGCAGGAGTGGGACAGATCTGAGGGTCTCTGGCAGAAGGAGATGGGACTGGGGCAAGTGCCAAGGCAATGGGGGCCGTTCCCTCACTGTTTCCAGGATGGTTTTGCGGGCCACATGAAACCACTTTGCGGGCCGGATCCGCCCCCCGGGCCTTGTGTTTGACATGTCTGTTCTAATGCAAACAGACTGCCCGCACAAAGACGTCACTGGAAAGCCTCTTTGTCCTTGCCGAGAGATCAAGAAGCTATACATTGTGCCAAATACACACCTTGGCTGAGCTGTTCGTTGCTCTCACTCGGCACCATGGGAAGTTCCCGGCTGGGCATACTATCCGAGTGGTTCATGCATGGCTGATCCAGGCTATCAGTGCTTTCTCTGTGAAGACAAATATCATTAGGAATGTTTCCATATTCCAAGACCACGTATACCTAACAATTTGATGTTGGCCTCAGCAAAGAAAGATTCTAACTTTTGTTATATCAATCAAGCCACTCTATGCATCTGACAGTGAGCTGCAGCTCACAAATGCTTATCCCTTTTAATAATAGGTATTAGTTGGAAAAGGGGCCACCGGACAACTTTTGATTTTTGCCACCACACAGCACTTGAACACACATTTTTCCTGCGCTATTAAACCCCGTTTGTCAGTTTTCCAGAGGCATTAGCTTCCAGAGGCATTAGCTTCTACTGTTGGAAGCAAAAAAAACCAAGATAACCTGGAGCTCTTATCCGATCGCTCGTTTTAAGGAGCAAGAATCATGTACCTGTTCCACAGCCATCCAAACCTCAGGGTTGCACCACTGTTCAACGAAGGTATAGTAAGAACATTATTGTTAACACCTGCATATATGTTCTCCCTCTCCCTCTTATCCGAATCTTGCTTCCGCCAGCTCTCATGAGAAACTGCTTTATAGAAAACTGGGTATTGAATCATATTGTTTGTTATTATATCCCCAGTCTGTGGAGAAAGGACCAAGCAGCTTGCCAATAATGAGAGATGATGGAGCTGTTGTCTAAACATCTGAACAGTTACACATTTTTCCACACCTGATCTCCTTTAGAGAACCAGCAAACTCTATAGAGGGAAAATCTTGGTTCCCCCATCAAGTTTTTGTTAGGCCATATAACTAACTCTTCTCTCTGCACTTCTTGACTGAATCTGGGAAACCTGTATACAAGGTATTCTACCACTGAGCAATGGCCTTTCTTGATGCTTAGGGCAACTTACCCCAGGCCCATGCATTCCTGAATGTCAGCCAACCATGACCGCATCTGCAGTGAGTCAACAGTCTCAAGGATGTATTCCAAGGAACTTGAGAGCTTGGAGAAAGGGGAAAAAATAATAAATATACAATACTATAGGATGGTTTCTACTCTAAAGCCCCGTTTCCCTCTGAAATGATGAACTCATATTAGTGAGGGTGGAACACCACCACCACCCCGCAACCTCAGCTGATATTATGAAGTTTATTGCAAACATGATATCAAAAATTGAGAAACATTCAATTGAACTGAATTGAATGAAGACCCGATGCCCATCCCATTCGCTCTCTCAGTTTTGGCTTTAGTACTGCTTTTAATAATATTTCCATCTGGTAGTTTTAATGTTTTAATTATTTTTACTTGTTTTATACCTCGCAAAACTACCCGGCGTCACTTTACAGGAGAGACAGGTGGCATGCATGCATGCATAACTAACTAACTAACTAACTAACTAACTAACTAACTAACTAATTTTCAAGAATCATGCATGCCCGTAACCACAAATCAAATCCAAGGACTTAATCCATCTGTTCTTACCTTAAAGTGGTTACATACATATATACACACAAAATATGAAAACCTTCATCTCTGGCCTTTGACAGAAGGGCACCAACACTGATCAAAGTCAGCAACCAAAAAGATATTTTAGCAGCTGCTTAACCCTCCCCTCATTCAGCTGTGATTTCTTTGCTAGGTGCGTTTGTGGTTATCTGCATTCCATTGCTTGAATTCTCAAAGGTTTTAAAATTTAAGAATCACCAAGAACCCAAACTCCTTTCTCCAACACGCGTACTGATCTAGTTACATCATTTAAGAAGCCATTTTATATACAGAAGGACGAGATGTATTCCTCTCCTCCCAAGGACATAAAAAAAGTTTGGAAGGAAATCTGCTCAGAAACATCACCACCGCCAAATGGAGGCAGCACAGCTGGAGAGGGATGATAGAAAGGACCATTAATTTTCTCTTCTGATAATGCAAGAGGCAAGAAACAGACAACTGCTAAAAACAAACTCCAGCCAGAGATTAGTAATGGATACTGATTCAACAAACAGAAGAGGGAGTTCAGTTCTATGCATCCCTTGGCTATAGATACATAACTAGGAATGCTTCAATTATTACCAAATCTTAACTGTACCCCATCAGTCTTTTTCTGACCTTCAGCACAAAAGTGTTCTCTTTGTCTGGCATCTCCAGTGGAGTTGTCGTCCGCACATCCATTACACAGGAACAAGCAATGCTGACCCGGGGCTTTGGTGCCTGATGGTTGGGGTAGAAAAAAAAAGACTTGTCATAACGATATTCTCAAGGCCTCAATTAGGAATCCCAAGCTTTTGGCTTTTCCCCATGGCTTTTCTCTTGCCTGAACACAATGACTCATTGCTCACCTTTGGTGGGATGTAGAACTCCAACAGGTAACCCTCCCCTTCTCCCTTCCCTGCTTTGCGCAGGAGAAGACGGCATTTCTGCCAGCGTGTCCTACTGCCCCCGCCTGACCCATCATCAGCCACAATGTAGTTCAGTAGGCCTTCACGGCGCACACTCGCCACTTCGACTCGGAGAGTGGCTGGGGAGGCTCTGTTGAGGCGAAGACGTTCAAATCGGTGAGTCCAACGGTCCGAGTCACCGCCCCCCGAAGAATTGGAATTACTGTTGGCTCCAGTGGGTGTCCCATCTCCACCACCCGAGGATGGTTCAGCTGACGTCTTCCACTGCAGAATGCCACGCACGCTACCTCGGACACTGCGGCTAACACTGCGCAAAGAAAAGCGCTTCTTCAGCTTTGGCTTCGTAGCGGTAACAGCTGCCACGGTGGAGACGTCTTCAGAGCTGCGGGACTGGCTGCTAGAGAGGCCAGAGGGTGGGCCCAATGGAGGCTCAACAGGGGAAGCCACCGAGGAGTCACTGCAGGTCTCAGAGAGGTCCCGTGCAGAAGAACAACCAGTGAAAGGGGCAATGTCACAGCGGGGTGGCGAGTCACTGGTGTAAGCCCGGCTCACCTCAGCCTCGAAATGTTCTAGAAAGTGCTCTGCAAAGCGGTGTGAGAAAGCAGCTTCGGCTCCTGGGGTGGCAAACTGGGGGTTCTCGCCAAGGAAGGTCCGAAAACGACGGGCAAAATCAACTGCAGCAGCACGAGCATGGACTTCGCAGAATTCCCGCCAACCCAAGGAGGGAAGAGAGGCAGGTTCTCCCACCATTCCTCCCCCAACTGGTGACAATGGCAGTGCGCTTCCGTTCATGACCGCCCAGGTAGGGCTAGATAACAATACATCCAGGGCCAGGATTGGGTTGCTATTAGTATCAGTGGTTTTGTGACCTGAAGAGGGAGAAACAGAATAGTTATTATATAAACTACAGGGAAGAAACCATCTGCATAAATAATGACCTTTCGGGGTTTTGCTTATCAACCAACCATTTCCTCTTCGTGCATGTTTCTTACTAATCAATGGGGGGGGGGTTGGTCTTTGTTTGATTGAGAACTGTAACTACTAACACCTTTACATTTCTGAGCATTTCACACATGCTTAAAGGCTTAAGATACCACTCTTAAAAACCAAAATAATAGAAGAGTCGGAATATTTTAAAAATAACATAATGAAGAGAGCCGCTTTTCCATCAGAAACATAATTGGAGAAAAAAATGGAAACAAGGAACAAAAAAATTGCATAAAAGAATGATGTAGAGCTTGCACATTTTGGGGTAGCAGAAGCAATGTCTAGATAATTGTGCTAGCTAAAAATAAGCACTTTTCCTTAGTGAAACCAAAGCTAAATATTTTTTTCTGAAATGTCTCTGGACAAAATAAATTTCTAAGACTGAATCATTAAGCCAAGTATCATCCTATATTTATTATATGGATGTGGGAATGATTAGGTCACAATGGTGTGATAAATCTTACTATCAACACTGAACTTCTGTATCAATACTTCTGTATAAAAGAGTCTCAGAGAAAAAAACAAAAATTGGTAAAATATAAACTGCAGCATATTGGCAAGATGAACAGTCCCTTGCTGGGTACACAGACTTCTCCAAAGAATACTGGGCCCAGTTATATAGTGATCTTAATTTACACTTTATTTTTGATACAGAATGCATACTCCTGAAAGTTATACTTCTTTTGCAAATTTAAATACGTTTGTCAAAATGATGTTTCTAGCAAATTTCAGATTCATCCCCGAAAATAGATAAAAACAAAAGATGATGCCTACCTCAAGAACATGTGCAGTATAGTTCTTACTATAGTATTTCCCATGCTTGAAATCATTTTTACACAGAGCACCTGCATATCAAGGCAAAAACTTTTAAGGTTTTATTTACACAGAGGGAGTTTTCAGTCTAAGCATGTCTTTTCAAATCAGTAACCTATTTGCATTTCCAAAATGTCAAAACCTCAAAAAAGGAACTGTATCCTCAACTATCAACTCATTTGGTAAAGCATATATCTGTAAAGGTTTCATGCAAGAACCTAAGTCCCCAGTGGAGCTAACTCTGAAAAGCTATTTGTATGATTATGCAAGTCAATCTTCTCTTGTTCTTTAAATTTGAGATTAGTCAAAATGTTGTGGTCTCACAAGAGACTTATCCCTGTTGTCGCTTAGGAAAAGCCTAGGTCACTTTATTTTCATCCCATCATTACTGTTTTTTATAAATAACTCAAACCAGCGAACATACCTAAAACTCCTTCCTACTATTTCCCCCCACACGACAATCCTGTGAGGTAATTTGGGCTGAGAGAGCATCGATGGCCCCAAGTCACCGAGCCCGCTTTCCTGGCTAAGGCAGTACTGGAATAATTTATTATATTCAATAATACTTGAACTATTTTATAAACTGTTTTCTAGACCTTTGCTTTTTAAACTGAGAGTAAATACTATCCAACAACGTGCTGAACTTTCATTGAAATGTGCATTTCTTTGAACACGAATCAACATAGGTAGGAAAACATGTATCTAATGAAGAACAAGATAAATGTTGTGGGATGGTCCTTGCCCGCATGGAAAAAGTTCCCACAACTGAACGAACCTTTGCCTTGGCCTCATTTAGCAGTATCTTTTAGGCATGCAACCGAGGACCTAGAAATGCCATTAAATATAGGATTATTATTTTTTTGGACGAAAAGCAAAAGGTCTGAGATGAGGGACTTTCTGTGGTTTAGGCACCGAAGGGGGAAAAAAAATTGACAAAGAGAGGCAGCAGCAGCACCACTAAACAGCTAAAGATATTGGAGCGGGACCAGGTTCTCTGCAAGCTTTTATGTGCGAACTGGAAAGGCGAGAGGGAGAGAGAGGGAGGGGGAGAGGGGGAGAGGGAGAGGGAGAGGGAGAGAGAGAGAGAGAGAGAAAGCAAGGGGAGAGGCGGGAGTTGCTTCTGACGTTCACAGCAAAGGCAGGGCGTTACACTCCTTTAAAAGACCTCCCGCATGGGGGGGACCGATTCACACGACGTGGCTCCTTTTCCCGCCCCGCTCCTGCGACTGGAAAAAAAGCCCCGCTTGGCGACCTGCTGGGCTCTTCGGAACTTGCCCGCGCGGCTTTCCCAGCGCCGTTGGTGGGAAAGCAAGGAGTCGCTCGGATTGATGAAGCCTCCCAGTCGTACCTTGAGCCAGACTGCGATGTAAAAGACACCCCCCACCACCACCACCACTACCCCGGCACCCTCTCCAGATCCTGGACCCAGCAACCCAAAGACATCCCCGCTGGCGGGAGGGACGGGGGACAGAAGAGGAGCCGTTTTCAAGGGCGGACAGGGGAGCCGAACGGGGAGGCGAAAAGGTCTCCGCGCGAGTGGGAAAAGCCCAAGGGGCCTCGGTTCGGCTGGGTGGGCATCTTATCACTCACCATCCCGGCCTCGGGTTCCTTCCAGGAGAAAGGGTTTGTCTGTCCCCTCTCTCTCTCTCTCTCTCTCACTCTCCCTGGCTTTCTTGCACCATTTCCGCTTCCGGGTTTAGGGTGGTGTTTGTTTGTTTTGTTGTTTTTTTTTTGGTTTGGTTTTGTTTGTTTTGTTTTCGTCGTCGGCGTCAATGGGTTTTTTTTCCCCGTTTTTCACTTCCGTCTTCGTCATCGAGTCGGAGGAAGAAAAAGCCGAAGGGTTGAAAAAACAAACAAACGACGGGCTTTACCATAGAGAGTAAATGGCCCCGGCTAGAAGGGTCACGGGAAATTCAGAGAACCTTCTTCACCTCGCTCGCCTTCTTCGTTGGCCGCTGCGTCCAAAGTTGTTACCATGGCGGCCCGTGACGTAGATTTGACGAATGCTCGTGGGACGCGGAGGGAGGCAGGGGAGTTCTTTGGTGGTGAGCGTCTTGCTTCGGTTGCTCGGGCAACGGCACATCCGGAACTCCCCGCCTTTCGCAATTCCCCGAATGGTAACTAGGAAGTACTGTAAACCCCACCGCCGTTCAACGGGGTTGTTCTTATCTTATGCCAAGGCCGGAAGTGCTTGTAGGCGACTTTCGAGCATATGCAGAGGTCTCTCTAAGCAAGGAAAGCCTTCTGTCAACTTAGGCTAGAGCAGGGGTAGGCAACCTCGGCTCTTTTATGACTCATGGACTTCAACTCCCAGAATTCCTGAGCCAGCCAAGCTGGCTCAGGAATTCTGGGAGTTGAAGTCCATGAGTCATAAAAGAGCCGAGGTTGCCTACCCCTGGGCTAGAGGAATTTCCACACCGAAAATGTGTTTGGCGGCTAGTTCCAAACCCCGCCGCCGAGTTTTTCCTTTTTCTCCCACTTTTTATGATTCACGCCTCCATTGGAGAGCCCATTTATAGCCGATGAATCTCTGTCTGCTCGTGACAGGTATAGCTAGTCCTCGACTTACAACACTTCATTTAGTGACCGTTCATAGTTACAACAGCAGTGGAAAAAGGGACCGACCACTCCAGCATCCTCCCCCATGGTCACATGGTCAAAATTCAGATGCTTGACATATGACCCATATATATGTATGACAGTTGCAGTGTCCCGGGGTCATGTGATCACCTTTTGTGACCTGGCAAGCAAAGTTAATGAGAAAGCCAGATTCACTTAATAACAGTGTTACTAACTTAACAACTGCAGTGATTCACTCATATTTCTGACAGTCGCAGTGTCCCTGGGTCATGCAATCACCTTTTGTGACCTTCTGACAAGCAGTGTTAACTGCAGTGATTCACTTAACAGCTGTGGCAAGAAAGGTGGTAAAATCGGGCAAAATTCATGTAACAAATGTCTCACTTAGCAAAATAAATTTGGGGATCAATTGTGGTCATAAGTCGTCGAGGACTACCTGTGTGTTCTGATAATGTCGGTGTTCGGCATAACATCCAGAACCCACCAGTCATGGGGGTAGCAGGAATCCAGGGGCAATAGTACAAGGGAGAAATTGTAAAGAGAGGGTATAGCTGCAGCACAGTATAGCACAGATGTGTCAAACTCGTGACGTCACGTGACATTGGGCAATGTATCGGGACGGTTTTGCCATTGCCGGCAATGGGGTGGCCGTGGCTTCTGGATGACACGTCCAGCCCGCAGGCAGGCAGTTTGACACTCCTGGTATACCACAACTCAGTGGCCGTGGAAGAGCATTAGAAACCTGCCTTCCACCAAAAAATTGTGTATGGAGAGAGTAGTGACCCATCTGCCTCCCACGATCTCTACACCAAGAGCAGGAAAATCCAAGGAGACCCTCTTGATAGCCTTATACAGATGGGGCTGATGGGAATATGATAGTGATATGAGCCAAGATCTGTGCTCTGGCTCAGCATCTCCCAGATGTAGTTTCACTTTTGGATACTATCTTGCATTGATAGCTGAGGCAGAACAGCTGCCACTGCTACTGTAGTTGAATATCACCACCTGCCATTGTGCCATTAGTGCCAAAAGGAAGTTTTTAAGTGTGTTTGTGCGTGTGAAAAGCTGGCATTGTATCGAATGCCTAGGAAATCTACAGAAAGCATGACGTTTTGGGGCAAAGTATGAAATGTCTTATTTTAATATGCTATATGTACCTTCCCTAGGCATTGTATATACAGGTAGTCCTTTTATTATTCATGCCTCCATTTGAGAGCCCATTTATAACCGATTAGTCACTGCTCGTGACATATACAGACAGTCCTCAACTTACAACAGTTCACTAAGTGACCATTCAAAGTTGCAATGTCTCTGAAAAAAATGACTTATGACAGTTTTTCACACTTACGACCGTTGTGGCATCCCCATAGTCATGTGATCAAAATTCAGATGGCAACTGACTCATTTATGATGGTTGCAATATCCCCGGGACATGTGATCATGGTTTGCAACCTTCTCAAAGTCAAAGGGGAAGCCAGATTCACTTAACAACCGTGTTACTAACTTAACAACTGCAGTGATTCAATTAACAAATGTGACAAGAAAGGTCGTAAAATGGGACACAATTCACTTAAATGTCTCAGCAACAGAAATTTTGGGCTCAGTTGTGGTCATTAGTTGAGGATCACCTATAATAGCCAGGTATTATGTAGAATGATAAGAATTATTTAGGCAAAGTATGAAAAGAGAGTCATAAAAAGGGTTAGGCTAACCCTAACTCTAGCCCTTTATTGAAAATATGTATATGAAAATGAAAGAATAAATGCAAAATAATGTATAGAAAAAGACCAGTATTGACCTACTTGCTTCAACAAGGAATGCTAGAATGTCATTTTAGCGGGATTATGTTACACTTTACTGTTTGCCTTTTGGCATTGTATAGAATGCCTAGAAAATGTGTGAAATATTAAGAGTTCCATGCTTTGACATCCCATTTTTGGCATTCTATAGATTTTCTAGGAAAATGCCTAATTTCATAGATTCATGGTTTTATATACAGTGTGTGTTTGTGTGTATGTATGTGTATAATTATGTGCATATACATACACACACCTTAGGGTGGCAAACATATCTAATACTCCTTCCTCCTCCTATTTTCCCCACAGCAATTTATGAGTTGTGTTGGGCTGAGACAGACAGACAGAGAGAAAGAGAGAGAAGAGAAAGAGACTGGCCCAAAGTCACTCAGCTGGTTTTTCATGCTTAAGGTGGGACTAGAACTCACAGTCTCGTGCTTTCTAAGCCACAACCTTAACCACTACACTAAACTGGCATACACTATCTCCCCTGTCTTGTCCCTCTCATAGCTGCACTCACTGCCAGTCCCAAGACAGCTTGGCACTACTTTCCATATCAAACTTAATTAAGTATGGGATGGACGCTGTTTCTCTTTTTGGGATGTTCCCTATCTGACTTAACATCTTCATTGGACAGAATGCTTTCTTGGATTCTAGCGCATGTCTGTTCAGGTGGGATGGTTCTGGCCTTATCCCCCTTTATTTGCCCCTTCCCACTGTTGTAATTCCAATTCAGAATGTGATCTTTCTTCTTCATGCTATCCCAGCTCTTCCTGAACAATTTGCCTATTGCTCTTCTAATGATTGCCAAGCTGCTCTGGAGAGATATTTTATACATGCTGGAATCCCCCTAGCACATACACATGCTTTCAGAGAGAATCCTACACTAGACTCAACCTGCACTGCCTTCTTGAGGTTTATCAATAAAAATAACGTATGGATTAGCTGATTAGCTGCTTAGCTTCTGCAGATTTCTGTCCCCCCCCCATGCCTTGCCAAAAGTGACCAAAATATGCCCTGCTGATCTGCCAGCTGTTCAGCTAAGGAACATTTCAGTAGGGTTGTGAAAAACGAAAATATTGGCTATTGTTCTTTTATGCAAGGTTTAGGCCCAGGTAAACTGATTCAGGCCTCATGGACAAAGTATTGACCAAAGTCTGTGCTATGCTTAATTTTGCAGTTTGCAATTGTATTTTATTTAAGCTGCCTGCAATTAGTGCAGGTTCGCATCCCACCAGGCTCAAGGTTGACTCAGCCTTCCATCCTTCCGAGGTAGGTAAAATGAGGACCCAGATTGTTGGGGGCAATAACCTGACTTTGTAATAATGCCGCTTGGGGGGGGCGCAAAAGCCCTAATAATAAGCAGGCATATACATAGAATGAAGGCTATTGCTAAGCACATTGATTTGTGCTTTAAATTGTAAGCTGCCCTGAGTCTTCGGAGAAGGGCGGGATATAAATGGGATTAAAATAAATAAAAATAAAATAAAAATTTTGCTAAGCTTGCTTGTTTCAAATATATTTAGAATATAAAGTCTGGAATGGTAAGAAATAGGGAACTGAAAGTAGCTGATGGATGCAGGTTCCAATGTACATGGGTATATGTGGAAAGTTATGTTCAGCAGAGGGTCAGCAGGAAGTCAGGAGAAAGTCAGCAGAAGTCAGCAAAAGTCAGTGGACCATCTGACTACAGTCTTAGAACGAGAAAGGGTATAAAGGGTTGGGACTGGACCTGACTGATTTGTCATTGGGCTATAGCTGTCCTTTTGGAATCTGCTATGCCATATGGTCCTCATTGCAATGGGTTATTAATGTAAGTGATGTTGTGTTATTATGCTTGCTATGTTCCAAATTATTAACAAAACAAACCTCTGAATCTTAAAGTAAGAATTATTGTTTTGTGCTGCTGTCTCTTGTCTTTTTCACTGGGTTTTTCCACAACAGTTTTTGGTGTGTTCGCCGGGAAGAGACGGTTGCTGGAAGGGACCTGCTGTCCAGCTGGGATTTCTGACCTCTTCCTGGCTTTGGGCCACAGGTAACCAGCCCGCTCTCTCCGAGCACTCACATTCTACTTTGGATCAGAGTTAAGAAAAAGGTCCCTTTCCTTGGGACCTTAGGGTAGATAGGTAGGAAAGTTGTTGTGATTTAGTTAGTTAGTTAAGCCTGTCCTCCTAACCTGGCAGCAAGGGAAGGGTCACAGCTGGACTTGCTTTGAGGACAGACCGATTGTGTGGAAGCGTCATGCCTCGTTGGCAAAACAGTCGGAGCAGGTCTCGTGGCCAATCCCTTGCATTGATTAGAGGTTGCACCTCTGGGCAAGAGTCGTGCTCTCATGTGTTATCTCTTGTAGCCTCATTTATGAGGGGTTTTTTTTTTTGCTCCCTCATCAGTGCCGCTTGGCAGGAAATATGGTTGTGTCATTTTTCTGGTTGCTGGTGATTTGCAGATTGAGATTGCCATTTTGAAGTTTGTACTTTGGGTTTTTATTTAAGCTGTGTGAACAGCTGAGTGGCCTACCTGGAAATCACAGTCTTTACAGAATTACATTCACACAAATATTTCCAAGGAAACATAATAGGAAAGATAATCATAAATCTTTCATCAAGATTAAATTTCAGGATTAATATTAATCTTCCTTAAAGAATTGAGTGTTAAGTTGTAAAAGAAAAAGAAGGCTGGGAGGTGAAACGTCCTGTTTCTAACGGCTTACTATAAGCATATCCAGGACTTTGGAAACAGAGCTGCTCGGGAGCAATTGCAACTTTTTGCAATAAATCTCAGATTTGTCTACTGTATGTATTTCTGACTCATCAAGCAATTTTCTTGGATTACAGCTTCCATCAGATCCAATTTACATAGCCAATAGCTGTGCTAATACATGGGGATGAAGGGGATTGTTGTCTAACATACCTGGAGAAATGCCAGCTCTAACCGACACTGAATTACGCACCTTAATTTTTAAATTATTACATTTATATCCTATCAGGTCAAAGATTACTTTCAGAAGTTTACCAAACATATAGAACAGGGGTCTTCAAACGTGGCCCTTTTATGACTTGTGGACTTCAACTCCCAGAATTCCTCAGCCAGGCACGCTGGCCGAGGAATTCTGGGAGTTGAAGTCCACAAGTCATAAAAGGGCCACGTTTGAAGACCCCTGATATAGTGTGGGAAGTCAGCTCCCCAGAGAAGGAAATATTGAAAAGGGCAGAAAAAATATATTTCCTCAAAGAATCTTGAAGAGGCAAGAAAGCATGTCCAGTTTTCTTAATAGCCCCAGGTCTCCCTCCCCCAAGCAAGGACCAACTCTATAAAGATGCAGATGTAAATCCAGGGAGCGAGGAGATTAAGAAGACAAAGACCTAAAATCTACATACCCCATCCAAAAAGTCATCAGCCCAGCCCCAGGGAAGCAGGACATGACCTTTGGACATAATAGGACTAACCCATCACCACCAGAATACCAGAAAGGCACACTCAGACTTAGGTCAAAAGTTCATGACACAGAAAATAGTCTCAGACAGGAACAGGAAGTCGCTCCAAACAAAAGGCTCAAGAGGGTATAAAAACCCACTCCCTATATGTGCTGAGTCCTTTTTTTCTGCCAGACCATCTGCCAAGAAGATGGCTCAACTCTTCAATGAACTTCTACCTTCTTCCTAAAGCAGTCGCTATGTTTATTCCCAGCTTGGATGGAACCATGATGAAGACTTTTCTTCCAACAACAGAAAATAACTAAAACTTCCACAATACCCCTAATTAAAAGTATACAAGATCAACAAAACCATAAAACAAACATAATGAACTAATGGAGAATCAACACATTCTAAACTATAAATTGTCTGCAAGAGAGCTCCATATGTGTATTCCTCTATGTACATTAACACTGAAACATGTCATGATTATGCAAAGTTAAACATAAATAAGAGGATTAAAAATACCAGAGCCAGGCCATGTGATTTTTGTCTAAGTTTTCACTTCCTCTAGTTACAGTGCAGTGTCTTGTAATCACTGGCCATGCTAAACTATCACTATTCATGGGATTGTTTCAAGGCCCCTGTTTGTTATTTTAATGTTTCTGAAACTCCTGAAGGTGTCAACAACAACTTTGAGGATGGAGAAGGTAAGAGCTTTCTTCCTCTTTCACAATAGAAGTCTTTATATTCTACTGATAGTACTGCTGTTAACACAGACTGTATTGTTGGTTTCGGTTTTGTCTGGATAGTTGCTTACTTTTCTTCCTTAATGTTTTCTGCAGCTTTTTATATGGCATCAAATTATTTCTACACTTCATGCCACATTCCATAAAAGAACCAATCTCTAATGCCTCATCAGTCAAAATAGCTGGAGGCTGTAGTAGCATATCTAAATTTCCTCAAAACAATTTCAGTTGGAAATCTGCCTCTTGCTTTTCTTAATTATTACCTTCATTGGTTGATGAGGCAATCATTTGCTAGATCCTAAGATCTAATGAGGGACGCGGTGGCTCAGTGGGTTAGGACGCTGAGCTTGTCGATCAGATGGTCAGCAGTTTGGCGGGTCAAATCCCGAGTGCCGCGTAACAGAGTGAGCGCCTGTTACTCGTCCCAGCTTCTGCCAACCTAGCAGTTCGAAAGCACGTAAAAATGCAAGTAGAAAAATAGGGACCACTACGGGGGGAAGGTAACAGCGTTCCATGCGCCTCTGGCGTCTAGTCATATTGGCCACATGACCACGGAAACGTCCTCGGACAAGCGCTGGCTCTTCGGCTTTGAAACGGAGATGAGCACCGGCCCCTAGTGCCGGAAACAACTAGCATGCATGTGCGGGGGAACCTTTACCTTTACCTTTACCTAAGATCTAATGGGGTATCCTTTCCATGAATCCTTAAAAGCCAGCTTTGGGATGCTATCAATTAAGCAGCTATATTAATCTGTAACTTATATAATGTAATAGCTTTTAAAAGCTTTCACGGTAGTTTAGCCTGAAGGAGTGAGGAGGGGGAAAAACATTACTTGAGATGTGCAAAACAGTATGGCCCTTATTGAGGACCTTGTAAGCTATGTTTTTTTTAAAAAAAGAATGCTTTGCTTCGTTAGCAAAACAGTGCTTAACCAGTTATGCACGCTTGTCTATTTGCCTTCCAGAAAGAGAAGATAAGTTTTATTCCTGCCCTTAAAAGTACCTGAAGCTAAGAATACAATAGAAAGACATGGGCTGCACCCTGAAATCTCATGTAGCCCCACAGTTGTCTTGGCAGCTGTGAACCCCCTTTTCCCTCCTTGCAATTTCTGTTATGTGCTTCCAGAAATGGTTGGTTTCAAAGACCAGACCGAATAATTAATTCTTTCTTTGACTTTTTTTTTGATTTGGTGGGAAACTTGGATGCTGCTTCAAGCTCTGCTAAAGCCATCTCTTCTGCCAAGTTTTATGTCACGCAAATTATAGCATTTCTGTACACTTCTGTACAATCCTGCCTTTGGTGGATATAAAGTTCCTAGGCTGACCCCTTCATCATGGTGGCCACAAAATGTCCATCTATTGTAGTTTCTTAACTTTATTCATAATTATATTCACGCTCATTGCCATTTTCTTCTGGTTCTGTTCTTCCCTTGAAACAACTGAGACCTGTTCTCTCTTGTTTATGTTTGGATCATATGTTGCATAAAAGACCTTAAGAAACACTGCTGTTCCATTTTTTAAAGTTTTTTTTTACAGCTCATTTTTAATTATACTAATAGTGGATTCTGAACGAGCAACTAGCAGTAATATTTATTTCTTCATACACCTTATTCAACTCTTTTTTTCCCCTTCCAATATCGATTCTACAATACTTTTTAAGAATATGCAAGACAAATTGATTTACTGAAAATTCCCCACAGATTTGTGTATGTGAGGGATTACTGTACTGAGAGGGCCGTATCTGCATTCATACTTTCTTATTAATCAAAGTATCCATTTTGGACAATGCCACCTGACCAACGGTAAAAGTCTAATATGGCCAACAATAGGGCAGAAACAACCCAGAGAAGTTTTGGTTATGCTAATTATGCTAATCCATGGTTTGTTTTAACAGTAATTTGTTGATTGAGTTATAAAGGCTGGATTCATTGAACTCGTTCAGCTAAAACCAAACTACAGTATATTATGGATTAGCACCTTAGCAAATCCATTGTTTGAATGTAAACGACAGATGTTGAGATTATTAATGAAATAATTTCTTTTATATTTTCCTGCAATCTGCATGGACTCCAAGTAATTTATAGTACTATAAAAATTAAAGAAGAAAGCAAACCAAAAACTATCATTATACCAATATAATAGCTGAGATAGTAGTACTCTCCTATCCTCCTCAAAATGCTCCATGGAAAAAATCTGTACTAATTGCCAAAATGCTTTTAGAGTGAGCACTAGTCTTATTCAAACAGGAGACCATTTCATAATATAAACTTTAGGATATAATAGAAAAGTGTAGTCTATGGCTGTTGCCCTTTAATCTCTTGGTAATGGGTTAGGGTTAGATAAAAAAACTTTGAGTGAATCGATGGGAACTCCATCAATAAAGAAACCACTGGTGCTTTCTTAGGCCTCTAAAATGTTCAAAATGTTTGTTCAGACTAATTACTTATCTACACAGAGTACAAAAATATATTTCTTATATAGTTTGTTACTTGAGGGCTATTAGCAACCATTAACAAAAGTCCCAATAAACAACAAAAAACTGTTTATCCTTGAGAATAAATCTTAATAAGCTATTACCCAAATAAATATGTTGGAATGAGGCAGCACTGGTCTCCCAGAATGACAATCCATGAAAGTTTTGGGAGAGAAGATAGATTTTTTTTAAAAAGTGAGCTTGATTTGAAAGAGAGTTGTGGAAGAACAAAACAAATTTGGCAGATGTGATGCCATACATAATCCTTATTTTGAGAGATATTGTCTTGGAGATACAGTAATAGAATTTGATGTCTTTATACCAGAACTCAAAATGCATTACCTTCAGGATAATGCTTGCAGAAGTGCCTGATTCAGTTGGCTATGGGAAACTTGTCAAAGATAAACTGTACTAAAATGGCAAAATTTTGGACAGAAGCAGAGCAAGATATTTACATATCCTATATCTATGTCTGTATCCATGTCCCTCTCACAGGAAGAAGAAAAAATATTAAAATGAAAGAACTCTCCCACTCTTATAACTGAGCATGCTGATCATTAGCCAATTGCAGATTTTTGAAATCAATATGCTGTATTCCAAATTCCAAAATAACTGATGCTGCAGTTCAGATTAGTTGAGATCATATGCATGAAGTCATGGTTTGTATCATCATGGGTTACTGGCCAAATGATAGTTTGGCTAGGTTCATACAATGTATTTATATTTATGTATTTATTTACTATGTTTATGCCTGCATTTATTTTGTGCAATGTGTAGTCTAGTATTTTATCTCTCTGGTATTGTGTCACAAATACTTGAAACATATGAAGAGGAACTTGGGAAGGATAGGAGAGGCACTTAGTCATACAAACTGTATCAAATGATCTATCCCAGGACACTCAGAGGCTAATGCAGGAAACAAACAAAAATACCTAGACACCCTGAGTGTTTTTGTTGTTGTTGTTGTTAGTTGCGAAGTCGTGTCCGACCCATCGCGACCCTATGGACAATGTTCCTCCAGGCTTTCCTGTCCTCTACCATCTTCTGGAGTCCATTTAAGCTCACGCCTACTGCTTCAGTGACTCCATCCAGCCACCTCATTCTCTGTCATCCCCTTCTTCTCTTGCCCTCAATCTTTCCCAGCATTAGGCTCTTCTCCAGTGAGTCCTTCCTTCTCATTAGGTGGCCAAAGTATTTGAGTTTTAGCTTCAGGATCTGGCCTTCTAAAGAGCAGTCAGGATTGATCTCCTATAGGACTGACCGGTTTGATCGCCTTGCAGTCCAAGGGACTCGCAGGAGTCTTCTCCAGCACCATAGTTCAAAGGCCTCAATTCTTTGGCGCTCAGCCTTTCTTATGGTCCAACTTTCACTGCCATACATTGCAACTGGGAAGACCATAGCCTTGACTATACACACTTTTGTTGACAGTGTTTTTGACCAGGCATCAAATCCCCAACTCAGCTCTAACAGAAGAGCCAGAATAGAGAAGTAGAGAAAGAAAATCTCTCCCAGTTGTAAATAATTGTGACTCTTCCCCCAGGTCTCCCATTGTTTTCTGTATAAATACTAACTCTTGTCTGATCCAACTCCTACAAAAGAGGCTCCAATTGACAAGCAGATAAATTCCCTGTAGACCAGAGATGTCAAACTCGCAACGTCACATGACGTGTCACGATGTATCGTGACTTTTTTTTCCCATTGCCGGCAATGGGGTGGGCACAATTTTGTCATGACGCTTCCGGCCCACGGGCCAGCAGTTTGACACCCCAGCTGTAGACCAACACAAGGATCTGTTACCATTGTTGGCTAAGTGCTCATGAGCATTTTTGCTTAGCAGAACAAAACTGACAGACATTGTTCTGTGAAGGATGGTACACTTAGGTCCAGTATTTCTCAACTTTAAGGTGTGTGGATTTCATTTCCCAGGATTCCCCAGCCAAGCATGGGGAACTCCAATTCTGGGAATTGAAATCCATATATTTTAATATTGCCAAGGCCAAGAAAATAAGATTTAGTCTCTTTTGTCTTCTTCAAAGACTTTGCAAATCCAGCTACAGGTGCTATGTATCTCCTATTGTTCCTTATTCTATTTCACCTTTGTTTTTTCACAGGTTGCTGTTCTGCAGGTAGAGTGAATTCCTCACCCTATTTTCCAATCTCATATTGTCAGTAAAGTGCAATGCCCATTTCTCTCATGCCTCTAGGGACACTAGAAGTGTTTGTTTTTGCTGCCATTCTTGTATCTCCTGTTGGCTGCTTTGGAAAAACTCTTTCCCTGGAAAGAATAAGTGGAGTATTGCCTAGGTCAGCAGGTTGGTATATATAATGCACTTTATGTTCATGACACAGCAACCATGAGGAGCATGAGGGAATGAGAGCCTTCCTCTAAAAATGCAGGAAGACATACTAACTTTTAACTTGGTTTCCCTTCAGAAGATTATAGCAGTGTACATAGAGTATCCTCTCCCATATTTCTCCACAAAGGTCCTGTGAAATAGTTTGGGCTGAGAGGGACTGAGGCCAAGCTAAAACCTAGGTCTGCCTGTTCCTATCACCAATCCAGTCTGTGCTAGTGGCTCTTTGTCTTTCCTATCACAATTACAGCATAATAGACAATAGCAGAACTTTTGTGATAGATAGTCCTGCGACTGTATTTTGCACGTCGTAATTCCTCTTTCAGAATGTCAGAATCAGCAGTTTCATTATTTTTGTATAATAGCACCTTAAGAAAGGAAGGAAATGGAACGTATTTCAGAGACAATTTAAATAAAAATGCATCCAGTGTGTTTTCATGTCCACATTTAATCAGTGGGGTTCTCTCTTGTACATATCTATGGGACTGAAGCCTTTGTTGACTCCTGAGTTTAAAATAATAAAATTTCCTTAAATACTAACATGGCCAACATTATATGCATGTGTGTAATATGTGTGTTCAAGTCAGCGTCAATTCTTAGGGATGTGTGTCTAATACAGAGATACGTATTTTCTTTATGGTTTTTAATATTTGTCAAGCCTCAGCTATCCCTTGACACACTGCCCTTGAGGTCACAGAGGCCAAAGCTATCATACTGAGAATGAGGTCATCCGGGGTCAACCGGGTAACTAACATCCTGGCATTTTGGTCACAGTTGGCGATTCTCGTCTCCCGCACATGCGCCAACCTACCATTTGTACGCGCTCCACACATGGGCGACACGTTTCCTTACCCCTCGTTTCGCTCATGCGCAGACCGAGCTGAGGGAAACGACAGGCGCCAGCCTTTTGTTTCCTCTTACGCATGTGCACTGGTCTCAGCCATTAACCGGAGGAACGCCCCCCCCTCTTCCCCCCAAAGCTCCGGCAGGAACTTGGAAGGGCTCGCTTTCGTTTCTCGATTGGTTAACGCCAAGAGCGTGCGCGCGCGGCGGCCGGCAGGAAACCCTTTACCGAACGTGCCCTGCCAGGAGGGCGCGGGAAGAGCGCAAGCGCAGAGCGAGGCCCCGCCTTCCCCAGGGACTCATTGTGCAGCAACCGGATTGACTTCTTCTCGTGCGCGCGGGCCGGCGGGATCCGCGTCGCCGTTGCCCACCCCCCCACCCTCTTCTTACTTCACAAGCGAGCGCGAGCCTGATAAGGGACGGAGCCGTCCACTCCCTCGGCAGGAAGGGGTTTGAGACCGCCCGCGTCGCGGCCCTTGAGCGCCAACATCACAACCGCCCCCTCCTTCTTTCCTCCCCCCACCCCTTATCTCTCTCTCTCTCTCTCTCTCTCTCTGTTGCGGCCTCGCTCTCTTCCATCTTCTTTTCCTCTTTCCTCCTCTCTCTTCCCCCCCCCCGCCCCGCGAGCTTGCGATACCCCCTCACGGCGCCTCCCGAGGCTCGCGACTTTGCCTCCTCTCCTCTTCCCGAGGCGCCCGGCTTTAACGGAGGCGGGAGGGGGGGGAAGGAAGGAAAAAGCGAAGCGGCCAAACGGCGCGCGCGCGCGCGTCCCTCCCGGAGGAGCCATCCCGCGGCAGCAGGTGGGAATCGAGGCCCACGTTCTACATAGGCGTTTTTTGTTTTGCTGACGCGCGCCAGGCGAAGCCAACAGAGAACGCGGGTGTCGGGGGGGGGGGGAAAGAGAAACGCGCCCTCCTATCTCCCTCCTCCTCCCCCCACTCTTTCGCAGCATTCAACAACCCTTCCCCATTTCCGCGACGGCCGGCCTGCTCGCTCGCCCGCCCGCCCGCCAGTCAGTCAGTCAGTTTCCCCTTCCGGGCCGGCAGAAGCGCACGGCGTTGCCTCGTTAAGCGAGGGCTTCAAAGTCTGAAACAAGCCCGGCTTGTCGGCTGACTTGACTGATCGCCTGGCTCGCTCTCTCTCCTCACCACCTCCCATCTTTTCGGGGTTTGTGGTGGTTTGGGGTTGGTTTTTTTTCATTATTATTATTATTATTATTAAACTCGCCGCTTTACGAGGCAACGTAAAAGGCCAAAACTCCGGGAGGCGCGCACGGGGCGAGTGTCTCGGCACTTTCCTCCCCCCTCCCCCGCTTTTTTTTTCTTTTCCCTTCCGCCCTTTCCTCAACGGCCTTGAACGCGTGCTGAGGAGGAGCGGCACCCAGGGGCGTCCGACCCTTTTTTTCCCTCTCTGCCGCCAGCGCCAGCGCCATGTTGAAGCAACCGCTGCCGCCGCCCTCCCCTCAACCTGCTGCGCCTTCCTCGGGCCCCCCTCTTCCCACCACGCCGCCGCCGCCGCCTCCTCAGGCCGCTGCGGCCGCCGCCGTTGCTGTCGCCGCCGCCGCCGCTGCTGTCTCCTCCACTTCCCGTAAAGCCAACCCACCCCCGGCCAGCTCCAACGGGAACCTCAGCCCCGGGGCCGCGGGCGGACCCAGAGCCACAATGGTGGCTCCCCCTGGGAGCGGGGGAGGAGGAGCCCCCCCTGGAGGAAGCGGCACCAGGTAAGGCTTGCCCGAGAGGCGCTGGTTTGGGCGAGCGACGAAGGGAAAAGGAAAGGGATCCTGGCGGAAAAAAAAAGACCGAAAAGGAAGGGACTTGTCGCACGTTCCAGCCCCAAAAGGGTTGACGGGAGGACTCGGCCGGGGGGGTGAGGAGGAGGAGGAGGAGGGGAGGGAGAGGAAAAACACGTGTAGACCCGATAAGCGGAGTCGGGCTGCTTTGGTCGCTGATTGGGTGCCGCTTTTCTCAACTTACCCCTGGGGAGACCGGAAGGCGGATGCCGCTAAGACTTGCCCCCCCCTCGTCCCCTCCCCTCCCTTGAGAATTTTCTCCAGCCATCCCATCTCTCCCAGCGTGTGTGATTTTTGAAAGGGGATGTAATGTGTGTGTGTGTATGTGTGTGCGTGGGGGTTGGGGGGTTGGGTGGGGGTGGTCTGTCTTTCGAAAAAGGAAGGTTCGATCCCTCCTGGGCTGAGTTGCCCTCCTTGCCTGACTGCTTCTATAGGAGGGATCCCGAGTGCTGCGTAGCAGAGTGAGCGCGCCTGTTACTCGTCCCAGCTTCTGCCAACCTAGCAGTTCGAAAGCACGTAAAAAATGCAAGTAGAAAAATAGGGACCACCACGGTGGCAAGGTAACAGAGTGAGCGCCTGTTACTCCTCCCAGCTTCTGCCAACCTAGCAGTTCGAAAGCACGTAAAAATGCAAGTAGAAAAATAGGGACCACCACGGTGGGAAGGTAACAGAGTGAGCGCCTGTTACTCCTCCCAGCTTCTGCCAATCTAGCAGTTCGAAAGCACGTAAAAAATGCAAGTAGAAAAATAGGGACCACCCTGGTGGGAAGGTAACAGTGAGCGCCTGTTACTCCTCCCAGCTTCTGCCAATCTAGCAGTTCGAAAGCACGTAAAAAATGCAAGTAGAAAAATAGGGACCACCCTGGTGGGAAGGTAACAGCGTTCCATGCGCCTTTGGCATCTAGTCATGCCAGCCATACGACCACGGATCAGCTTTGAAACGGAGATGAGCACTGGCCCCTAGAGTTGGAAACGACTAGCACGCATGTGCAGGGGAACCTTTACCTTTATAGGAGGGATCTAATTTCGGATGGAAAAATTGAGCATGGGAACTACGTTTTCTTGGGAGTATAATGAATGGACCTTTATTGTCAAAAGTACAACCATATGTACATTGAGATTAGCTGAGCCTCCCTTCTGTCTCACCCCCCCAACTCACAGTGACAACAAACCTCCATCTTGTTACACCATGTGAACTCATTGCACGTTGACTTCTCGTGCACGCTGATGTACAATCCAAGATACTAAAAAAGACATCAGAAAACCATTAACCCAGCAGCTGCTCTTTCGGACAGACATTGCAGCAGCGTCTGGGCTGGCTTGGTCTGCTTAATTAAAAGAACTTCCTTGTATATTATGAGCAGTGATGCCTTCCAGAAATGAGTTTTGCCCAGCAGCGCTGCTTAAAGGTGGTTGGTTTGTTTTCAGTAGCCTAGCATAAATTTCTAGTTTAAGAAAGAGCAGGACTAAATAATATTTGCCGAGCCATGCATCGGTTTTATAAAGTTGAACAAGATCATGGATCTTTCTTTATCAATGAAGGAGCTCATAAAGACCTCCTTTTGCTATTCTGATTGAATTATCACCTAGTTATCTCCCACTTATTTTAAATTGGCTAAGGAATTTTGATGATTTGCACAAAATGTTATTCTGAATTTAGATAAAAGTAATGTAGAAAGCTCAGAAATCATGGGTTTGAGGCAAAGTAAATCCATTCTAAGCTTTTCATTCACTTGAGAAAATTCTTGGGTACATGTGCCAGTAACACTTTATGTCCACCATCTACTTTTATATGTTTGTAGAGGATGAGTTTTCATGTATACTACATGTGCTGATTTCTCATCAAGTTGTCTCTGTAGAAAGGAAGTTACCGTATATACTTGAGTATAAGCCGAATTTTTCAGCCCACTTTTTGGGCTGAAAAATTCCACTTCGGCTTATACTCCAGTCAACAAAAAAACTTACCGAGGACTTGTGCGCGGCCGAGGCTTTGGTGCTTCCGGGATCGCGCGCACCTCTCCCAAGCCACCGCCGTCCGGAGACCTGCCGAAGTTTGGGGAGGTTTGGGGAGGTGCGCGCGCACCTCCCCAAACCTCCCCAAACGTCGGCAGGTCTCCGGACCTCCGCGCCCTGCCTGCCTGCTTCTTTCCGCAGCGGAAAGAAGCAGGCAGGCAGGGCGCGGAGGAACGGAGACCTGCCGACGTTTGGGGAGGTTTGGGCGCCTCCCCAAACGTCGCCGGGTCTCCGTTCCTCTGCGCCCTGCCTGCCTGCTTCTTTCCGCAGCGGAAAGAAGCAGGCAGGCAGGGCGCGGAGGAACGGAGACCCGGCGACGTTTGGGGAGGTTTGGGGAGGCGCCCAAACCTCCCCAAACGTCGGCAGGTCTCCGTTCCTCCGCGCCCTGCCTGCCTGCTGCTTTCCGCTGCGGAAAGAAGCAGGCAGGCAGGGCGCGGAGGAACGGAGACCCGGCGACGTTTGGGGAGGTTTGGGGAGGCGCCCAAACCTCCCCAAACTTCGGCAGGTCTCCGGACGGCGGCGGCTTGGGAGAGGTGCGCGCGATCCTGGAAGCACCGAAGCAAGTCCTCGGTAAGCTCCGAGCGGTCACTTGCTTCGCGTCTCCTGAGGGAAGGGGGGGCGACTGGAGCGGGCGTGTTTCCTCGCCTGCTGGGCGCCGCGATTTGCCCGGGGAACGCGCGGGCCCCGAATGGCAGCGTGGAGTGAGGAAGCTGACAGCCAGGGCTTCCCCGAGAGCCGCGGCCACACAGGGTATTCCTGTGTATTCAGGCTTGCAAAATGGCGGATCGAGCCTCTGCTGGCGGCAGAGGCTTGCAGAACGGCGGATCGGCTTATACTCGAGTCAACAACTTTTTCCAGTTTTTGGGGGTGAAATTGGGGGTCTCGGCTTATACTCGAGTCGGCTTATACTCAAGTATATACGGTATGTCTTTCTTAGCTGAATTAGGAAGTCTGTTTAATTATTTTGGTAGTAAAGTATGGGGTTCTTGTTTGTGGTGAGAGCTCCTGTGAATTGGATTGATGAAGGAATGATGAATGTATGCACCAAATGTAGCCTATTGGTTTAAAGAGTTTACATTTTGCATTATTAATTACATTTGTGCCTGATTTATTTTCAGGGGCCAGAGTACAGGCAAAGGACCTCCCCAATCTCCTGTAAGTTGTAGTATAAGCCATTTGGGATTGCTATATCTGATCTGTATGACTTGTGTAATTGCTAGAGATTTGAGGTTTCTACTACCAGTCTTTGCCAATAAATATATTTGCTAGTAGGCTTCAGTTCTTATGTTGCAATGTATGGCAGTGAAAGTTGGACCATAAAAAAGGCTGAGCGCCAAAGAATTGAGGCCTTTGAACTATGGTGCTGGAAAAGACTCCTGCGAGTCCCTTGGACTGCAAGGCGATCAAACCGGTCAGTCCTAGAGGAGATCAACCCTGACTGCTCTTCAGAAGGCCAGATCCTGAAGTTGAAACTCAAATACTTTGGCCACCTAATGAGAAGGAAGGACTCACTGGAGAAGAGCCTCATGCTGGGAAAGGTGGAGGGCAAGACAAAAAGGGGACAACAGAGAATGAGGTGTCTGGATGGAGTTACTGAAGCAGTAGGCGTGAGCTTAATTGGACTCCAGAAGATGGTAGAGGACAGGAAGGCCTGGAGGAACGTCCATAGGGTTGGACACAATTTTGCTGCTAACAACAACAACCTAAGAATTTTTTGATTTATGACGTGGTAAAAGAATTCCTAGCCTAGAATCTTATGTATCTGCTATGACTATAGTTAAAACCATTTCTGTGTCTTTATGTTAATTTGTATATTTCTTTCATTTGCAATTCCTATAATAGCAAAGTATAAATAATATCTGGAGTAATTTCATGTAATAAATTTAGTTCAGATTTCTAATGCTAAATTACCTGTAGATGTAATAAATTTAGTTCAAATTTGTAATGCTAAATTACCTGTAGATTTTCAGCTTAGTGTCATTTGACATGTTGAGGTGCAGCAAAGTCTGCTTACAATTACTTTGGGTTTGTTTTTTTTCTAAATTTGCAACTTTGTTAAGCGTGGAGTTAAATCACTGATAGGCACAATTTTTGTTTTGAAAAAAGAAAAGTGTACTTTTCAAATCAATCTGTATCATAACCACATTATTTTGATTTATTTTGTGACACATATTTGGATGCTTCAATTTTAGATACTGAATTGTGAAAATCCCAACATAATGTTCATTTTCAACTATAGACCCTCTGTCCAAACTCTGTGAGAAGTAGTAATACAGTTTGAAGCTAGGCCAAGCCTCCTATATAATAAGATTCACGAAAGAAGCTCCTTACTGAGAAAACAAATGACATAGTTATTTAAGCCTATATTTGTTACAACAACTGTATACATTTTCTGGAATCTTTCAGTTGCCTACCTAATTATTGGGAGTGTTATAATATTGGGCAATGGCTTACAGATGTCTCGGTGACACTTATTTTTCCATTTCTCCCAGGTTTTTGAGGGTGTTTATAACAATTCCCGAATGCTGCACTTTCTAACAGCAGTTGTGGTGAGTCTCCTGGTGATAAATTAAGAATGTAGAAAGGTAGATGTACAGTTGCATGCTTATAGAGTGGAAGGTACATGATGGGGTGTGTGTGCAGGGATGCTTTGAGTCACAATCTGAAGTATTCCTGTATCCTTTTTTAAAATATTCCTTCCCCTTGGTTCTCTTCCCAGGGATCAACATGTGATGTGAAAGTGAAAAGTGGAAGCACATTTGAAGGAATTTTTAAGACCCTGAGTTCTAAGGTGAATACTTTCTTTGCTGATTAGTTTTCTTAGAATGTTAGCTAACAGGTTCAATGAAGTTTATACCTTAGTTGTACTTAAGTATTTAGCTTTATTTTATATTGAAACTTTGCATACAGGAAGCATCCTTTCTCCCCAAACTTCACAAAGCTTGCTTAAGCAGCCTGTTACTGTGAGATGTCAAGAGTGAACGTCTGGAAATAGATAGTGCTTAAGTGATCAACAGATTGTGATACAACATGTTTTCAGATTTATGTAGTTTTCAATTGTAAGAATAGGCAGCCTGTATTAATTATTATTATTATTATTATTTTACAGTTTGAGCTGGCTGTGGATGCTGTGCACAAGAAGGTGCCTGATCAGCCAGTAGGGCCGAGAAGGGAGGATATTGTAGACACTATGGTGTTCAAGCCTACTGATGTCATGTTAGTGCACTTCCGCAATGTTGATTTTAACTACGCCACCAAAGGTAATACAGCCTTAAAATAACAGAATTGAGGTGTGATGGGAGTACGTCTAAAGGAGAACTTGAATCCTTTCTATCCTGGCCTTTCTTTCTGTTGTGTGTCTTAGATAAGTTCACAGATTCTGCCATTGCCATGAATTCTAAGGTGAACGGAGAGCACAAAGAGAAAGTACTACAACGCTGGGAAGGGGGAGATAGCAACAGTGATGATTATGACTTAGAATCAGATATGGTAAGTAAGTGATATGGCTCAAGTCCTCAAAATAGATTTACTTAGAGCTGCTTCTCTAAACGTTGTTGCAGCAAAGCTACTATAAAGCATTTATCTGTTATTTCAGTCTAATGGCTGGGACCCAAATGAGATGTTCAAATTCAACGAGGAAAATTATGGTGTGAAGACAACATACGATAGCAGCCTCTCATCATATACGTAAGTTAATGATTTAGCCATATATATATATGTGTATATATATTTATGTGAAGGTTCAGGGGAGAGAGCAGTTGGTTTGGTAAGCTATTAAAGTAGAGTCTAGATAGTTTTTCTTTCTTTTTCACGTAATAAATGAGAGTTGGTTAACATACCAGGACTTGTAAGCCTTTGATTAGGTGGTGGAAATCAGTGGAGGAAGACGAGTAGACTGATTGACAAGACAATTCAGAGACAATCATCTCAATTTGTCAGTATTTGTGAATAGTTTCATCCTTTCTCTGTCCTCCGTTTCACCTGTTCATTACAGGCTGTTGGTGGCTATATAGCAGAAATAGTGAAAGTTCTATGATGAGACATGTCCATTGGAATATTATAATAATGCTACCCTTGTACAATAGCGCTTGAGGGTGGATTCCAGGATTCACTTTAGGTGCAGGACTAGAAACTGAGAGACCATTGTAGTCCTCTCTTGGAAGCCAGTTGGATGACTTTGGGACAGAAATACACTCTCGCCCAATTCACTTTGCGGGACTTGTTATGGGGAAAATATAAGGAGAGCATTATGTACGCCTTCTTGAGTTGCACAAAGTAGTGCACAAGATACACGAGATATGGATCTTAATAAATAATGCAGTGAACATTAGAGCTCATGCAAGATGTTCACTTTGGACCGCTAATCAACTCAGTTCTTTATATAGTTAATATATACAGAATGTTTCACTACATTACTAGTTTTTGTTTTGTTCCTAAATTCAACAGTATACAGAAGTAGCAGATGCCTGATTTTTCCATGTTTGTTTGCTTGTTTATTTATAAAATTTATTAGCTGCCTATCTTAACACAAGGTAACTCTGGGCGGCTTATAATCATAGAAGATAAATATAAAAACATAAGTTAAACAAGACAAATGTTATGATCCAATTAAAGATGGGAGTTGGAATATGAATATGTGCATACACAAACATATTCTGTATGTGTGTGTACTCAATTGCTATTTCTTTTTGTGCTGTTATGTAAAACATAAAAAACAAGGAGTAATGGACAAAAACATTAAAGCAGGAAATAAAAGAAAATGTAACTCTATAAATAATCACTGTTCGCTCTTCAAACATTTCTATGCTTGCAAGCCACTCTTGCTTTCTTTGCATCTGAACATCAGTTTATATATTCCCTTTGTTTTTTTTAAATTTCTCCTCTGATTTTTGAGGACTACAAATCCAGGGCATTACTTTCTCAGTCTTCCCCTGCACCCATTCATTCTTGCTTTATATGTATATATATTTATTAAATGCTTATTCATTCTTTCTATTTAGCTAAGCCACCTCAGTGTACTACTTTCATACTGGTTTCTGATTTTTGTATTAAGTCTGCCCATTCATTCTTGACCTTTTTTTTTTGCTTTACTACGTTCAAAGATCTTTCAACAAACATTTACTCTTCTCGGCAGATGTAGTTGACTATATATTAGCAATCTTTTTATCAGTATTTCTAAATTTTGAACGTTTTCCTATCTGTGTCCCCTTCTTTAGGAATATACTCCTAAAGTGAATAGTTTTTATCTCCTGGCTGTAATATTTTGCCATTTATGTGTAACAGGTAGTGGTCCTTCAATTTTTTCCTTTAGATTCTCAGACTACATAATGGCATCGTCTGATCAAAGTACATGTACATTCATATCGCTAACCAACCCTAGCTGACCATTTCAGTTTCACTTTTGACTATGTTGTCATTCCCATTTAAATTTTTAAGTACTCTTTCCAAAATTCATTGACTTTGGTTTTGTCAGTATAGCACCAATTCATACTGTTTTAACATGTTAGTGCTTTTGTTCATAATTAAATCTACATCTTTACTTCATGCACATATTCATCAATGCCTCACAAAATCAGATCAGTTACATGATTCCCCCCCTTTTTAAGTTTCACAATACAGCATGCCTGATTTTCTTCCTTCAGTTGGTTATTTTCTTTGCAGTTTATTCCTCTTATATTCCGAATCAGAATCTTCATATTTCATGGTCAACAAATGATCTCATGTACCCGTTACGGCTTTCATCATTTAAAGCTTTCACATAACACTTTTTTATTACAAGAAGGAGCAAATCTGTTGCTCCATCTGTTTTGTCTGTTAATGGTAAGAACTCTACTGGTCAGTTTGGGCACATTTTGGCCAGTATTGTCACCCAACTAAATCCGATTTTAACTCAAAATGCAGTGTGTGGATTTATTCAATAAGTAATAAGCACCCAGAACTTTATTGGAAATAGTTTTGGATCTGAAATTTATAAAGCCTAGGAAATTCAATCAAAAACTTTGAACTGTTGGGGTCTGAGGTGTCTTTTACCATGTTACAAACGAAGAGGTGTTGGCGTATTTACAATGAAACAAGTTTTTTGTTTTGTTGTTTTGGATAAATCCGTAGAATTTCTTTGCTGTGTTTCCTTCCCCCCCCTTTTCCAATGGGCCGCTTTTTCATGGTAGAGTCCCTCTTGAAAAAGATAACACAGAGGCATTTCGGCAGCGAGAGGCCAGAGCTGCACAGCTGGCACGAGAAATTGAGTCAAGCCCACAGTATAGACTGCGTATTGCGATGGAAAATGATGATGGACGCACAGAAGAAGAGAAGCACAGTTCAGTGCAAAGACAAGTGTCTGGAAGAGACAGCCCCAGTTTGGCTTCCAGGTAAGTTTGCAGCATTGGTGAAACGAATAAAAATATGTATTTAAAATCTGTTCTACTAGCAATGATACCAGCTGTTTTATAATTTGTATATTAGCTACTCTGCATAGCTCAGGCAGCATTTTTTTAGGGTGATTCAAAACTTAATAAAATAACTTTGGGATAGCCAGGTGCCTCTCCAGTTATAAAATGAACACCAGTTGTGGCTAGTTTACCCTACACTGGGGAGGAAACAACACTAAGGTCTCACTGTGACTTAGAAGCTGTTTCACCTGTTGATTGCCAATCTCTTGGCTTCAGATGTTGCCTTGCATTTTGCATTCAGCTTCTTGGACGAGGAAAGTTACGACCGTTTTCTTTCTCCATTGTTCTTAGAAAGTACCCAGCTGTTTCTTTTTGCAGAGAGGGCAAATATATCCCACTTCCCCAACGTGTCAGAGAAAGCTCCCGAGGAGGCATACGCTGCAGTAGCTCTAGAGGAGGGAGGCCAGGCATGAGCTCCTTGCCACCCCGTGGGAGTTCACATCATTCGGAAAGCAACACTGGCTCTGCTCCCGAGCAACGAGGTATCAATGGAGGTGAGGCAGAGGATTGTGGGCTTAAAAGGGAAATACTGGAATGGATTGAAAACGGTCACTTGAACAGGCAGGGAAAAAAAAGCCTTGGTAAAGGTTGGCCCATCTGACTGAAAGTTCACATGTCTCTCTCTCTCTCTCTCTCTCTCTCTCTCTCTCTCTCTCTCCTTCCCCCTCCCTGTGTTTCCTGTTTCTGTTATGATGTAATTTTAAAGTGGAAAAGGATACGATGAAAAGTCAGTCAAGAAGTTTGTTCTGCTTTACTTTTTCCTCTAAAGCAGCGTTTTTTAAAACTTTTTCTCTCAAGGACACTTTCACATTTTTAAAAAAATAATCTCAAAAGAGCTTTTCTTTGTGCGGTTTGTATTTATCATATTAAAAATTAAAATTGACTCATTTGCTGTTACGACAATTTTAAAGTGGAAAAGGATACGGTGAAAAGTCACAGTCAAGAAGTTTGTTCTGCTTTACTTTTTCCTCTAAAGCAGCGTTTTTTAAAACTTTTTTTTCTCAAGGACACTTTCACGTTTTTTTTAAAAAAAAATCTCAAAAGAGCTTTTCTTTGTGCGGGTTATATTTTATAATATTAAAAATTAAAATTGACCCCATTTGCTGCAGCTACGATTAGTCATGATTATTGTTTGACGGGATTTTAATATTGTATTTTTCAACATAGGATGGCAAATGATTTTGGATTTCAAGGAAACCTGACAAAAGTCAATCTGGGGGACCCCCAGGGGTTTTAGGACCACACTTTTAAGGAACACTGCTGTAAGGGGAAAAATGCATTTTGAAATGAGATTGAGAAAGTTGAACAGCATGCCTATAGAGGATGACAGCAAAAAAAATAAAAATTCATGCGAGGGTCAAAACTGACATGGGCAACTTGAATTGGGGAAATGTTGGGTTGAAGGGGTTCTTCGGAAACCATTGGCTAATGGTGTTGATCCTGTGGGGAGATAAGAAACTGGTCTGCATGCCATGCAAAAATGGTTACCGTATATACTTGAGTATAAGCCGAATTTTTCAGCCCACTTTTTGGGCTGAAAAATTCCACTTCGGCTTATACTCCAGTCAACAAAAAACTTACCGAGGTCTTGTGCGTGGCCGAGGCTTTGGTGCTTCCGGGATCGTGCGCACCTCTCCCAAGCCACCGCCGTCCGAGACCTGCCGAAGTTTGGGGAGGTTTGGGGAGGTGCGCGCGCACCTCCCCAAACCTCCCCAAACGTCGGCAGGTCTCCGTTCCTCCGCGCCCTGCCTGCCTGCTTCTTTCCGCAGCGGAAAGAAGCAGGCAGGCAGGGCGCGGAGGAACGGAGACCTGCCGACGTTTGGGGAGGTTTGGGCGCCTCCCCAAACCTCCCCAAACGTCGGCAGGTCTCCGTTCCTCCTGCCGATGTTTGGGGAGGTTTGGGCGCCTCCCCAAACCTCCCCAAACGTCGGCAGGTCTCCGTTCCTCCTGCCGACGTTTGGGGAGGTTTGGGCACCTCCCCAAACCTCCCCAGGTCTCCGTTCCTCCGCGCAGACCTGCCGACGTTTGGGGAGGTTTGGGCGCCTCCCCAAACCTCCCCAGGTCTCCGTTCCTCCGCGCAGACCTGCCGACGTTTGGGGAGGTTTGGGCGCCTCCCCAAACCTCCCCAAACGTCGCCGGGTCTCTGTTCCTCTGCGCCCTGCCTGCCTGCTTCTTTCCACAGCGGAAAGAAGCAGGCAGGCAGGGTGCGGAGGAACGGAGACCCGGCGACGTTTGGGGAGGCGCCCAAACCTCCCCAAACGTCGGCAGGTGTCCGTTCCTCCGCGCCCTGCCTGCCTGCTTCTTTCCGCTGTGGAAGGAAGCAGGCAGGCAGGGCGCGGAGGAACGGACACCTGCCGACGTTTGGGGAGGTTTGGGCGCCTCCCCAAACCTCCCCAAACGTCGGCAGGTCTCCGTTCCTCCTGCCGATGTTTGGGGAGGTTTGGGCGCCTCCCCAAACCTCCCCAAACGTCGGCAGGTCTCCGTTCCTCCTGCCGACGTTTGGGGAGGTTTGGGCACCTCCCCAAACCTCCCCAGGTCTCCGTTCCTCCGCGCAGACCTGCCGACGTTTGGGGAGGTTTGGGCGCCTCCCCAAACCTCCCCAGGTCTCCGTTCCTCCGCGCAGACCTGCCGACGTTTGGGGAGGTTTGGGCGCCTCCCCAAACCTCCCCAAACGTCGGCAGGTCTCCGTTCCTCCTGCCGACGTTTGGGGAGGTTTGGGCGCCTCCCCAAACCTCCCCAGGTCTCCGTTCCTCCGCGCAGACCTGCCGACGTTTGGGGAGGTTTGGGCGCCTCCCCAAACCTCCCCAGGTCTCCGTTCCTCCGCGCAGACCTGCCGACATTTGGGGAGGTTTGGGCGCCTCCCCAAACCTCCCCAAACGTCGGCAGGTCTCCGTTCCTCCTGCCGACGTTTGGGGAGGTTGGGGCACCTCCCCAAACCTCCCCAGGTCTCCGTTCCTCCGCGCAGACCTGCCGACGTTTGGGGAGGTTTGGGCGCCTCCCCAAACCTCCCCAAACGTCGGCAGGTCTCCGTTCCTCCTGCCGACGTTTGGGGAGGTTTGGGCGCCTCCCCAAACCTCCCCAGGTCTCCGTTCCTCCGCGCAGACCTGCCGACGTTTGGGGAGGTTTGGGCGCCTCCCCAAACCTCCCCAAACGTCGGCAGGTCTCCGTTCCTCCGTGCCCTGCCTGCCTGCTTCTTTCCGCAGCGGAAAGAAGCAGGCAGGCAGGGCGCGGAGGAACGGAGACCTGCCGACGTTTGGGGAGGTTTGGGCGCCTCCCCAAACCTCCCCAAACGTCGGCAGGTCTCCGTTCCTCCTGCCGATGTTTGGGGAGGTTTGGGCGCCTCCCCAAACCTCCCCAAACGTCGGCAGGTCTCTGTTCCTCCTGCCGACGTTTGGGGAGGTTTGGGCACCTCCCCAAACCTCCCCAGGTCTCCGTTCCTCCGCGCAGACCTGCCGACGTTTGGGGAGGTTTGGGCGCCTCCCCAAACCTCCCCAGGTCTCCGTTCCTCCGCGCAGACCTGCCGACGTTTGGGGAGGTTTGGGCGCCTCCCCAAACCTCCCCAAACGTCGGCAGGTCTCCGTTCCTCCTGCCGACGTTTGGGGAGGTTTGGGCGCCTCCCCAAACGTCCCCAGGTCTCCGTTCCTCCGCGCAGACCTGCCGACGTTTGGGGAGGTTTGGGCGCCTCCCCAAACCTCCCCAGGTCTCCGTTCCTCCGCGCAGACCTGCCGACGTTTGGGGAGGTTTGGGCGCCTCCCCAAACCTCCCCAAACGTCGGCAGGTCTCCGTTCCTCCTGCCGACGTTTGGGGAGGTTTGGGCGCCTCCCCAAACCTCCCCAGGTCTCCGTTCCTCCGCGCAGACCTGCCGACGTTTGGGGAGGTTTGGGCGCCTCCCCAAACCTCCCCAGGTCTCCGTTCCTCCGCGCAGACCTGCCGACGTTTGGGGAGGTTTGGGCGCCTCCCCAAACCTCCCCAAACGTCGGCAGGTCTCCGTTCCTCCTGCCGACGTTTGGGGAGGTTTGGGCGCCTCCCCAAACCTCCCCAGGTCTCCGTTCCTCCGCGCAGACCTGCCGACGTTTGGGGAGGTTTGGGCGCCTCCCCAAACCTCCCCAAACGTCGCCGGGTCTCTGTTCCTCTGCGCCCTGCCTGCCTGCTTCTTTCCACAGCGGAAAGAAGCAGGCAGGCAGGGCGCGGAGGAACGGAGACCCGGCGACGTTTGGGGAGGTTTGGGGAGGCGCCCAAACCTCCCCAAACGTCGGCAGGTGTCCGTTCCTCCGCGCCCTGCCTGCCTGCTTCTTTCCGCTGTGGAAAGAAGCAGGCAGGCAGGGCGCGGAGGAACGGAGACCTGCCAACGTTTGGGGAGGTTTGGGCGCCTCCCCAAACCTCCCCAAACGTCGGCAGGTCTCCGTTCCTCCTGCCGATGTTTGGGGAGGTTTGGGTGCCTCCCCAAACCTCCCCAAACGTCGGCAGGTCTCCATTCCTCCTGCCGACGTTTGGGGAGGTTTGGGCACCTCCCCAAACCTCCCCAGGTCTCCGTTCCTCCGCGCAGACCTGCCGACGTTTGGGGAGGTTTGGGCGCCTACCCAAACCTCCCCAGGTCTCCGTTCCTCCGCGCAGACCTGCCGACGTTTGGGGAGGTTTGGGCGCCTCCCCAAACCTCCCCAAACGTCGGCAGGTCTCCGTTCCTCCTGCCGACGTTTGGGGAGGTTTGGGCGCCTCCCCAAACCTCCCCAGGTCTCCGTTCCTCCGCGCAGACCTGCCGACGTTTGGGGAGGTTTGGGCGCCTCCCCAAACATCCCCAGGTCTCCGTTCCTCCGCGCAGACCTGCCGACATTTGGGGAGGTTTGGGCGCCTCCCCAAACCTCCCCAAACGTCGGCAGGTCTCCGTTCCTCCTGCCGACGTTTGGGGAGGTTTGGGCACCTCCCCAAACCTCCCCAGGTCTCCGTTCCTCCGCGCAGACCTGCCGACGTTTGGGGAGGTTTGGGCGCCTCCCCAAACCTCCCCAAACGTCGGCAGGTCTCCGTTCCTCCTGCCGACGTTTGGGGAGGTTTGGGCGCCTCCCCAAACCTCCCCAGGTCTCCGTTCCTCCGCGCAGACCTGCCGACGTTTGGGGAGGTTTGGGCGCCTCCCCAAACCTCCCCAAACGTCGGCGGGTCTCTGTTCCTCTGCGCCCTGCCTGCCTGCTTCTTTCCACAGAGGAAAGAAGCAGGCAGGCAGGGCGCAGAGGAACGGAGACCCGGCGACGTTTGGGGAGGTTTGGGGAGGCGCCCAAACCTCCCCAAACGTCGGCAGGTGTCCGTTCCTCCGCGCCCTGCCTGCCTGCTTCTTTCCGCTGTGGAAAGAAGCAGGCAGGCAGGGCGCGGAGGAACGGAGACCCGGCGAGGTTTGGGGAGGCGCCCAAACCTCCCCAAACGTCGGCAGGTGTCCGTTCCTCCGCGCCCTGCCTGCCTGCTTCTTTCTGCTGTGGAAAGAAGCAGGCAGGCAGGGCGCGGAGGAACGGAGACCCGGCGACGTTTGGGGAGGTTTGGGGAGGCGCCCAAACCTCCCCAAACGTCGCCGGGTCTCCGTTCCTCCGCGCCCTGCCTGCCTGCTTCTTTCCGCTGCGGAAAGAAGCAGGCAGGCAGGGCGCAGAGGTCCGGAGACCTGCCGACGTTTGGGGAGGTTTGGGGAGGTGCGCGCGCACCTCCCCAAACCTCCCCAAACTTCGGCAGGTCTCCGGACGGCGGCGGCTTGGGAGAGGTGCGCGCGATCCTGGAAGCACCGAAGCAAGTCCTCGGTAAGCTCCGGGCGGTCACTTGCTTCGCGTCTCCTGAGGGAAGGGGGGGCGACTGGAGCGGGCGTGTTTCCTCGCCTGCTGGGCGCCGCGATTTGCCCGGGGAACGCGCGGGCCCCGAATGGCAGCGTGGAGCGAGGAAGCTGACAGCCAGGGCTTCCCCGAGAGCCGCGGCCACACAGGGTATTCCTGTGTATTCAGGCTTGCAAAATGGCGGATCGAGCCTCTGCTGGCGGCAGAGGCTTGCAGAACGGCGGATCGGCTTATACTCGAGTCAACAACTTTTTCCAGTTTTGGGGGGTGAAATTGGGGGTCTCGGCTTATACTCGAGTCGGCTTATACTCAAGTATATACGGTACTTGCTCCACAAGAGCACAAGATGTTAAATTCTGAATTATTTAGAAAGAAATGAACTACTAGTAACAATGACAAGCCGTCCTCCTTTTAACAACATTGAGACTGGAATTTTTGTGGATAGGCAAAGTGGTCTCATTAGGCAAAACATCACCTGACTGCATCACTTAGCAATCACAGTTCTAGTAGTCCCAGTTGTAGTCATTAGACGAGGACCTCAAGCTTGTGCCCTGTTGTGCTTTGCCTCCACTTCAACTCCTCTCCCATCTCTGCCCTTTAGTGCCTCAGCAGTAGCAGCAGGGGGAAGATTTATTTTTATTTATTTATTTATTTGTTTTTATAAACCGCCCTTCTCCCGAGGGACTCGGGGCGGTGTACAGAGTAAGGAAGGTATACAGATTGAACAATAAAAAACAATAGTAAAAACAAACTGGGACCCCAATTAAAGCTGTCAGGCCAGGCCGGACTGCTGGAACAGGAAGGTTTTTAAGTCGCGCCGGAAGGTGCGGAGGTCGGGGGCCATCCGGATTTCGGTTGGTAAGCTGTTCCAGAGGGCTGGCGCACCCACTGAGAGGACATTGGAGGGGGGGAGGGGGATTGCAGGGCAGCCAAAAGGGCAATGGTACGGGTGGGTGAAGTGCATGGCGCAGTGTAAATGCAGTTGCACTACCAAGCACCCAAAGTTTGATCATATGACTGTGGGGGCACTTCAGTGCCCATAGCCTAAAGGGCTGGTCATAACTACTACTCATTCAGTGCTGTTGTAACTTTAAATGGTTGCTGAATGAATGGTCATTAAGCAAGGACTACTTGCACCACCAATACAAATTAGGTTAGGTTTAGGGAAGGGGTCACTTCCTTGAATGAGGAAATGATCGACGATCTGTCTTCATTGCAATATTCTGGTTCAGGCTACCAAGATAGGTTGATGAGTAGAAGGGAAGGGTGGGATGAATAGTATGGACAGATTGAAATCACAAAGGGTATCAGACCATCACTAGGGGGGGGGGGAATGGAAGGACGAAGATTAGCACGTGTTCTGGAGAACAATAACAATAAAAGAAGGGGAATAGCATTTTGAATGGTAAAGAAAATGCATAACTAAAGTTGAAAGTGACGCAGTTTATAGCGCATAGGATCAATAAAAAGATTCTAAATTGAAGGGAGTGAAGAAGAAAGGAATAGATGTAGTGCAAATGGGGAGAAAATAGATTTGAAGCCTCAGTAGCCTATGAAATGCCTCAGAAAAAAAATTGATCTAAGGCTAATTTCTGACTCTTGCGACAGTGACGTTGCGTTGTTGGTCTTCGCAAAGTGCGTTCAGCGAACGTGCTTTCTGAAAATTAAAAGAAGCAGTAACGATACCAGTGACAACTTTGTTCAGTTTCGCTGTGTCTGAAGCAGGCCTCTACCCTGCCACTGATTTCATGTTCGCTTTCAGTTGCCCCAACTCCGTCTTGCTACGTTACAACCTGGAACCAGGATGGCTGCATCTCATGATGATTCCTTGTGACCTTTCTCTTTACTTGCCTCTCTTCTTTGGTTAGGCTGCCACCGTTTCCTGCTTCTTCCCATTCGTCCCCCACATTTGTACAGGCCGTAGGGCCAGTCACCTATCCACATTCATTAGTTTGCCTCCTGTAGATAGGTCGCCTCGGACAAGGGTTCCGGTTGGTGCGTTGACTTAAATCACCATTCAGTTATTTTTAAATGTCTTGACCGGTCCGAATTTGGAAATGCCAGTTGCAACGAGGCGGCTGCTAATTTCGTCGGCATGGTGGAATTGTCATTGTTGGCTAGTAGGGGGAGCGCCATAGATTTCAGAGGAACATTTTGTTTTGTTTACGTGTGTCTGGTTTGATTCATCACCCCTTATGGCTGCTTTGTTTTTAGGTCCGTCTAGAATGTCTCCAAAGTCTCAACGACCCAATCGAGGGGCTAAGAACATGTCTTCCCCAACCAGCCGATCCATGGAAGTCTCTGCTGCATCTCCTACAGGTAGAAGAAAGAATAAGCAGCAAATCTGATGTCTTTTTTTTTCTTCCTTTGTGAGGGCCTTGATTATTTTCCCCCCATCTATTAGCCCTCATCTAATGCATCTTTGCTGTTGCTGTATTGTATAGTGGGCCGCCTCTATGCTCCCCGTTCACCGAAGTCTGCCTCAACTGTTCCAGTCTCTTCCCAAGACCCCCCTGTGGGACCAGCTATCCCTATTGCTCCTGCATCGCCTTCCGAGTCAAGGACTACCCTGGAATCGAGTGCTTCCCCCACCCCACCTTCACCCAAAGTCCCAGCATCTATCCCAGTAGCTGCAGTTGAAGGTAGGTACTTAAACTGGGAGGTAAAGCAGGTCTTGTTGATTGCCAGTCAACAAAGAAGGAACTAAGGATGGACTTAAAACAAAGCAACCCATAGGTGTTAGCTGGCCAGAGAATCCCAGCTGTGCTGCACAAAAACCCTCAGTCAGCGTGTCGTACGATTTACAGGGTTTCTGAGAACATTGAGGACTTTGTTTAGATTTTTGAAACTTGCTGACTTTGGGAGGATTGCCGACTTGTAAACTTCTCTCGTGGTTTTTTTTCCTTCCTTCCTGTTTTTTACCCTAGTAAGAAAAAAAATTGAGATTTTACCATTTTTCAATAAACTTGATAGGTTTGATCAGCTGAAAACGTTTTTAAGAGAGTAGAACAAATTCTTGTCTGCCTGGAGGAGGAGAGTAGGGGATTTGAACAAATTGCGGGGCTCTTTGGGAAGTTGCCGTACTTTCCAGGTGCATTTCAAGCTTTTGTTCCTCTTTCCTTGCATACATTTTGCTTTCTAACCCTTTCCTTCCTCTTCTAGTTAAAGAGGTGCCTAGCTCTGCCACCAAAGAAGGCGGCAGGACTGTAGAAGTTATGGGGCCCTCAGATTTGGTCAAGCAGACTAGCAAAGGTTTGTTTCTTTTGTGTCTTTGAGCTTTTTCCTTATTACTCTAAAAGCCAGATTGGAGTTGCTTTGCATGTTTTATATATTTTGCACGTTGCTGTTTTTTTTTCAAAATTGTCAGCTAAGTCAGGCAGAGTCTACAGATAAGAAGGCAAATTCCTTGTGTGTACAATCACACTTGGCCAATAAAGAATTCCGTTCTATTCTAAAAGTAATGAACTAAATAGTAATTAATAAACTCAGAACTCGCTTAGATGACTTTGAGCCAGCTGCTTCATCTCAGCGTAACTCATAGGATTGTTCTGGGGATAAATGAAGGAAGACTTGATTACTCCCCAATAACATCACCTTGCTCATTCAGAAAAGTGGGCTATAAATACAAAATTGAATAATCACTGATAAGTAAAAAAAAATAAATCTTAACCTGGTGCGTATAATTTAGTTGGCCACCGAAACCAATGTCGTCTGGATTTATAGGAATGTAGCTCTCCTAATCCTCACCCAATTGTTCTCCTTTAATGTTAGAGAGTTCCAGGTTTGAGAAAGCTTAACAGAACTTGGAGATTGATACTAAAAAGCCCTTCAAGTTTTTGAGTTCTTAACTCTTCTGATTGTGACAATTGCGCTGCTCTAGGTCTCCAAAATGAACAGAAGAGGAATCAACTCGAGGAGTTGAGGAAGTTTGGAGCCCAGTTTAAGGTGAGCACATTCTTTTTAAAAGGTAAAGGTTCCCCCGCACATGTGTGCTAGTCGTTTCCGACTCTAGGGGCCGGTGCTCGTCTCTGTTTCAAAGCCGAAGAGCCAGCGTTTGTCCGAGGACGTCTCCGTGGTCATGTGGCCGGCATGACTAGACGCCAAAGGCGCACGGAACGCTGTTACCTTCCCACCGTAGTGGTCCCTATTTTTCTACTTGCATTTTTTACACGCTTTCGAACTGCTAGGTTGGCAGAAGCTGGGACGAGTAACAGGCGCTCACTGCTACGCGGCACTCGGGATTCGACCGCCCAAACCGCCGACCTTCTGATCGACAAGCTCAGCGTCCTAACCCACTGAGCCACCGCGTCCCCTACATTCTCTTTATTCCCCTTCATTTAAAAAGGGAGGATAAAAAAAAACATTGAGCACTTTTAAAATAGAAAAATAAAATAAAAGCAGTTTTTCTGATCACAGTTGCTTACCCCATTTCTCTTTCTAGTTACAGCCCAGCTCCTCTCCAGAGGCCACCCATGACCCCTTCCGGCCAAAAGAGTCCCTTGAAGGGAAAGGAAAAGACAAACTGCCAGAGGTGTTGGCTGGGGCAGGCAGCTCGTGCGAAGGGTCTGAAGAGTCTCCCAAGCCCAGCCTGGATTTCTGTGAAGGCAGCAGCAAGGAGGAGAAGGGATCCCCTGAGGGCATGGAGCGCCAGACCCAGACAGCCAGTCCTCTGGGTAAAGGGGAAGCAGAGGACAAGGAAGATGGTCCTGTCTCAGAGTGAGTCTTGGGGGGGAACCCCGGGGTACAGGTAGTCCTCGACGTGCGACCTCTCAGTTGAGCCCGAAATTTCTGTCATTAAGCAAAACGTTTCTTAAGCGGGTTTTGCTCCGTTTTGTGACCTTTCTTGCCCCAGTGGTTAAGCAAATCAATGCAGTTGTTCAGTTAGTTATTTATTTAGCGTATGGCTGGTCACACACAGAATTAAAAGCACTTCATATTTACAAGTTAGAACAGTTAAAACATTTTTTTTAAAAAAGAAGCAATTATAAAACCTAAGAGGAAAACAGAAATAACATTTCAGAGTTTAATGTTGAGTTTGGAGATCCAGTCAGTAGCTGCCGTTGTTATGCAGAGGAAATCCTTAAAATCTCCTGGGTATCTTCTATTAGTGCATTCCCTCACTATATGCTGGATACTCTGTCGGGGAGCCCCGCAGTTAGTTCAGTTAGTAATAACACTCGTTAAGTGATTCTGGTTTTCCCATTGACTTGGCTTTTGTCAGAAGGTCTCAAAAGGGGAACCCATGACCCCAGGACACTGCAACCGTCATAAATACGAGTCAGTTGCCAAGTGTCTGAATTTTGATCATGTGACCATGGGCAGGGCTTTTCAACCTTTTCACCCATTGTACCACCTTTAGGAAATGGCAACATCCGAATACCACCAGTCGCCTAGCAAGGTGTCAAAAACTTGACCAAAAAAAAAATAAAGGAAAAAAGTGATGAAGTACATGTAGTCCTCGACTTACAACAGTTCGCTTAGTGATTGTTGGAAGTTACAATGGCACCGGAAAAAGTGCCCCCCCAAGCCACAGCCGAGCAAGACACCTGCCTGCCCGCCCGGTGGCACTCTTTGAGGTTTTCATTGTTGTGAGCATTTCTGTTGAGGATTGGCAGCAGGGGTGGGGTGGGGGGGTGTTTGGTTTTTATTTCCCCCCTCTGCTGGGTGGTTGCAGCAGGTTTTGGTCATTTCACATGACCCTGGGACACTGTGACTGTCATAAATATGAATCAGTTGCCAAGTATCTGAATGTAAATCACAAGACTCTAATATTCCAGCTGATCAGTGTTTCTTCTGGGCTCAGCAGAAGCGCCAGGATCAGCGCCGAGCTCCAGCTGGAGCCTGGCACTGATCCTGGCGCTTCTGCTGAGCCCTGACAACCCCGAAGAAGCGCTGATCCTGGCATTTCTGCTGAGCCTTGACAGCCCTGTAGCTCCAGCCATCTCCCGCTCGGGCTTGTGTGGTGTTACCACCGGTTCAGCTCATTCCCCTCCCCTGCTACCACTTTTCTAGGAGGGTCGCGTACCACCTGCCAGGTGCCGTACCACTGGTTGAAAAGCCCTGACCGTCACTTTTTTTCAGTGCTGCTGTAACTTTGAACGGTCCGTCAATGAACTGTTATAAGTTGAGGACAACCTGTAGATAAGACTGCTGCATGTTTTATGTTCCTGTCTCATTTCCATTATACTCCCATCCAGGCAGGTGAAGAAATCAACATTGAATCCTAATGCAAAAGAATTCAACCCCTCAAAGACTCTTCTTTCTGTGGTGCGTAACTAGCTCTGGGACTAATGTGGGTTGATGGGGTGGGTTTTTTGAGGGGATGACAGCATGTTCAGTAATCTCATAGCTGCTTTCATCGTTAAATATCTAACCATTGCTGCCTTTTTTCCCCCCCCAGAACAAATCAACAAGTACGCCTACATCACCGGGGCCACGCACCCATTCTACACCCTCCATCCCGGTGATTACACCGGGGCAAAGTGGCATGTACAGCACACAATATATTTCTTACATCCCACAGATTCACATGAGCCCAGCTGTGCAGGTGAGGTGGGGAGAATGATACCTGAACGGTCCTATCTTTGCACTGCAAATTATTGCTTTCTTTACAAAGTGTTATCAGGCACGGTAGTAAGGATACCGTTAGAATTAATTATGTTTACTGCTATTCTCTGCAGACACCTCAGATGTACCCTTATCCTGTTTCCAATTCTGTGCCCGGACAGCAAGGGAAATACCGAGCTAAAGGTGAGGAGATTCTTGGCCGGAGGATCGTTGATCGTGGGAAATTTGCCTGGAAGGCTCAACTGTTCAGCCACTTGGAGGAGAGGAAAAAAAACAGAAAACCACGAGTATAAATGGCTTTTCTTAACCCATTTCTTTTTCCTGAACAGGGTCTCTACCTCCCCAGCGTTCAGACCAGCACCAGCCCACCTCAGCTCCTCCCATTATGCAAGCAGCAGCAGCAGCTGCGGGACCCCCTCTTGTAGCTGCAACTCCATACCCTTCGTACATCTCCTACAATCCCCAACAGTTCACAGGACAGCCTACTATGATGCAGCCCATGGCCCACTATCCCTCGCAGGTGGGGACAATAAATTTATTATTTATTTATTTATTTAATTTGTATACCGCCCTTCTCCCGAAGGACTCAGGGCGGTGAACAGGGCAATACATAATAAAAAACAAGATACAAAAATTAAAAGTAATTAAACAGCAATGCCCGTAAATAAATTAGTACACATTAAAAAGTTAAAACCGATTTATAAAACCCAACCCCATCCCATCAGGCCAGGCCAGCTTGTTCAAAAAGGTAGGTTTTGAGATCGCGCCGGAAGGAGCGGAGGTCAAATAATTCAAGGGAAAACAGATAGGTGTGTTTATCTGTTTTACTCATATTTTCTGTCTTTTTTTTTTCCTTCCCTCTAGCCTGTGTTTGCCCCCATGCTGCAGAGTAACTCCCGTATGATGACATCTGGCAGTCACCCTCAAGCTATCGTCTCATCATCTACTCCACAGTATCCTCCGACAGAACAGCCTACGCCCCCAACTCTTTATGGTACCTTTATTATTAGCTGAAGTCTGAGCTTTCTTTCTTTCTCCCCCCCCCCCATGTTGCCTTGTTGACTGCTGCTTGCTGCTTCTCTCCCCAGCCACAGTGCATCAATCGTATCCCCATCATGCCACACAGCTGCATCCGCATCAGCCTCAACCAGCTACCACACCCACGGGCAACCAGCAGCAAACACAACATGCCGCCCCCAGCCCTGTGCAGGTACTTGGAGGGAGGGGGAGGAACCAAGTATGGGGGTGACTGCATAGGAGACACTTAATGCTTGTCTTGGCACTCAACCCCCTGCTATTTGATTTTACATTTGAAGTTGGTCCTAGAGCACCACGACCCTTGAAGCTGTAGAAATTCTAGGTTGGCATGAAAAGGAATCTTGCTTTTAAAGTGATTATTCTGTCTATCTCAGTTCCTGAAACTGCTGTTACAGAATCGAAGCTCCAGGGACAAACTTACTAATCCTTGCATGCTTTCTTTGGGGGGGGGGGAATGCGATCTAGGAATTAAAACAAGACGCTGCCTTGCAATGACTTGATTTGGGTATTACTGTAAAACAAGTTTGGGAGGGGGAGTATTTTCTGCAAGGGAAATGCAGAACTGAGGACAGGTGGGTGGTTAGAACCTGTCCACCATAACTGACATGTAGTGGTGTTGTTGTTTTTTTACTTTCTCTGGAAACATGTTCAAAATGTGAATCCTTTAAATCTGTGACGGCATGATAAATTAATCGGAGGGTTATGTGTTATATGAAGAAGATCGGAGAACTGGAAGGCTAATTTAATAATAAAAAACCTGTAATTAAAAACAAAGTTAATAAAACCAGGAGTCATTTCCTATCCTTCCCACGGATAAAATGTTATGCTAACCTGAGTTTAAAATCTTGCTTTTCTCCTCTTGTGCTTTCTACTACAGCACCAAGCTGGACAACCACCTCACTTGGCCAGTGCTCAGCAGCAGCAGAACCTGTACCACGCTGCTACCCTGACAGCTACGCCACCCTCCATGACCCCGGGGCCCAGCGCTCAGTCTCCACAGAGCGGTTTCCCACAGCCAGCAGTTTATGCCATCCATGCCCATCAGCAGCTGCAGCACGGATACACCAACATGGCCCACGTCACTCAGGTGAATATGCCTGACTCTGGGGAGGGAAAAGGGGCAGCAGTCTTGACCATGGAAGGCATTTCTGTCCTCATAAATACTCAAGAGTGGTGTTGAACAACCCAGGAGATGGATATCACCAGTAAGATTTATTTATTTATTTATTTTTGCGGCAGTTGATGTATGAGAAAAATGGCAGGGTGATGATTTTTATCTACTTCAATACATACCGGGATTACTTGGGGGGAAAAAAACATTTAAAAATCAACAGGTTACTACATAAAAGGTTTCCCTGCACATGCGTGCTAGTCGTTTCCGACTCTAGGGGCCGGTGCTCATCTCCGTTTCAAAGCCGAAGAGCCAGCGCTTGTCCGAGGACGTCTCCGTGGTCATGTGGCCGGCATGACTAGACGCCAAAGGCGCACGGAACGCTGTTACTTTCCCACCATAGTGGTCCCTATTTTTCTACTTGCATTTTTTTTACGTGCTTTTGAACTGCTAGGTTGGCAGAAGCTGGGACGAGTAACAGGCGCTCACTCTGTTACGCGGCCCTCGGGATTCGACCCACCCAACTGCCGACCTTCTGATTGACAAGCTCAGCGTCCTAACCCACTGAGCCACCACGTCCCTTTTAGGATACTACATAAGTTCGAGCAAAGATTGTGTCGGTGTCAGCAAGAACAGCAATTGTTTCATGAATTATATTTGTTATTTAATAATGTTTCGTTATTAAATATTCTTTGAACAACGCTTGGAATTAGGTTAAGCGCCTTGTCTAAATTTCAGTTTAAATTTACATTTGAGTGGCATCAGTTGCTAAATATATGTTCCTTAATTAGTAAAAATGGCATTTTCTCTGCTGGCCTAATTAGTTGATAAATTGGGGTATCCTTTATTTAAATCTTCAAAACTATTTTTTGTCTACTGCAGGCCCATGTCCAGACTGGAATTGCAGCTGCCCCGCCACCTCACCCTGGAGCTCCCCAAGTCATGCTCTTGCATCCGTCACAGACTCATGGTGGACCCCCTCAAGGAGGTGTGCCCCAGAGTGGTGTGCCCACCCTTTCCGCCTCCACACCATCCCCCTACACATACATAGGGCACCACCAAGGTAAGACTTGTTATTTAAGAGCCTTGGTGGAGCAGTGGGCTAATGCTTCCTTAAGTAACACCAGCTGCCTGCAATTAGTGCAGGTTCGTATCCCACCAGGCTCAAGGTTGACTCAGCCTTCCATCCTTCCGAGGTAGGTAAAATGAGGACCCAGATTGTTGGGGGCAATTAAGCTGACTTTGTAATAATGCCGCTTGGGGTGTGTGTGAAAGCCCTAATAAGCAGGCATATACATAGAATGAAGGCTACTGCTAAGCTTGTAAGCCGCCCTGAGTCTTCGGAGAAGGGCAGGATATAAATGGAATTAAAATAAAATAAATAAATAAATTTAAAGCCAGGGGTGGGGAGAAGGTGGATTAAATAAGAAAGATGAGCCCTCTGATGTACCAAACATCCCCGTCTAGCGCAGGGGTAGGCAACTTTGGCTCTTTTATGACTCATGGACTTCAACAAGAGCCTTGGTGGAGCAGTGGGCTAATGCCTCCTTAAGTAACACCAGCTGCATGCAATTAGTGCAGGTTCGAGTCCCACCAGGCTCAAGGTTGACTCAGCCTTCCATCCTTCCGAGGTAGGTAAAATGAGGACCCAGATTGTTGGGGGCAATAAGCTGACTTTGTAAAAAAAATGCCGCTGGGGGGCGGGCGAAAGCCCTAATAAGCAGGCATATACATAGAATGAAGGCTATTGCTAAGCACATTGATTTGTGCTTTAAATTGTAAGCCGCCCTGAGTCTTCAGAGAAGGGCGGAATATAAAATGGGATTAAATTTAAATTTAAAACTCCCAGAATTCCTGAGTCAGCATAGCTGACTCAGGAATTCTGGGAGTTGAAGTCCATGAGTCATAAAAGAGCCGAGGTTGCCTACCCCTGGTCTAGCATGTCCATATGGGTGGAAATTAACAGATTTTTGTAGTCGGCATTTCTGATCAGATAAATTAACTACTCTGAAGAATTGAGTGAGCCTTGATGGCAATTGGGCAGGGCTTGTCCTGCGGATAACAGATAATGCTGTTTTGGACTCTGGTGTGCCTTGTGTGTTCCTCACTGCCTCTTTCTTCTCTTTCCAGTTCAGTCTCATCCCTCCCAGCAGCTACCATTCCACACCCCTGGGAATTGATGTCCACGTCCTCGTGACCTGAGACCCCAGCCAGCTATGGCTCTGTTGCTGACCCTCCCCCTCCCCCCAAGCCTGGGCCATCCCTTGTGCCCAAGGCAGAGGCCCCTGAAGGGATGCGGTCCGGCCCAGCCCCTCTTGGCAAGCACCTTCCGTTCCGTTGGTTTAGTGAAGCCTGCCCAGGGTACTGTTGACCAGCGGGATGGAGCAAGACCCCTTTCCATTGCCCAGAGGAGGGCAGGGTTTATTTTCTCTTATTTATAACTCCATTGGGGTTCCTAGAGCAAATGCCACTTTCCCACATTAACTTGACAAGGACATGACCATATGGACAAATCTTGACTTTTTATTAAGTAAAAAATATTTAAAAAGTTAAAAAAATAATAAAATTTTAAACTAACTAATGTTGGGCTTGGGGTGAATGTGTGGGAGGGCCAGTTTGTAAACAACAAACCTTAATTGTGGTTCTGCAGCATCAGAGAGGAAGACTTTGTGACCTGTCCAGCATACGTAGCTCAACCAGACTTGGAAGAACTGTTTTGGAATTCAGCATTATTGTCTTAACAGCGTTAATTTTCCTCTCTGAAAATAGTCATCAAGGGTTAGTAGTTTGAGTGACAGCGAAGCAAATCCTAAAGCAGTAGTTTTTAGTGCTGGGGTTATGCTGTGAATGCAGTACACACCAACTTAAAATTTTAATTGATGCTTTTATTTGGAATCAATGACACCATATTAAATTTAAGGACTTTGGGGATGAGCAGAAATGGTATATTTGTGCCATAATTCAACTTAGACTCTGTAGGAGTCTTAAGTTACTATTGTTTTTTCAAGTAGTTATAAAAAAACAAACCAAGGATGATGGTGTGACTGAGATGTTAAATCTTTATTAGCAGAGACCATTTTGAATCACTTAAAAGTCCGTTTTATGCCTCAGCAAGTCACCATCTGAGAATTCTTTTAAAATGAGCACAGGTTTAAGTTCACTGTTGTTGCTCTTCAATGAAATTGCAGTTTTCATTTGTCAACCTGTGTCATAGTCTTACTTTGATCCTGGCTAGTCAAATCAGAGGTATAAGGGATCTGGCATTGTATATAGGAATCTTAACAGCTGTAATCTGAACCAACAGTTGTGAAATGGTGAGTAAAGGAAAAGTCCTTATTTTAACAGGAAAAAAACACTATAGAAGATAACAATCTTTAGAATTAAGAATATTAGTCACTTCTCAACTATTATAATTCTGCTGGTCATATTTGTGAAACAGGTTGGCAATGCGTAATCAGGCTAAAACTTGTACATTAAATTTTATCAAAATGATGTTAGTGGTTCATGTAATCAGTTGCAAAAATAAGGCTGTCTGTGGTTGATAGTATTCAATATCTCTTTAAAAAAACAAACCTGTCAGTGCAGTTAAAATACTGCTGGAGAACATAAAAAGTGATGCATTTCACTTCTTCCAATGAGCACTTTCCAAATCACATTTCTTTTCCATCAAAGCAACAGTAATCATTTCCATGTCCACTTTTTTACACATGCAGATTTTTTTTTCTTATTTTCAGTATTTTGTGATTTCATTTTTCTTTCTATGTATACCAGCACAAAAACATAACAGATATGCTTCTGTGGGGTTCTCGGTGCTCCAAAATTGTGATATCTGATTGGGTAATGAAATGTCTGCAACAGCACAGAACACCCAAGAAGCTCAAGAGTTCAACCCCAAACTACATATATTATCTTCTGTTGGAAATGTGCTGCTTTTTAATGCTGATCTGTAATGGGTTAAGGTTGCATACCATGTTCCCCAGAAAGTAAGACTGGGTCTTATATTAATTTTTGCTCCAAAAGACGCATTTGGACTTATTTTCCAGTTAGTACCGTATTTTTCCAAATATAAGCCCTAAATGCGCCCATCTGGCTGGCTCTTAACTGGGGCTTATTTTCTAGTTAGGTCTTATTTTGGGGAAAACGGTAGCAAGCTTATGTACTTACGATGCAGATGTTTTGGAGCTTCAGCACACTTGCCTTGAGCTAGGGATGATTCTGGAGGGGGGAAAAGAAAAGCTAACACTCACTTTTTAATTGTTTTTATTTAAACAACTTTCATCCTTGCCCCTCCCACCCCTTGGTGGAACCCTCTTCTTTGAGCCAAGATTGCCACGTTCGTCTACTGTACAGACGTAAGATGCAGTGTCACCAGTTTTCTAGGAAGTATTCGTGTCCAATTCCAGCTGGTGCAACTTAATTATCCCAGCAATCCTCCCCTGGGGCTAGTGGCAGGATCTTTGTGACCACTCCAGTGCCCATGGTTCGAGATCCATCCCGTAGAGTGAACCGCTGTCCTTGCTCCAAGACCATGGGGTATTGCAGCACGAGCTTAAGGCAGACGTTTTCACCCGGCATCACCATTTCCTACAGCAATAGAAGAGGAAAGGTATGAAGAGATGGCAGCCTACGCGTAGGCACGTATTCGTCCACAAAACTGCAAGAAATGTGGCAATCTAGAAATACTGAAATAACACCAGTTACAAACCCCACTACTCGGCAGTGAATTAGTGTGTGGGGGGGAAGTGATACAAACCTTTCCCTCAGGTAATTCTATGCGACAAGTCATATTCCAGGTCAGCGAGAACATAATTGGCATGAACCTAGACACAAAAGATGATTGACGGCCACCTTCCTCCTTGGTCAGGATATAAACCTAGGAGAGCAAAGCAATTTATTTTTGCCTGTTTCAACTTTACAGGATAGGAGAGCAGGTGGGGGTACTAGCCTAGCATTCCCTAGTAGTGTTTTAAGATGTGCTCCAAAGTTTTATGGACATCTCTTATTTCCCAGCCCTCTACAGGATTATGAGGCAGCATCCTAGTATTCTACCTTCCCACACATCATTTCCCTCACTCACCTGAGCCTCAACCTTCTGATGTGGCTGGATGGAGCCGGGCTTACACATGACCAATCCCCGCCGTAGATCTTCTCGCTTCACAGACCGGATCAAAGCACCCAAATTGTCTCCAGCCTGTGCCTGGTCCAACTGTTTGTGGAACATCTCAACACCTGAAGCCAATTACACACACATTTCTGCAAGTGTTGTGTAGCCTCTCCAGTTCCACAAAACTATACTTTTTAAGAATTGCTTCAGACATAATTTCAAGTCATAATTGTTTAGAAACAATTGGACCAGTAACAATGAGAAAAGCTAAGCTAAAAACCACTGGAAGACCAAGCTTGCAAAAAAAAGGGGGAGGGAGGGAGGATTCTACTTACCAGTCACAACAGAACGTAAATGCGTTTTGTAACCCACAAATTCACAATCTTCCCCTTTCTTAAGAATACCACGTTCAAGGGTACCTGCTACAACAGTGCCCCGACCTAGAACAAATTTTAGCCAGTTTAAATAAGGTACAAAAAAAAGCTATCTTCTACTGTTAATGGATCCCCATCTTTGGATGTGTGGAGTATAATATAAACGTTTGGTACCTGGAATGGAGTAAGTACGCTCTATGGGAAGCAGAAAAGGTTGATCCAGGTCACGTTTTGGCACAGGGATGTATGTATCCACTGTCTCCAGAAGCTTTATGACAGAGTTCAATCCCAGTTCTGGATTTTGGTTCTACAAAAAAAAAACCCACAGGAATTACTAATACACCTTAATAAAGCGAGGAAATAAAAGGTGCAGAGTTCAAGCAACGTAACACTGACCTCTAAAGCGCATAGAGCAGACCCTATAATCACAGGAGCTGCTTCCCCATCGTAGCCCAGCTCTGTAAGTAGCTCACGGATCTCCAGCTCCACTAGTTCCAACATTTCTTTATCGTCAACTGCATCAGCTTTATTGATGTACACAACCACATGTTTCACTCCAATCTAGAATAGTGTGAGGGAATAAAAAAGATGTGAGGGAGGTCCCTTATTTTTCCCTTGCTTAAAGGGAAAATGGCTTAAATTTGCACTGTCTGAACAAATGTTATCAGATGATCACTAGCTGTGTTTTTTAGACCAGGGCTTTTCAACCTTTTCACCCATTGTACCACCTTTAGGAAATGGCAACATCCGAGTACCACCAGTCGCCTAGCAAGGTGTCAAAAACTTAGACAAAAAAAAAGGAAAAAAGTGAAGTACAGGTAGTCCTTGACTTACAACAGTTCACTTAGTGACTGTTCGAAGTTACAATGGCACTGAAAAAGTGCCCCCCAAGCCACAGACGAGCAAGACACCTGCCTGGCCGCCCGGCGGCGCTCTTCTTCCTGTCCGAGGTTTTCATTGTTGTGAGCATTTCTGTTGAGGATTGGCAGCGGGGGTGGGGTGGAGGGGGTGTTTGGTTTTTATTCCCCCCTCTCTGCTGGATGGTTGCAGCAGGTTTTGGTCACTTCACATGACCCTGGGACACTGGGGGAGGGATTGCGGTTTTGGTTGGATTTTGGGGGGTGTCCACCAACCGCTGTTCAGGCCAGGCTCGGGACAGATCGCGGTGGGAAGGGGCCTGGGTTGGGTGCCTCCGGGGCCCCGGAGTGGGGTGTGGGATTTTCTATCCCCACGACGTCTGGGAATGGCAGCAGGCGATTGTACAGAGGGCCGTATCGACATCCGGGAGCGTGTCCCCACTGTCTCCAAGCGGTGATGTGCTCCGACTCTCTGGTTTCGACCCGTGGTTCCGGGAACAAGGGTGAGCAGCCACCTGAGCTTAGGCTTGTGTATTTTAACGCCAGGGCCGTAGTTAATACGGCTCCTCTCATCCGAGATTTGGTTGAGGAGGAGCGTGCGGACCTGGCTTGCATTACGGAGACCTGGTTGGGCCCAGAGAGTGGTGTCCCTCTGACTGAACTCTGCTCTCCAGGTTTCCGGGTGCTCCACCGGCCTCGGGCTCAGGTTGTGAGGGAGACCTTATGTCCACGGGAGGCCACCGTTCTCCAGATATCCGGGTGTGTCACTCCTCCTGAGATGTGGCCCTAGGGCTCAGTTGGGCTTGCTGCTGGTGTACCTTTCGCCCAGTTGCGTAGCAGCAGCCCTGCCTGAACTTCTCAATATCCTCTCGGGGTTGGTGATTGAGTTCCCCAAACTTATGATTTTGGGGGACTTTAATCTGCTATCCCTGGGGGGATCATCAGAGTTGGCTTGGGAGTTCATGGCTTCCATGACAGCCATGCACCTGATGCAAGTAATTCAGGGCCCGACTCATGGCGGGGGGCACACGCTCGATTTTGTTTTTCTATCTGGACGGTGGTTAGATGATCTGGATGGGGGTTCTCCAATTATTATGCCCCTGTCATGGACCGATCATCATCTCCTGCGGCTGGCCTTCCGTTTCGCCGCGCCCCCCCCCCGTCGCTGGGCCATGGAACCGACCAGATGGTTCCGCCCCAGGCGCCTAATGGTCCCTGAGCGGTTTCAGGTGGCGCTTGGGTCCCCGCCTGCTGCCTTTGCTCACAGCCCGGCCGATGCCTTGGTGGAAGCCTGGGAAAGGGCAGCCACGGAGGCACTCGACTGCGTTGTACCCATGCGGCCCCTGACCCGGCACAGATCCCAGTGGGCTCCATGGTTTTCTGTTGAGCTCCGGGAGATGAAGCGTCGGAGACGGGGCCTAGAGAGTTGTTGGAGATCCAGCCGGTCTGAATCCAACCGATTGCGACTAAGGTCTTCTACGAGGTCTTATCTCGCGGCGATGAGGGCGGCAAAGTCTAATTATTTTGCTGCCCTCATCGCGTCCGCAGATAATCGCCCGGCCGCCCTGTTCAGGGTGACCCGCTCCCTCCTTAATCAGGTGAGGGAGGAGCCCTTGCAGGGTCATGCCGAGGAGTTTAGTCAACATCTGGCGGACAAAATCGCTCGGATTCGGGCTGGTCTGGACTCCGACTGGGCAGTCTGACGGAGGTGACACGAGCAGTCTTGGTGATGTTATCTGGAAAGAGTTCGACCCTGTGACTCCGGAAGATGTGGACAGGATCATGGGGAAGCTGAGCTCCACCACGTGTTTATTGGACCCGTGCCCCTCCTGGCTGGTCTATGTGGCTCGGGAGGGGACACGAGGCTGGCTCCAGGCAGTGATAACTGCTTCTTTGAATGAGGATAGCTTTCCTGCCGCCTTGAAGGAGGCGGTGGTGAGGCCCCTCCTCAAGAAGCCTGCCCTGGACCCGGCTATTTTGAACAACTATCATCCGGTCTCCAACCTTCACTTTCTTGCGAAGGTTGTTGAGAGCGTGGTGGCACATCAGCTCCCTCTGTTCCTGGAGGAAGCTGATTATCTGGACCTGTACCAATTGGGCTTTAGGCCCGGGTACAGCATGGAGACGGCATTGGTCGCGCTAGTGAATGATCTCTGGCGGGCTCGGGACAGGGGTTGCTCCTCTGTCCTAGTCCTATTAGACCTCTCAGCGGCTTTCGATACCATCGAACATGGTATCTTACTGCGGCGTCTCAGGGGGTTGGGAGTGGGGGGCACTGTTCTCCAGTGGTTCTCCTACCTCCTGGGACGTTCACAGTCGGTGCTGACAGGAGGGCAGAGGTCGGCCTCGAGGCCTCTCGTTTGTGGAGTTCCTCAGGGGTCGGTCCTCTCACCTCTCCTGTTCAACATCTATATGAAGCCGCTGGGTGAGATCATTCATGGTTTTGGAGTGGGGTATCATCAGTACACTGATGATACCCAGCTTTTCATCTCTACCCCAAACCACCCCAGTGATGCCCTCGATGTGATGTCCCGTTGCCTAGAGGTGGTTCAGGTCTGGATGGGGAGGAACAGGCTTCGGCTCAATCCCGACAAGACCGAGTGGTTGTACGTTCCGGCATCTTGGGAAATTCAGTCCATTCCATCTTTAACCATGGGGGGGTGAGGTGTTACCCTCCGTAGATAGGGCTCACAACTTGGGTGTCCTCCTGGACTCACAGCTCAGTTTGGAAGACTATGTAGGAGCTGTGACCAGGGGGGCTTTTGCCCAGGTTCGCCTGGTGCGCCAGTTGCGACCCTATCTGGACCGGAATGCCCTGCGTACAGTCACTCATGCGCTTGTGACCTCTCGTATAGACTACTGCAATGCTCTGTACATGGGGCTGCCCTTGAGGACCACTCGGAGGCTTCAGCTGGTGCAGAATGCGGCCGCGCGAGTTGTGATGGGGGTCTCCCGATAACACCTCTTCTCCGCTAGCTGCATTGGCTTCCAGTTGCCCTCCAGGTGAGATTCAAGGTGCTGGTGATTACCTATAAAGCCCTAAATGGCATGGGTCCAGACTACTTACGGGAGCACCTGCTGCCGGCATCATCTTCCCTTCGTCCTGTGCGCTCCCACAGAGAGGGCCTCCTCAGGGTGCCGTCGGTCAGAGAGTGTCGGCTTGCGGCCCCCAGGGGGAGAGCATTCTCTGTGGGCGCGCCAGCCCTTTGGAATCAATTACTGGTTGAGCTCCGGATGGCTCCCGACCGTTGCTCTTTCCGCCGTGATCTGAAAACCTATTTATTTGAACAGGCCGGCCTGGTTTAAGGGTTTGGGGTATTTTTAATTATTTATTGTTAGGGCTTAATTAATTTAACCTTACTTTTAACTTTTGTATGTAATGCTTTTATTGCCCTGTACACCGCCCCGAGTCCTTCGGGAGAAGGGTGGTATAGAAATGCAATTAAATAAATAAATATGAATCAGTTGCCAAGCATCTGAATGTAAATCACAAGACCCCAATATTCCAGCTGATCAGTGTTTCTTCTGGGCTCAGCAGAAGCGCCAGGATCAGCGCCGAGCTCCAGCTGGAACCTGGCACTGATCCTGGCACTTCCGCTGAGCCCTGACAACCCTGTAGCTCCAGCCATCTCCCGCTCAGACTTGTGTGGTGGTACCACTGGTTCAGCTCATTCCCCTCCCCCACTACCACTTTTCTAGGAGGGTCGCGAACCACCTGCCAGATGCCAATGTACCACTGGTTGAAAAGCCCTGTTTTAGACAACCAACCTGTTTAGCGAGCAGAAGGTGCTCTCTAGTCTGTGGCATTTGTCCATCTGTTGCAGCCACCACCAGGATGCAGCCATCTAGTGGTGCTGTTCCAATGATCATGTTCTATAGAGAAAAGAATGGGAAATGTGTCAGTTTCCAACATTTTACTAAGCTTAGATTACTGTGGTTGGCACAAAAAATATCTCAAACGGGAAAGATACTTTTTTTTGGGGGGGGGGTTCTTAAATTGTCCATTTATTTAAATATATCTTGCAAGTGCAATCACTGAGTACCTTCTGCCAGAGATTCTAAAATAGGAACACTGCAGTTCTTAAAAGATTTCTTGGCATCCTAGTTCCCCATGCCTACCTTGATGTAATCAGCATGCCCAGGACAATCTGTGTGACCATAATGGCGGTTGGCTGTTGAATATTCTACATGGGAGGCATTAATTGTAATTCCCCGGGCCTTCTCTTCTGGTGCATTATCAATATCTTCATATTTCTTGTACTGGGCACTTCCAGTCTCTGAAAGAACTGGAAGGAAAAAAAATGTGAACATGGCATCGCGTGTTTTTAAACTGAAAGATATGTAGGGCTGTTGCTATTCTTTGTCTGAGGGGAGAAGTCGGCCAAGCAATGCTTAAAGGCCCTTTTATTTTCTGAACTGTTGAATTAGCAAAAAGGACTTCTACGCATCTCAGCCTTTTTTCCCTTATGTGATTATAAGAAGTACGAATAGAGAGAAAACAGCATCAAAGTCTTCCTTGCAGTTGATAAAAATGGGGGAGAAGCACATGGTGTTTAATTCTTCACCTGAGCTTCAAGTAAGGAGAAAGCATTAAGTCTACCATGGGCGACTTTGAAACAACATTATGCTTGAAGTGATCTGAAACCCTCTGGAAGACTCCTGCAGTCTAACAGAGCCTTAACATCTTCAAATAAGTTGTGATAGTTATCAATTAAGATTCTTATTAAAGGGTAACATTTTTATTCTCAATAGAAAGGCTGAAGCAGATTTTAGATGTGAATGCTGACTAAAAAAAGTCAGAGAGCCCAACTCAAAAAAAACTATCCCTGGGAATTTTTTTAATATCAAGCTTTAATTTTACACCATCCTGTTTACCTACAGCTCTGGATCAACCTAGTCAATTGCTCCAATACTTTACTAGTGGTTCTTTAAATCAATGGCCCTCTAGCAAATAAAAAGGGTGTCTTTATTTGGTCTCCCTTTAACAAACTGCCCTCATCTTTCCCCAACTCTCACTTTTAGTGATGGCTGCTGTTAATGTGGTCTTGCCGTGATCCACATGCCCAATTGTTCCAATGTTTACATGTGGTTTGTCCCTTACAAATACTTTTTTTGCTTCAACTGCAAAACATCGAATTGGGAATTCTTGTCCACAGAAGCTTGTGCAATGTACCGGTGGCTGCAATAAGACAAGTAGCAATATTAAAATCTCTATGAATTTCTGTCTCTAATTTGTATCAACCCAGTATTTTTTCTTTTCCACTCCCCGATGTAAAATGTTTCTTACCTTGGATAGTACATTTTGCAAGTACTGAGACAGGCAACCACGTAGCCCTACAAGACACAAATGCAATGATTGTAATAGGAATCTCAGTAGCTTACGATATTCTGCTTTTATGCACCACACTGCTTCCCATTCAAACATCCAATTGTACTTCACATGGCCCACTGAAATTGTTATACTTCCAACCAAACTGTCTTTGGACATTCTTGTGGTCAGTTCCATTCGTTTCCTTTTTGTATCATTACATACAACCCTCAGTATAAGCATTTAACAATAACAAAAACCATATATACTCAGAACTTCATGTAACTTGAAAGGCATATCTATTAGGGCATAACATTGCCATGAAGCAAGTAAGTATAGATTCCACAAAAATATAGCATATTTAAAACCAGCTTAGTTTGTATTTTCTCCTTTCATCTTCTCTACATTAAACACATTTGGCTCTCTTAATGGTTTATTTTGTGATAATATGAGATATTGGAAGTGGCAGAAATTCATTCATAATTGGCAATTAATAAGCCAAAAATGAGCACACAAAACTTCAGAACTGTTTATCTATAGCAGAAACTTTTCCAAAAGGAATTTGTTATACAGCAAGAAGGAACACAAAATTACTGAAATGTCCCTCAGGAGAAGGAAACAATTTTTTTTTGGGGGGGGGGGGAAATCAATTTATCTTTCCCATAAATATTACTTTGGCCACCTAATGAGAAGGAAGGACTCACTGGAGAAGAGCCTAATGCTGGGAAAGATTGAGGGCAAGAGAAGAATGAGGTGGCTGGATGGAGTCACTGAAGCAGTAGGCATGAGCTTAAAGGGACTCCAGAAGATGGTAGAGGACAGGAAGGCCTGGAGGAACGTTGTCCATAGGGTTGCGATGGGTCGGACACGACTTCGCAACTAACAACAACAAAATATTGCTAGATTCCAAATCATGTTAACAATGGTCCTCTAGCAGAAATGTGTAGATTGAAGTGTGTACGTATATATTTACATATACACACATATACACATGTACATATATATGTACATAAGAACATTTATGTCATCTTTCATTGTGAACACATTGGCACACATTAAAAAATGAAATTCTGGTGCAGGCATATATGCCCATACATACATATGCGGTGTGTGTGTGTGTGTGTCTACACACACAGAGAGAAATATATAAATATTTTGTGCCACTCATATTTGCAAAAAGACTCAAAATCGGCTTCACATTAAAATCCAAAGTATACAAATATTTTTTTTAAAAAAAATCATTAAATCCTGAGACAAGAAGCGAAAGGCAAGATCGATATGATGGTAGCCTATTGTTCTTGATCAAATAGCAGTTTAACAAACTGCAGCGACGCCTCGCCCAGCCCCGGTCATTGTAGTGATCCCCGCAACCCGGATTCTCCCACGTGTTTAGAAACGATGCTTTACGCAAACATATTAACAGGACAAAGAAGACATTTCATGCGCGCGGGGAGGGGGTTGTTTCTCTCCCTTCCCCTCGGATCTTTAGCATCCTCTCTGTACCCCAGAACTGAAGACCAGGTCAAGGCACAAAAAGGTCAGGCATTTTCTGGACAGAAGCCACGAAGGATAGAAAAACTTCGGGCCGCCTCCCATCTGGCGGTCGTGCTTCCTTCCTCCCGCGCATCTCCCTCCCCCCCCCCCGCACCGGGTCCTCCTCTCAATGTAGACTAACCGCTACCGCCGCACAGCCGCCCTCGCGCCAGCATCAGAGCAGAGGCCGCCATCTTCCCTTCCTTTTGCCGGAAGTATCGTCATCAGCCGCTCTCCTGACCCGCAGAGTAACCCGTAAGGAGATGGGAGAGAAATGGCACGCGCCAGATCTAACTTCCGCTACATTTTTTTTTAAAAAAGGCGCTAATTTTAACTGAGGATCGCTTTCCGCCGCGCAGCCGGCTTAGATTAAGTTATCCTGCGTACTGTTTGTTTTAGAGCAGAGGTCTTCAAACTCGGCCCTTTTATGACTCATGGACTTCAACTCCCAGAATTTCTCAGCCAGGCATGCTGGCTGAGGAATTCTGGGAGTTGAAGTCCATGAGTCATAAAAGGGCCGAGTTTGAAGACCCGAGGCTTAACTTCCAATTTACTTTTTAATGCTGTTTTGAGCGGCGAAGGAAAGACTCCCCCCCCCTTTTTTTTAACCAGTCGGTAGGTAGAAAGACCAGAACATTTGTCATGGTTGTATTATTGGAGGAAGAACCTAGGGAGCTCTTGTTTCAACTCCCATCTTCTGCCATTGAAGTTTAAGACTACTGAATCTCACTTCAGCCTGCCACACAGGGCTGTTGTGGAGAGGCAAGGTATTTAAAAATTAAGTTTATTGAATTTATATACCGCCCTTTTCCCGTAGGACTCAGGGCGGTTTACAAAGTTTACAAAAATGGCATCTGTCCTTGTAGAAAATGGGGAAAAGTCAATATTTCAGTTGAGTTGTGATTAAGTAGCATGCTCTGGAAGCCAGCCCTATGAAAAATAGTTAAAATAACTGAATATGTTTAATCTAAAAGCAATGTTTCTGAAACCTGGCAGTTTTAATGCGTGTAGATTTCAGTTCCCAAAATTCTCCAATCTCTTAAACAGGGCATGACTACAAGTTATGGGTGAAAATTGCTGGCAAGTAGATGTAGGCTAAATATACTGCTCAAAAAAATAAAGGGAACACAAGATAAGACATCCTATTAAATACAGTACATTGTGTTGCTTAAGTGTTCCCTTTATTTTTTTGAGCAGTATATATTAAGATTTTATTTTTTTAGCAACAAGAGATAGGCAGTGTGAATATTTTGGCTGTGTATTTATTTAGCGTATGGCTGGTCACACACAGAATTAAAAGCACGTCATATTTACAAGTTAGAACAGTTAAAACATTTTTTTAAAAAGAAGCAATTATAAAACCTAAGAGGAAAACAGAAATAACATTTCAGAGTTTAATGTTGAGTTTGGAGATCCAGTCAGTAGCTGCCGTTGTTATGCAGAGGAAGTCCTTAAAATGTCCTGGGTATCTTCTATTAGTGCATTCCCTCACTATATGTTGGATAGTCTGTCAGGGAGCCCCGCAATCACATTGTGCTGAAGGTGTATTTCCCCATTTATACAGAGAATCGGCACACACCCCATGAGTCATTCTAATTCTATTGTATGTCACCCATATGTGTCGGGGTAGATTAAATCCTGGAGGTATACTATTAGGATTAATATGCTCAGAAATATCTTGGGAGGTATAGCTACTCCATGCTTCCATTTTTGTATAGTGCTCTGATGTTCGGCCACCAGCTTAAGTGCTGTGAGGAGTGGTGGATTTCTTGACTTTAATCGACATCTTAAGAGATCAGAGGTATAGGCATGAATGGGTAGAGAGGAGTTTAGCAGCATCTTACTATACTCCCGAATGAGAGCTTCTTGTTGTCGTAAGTGCAGGGGAAGTATGTGGCTAAGAACTGGTAGCCAGTGAATAGGTGTAGATTTTATGCACCCAGTAATTTGGCTGTGGTTCTGCAAGTTTATTTCAATATAATTTCTGAATGTTTCATTACCAAACTAGGTAACATCAGCTGGATTTTGATGTTACCTAGTTTGGTAATGAAACATTCAGAAACTATATTGAAACAAGCTTGGAGAACACACCACAGCCAAAATCTAAAACCTGAGCTACAAGTATTTTCTATTATTTCAGAGTATGAATATATCACACTGGAATATTTAACTAGTTCAGCCTTTCTGAATGTGGCACTTTCCAGATGTAGTGAGACTGCAGTTCCCTCAGTCACGCATGGGAAGAGGACACTGGAAAGTCTGGGAGTTTAAAGAAAACTAGAATCCTGCACATTCCAGTATTGCAGAATATGCACTCATCAGAAGATTGGACAAGATGACCGTCAGGAACCCATTCAGGTTAATGATTCTTTCCTCATGCTAAATTATAAATTACAGTGATACCTGCTATTTAAGTCAGTTTAGTATAGTGAAGGAAATCTATGACATGCATGTCAAAAGTGATGTCACAATGTTTTGGCACACCAACATCCAACAACCATTCTCAAAAGCACATCTAAGCCTTGTGTGATTTTTGGAGGCTGTGGAGAATGGGATGTGCTCTTACACAGTCTTAAGACCCTCCAAAAGCTGTGTGAGAGGGCCATGCTTCTGAGGCCTCTGGAGCTTCCAAAAACCATGTGAGAACAGGATGTGGTTTCACATAGTTTTTGAAGGATGCAGAGGCCACAAAAGAGCATTCTCCAAAGGCACTTCAAAAATAAAAGGCCTACTGCGACCTGGAGCAGCCTTAGATAAGCTCTAGGAACTTGTCAATGGAAAGAATACCGCAAAAGAACACTTGAAGGTAAGTGGTGCACAGCAGAAACTGGGAAGCATTGGGCTGCAGGGTTGATCACTTTTCCTCAAGGCTCGCACAGCTTGGTGAATGATGTGAGGTGGCCTTTCTGAGTGGCAGAGATGGCACTAAGGCTGAAGTCAACACCCGGTCTCTGCTTCAGGTGAAGCCACCGTTCAAGGTGGCCTAAATAATAATAAAGTTGGAAGGGACCTTGGGGGTCATCTAGTCCAACCCCCTGCTCAGCCATGAAACCCTATACCATTTCAGACAAATGGCTGTCCAGTCTCTTCTTAAAAACTTCCAGTGTTGGACCATTCACAGCTTCTGGAGGCAGGTTGTTCCACTGATTTAATTGTTCTAATTGTCAGGAAATTTCTCCTTAGTTCTAGGTTGTTCTAGATGGTGTGTGTGTGTTAGTGAAGTGCTGCTCTTTTGTTGGGGGTGGAGTGATGTTCCAGTAGAGTCAACTTAGGCATTTTCTGAATTTTGAGGCAGCAAGATGAGGGGCAAACAAATTTAATAAATACATTATTTATTCTAGCACCAGGCTAGAAACCAGGAAACTGTGAGTTCTAGTCCCACCTTAGGCATCAAAGCCAGCTGGGTGACTTGGGGTTGGTTAGTCTCTCAATCCAAGTTCACCTCCCTGGGTTGTTTTGAGGAAAATAGGAGACAGGAGTATTCGATATGTTTGCTGACTGAGTTATTTATAAAATAATAAAGATGGGTTAAAAAAATACAACAAGATTCTAGCAGCACTTTCTGGTAAGTTTCCTGCATAACATGATGTTCATGTATCCGCTGTGTAGTTTATTATGACTTCAAGGAAACTGACTTTTTGTAGAAAGGTCAAGGCTGAAACTGATGGCAAGGTGGAATTTATTGAGGTCACGATGGGATTTGATGATTCTTTTCTATAGATCCAGAAAATGAAAAATATTAATTTCATTTTCTGGACCTATTATACAGCAGTGTGAATAGAATAGAATAGATGTCAGTCACCTGCTATAAACTTTTACCAAAGAAAAACCCTAGAAAAAGATAACATTTTATTTCAATTTGCTCAAGCACAGATATTTAGGCTTGATACTGTATAAGGCAGGAATCTCCAACCTCATTAGGCAAGTGGGGTATGTTGTGAACATATTATGAGTACTCATAATGGCTACTGAAGGAACTTACATTCATAACAGTTTAATAATAATAATAGTAATAATAATAAAGTTGGAAGGGACCTTGGAGGTCATCTAGTCCAACCCCCTGCTCAGGCAGAAAACTCTATACCATTTCAAACAAATGGCTGTCCAGTCTCTTCTTAAAAACTTCCAGTGTTGGAGCATTCACAGCTTCTGGAGGCAGGTTGTTCCACTGGTTAATTGTTCTCACTGTCAGGAAGTTTCTCCTTAGTTCTAGGTTGCTTCTCTCTTTGATTAGTTTCCATCCATTATAAAACATTTGAGTTGCTAGAATGCTATATGCCAGCCACCTGATCTCCCCTGTTCTTTTCTGACCAGCTGACCTACTTCCTAACAAACATTGGGTTACATGTTTACTTTGTTTTATTTACAATATTTATTGAAGTTATATGGTACTTGGTTGTAATTGTACAGTGGCTCACAACCATATAAACCAGATTACAATCACTAATAGTATCAACATCTGTTTCTCAGTCTTGATGCTGTAAATGCAAGCTGTCCAGAGTTGCCTTGCAGCGAGATGGGTGGCAAAGAAATTTAATAAATTTCTTGTTTTATTTTATTTATTTTTTTACAAAAAGTCTGGTAAAAACCCTGGGAAGTATCTGTAACTATGCTAGCATCTAGATGTGCCATATTAAACACATCAGTTCTAAACTTAGTGGCACAAGAGAGATCCTGATTCAAGTCTACTTAGCACTGGAAATTTGAAGGGGTGATTTCCGATGAGTCACTCTTTTAGTCCAACCTGCCCCGCAGAGTTGGGGAAGAATGGAAAAGGGAATGCAATATACAGTCCTAAAGCTCTTCGAACACAGGTAGTCCTCAACTTATGAGCACAAGTGAGCCCAACATTTCTGTTGCTAAGTGAGACAGCTGTTAAGTGAGTTTTGCCCAATTCACTTCCTACAGTTAAGTGAATCACTGCAGTTAAGTTAGGAACACGGTTGTTAAGTGAATCTGACTTCCCCATTGACTGCGTGTCAGCAAAAGCTGATCACGTGACCCCAGGACACTGTAACCATCATAAATACATGCCAGTGATCAAGCGTCCAAATTTTAATCACATGATCATGCAACTGTCGTAAGTGTGAAAAATGGTCATAAGTCACTTTTTTCAGTGTTGTAACTTGAAATGGTCACTAAACGACTGTTGTAAGTCGAGGACTACCTGTAAAGGCAGGGTATAAATCTAACCAATAAAATTGTACATATATTCCCCACATTCTTGATTTTTTAAATTTAAATTCCGACGTCTCCAGGAACTATGTCTTCTGAATCCCAAGGTAAACTAAACTGGGAAAGATTGCAGTAGGACATAGGCAGTGAACTTGAACCTTGTGTATTGATCATGATTTATTTATTTTTTTGATACAAGAGCATTGCTTTTTAATTGTTAATTTTGCAATGAATTCTTAGTCTCTTTTTTACTAGGATAGAAGGATTCCCCCCCCCCATATCTCTGAGAATTAATGGACCTATGGCTCCTTTCCATCACACTGTTGAATAAGTGATAAAATTTTGATGCAGAAAAAAATACCGTGAGAAGAACTGGCCAGCTGAGTGATCTTGGGCTGGTCACTTTCTTTCAACTCTAGGAAGGAGACAGTGGTAAATCACTTCTGAAAAATCTTGCCAAGAAGACTGCAGGGATTTATTTGTCCAGGCAGTCTGTGAAAATTGGACATGACTGAGCGGAAGAATTTTTAAATTATTATTAAGAAAAAAATTTTTTACACAGCATTAAACCACTACAAAAAAGAAGAAAAAGGTATGAAAGAGTAAAAAAGTGAAAGATAGGAAAAGGAATAGAAAACTCTAAAGAAGTGATTTCCGACCTTCTTTGCAGCAGTTGCAAACAAATTTACCATTTCCACCAAGCCAAATTGCATTTCAAGGTTCCCTTCTTCTCATAAACAGCTCTTTTTAAACAGTAAAGCTAACTAAATTTAACCTTCTTTTTTATCTGTATCTGCATTGATCTTCAATTTTTGAAATTCATTCTTTCTTCCAAATTCAGCCATTTTTCCTCTGTGATCCGGAGTGCACATGGGCAATCTCTCTTTGGCTTGTTCTTGTCCAGAAAAGCTCTGCAGGGTTGTTGTCTCCATGCTTTCAAAGATGCATCAATCTGCCATTTTACTCACCCACGGGTCCCTGATAAACTGACCATTTTCAAGGAGATAGTAATTAGAAGTACCTGAAGCCTGAGTCAAACTTGAGCTAGGAACTAGCTAGTTGTGACTTCACACAAGTTGATGCCACAGGTTTTTTTGGTGGGAATTGTGTTTGGTTCTATACATCAGACTATAAACAATGTTGCTTGTTTGGCTTTGACATGGATATGGGGGCTATAACCACTACGGTTTATTCAGCAGTCTATAATTTGGTGCAAAGGTTGAAGCCAAGCTATGTGACAGAGAGATTGTTAGGACCTCTGGAAAGAAGACAAAAGGAAGGCGGCAAGAAACAGCCACCACAGAAGCCCTTTCAGCTGGATTCTTTCCATCTGCCTTGTACAAAAGAGCTAGAATAACATAGATGCAAAATAATATTTATTATAAATGTTAAAATTGCTTGCAAGCTGCAATTTTATCTTGAAAAGTGGAGGGTGTCACTATTCATAATGTTTGTTTTGAGTAGGCTACTTTGGTGCATTTTTGTTATTGTCATAATACTTGGTGGTACCCCCACCTCAAGCTTAATTAATTGACTTTGAAAGGGAGAAGCAAAGGCTAAGAAGGTTATAAAAAAGTCTTATTTATTGTTCTCTGGAGGCTCCAGTGTCCGGACAAGGGTTGGGGGGAGTAACAAAAGAACCCAGCCATCCCTACCTCCAGAGTTCTGGTACTCCTATCCATGCAGAGAGAAGACCTGGAGAGGCTCTGGAAGAGCAATTTGACCCTTTGGTACCTGCAAAGTCATGATTTCCCTGAGGTTCCTGGAGTGTCAGGGATGGGAACACAGAGGCCCAATTTCCTCATCCTCAGTCTAAGCCTCTGGCCTCCCTGGTAGTCCACTGGCTTCTGTCACATCAGGCTGCATCTAAAAGTATTAAAAGAAGGAAGATGACCGAGTCCCACGAACATCATTCACAACCCCCAAAGTACATGAGATGGCCAGAAGGACTCAGGTGCGCAAATAAAAGTGACAGGTACCATCCACACTTGTCAGCTTAAACAGGAGGTCCACCCACACAAATATGCCCAATCCCCAAAGCTAACAATTATAATTATCATAATTGAGTGCTGCTTGCGGCTGTTGGGACAAAGGCAAGTGCCTGCCTGTTTCTTACGTTAACTTTTTGAATATAATTTTTTATTATTATTATTAAGACAATGCCTTCCATCTGAACGAGGCTTTGCCTTCAGATTGGAACGCTGTGAGAAAGGGCAATACTAGCCCTGCACTGTGTCTCTGCTTTGCCTACATCCTTTCACATTTTTCTTCTCAAACATCGAGAGTTAAAACATTTTTTTGAAGAACTGAATGAAATTCTGAGGTCACCCACAATAAACAAACAGCCCTGGAAGCAGCCAATTGTTACTGCATAGAACACATATTCTTTAAACCAAGTGAGAGAGGTTGCATTAATGAAGACTGCAAGGGTAGTGGACTCATGGTGTGTGTGTGTGTGCGCGTGTGTGTGCGGGGACTGCTCACCATATAGAATAGTACACTAACTTGCCTATAAAGATAATGTGATATATATAACAAATTGCTTAGAGCACATAATACTGCTTGAAGTTCTGTGAGAAAAGATCTACCTCATCCAAATCTGTTCTGGGCCTCTCTTCTATGACTTAGCTATGGCTTTGCCATTGTTTTTCAACCATATTCCCATTTCATCTTCCCACTTCCAAATGTTTATACTCCTCCAGCTTGGGGATGTTCTACAGGTCAGAAATTCCACAGATTCTGCAGTAGAAAGCTACAGCTCTGCATCTGCAACCAGGCCTGACCAAAAGCAGTCTGGTCAACTGCTAAGGTAACTCCTGCAACAGAACTACATTGATTTCTTTGAGGCCATTTTAGAAATATTTGGGGGGGGGGGAAATGCCAGTGCGTCATCTTCCTCAAACTGAAATATGAAAGTCCGTTTAGTAAAAGGCTAGAACAGGGGTGTCCAACCTTGGCTACTTTAAGACTTGGCAGTTTCAACTCCCAGAATTCCCCAGCCAGCATGTGTCACTGAGGAATTCTGACGGTTGAAGTCCCTAGGTCTTACAAGTTGACAAAGTTGGACACGTCTGGTTTACAACTAAGCAATAGATTTCAAGAGTTAATGTTATCAGCTTCTCAAATCCAATTAATTAGGATCATTTTTGTAGACTCTTGAAATCCAACACAGCTATGATTCAGGAGACGACTAATGCATTCAAGTGAGGAAATTTTAGGTACAATCCTAGTTAGAAGCAGGATTTTAAAGTGCCTCAATTTTATCCAACACATTAGCAGAAGTATTTGCAGCCTTCCCTAACTTGGTCCTCGATGCCTAGGAGAGGAACTGAAACCTAGCATATGTGGGTAGCAGAATTTAGAGAAATATAAAGAAATGTTTTTGTCAGCCCCATTTATGGGATCATGTTGGTTCTGAGGAAATGGGCAGTTTAAGAAGCATTTTGATCCTCTCCTATTCTCCTGACTTTACATGATTTGGAACCATCTGACCTGATTCTTTCTTTTTGTTTGGAGATAACACCCTTGCATTCAAAGAATCTAGCAAGTTTGCGACAAAATGTATTTAAACCAATCTTTCACAAGTAAGGAACCCACGAGTCAATAATCCAGTGCAGTAGGCATTTCTGCAGGCCCAATTGCTAATGTTTATCGAAACTCAACGAGAAAGTCAAGTGTTCGCTAACGTTATAAAATTAATTGTATAAATAAATTTTTTAAAAAATTATAGGAGGAGCAAATTGCTTTACGATGTGAAACTGCAAGATATGGCAGGGCAGAAATACATACTTTTTCCCAATGTGATGGCTTCCAAATAGGTTAGAATTTAAACTCCCAGAATTCCCTGAGATTGTATCAGACACTGCGAGATGTTGTGAAATCTCAGAGAATTCAGGCCCTGCAAGGACACCAGACTGAAAAAAATACACTGGAACCAAGTTTTGAGAAGTGAAGGTTTCTGGGTAGGAATTCAAGCATACCTGAATTCTATTCAGCTCTTCTTGCCCTTGCTGCAACCTTTCCATCTCACTCTGAATACTATTCAAAGAGGCTGGAAAGCAAGACAAAAGGTCCAGTTCGTGAGCATGCATTAACGGTACAATGGAAATATATGGCCCATACAGAGGGAGAGCATCTTACCTTGCAAAAGCTCTTTCAGTCAGAAGCAGCGGAAGAAGAGGAAACAAAAAGGAGAAGTTGTTAATGCTAAACAGAATTCCTCGTTATCAAGTTTCTAAATGCAGAGGAACTGATTTTTTTTAAAAAAATTAGCACTTGCCAATTCTAGAGATTCATTCCTATCTGTACAATCAGGATCACCATCACTCTTTGCTTTCCCCCTGCCCACCTCTTTCTTCCCGCTCTCTCTCCAGCGCCCCCTGCAGGCTTGACTGAGATGCTGCTTCTTCATCCAGCCGCTCCCGCAAGGATATAATTTCAATTCGCAGGCGCTCAGCCTGATGCTCTGCAGCCCGAAGTTGTAAAGCAGACTCTTGTCTCAGCTTGGACACCATGGCTTGCAGCTCCTGCAGAAGGAAAAAGAGAGAAAGAAATCTTGTCTTATTAATAGTGAAATTCAATCCTTACAACTCTAGCAAATCTCATTCCTCAACCTCAATATCAGAAGTTGGAGTCTAGGTACCGGCACTGTGCTGGGCAAGCTCCTAGTTTTATCATCTGTTGGGAGAGGATTCTGGGAACTCATCCCCCGCAGCCCTTCATTCTCGGCATCGAGACGCTGCACTTCGTAACTGAGGCGCTTGTGGGATGCAGCCAAATCAGCCTGGAAGAGAACCGTAAGGGGAGGAAGGGACAGACAGCAACCAATAATTATCCTTCCACTGATGTCTCCAAGAGAGGATTTAAAGGATTCTACATGACAGCCTCTGAAAAACACTTTATCCAGAAGAGTAGGCACAGAGTTTATAAGTGAGGAAAGGTTTGGAATTGTCAAATCTACAGTGGACAAGATATACAGGTAGTCTTCAACTTACAACCATTTGTTTAGCGACCAAAGTTAAAACAGTACTAAAAAAAAGTGACTTATTTCACACTTATGACCATTGCAGCATCACCACGATCACGTGATCAAAATTCAGGCACTTGGCAACTGGTATATATTTATGACTGTTGCAGTGTCCTGGGGTCATGTGATCTCCTTTTGCGACCTGACAAGGAAAGTCAATGGGGAAGCCAGATTCACTTAACAACCATATTACTAACTTAACAATTGCATTGATTCACTTAACAACTGTAGCAAGAAAGATTGTAAAATGGGGCAAAATTCACTTAACGTTTTGCTTAGCAACAGAAATTTTGGGTTCAGTTGTGGTTGTAATTTAAGGACTACCTCATGCAATCACCTTTTGCGACCTTCTGATAAAAGTAAATGGGGGAAGCCACATTCGCTTAACCATCACATGAGTCACTTAACAACTGCAGTGATTCACTTAACAACTGGCAAAAAGGATGTAAAATGGGAAGCAACTGACTTAACTGTCTTGCTTAGCAATGGAAATGGGATCAATTATGGTCATGTCAAGGACTATGGAAGGACTGTGCCTATCGGCACACTTGGAAAAAGGAATATACGTGCCATCTTTCTAGGAGAAAACTCTACTCAAGACATTTTACAATAAATACACAAACTCCTCATCCCTAGTAGGAAAACACTGAATGTCCTGGCAACAACTTGCACTTGAAAATCTTCTGTCCTCAAGTCCCCAGTGGTATATTGTATAGTTTCATCTGGACAACAGTGTTCTACTGAGGCTCTACTCATCACAGATAGGCAATTCATTTCCTACCTTATTTTCTCAACCGCTACTGCAGAAGGCCAGATAGCTTTTAAATTAACAAGTCAATAGCCTTGGAACTCCTCCTAGCTAAAGTCTGAATTCTAAAGATCCCAAATTGAGCACATCATAGCAGGATCATTTTTCCCCCAGGCTTCTCTTCAGATTCTTCTGATATCCTTTGCTTCGCCTTCAACAATGTCACCCTTCTAACTATACTCACAATCTGCTCTTGAGTCTGCCGCTGCGTTTCACTCACGGTGGCTTGGAGGCTTTGGAGAAGGTTCTCTGATGTCTGGATCTGAGCCAAAAGAACCTGCACCTACTCAGAGAAAAGGGGGAAAATCTGATTTGTGGAAACTGAAGTTTGTATTTTGTGCATGAGCTAGCAATGCACATTGGTTAAGATGCTGCCCTACGAGTGAAACGTGTCAGGTTAAAATCACCAAAACTGCCTATGGTTTTCATGTTCTCTTCAGCAAGTCTGTGACTAATTCTGCAGAATGCAATATGCTGTAATGTGGCTTCCTTGATTTTGGCTTAACATCTGGTGTAAACTAAGCCTTAGGGGCTTAGGGGCTACATTCACCCAATATCTTCTCTCTTAGCTTTATCTGCATTCAGTTCAACCAGTTGGTTTTGATATTTAAAGATCTATATATAGGTTGGTGCTATAGAATCTCAAGAAATGCTTCCTTCCACAGCATATGCATCTGCCTAGAAATCTATATCATCCTTGAGATTTTTACCCAAAACCTCAAATGAATAATCTTGGATCCTCTCTACTACCCATACAATTATTTTTCAAATATCAGGCAGACCCATTTGTCTTCTTATAAATAGATTCTGAATATTTATTTTTAACTACACTATCGATAGAGTTCCAGAAAATGACAACAGTTGAAAGAACTTGTCCTGGCCTGGATACTGGCCAGGTCTGGTTACTACTTGAAGACCTCCAGAAAATTTAAGGAATGGTAGGCCAATCTAGGAAATAAAATATTCCAGTAGAAAGCAATGACAAACTATTTCTACATGGATGTTTCTATGATGTTATTAGTGTTTGTTAAGGTATTTAAAATTTAATAGCTGGAGCAGTGAAGGATTGGACAATGAGTAAGAACACAGAGTTATAGCTAATTGGTTAAAGGGAGCTTGCCACTGCATGAGGGAATCTGAGATGTGATTGGTTTATTTAATTTACTTATTTTATTTTTATACCGCCCTTGTCCCGAAGGACTCAGGGCGGTGTACAGGGCAATACAATAAAATACAATATATAAAAATTAAAAAAATATTAAATACAACGGCCCAATTCAATAAATTAATACAAAGCATTAAAATACCCCTAAACCCATCAGACCAGGCCGGCTTGTTCAAATAAATATGTTTCTAGGTCACGTCGGAAGGAGAGAAGGTCGGGAGCCGTCCGGAGCTCCACCGGTAAATGGTTCCAAAGGTCTGGCGCACCCACAGAGAACGCCCTCCCCCTGGGGGCCGCCAGTCGACACTCTTTGACCGACGGCACCCTGAGGAGGCCCTCTCTGTGGGAGCACACTGGACGAAGGGAAGTTGATGCCGGCAGCAGGTGCTCCCATAAGTAACCCGGACCCATGCCATTTAGGGCTTTATAGGTCGTAACCAGCACCTTGAATCTTACCCGGAGGGCAACCGGAATCCAATGCAGCTCACGGAGTAGAGGTGTTACATGGGAGTATCGGGAAGCCCCCACCACCACTCGCGCGGCTGCATTCTGCACCAGCTGGAGCCTCCGAGTAGTCCTCAAGGGCAGCCCCATGTAGAGAGCATTGCAGTAGTCCAAACGGGAGGTCACGAGTGCATGAGTGACTGTGCGCAAGGCATCCCGGTCTAGATAGGGCCGCAACTGACGTACCAGGCGAACCTAGGCGAAGGCCCCCCTAGTCACAGCTCCTATATGATCATCCAAGGAGAGCTGTGAATCTAGGAGGACACCCAAGTTGCGAGCCCTATCTACGGGGGGTAATATTTCACCCCCCATAATTAACGATGGAATATTCTGAATTTCCCAAGATGCCGGCACACACAGCCACTCAGTCTTGTCAGGGTTGAGCTGAAGCCTGTTCCTCCCCATCCAGACCCGGACCGCCTCCAGGCAACGGGACACCACGGAGAGGGCATCACTGGGGTGGTTTGGAATAGAAATAAAAAGCTGGGTAGCATATTGATGATACCCAACCCCAAAACCACGAATGATCTCACCCAGCGGCTTAATATAGATGTTGAACAGGAGAGGCGAGAGGACCAACCCCTGAGGAACTCCACAAACAAGAGGCCTCGAGGCCGACCTCTGCCCTCCTGCCAACACCGACTGCGAATGTCCCAGGAGGTAGGAGAACCACCGTAAAACGGTGCCTCCCACTCCCAACCCCCGAAGACGCCGCAGTAAGATACCATGGTCGATGGTATCAAAAGCCGCTGAGAGGTCTAATAGGACTAGGACAGAGGAGCAACCTCTGTCCCGAGCCCGCCAGAGATCATTCACCAGCGCGACCAATGCCGTCTCCGTGCTGTACCCGGGCCTGAAGCCCGATTGGTACGGGTCTAGATAATCAGCTTCCTCCAGGAACAGAGGGAGCTGCTGCGCCACCACACTCTCAACAACCTTCGCAAGAAAGCGAAGGTTGGAGACTGGACGAAAGTTGTTTAAAACAGCTGGGTCCAGGGCAGGCTTCTTGAGGAGGGGTCTCACCACCGCCTCCTTCAAGGCAGCGGGAAAACTACCCTCATTCAGAGAAGCAGTTATCACTGCCTGGAGCCAGCCTCGTGTCCCCTCCCGAGCTGAATAAACCAGCCAGGAGGGGCACAGGTCCAATAAACACGTGGTGGAGCTCAGCCTCCCCATAATCCTGTCCACCTCTTCTGGAGTCACAGGGTCAAACTCCTCCCAGATGACATTGACAAGACCACCCATGTTCTCACCGTCAGACTCTGCCCAGTCGGAGGCCAAACCGGTCCGGATCCGAGCGATTTTGTCCGACAGATGCTGGCTAAACTCCTCGGCACGACCCTGCAAGGGCTCCTCCCTCACCTCCTGATTCAGGAGGGAGCGAGTCACCCTAAACAGGGCGGCCGGGCGATTATCTGCGGACGCGATGAGGGCAGCAAAGTAGTTTGACCTCGCTGTCCTCATCACCGCGAGATAAGACCTAGTGAAGGACCTTAGTCACAATCGGTCGGATTCAGACCGGCTGGACCTCCAACAGCTCTCTAGGCCCCGTCTCCGACGCTTCATCTCCCGGAGCTCCACGGAAAACCACGAAGCCCACTGGGATCTGCACCGGGTCAGGGGCCGCATGGGTACAACTTGGTTGAGTGCCTCAGTGGCTGCCTTTTCCCAGGCTTCCACTAGGGCCTCGACCGAGCTGTGAACTAAGGCGGCAGGTGGGGACCCAAGGGCTGCCTGGAACCGCTCAGGGTCCATTAGGCGCCTGGGGCGGAACCATCTAGTTGGTTCAACAGCCCCACGACGGGGATTGGCAAAATGGAAGACCAGCCGCAGGAGATGATGATCGGTCCATGACAGGGGCGTAACAATTGGAGAGCCCCCACCCAGATCATCCAACCACCAGCCAGATAGAAAAATCAAATCGAGCGTGTGACCCCCCCCATGAGTCGGGCCCTGAATTACTTGCGTCAGGTCCATGGCCGTCATGGAAGCCATGAACTCCTGAGCTAACTCAGATGATCCCCCCAGGGATGGCAGATTGAAGTCACCCAAAATTATAAATCTGGGGAACTCAATCACCAACCCCGAGAGGATATCGAGAAGCTTAGGCAGGGCTGCTGCTATGCGACTAGGCGAAAGGTACACAAGCAGCAAGCCCAACTGAGCCCTAGGGCCACATCTCATGAGGAGAGACTCACACCCGGCTATTTGGACAACGGTGGCCTCCCGCGGACATAAGGTCTCCCTCACGACTACCGCCACACCCTCGCCCCTACCCTGAGCCCGAGGCCGGTGCAGCACCCGGAAACCCGGTGGGCAAATATCAACCAGGGGGACACCTCCCTCTGGGCCCAACCAGGTCTCCGTGATGCAAGCCAGGTCCGCACGCTCCTCAACCAAATCACGGATGAGCGGGGCCTTATTAACTACGGACCTGGCATTGAAATACACAAGCCTGAGCTCAGGTGGCTGCTCATCCCTGTTCCCGGGACCACGGGACGAAACCAGAGGGTCGGAGCGCATCACCGCTTGAAGACAGCGGGGACGCACTCCCGGGTATTGATACGGCCCTCTGTTCGAGCATCTGCTGCCATTCCCTAACGTCGTGGGAATAGGTACTCCCACACCCCGCTCCGGGGGCCCAGAGGCAACCCGCCCAAGCCCCGTCCGACCATGATCTATTCCAGGCCGGGCCTGAACAGCGAATGGTGGACACCCCCCAAAATCCAACCAAGAACGCAAACCCTCCCCCCTCCCTAACCCTATAAAATATTTAGATAAGAAACAAATCAAGAGCCTCTTCTTAAATTTATACAAGGGGTTCCTGTCCCTACCCAACCATCTCTCAGGGTCCCAATAATTGGGCCCGTCATCAAGAGGAGAAATAGAAAAACAGGCGGGTCACACCCAGGAAGGGGGGTACCCCTGAGAGCGAGTAAATCTGTGCTGGAGTAATGTAAACAAGCCATAATTGTCCATGAGGGTCCAGCAGAGGCAAACCCATAATTAAAAGGAGGATTTTAAATCAGAGGATAAATAAATGTCCAAACCGCCTAACCAACTCCACTGCCACTCGAGTTGGATAACCTCTGAACAGGTCGGCCACCATCCTCTCACGATGGTCGCAGGCCTGCACCAGGAAGCGGAATGGAAAATACATCCAGGGTAAGGCCTGCCCCCATAGAGCTCTCACCTCTAGGGGGCATAGCAGATGGTACCTCCGAGCCACTCTCTCACAGTAGCTCAGCACCTGGGTCCTTCTGAGCCTTACAGGGGACGGAAGTCAGAGGAAATTAGACAGTTACTCGTCAAAATGTAAAAGCCTGCTGGATGGCAAAGTCAGTAGATGTCCCGGCTACGAAGGGTCTAGGCCATATCGAGGGAAATTGGACGATAGGCGGGTAAAACACTGGCTAACGGAGTACCAGGAGTTGTAAAGCCCTCCCCGCCAGTCACAATCTCACCATTCTGCCATTCTGCAGGATGCTCTACGCGCCAGATTTACACACACCGTACCAAGCCGCAGCTCCACTGGCTCCGAAAATCAGCTGGTCAAAGCCATTACACGCCCAAAACCAGCTGGTCAGGCCCGATTACAGGCCGCGGCTCTTCCGGGATCTTCCGGGCCCAACCAGGCCCCTCCGAAGGTCGCCGGAGCTCACGGAAGCAACTGCAGGCCCCTCCGCCACTCTGGTGTTCCAGCCACTCCAACACGCCGTTCTTCCGTGTGCCGCTCCGAGCCACGGCTCCACCGACTCCGAAAAACCGCTGGTCGGAGCCATTACAGGCCCAAAACCAGCTAGCCGGAGCCGTTAAAGCCGCGGCTCTTCTGGGATCTTCCGGGCCCAACCAAGGCCCCCTCCAAAAACCACTGGAACTCACAGGGACTAACCTCAGGAACCTCTGCCGCTCCTCAGCTTTAAACGCTCCAAAAACGCCCCTTCTCGCGCCGTTCCTCCAGAGCATCCTCCTCACGCCGTTCTAAGCCGCGGCTCCCCGGCTCCGAAAATCAGCTGGCCGTTGCAAGCCGAAAACCAGCTGGTCAGAGCCGACCCAAGCTGCGGCTCTTCCGGGGTCTTCCGGGCCAGACCGACAATCTCGCAGAGCCAGTTTCAAGTCTAAAAAGTCAGCTGTCCAATTGTATCACTCCGGCCCCAGTACAGAGGGCAAAACCCCTCTGCTAACTCCCAGGGTCGCCGAAAAAGCTGGAGCCCATCGCGGAGCTCAATCCAGCACGTCCGCCATCTTGGGCATGCTGTGAGTAAAGGGGGAGTTTCCTTGTTTCCCGCCTTTTTTCCTGTGTGCCCTGTGTGCTGTGATTTACCTCATGATGTTCCTACTGTGTCGATTTACCTGACTATGCTCCTGTTGGCCTCTCTTATTTACTTATATTTATTTATTTATACTTTACTTTATATTTATTTATATAAAAACCACAAGTTCTTCTCAGTGTCTCTGACTCCATTTGGACACTGGCTGAGCAATTCCCTGTTTTTATATAGGTGATTTGGTAGCAACCCGGTTATTTAATATGAATGAATCTTTATTGTCAAAGTACAACTATGTACACATTGAGATTAGCTGAGCCTCCCTTTGTGTTCCCACCCCCCAACACACAGTGACAACAAACCCTCCATCTTACTACACCATGTGATATTTAGTGTTTTATTATGTCTTTTCATATGCTTTATGGATACATGGATTTAATCCTGTATTCCACCTCAAGGTCCTTAGAGAAAGGACAGAAATCCCACTTAACATTAGAACAAGCATGAGTTCCAAGACATGAAGTTTACCTGCTTACTGCACTCTTCATTGCTACGTCTCAATGCCTCCTCCAGGTTAGCTTTCTCCTTTGCTCTTTCCTCCAGAGTTCCACGTTGCTGTTGCACCTGAGGAGGCCACCAAGGATATAGGGGATGAGGAAAGGAAGCCTTTAGCTTCTCATCTCTCAAAATTTTCCTATAGATGGTTCTCACTTAACAACCACTTGTTCAGGGACCATTTGAATTGGCAACAGTGTTGAAGAAGTATCTATGACTGGTCCTTAAAAGTTCCATCTGTTGCAGTGTCCCTGCCGTCACATGAAGGAATCTAGGCACTCAGCAATTAGCCTGGATTTCTAATTATAGAATAGAATAGAATAGAATAGAATAGAATAGAATAGAATAGAATAGAATAGAATAGAATAGGAAATCTTTGTCACTTTAAATGTACACTAATCAGCATACATTAAAATGAAATTTTGTTGCATTCAGCTCTCAAAATACCATTATGCATATACCCATATACGCACATATATATATGACACAGAGAAACATCACAGTCTAGTTCGAACGTATACATACACATGGTACATGGTGGGGAAAAAAATCCTGCGAATTTGCAAGATGGATGGCATAAGGAACAAAGCTGATACAGAATCTAGTAGTTCTGCTATAAATGCTTCAAAACCTTCTCCCAGGGGGGAGCAATAGGAACAGACTGTGAAGTGGGTGTGAACAATGCTTCAAGCTCTAAGCAAATAGCACTTATAAGCAGTATCCTGAATAATGGGAAGCATTATTGTTGCAACATCCTGCAGTCGCACAACTGCAATTTGCGGCCTTCCCTGCTGGTTTTCCAAGCAAAGTCGGTGGGGAAGCTGGCAGGAAGTTAAAAGTCACACACATGTGAGGTCCTTGCTTAACGACCCACACAGTTCTCACTTCACAATGATTGGGAACTGCCAGACTTGCCACTGCTAAGCAGCATAGTCATGTGATGTCACACTTTATGACTGCATCACTTAGCAATGATAATTCCAGTCCTAATTACCCTCGTAAAGCAAGGACTACCTGTATTTCTCACTATGCTAATAAGAATTATCTTATTATTCCTCTGGGGAATTATCCCTCTGGGAGTTACAAAGTTGATGGCAGTCTAAAAAAATTGTCAGCTAGCTGTAATATCCTCCCAAATACTTTCCAAAGCAGCTAAAACTCCTCACTAAGATAACTGAACAACACCAAAGTACAAAGGCAGCACAGAGAAGTCTTGAAAACCAATACCAACAATACTGATTATGTAGAATCATTATCAAGTAGTAAATCCATCCACAGCTGGTGACAATCAGGAGGCCTCAATCAGCAGGGTATTTTAGAGCTGGGGGCTACAATGAAGAAAGCCGAATATAAATGCTACTTGCCCTTTTCATATTCCTAAAATAAAGATAAGCAATATTGTACTTCTACAGACCCCCCCTTCCTCCGAAGCAAGCAGGGTTGAAATTTATGATGCTCTTTTAATGTATTTGGGGAAAGAGTTGAAGGAAGACAATGGGTGCTTTAAGCCTATCATTTTTTTAAGGTTTAAAGAATTTGGTTTAGGGCAGTATTTCATTTCTTAACAATCATCCCCTTCAAAAAGAAATTGCAAGAAAAGGAGTCAGGAAGACTTTGCTTAGTGACCCTAATTGGGACTGCAATCATTAAGTGAAGTGGTCATTAGCTAAAGCATGTGACAGCACTGGTTAGAAATGGCAATTTTAGTTGTCCTGGTTGTGGTCATTAGGCAGGACCATGCCATTCTTAGGCAAAGACCTCACATTTTTTCCTGCCCAGACACATTTGCCTCTGCTTCAACTTTCCCCCATCTGCCTAGGCGTGCACGTGCACACACACACACACACAGACGATCTTTGCCCTTTTGGTGGCCCTGCGCTTCACCCCGTCTCTGCTGCTTTCTTCCTCTTGCTGCTGACAAGGGGCATTGAGCCTGGCCATTGCAAAACAGCAGTGGTAGCTATGTGAGGCCTTCCATGGCAGCACCCTTTTGAAATATTTAATATTTCTGCATAAATATGAACTAACACGTGACCTGTTCTCCATACTGGATAAAAATAACCCATTGAAATAAATGAGTCAAAAACATTTTTACACTTTTGCCACCCACCAATGTGTAGCTTTAGATCATTTTCCTCTATAAATAAATGAACAGGTATGATGTTTTCATTCAGTTCATTGGGTTCACTTTATCTAATTTTAGGACTTGTGTGAAGAACAGATTACATTTTAAGGCATGTCTATGCAGAAATGTTGGAAAGTCAAAAGGATTCACAAAGTTAAACACCACTGTACATAGTGGAAAATTGCTCTAAATGTTTTTGTAATATTCCCAAATTCTTCCAACATCAGTTTAGGGTGCTTAATTTCATAATGCCACAAAAAAGGTACAGGGAGAAGATGACCAGAAAAGAGCATGAGTGGACAGAAGCAACAGAGGTAGGTAAATAAAAAGAAAGTTTATGGAGTCTTGAAATGGAAGCATTTGAAAGTAATTTGGAACATAATATTCTTTCTGTATAAAAGAAGTTACTATTTTGGATGGCTATATCCCGAAAGGCAGCACAAAAAGCATCTTGTTAGAAATATCTCTAACAATAAACTTATCTTTGTCTTTCACACACAAACCTGTTCTTGGAGCTGAGCCCACTCTGATTCAGACACAAGCTGGTATCCCGCTGGTGGTAAATAAATAGTCTCAGGCACCAGGGTTCCAGTTGAGGAGGCAATGGAACAAGTCTCAGGACTTGGGGGACGTCTGCGTTGGATACAATGCCCAGAACTTGGTGCCAAAGAGGAAAATGAAGCAATGGAGATGCTGTCCAGATTACAAGCAAACTTCTCTGCTACTCCTCCTTCCATCATAGGAGCCTGGTTACTTCCAGGCAAATCCGTGGACACAGTTTCGGGGTCAGTAAGAAGGGATTCAGCTGAGCTACATAAGGAATGCTGAAAAGAAAAATATGGGAGTTAAAAGAATTCCAAGCTGCTCAGATTGGGTCTTATTTTTAGGACCATTTAATTCAGATTCAGAATAGATCATCATGGAGAAAATCTATTTCTACGATCACCAGGAGTTGAAAAAGACCTGATGGCACAATCAATTTCATACAGAGTTTGCCCAGTTTGCATGACCTGACGAAATAATGCTCTGAGTATCCATACTGAAAGAAATCAGGAAGGAAGCTGAGACCCAGAGATCAAGAAGAGAGTGGACAGCCATTTGTCTGAAATGGTATAAGGTTTCCTGCCTGAGCAGGGGGTTGGACTAGATGACCTCCAAGGTCCCCTCCAACATTATTATTATTAATATTCTCGGTAATGTTGCTCTCCCTCTAGAACACCCCACCCCTCCAAGTTAGATGTGGCCCCGCGCTATGTGTCAGAAAATGACCCCCAAAAGCCCATTTTAAGAAAGCTTTCAGACTTATTTGTCAGTGGCCTCTGGTTTATTTATAATTTTCAATCAGTTCTGTGATTACTTAGTGGGTTTACGGATGGATTTTATTAGTGTTTTATTTCATGTGTTGTAAGCTGCCTAGAATCAGAATAGGAAGCATATGCCTTTTGGTAAACCAAAAATGTCTATAACCTGGCCTTAAAGGACTTTCCCTGAATTTTCCATCATTAATGGAAGACTTGTAAATTACCAGAAGTTAAACATTTGCTCTCCCACTTTTATATGCTGCACTGCCCACAGTTTTAATTAATTGTGCAGTTCATAAATATGTTTGAATAAACAAATGTCTTTCATTAATGATTCATCTACAACTTTCACAGGCTTTTAACCATCCTGTAAAATTTACTTTGTCCTCATGTCATTCATTTTCTGCCCCGGGTCATTCAGTTCTGTCTTCCTTGCCAATCTATATTCTTTTTTGAGATCCACCTGCAATACTCAGGTGCAGAGTTGCAGATTTACATTTCTGGTATTACACGCACAAAGGCTTGGCTGGCATTTATTTATTCTGAGATAGGCATCAGTTTCTGATACGGTTTGTAAGATATTTCATACTTCCTCCTCCTTTCCGCAGCATTTTCACCCTATTAACCTACCTTTATGCATCCCAATATTTTACCTTTCCTTCTGTCCCTCTTTCCCATCTCGCCTCCTCACTCTGCAGCTCCTGAACCAGACTCTCAGCGTGGGCCAATTTTGCTTTCAATTCAGCAATTTCCTGCTCCATCGGCAGCACAATGGCCCGGAGTCGCTGAGTATCCTCCTGTGCCTGTAGAAAGAGACAGACGTAGGTTTTTGGTGTTTTGTTTTTTTTCCCCGCCCCTGCCCACTGGAAACTCAGCTCAGCCCTCAAAAAGAGATGCTGGTTGAGTGCCTCGCTTACTTTCTCCATCTGTTTCTCCAATGAGTCCAGAGGGTTGGTCCTTGGCAACCTGCTCCAAACATTTTCCCGGCTAGACAGACGGGCCTCGTAGCTGGAAATAGTGTCTAGAAAGGAAATAAATACAACCTTTTGAGCTGCCACCTCCAAGGCAAGATCCGATCAGGATGAGGAGGAAAGGCTTTAAGGCATTTAGGCAAAACAACTCCTTGGGCTCCTTCCCCACCCAACCGTGACCTGCACTCCTTCACCTTTCAAGATAGCCTGCAAGGAAGCCACCTCTTCCTGGCACCGGCGCTGGACAGCTTCCACTGCCTCCTGCTTGGTGCCTTCACTCACTGCAGCCACAGCTCGGACCGTCTCCACTTCGGCCAAGGCGGCTGCCAACTGAGCTTGCAAGCTTCGGACGGTCTCTTCAGGATCGGGGTCCCCAGAGAGATTCGGGGCAGGGGGCACACCCACATCTTGCACCCTCTGAGGCTCTTGTAAGAAAAGAAAAGAAAAAAACAAGGGACGGGAGAATGACAAACGGAGCTAGACTGGAACCCAGAACCGCCCGTCTCCTCCCCCCCTCCCCAGTCTTATCACATGGCTCAAGCCAATAAACTTTGCGAGCCCTGGACCCGACTTAAAACATCCCGGCGGCGACCTTTGACCTTTGCTGAGTCTGGGTGACGCCGAGAGGATCGCCTCTCTAGCAAGCCCCATGGCCAGGAGGGGCGTGGCTTCCCGCTTGGTCGCCAGCCCACCGCGGGGAAGGGAGGGGGGGCGTCCGCGCCTACCTTCCATTCCGCCAAGATTTTTCTAACTACTGCTCCGGCGCTGGCGGTGCGGCAGCTGCTACTTCTGCTGCTGTTGCTTTCCCCGGAGACCGAGCGGGGCCGGAATTCCCCGAGAGGAACCGGAAATAGCCGAAGGAATTCGGAAATGGTCGAGAGAGAGAGAGAGAAAAAGCGTAGATGTGCCGAAGATGGCCGAACCATCGACATACTGCGGTTGAAAGGTTTAATTAAGGTTGGCTCTTGGCGGGACTGCCCGAGACTTCTCGACCGTTTCCGAAGAGAACCGAAGGGAAGTGGCGTGTTGGTGAGGAGGAAAGGCGTTTGTCGAAACGGGTTGTTTTTTTTTTGCATATCCAGGAATTGTCTTTGAAGTTGGGCCTGAGGATTCAAAAGAGTGTAGTTTAAAAAAGAGTTCAATCTTTGGATTGGAAACCTGTTTTTTCACCACACACACACACACACACACACACACACACAAAATGCCACGTTCCGGGACAGGTTTTTTAAGAAGAGACTGGACCAGGGGTAGGCAACCTCGGCTCTTTTATGACTCGTGGACTTCAACTCCCAGAATTCCTGAGCCAGCATAGCTGGCTCAGGAATTCTGGGAGTTGAAGTCCACGAGTCATAAAAGAGCCGAGGTTGCCTACCCCTGGACTGGACAGTCACTTGTCTGAAATGATAATAGGATCTCTTGTTTGAGCAGGGGTTGGACTAGAAGACCTCCAAGGTCCCTTCCAGCTCTATTCTGATTAAAGAGACTGAACATAGCTTTCATCATCATCATCATTTTAGCCATTGTCTATCCACTGTAGGATGAAGGTCTCTGTTTTTAAACCACAGCAACTTTAAAATGCAGGATTGGGCATTGCAGTAAACATTCCGATTCGGAGTGGAAGTCCATACATCTTTTAAGTTGCTGAGGTTGAGGAAACACTGATACAATGTTGAGTAAATGTCTCACATTGGATACAGCAGTTGCAAATATAGCCCCTAGCCTAGACTGAGGTAATTATACAAACTTTTCAAAGGCAGTCAGTTCATCTTCTGGACTGGATGCATGTTATGTTAATTTTTTACCTTGGGCAGGAAAAAAAAAATCCTTGGATTGTGGTGCAGATGCCATGGAGTCCACAGAGGCTTTTTAAACTTGTTTCTTGTTTTCTTCTAATAATTTTTTGCAATGTTTTTTCCTTAATACATTTAGGTAGTTTTCTGGTTACCAACTGTCTTGTTTGGTGACCGAAGTTAAAACAGTTTTTAAAAAAAACACCCTAGATTTGTGCTGAACCTTTGCATTGCAACATCTGTGTGGTCACATGATCAATATTTGGGGGGGGGGTTGCAAGCAGCAGGCATTTACATCTGTCTCAGCTCCCCACAGTCACGTGATCACCATTGCACTAAGAGTTTATTCCACTAAGCATCTTTCCTCCCTATTTCCACAAATTTCTATGGCAGCCGGTAGCATTTTTCCCCCTCTCCTCTGAGGAGCTTCCACATCTTTATGTCAACTTTCAGTTTGTCCTACTGAGAAAGTAATCTGGCGTTAAATACTTTTTCATACAGCACTGTCATACTTTTCCCCCCCTGCAATGATTCTACTCTCATTCTAGTTTCTTTCACTACTTTCAGGTTCTTTTCTATTTATTTTCTCCCAAGATCTGCCTGACATTTCCCCATTTCTGACCTGAAAATGGATTTTTTCATGAATGCATTCTAATGCTAGAAACCGACTTAGCAGCAGCAGTGAAAGCCAAGTTAGGATGGCTCCTAAAGCTGCCTGCAATTAGTGCAGGTTTGAGTCCCACCAGGCTCAAGGTTGACTCAGCCTTCCATCCTTCCGAGGTAGGTAAAATGAGGACCCAGATTGTTGGGGGCAATAAGCTGACTTTGTAAAAAAAATGCCGCTGGGGGGCGGGCGAAAGCCCTAATAAGCAGGCATATACATAGAATGAAGGCTATTGCTAAGCACATTGATTTGTACTTCTTAGATTGTAAGCCACCCTGAGTCTTCAGAGAAGGGCGGGATATAAATGGATTTTTTTAAAAAAAGAGTTCTAGCAAAATCAAGCACAAGGGTTAACTTGACAGAGTATCATCTGTTGGTAGCGTTATTTGTGTAGAAAGGGTTGGCAAAGATCTAGGTTTGTGCAAGATCTGTAATTTTTTTTGCAAGGATTCGTTTCCTTTTATTTAACAGTAATTGATGGGAGTATCAAACCGTCTAATTTGTCTCTTGAGAAACCTATAGGCGGGTCGAGAAGCAACAGTGAGAACTGGACGCGGAACCACTGATTGGTTCAAAATTGGGAAAGGAGTCCGGCCCTGCCTATTTAACTTATACTGTATGCAGAGCACTTCATGAGAAAGGCAGGGTTAAATGAATCAAAAGTTGGAATTAAGATTGCCGGGAGAAATATCAACAACCTAAGATATGCAGATGATACCACTCTAATGGCAGAAAGTGAAGAGGAACTAGAGAGCCTCTTGATGTGGGTGAAGAAGGAGAGTGCAAAAGTGGGCTTGAAACTCAACATTAAGAAAACCAAGATCATGACATCTGGCCCTCTCAATTCCGGGCAAATAGATGGGGAAGAAATGGAGGTAGTGACAGATTTTATTTTCCTGGGCTCCAAGATCACTGCAGATGGGGACTGCAGCCAAGAAATTAAAAGACGCTCCTGGGGAGGAAAGCTATGGCAAATCTAGACAGCATACTAAAAAGCAGAGACATCACCCTGCCAACAAAGGTGCGTATAGTCAAGGCCACGGTTTTCCCAGTTGCAATGTATGGCAGTGAAAGCTGGACCATAAGAAAGGCTGAGCGCCAAAGAATTGAGGCCTTTGAACTATGGTGCTGGAGGAGACTCCTGCGAGTCCCTTGGACTGCAAGGCGATCAAATCGGTCAGTCCTAGAGGAGATCAACCCTGACTGCTCTTTAGAAGGCCAGATCCTGAAGCTAAAGCTCAAATACATTGGCCACCTAATGAGAAGGAAGGACTCACTGGAGAAGAGCCTAATGCTGGGAAAGGTTGAGGGCAAGGGAAGAAGGGGACGATAGAGAACGAGGTGGCTGGATGGAGTCACTGAAGCAGTAGGTGTGAGCTTAAATGGACTCCAGAAGATGGTAGAGGACAGGAAGGCCTGGAGGAACGTTGTCCATAGGGTCGTGATGGGTTGAACACGACTTCGCAACTAACAACAACAAATTATTGTTTGTGTGCCATCAAGACAGTGTCAATCATTTAGATGCTTTTTCTCTGTGATGACTTGTTCCTAACCTGGTCCTTCAAGTCTTCCCTTGGTGCATCCTTTGGCACCGTAACAGAGTCCATTCACTTTCCTCCTGATTGTCCTTTTCTCTTTCCTTCTATGTTTCCCGGAGTTAGAGACTTGTCCAGAGATTATTTAACTGTAATCATAGTTAATAATTACCACATATCCAAAATGTTATAACTAATATGAAGGAGTAGCTCCTTGTGGGGAATAAATTCCTGAGGTTAGAATTCTCTAATGTGTGATTTTTACACCAGGTTCTAGGTGTGAATTTCTAGAAAGGCGAACAAACCAAAGCACAGTAGATATCAAAGTTGAAATCTGCTCACTGTTTATGTATAATTTGAGGCTTAGAGTTGAGCGCTGATCTGAAAGATGTGCTAAACTGAGGGAGAGGAGTGCTAAATGATCATTTGTTTAATCATGATTTATTTCAGAGGCGGGCAACTGTTTTGTTCCTCACAAATTCCAAATCTAAGGAATTCTTTTCCAGTTTTGTTGAGAAAGGGTTTAAGGGGCAAAATTTACCCCACAGCCCTAAACTGCAACTAAAGGAAACAATGTGGCCTGCAGGCCAAAGAAAGTTGACCACCTATGGCTTATTGAATAAGCCATGATTGGATGGATTCATGAAACTGGCACACCCATATATCAGGGTCAGTAAAGCCCATGAGTTAAGTTTGCCACGTTAATTCACAAACAAGCATGCTAAGTTACATCTGACTTATTTTTGTACGTGAACTAATCTTCGGTAGTGACCGGAGGCTTTTTTTTCCCAAGGGAAAAAAGTTTACATAATAAACTGACTAGTTATAAAAAAAAAAAGTTTAGATCAGGTCTGCTTCTCCGTTTCCAGTTTGCTGCCTTTCATTCTAGATAACAATTAGTGAAACAAGGTGATGTTACCAAGCAGCTGACATATCCGTGAACGCTAAACACTATAAATATTTTTTTTTTAAAAAAACCACAACTAATATTCATGCTATAAATAATAAAAAGAAATCTCTAAGCTGAACGGAGACAGCAGGCTAAAAGATACTCTTTGTTTTGGACACCACGCAATTTATCATTAGTCCTGATTGTGTAGACACCACACCACATCTACACTTGTCTGGAACCGCAGGCTGGCTGGAGAATTCTGGGAATTCAAGTCCACTCATCTCAAAGTTGCCAAGCTTGGGAAACCCTGAGGTAGAGGGAGGGGATAATGAAGCACCCCTCTCGATTGGGGCTTCAAAGGGGCAGGCTGTAATTGTACAGTGGTGGCCGCCATTTTGACTTCTTTGATACCCACACCTCTGATCCTCGGTGAGGAATTGATATTCTGTGTGCCTTCATTATCCAGCATGCAAAGACTGAAATTCTGCCACTAACACATTTTCAGCTTTTTGCCAGGCACTGGTTATAACTGCACGACCCTTTAGGAAACAGGTTTTTTAAAAAGTTTTTGACAAGATTACCGTAATTCTTTAAAAAACAAAAATAGAAAGGCTAACCAAAGATTTACATACAAAGGTTAACCAAATTTGCCTTGAAGAAAAGAAGCCTTTCCTGTTGTGTCTCAGTGCAACACAGAATTTGTGATATACTACTGTACTGCTGAAAAGGGAAGCGGTGGCTCAGTGGGTTAGGACGCTGAGCTTGTCGATCAGATGGTCGGCAGTTTGGCAGGTCGAATGCCGAGTGCCGCGTAACAGAGTGAGCGCCTGTTACTCATCCCAGCTTCTGCCAACCTAGCAGTTCGAAAGCACGTAAAAATGCAAGTAGAAAAATAGGGACCACTACGGTGGGAAGGTAACAGCGTTCCGTGCGCCTTTGGCGTCTCGTCATGCCGGCCACATGACCACGGAGACGTCCTCGGACAAGCGCTGGCTCTTCAGCTTTGAAACGGAGATGACCACCGGTCCGTAGAGTCGGAAAAGACTAGCATGCATGTGCGGGGGAACCTTTACCTTTACCTTTACTGTACTGCTGAACATGGAACACATTGATTTCCTGGCTGTGACAAATGAAGGAAAAAATTATATCTGTAATCCAGACTGGATGGAGTCACTGAAACAGTAGGTGTGAGCTTAAATGGACTCCAGAAGATGGTAGAGGACAGGAAGGCCTGGAGGAACATTGTCCATAGGGTCGCGATGGGTTGGACACAACTTCGCAACTAACAACAACAACAATCCAGACATATGTCTGTAATATTTTAGACCTTATATTTCATATTTTGTGTTTTTACCTGTTGTGTTCTTATTGAAATGTGATGAGAATGTGCCACATGATAAATAAATAACATGTAGTGAGTATCTCCAAGGTAATTTCTATAGGACAGAAATATATTGTTGCTATATTTAAAAAAAAGCAGACACAAGCCTGATGAGCTAATGGTTTTATTGCATCAAAGGGTCTTCAGCATCGTATTGGAATCTGGATTAAATTCAGAAGTTTGGCTCCTTGAAACTGAACCAAAAATACAAAAACACTCCTTAAGCTGATCCTGCATTTCTTTGCATCACTCTCCTCCTGCTGCAAACTACATTAACCATGGGAACTCTGTCCGCATTTCCCAACCCTGGCAGCTAGCTGGTCCAGCTTGGATTTTACTTGATCCAGGCCTTGCACCAATTCCTCCAGTTTCTGCAGCACGCGGGGATCCGAACACGAGGTGCAAGAAATTGGGGGTGCTAATGTGGGCTGTGGAAACGCAGTATCTAGAAGAAAACAAAGCAGACTTTCTCACACCGATCTGCCATTCCAACCTCTCATTCCAACCTCTCATTATCATGCAAAATCAATTGCAATAATTCTTTCCTCACCACCACCCTTTATATATAGAGACCCCCTATGTTGACATATACCCAGAGATATATGTAGCAGTTAAGGGTTCAGCCACATGGTTGCCTTTTGGGAAAAGGGATATAATTGTTAGGATTTTAACCATAAGGAGAAGCAGATAGTGACTGATAAGAACTATTTCTATCCCTGAGAAATGCATAATCTATGACTGAATTTTTGCCCATCACATTACTCCAATTGAGGGGGCAAGAATTTTAGTAAGAAGAAAAATTGGTTTTGCTGGTTTATCTTGAGATGCTTAATGACATTATCTTCCTTTACTTGGCAGTGATTTACTTCTTATGATCAGTATTAAAAGGTACAGTAAAGGTTCTTTAAGGTTAAGCCCAATTCCTGTTGACGTCCCGGACATATCCATGATAGTTTGGAAGTGATTTGGCATTGTCTTCCCCCAAGATAGATTTTTAGCTATACAATTTAACATACAATCTTGGTATCTTGCAGTGGACTTCCATCTAAGTACCAACCAGATTTTGCTTTGCAAAGCTTTTCAGTATCAACCTAGTTGCTGACTTCATTTTCCTTCAAATTCCTGAGCATCACCCCATTCAAGCCAGACAGGAAGGCAATTTTGCCTTCTCTTGGAATATAGCAAGTTACTTCAGCTACCCATTGGAAATATTGCTAAGCTTTGTCTCCATTTATTAATCTAATGCCATTTTGAAGCCATTTACGCTGCGCACCGCTTGGAATTAAATTCCTCAAATTCTTGTGCAAATAAAATCATTATCAATCCAATCATTCGCCTGGTCTTTACTCTTTTAAAAAAGTCCACGCAGAAATTAAAATAAAACAATTTTTGATATTCAGTCACGAGTGCCAATGCTTTAGTAGCCAGAATAACACTAAACAATATCAGCTAGCCTGGCGGAACTCCTTGGTTTATAGGAGGACCAAAAAAGGCCCTTGTTAAAAATAATAATAATAATAATAATGTGGGGGCCACAGAATACCCACACCTGCTTGCAGAAAAGGTTATAGGAGAGAAAGTGAATGGAATTTTCAGGTGAAAACTGTGGTAAGTGGCTGAATTACTAATTAGGGACAGTCTTCACTGCAACATCGCAATAATGCATACATAGACTTGCAAGGTGCCCTTAGCCCTTTCTGGGTATGTGAATGGGTACCCCTCTCCATTCCCCATGATCCCAAATCCTATTACCATGAGTGGCACAAATCTTCTGTTTCAGTTCAATATCTATGAGATCTGAGAACTGTCGCAGAATGAAAGTATGCTCTGTGGCAGGGCGGGAAGCCATGGCGCGAAGCTCCCACTGGGCCAGTCTGCTTGAAAACGCTGGGCCAACCTTCCAGGGGAGAAAAAAAAAGTCAGTGAAAGACCATTGAGTACTGGTTGTCCAAGGAAGTTTGTAGAAATGAAGAAGAAAATAGGGTTCTCTCCTACTTAGCCCTCTACCCTGTTAGATGGTGGACAGTGAGCTTCAAGGACTACCTATGACCCAAAATTCATCTCCAAATTCCCAGTGCTCTACAATGCTAGGAAACATGGCTGCCTTCATTTAATATATTTTCTTTAAGCACTGTAAAAGACCTGAATGCATGTCGTTGGGTTAGTGGAACGGTTTGTCTTCAGAAGCTGTGGGTGCTCCATCACGGGAGGCTTTTGAGAAGAGACTAGACAGCCATTGGTCTGAAATGGTGTAGGGCCGTGGTGGCGAACCTATGGCACCGGTGGCACGCAGAGCCCTCCCTGTGGGCACGCGTGCCATCGCCCCAGTCCTAGGCCTTCCGCTGGGTTTTATGAAACCTTTTTGCTTTAGGCCTCCGCTACCGTATGCAAAAAAAAAAGAAAAAAGGTTCAATCAATCAATTTTAACTTCTCACGGGGGGGGGGGGGGAAGGTCTCGCAGAGTTGGAATTGATTGATTGCACTTTTTAGTCCCACCCAGTCTGCCTTTACCACTGCAGCCACGCCCACCCAATGGGCCACGCCCAGCCGGCACCCAATGATACATAAGTGGGTTTTGGGTTGCAGTTTTGGGCACTCGGTGTCTAAAAGCTTCGCCATCACTGGTCTAGGGTCTCTTGCTTGAGCAGGGGGTTGGACTAGAAGACCTCCAAGGTCCTTTCCAATTCTGTTATTCTTGGCTCCCGCCATTTCTTGGAAATTTAAAGTCTACCGATCTTAAAAGTTGCCAAGTTTGAGAGACACTGCAGCGATGGCAACCGTGCTCTGAAATTTAATCTTTTAATCCAGGAAATCTGGAAAGGAAGGTGAAGATTGCTGCGGGGAGGAATGTTATGGCATCCTCAGCGGGCAAAAACAGAACGAGGGGCCAGGGTTTACCAAGGAGGACAACCAGAAAACACAGCCTCTACTTGATAAACTGGCCTAGAGGCATTGCAGTCAAGTTGCAGGAAGCTGGTGCATTACCTCTCACAAAGCAACAGCAAAACAGCTCTGACAGAACAGGTAAGGGAGTGTTCAGTTTACACATCAACCCCTCCTCCTCCTTAGGTTTCAAACAGGTTAATTATTAACTCTTACCCTCAAGCTGGACTGATTTTTGGAAAACACAGTTTCCAAACACCCTTGGAAACTGCAGACTTAGCAATTTGCCGACAGCAAGAAAAGATTCCTCTTGGTTGCTACCAAATGAGCATGCTATCCTTGCTGAAACTTTGGCAAGCAGAGGTGGCAATTCGAAAACTATCGTGCTTAAGACTAGCTTTGGAAATCCAGGTAGCTCTCATTTAGCAACTCCAACGGGGCCTGGCAATTCAGTTGTTAAGTAAAATTGCAACTGGGCTCATCATTTTCCTTTCAGCTTTCCTTTGCTTTACTGACCTGCAAAGGTCGTGCATGCAAGCATGGGTCCCAAAGTTATTTTTTCATCACTATCGTAACTCCGAATGGTCAGTAAACGAGGTAGTCTCTAAACAAGGAAGTACTTGCATTATAGACAGACAACCTTTCTGAGTTCATTTGGAAGCCTGAGAGTGTGACATGGACATACTAACAAAATGGTTGTTGTGGAGAGGATAAATTTATGTATTGCTCACTGGGAAAGTGGCTGCTATAATCTGTCATAAACTGTACAGCAGAAGGCAAATTGGTGACAAAGCTGTACACTATCCTTTCCAGTTCTTTCTGGGATATTCCTTACCATTCTCATCTTTTATTATTTTATTTCAGTTCATTTATTTCATTTTTTTTCCTGGACCAGTACACACACTTTCACAGAGAGCATTGGGTCGGAGCCAATGACTATTTTTATTTTGGTAGCAATGATGATAATGTGTGATAATAATAGTTATTAATCTGTGCCTTTACAAAGGTGTGGTACAATTCCGAAGAACCTAGTAATTACAAAACTCCATCCAATAAAAGTAGTTCATGAAATAAAAGTCAAAGCAGTAAGTACATGTTCACACTCACACAGACCAAACACAACAACCACACACAGGTTTCAAACAACATCCCGCAGTACCCCTATTAATTCCAACAAAATAAGAATTAATGTAGGAATAGTTAAAGAGAGAAAGGTAGGATAATCAGGCCTCATTGCAATTAGATACTTATAGATATACTGTAGGTGTCTTTTGTGTATGACTGCCGCACAGATTGATTGATTGATTGATTGATTGAATGTATAGGCCACCCATTTCATATACGGTGGTACCTTGGTACTCATCAGTTCCAGGAGCCACAATGAGTACCAAAAAGGATGAGTACCAAACAAATTTTTCCCATAAGGAATAATGTAGTAAGTCACAAGGCAGCCAACACCGACATGTTCTAGCTTCTGCATTGAGTACCAAATAAACAATGGGTACCAGGATGAAATATTCACATCAAAATGCATTGAATACCAAATTCAATGAGTTTCAAAGCAGTTGGGTGCCAAGGCACCACTGTACATGATTCTGGCCCGCTAACAATTAAAGCAAAGTAAAAACAATAAAAGCAATAAAAGAATGAAAAACAACAAAAGAGGGGACTCTAGTGGCCTTCTCCATGATCCTGGGTTGAGCTCTATCATCTACATCAGTGTTTCTCAACCTTGGCACCTGGAAGATGGGTGGGGGATTCTGGCAAAGTTGCCATCTTCCAGTTGCCAAGGTTACGAAACACTCATCTAAGCTCCCTAAGGGTGGGGTAGCAAAATGGGAGAAATAAAGGAGAAGACAGGCAAATAAGCTAGACCTCACCCCAACAGCAAAGCGTGTGATTCGAGCCCTGTCAGCCTCCTGGACGACCTCGTCATAGTCCAAGGGATCCCCAATTTTTTCTCCATCAATCACAATCACCAGGAACCTCTTGGCATTGCTGCGAGCGCCTTTCTGAGGGGTGAACTGTTCCCTAATAGGTGGGAGAGGGAGGGAGAGAGAGAGAGACTGAAGTGCCATTGCCCGCTTCCTTTTCCAGACCCGTATCCTAGTCTAGCTGCAGACATTCCAAGGGTTGAGGATTCTTCCATGGCCATGGCTCCATGATAAGGGATGTGAGCCCTGCCTAGACCCAACCAAGCAGGAAGGAGCCCAGGGTTGGGGTAGAGGAAAGTTCTGCCCAGAGACCCACACAGCTTTCTGGATGGCAGTGGCCGTGTAGGAAGAGCCATGCAGCTGACGGGCTTCTTGTAGGATGTGGTGTAGGTTTCGGTCATTTTGGAAACTTCTGAAGTCAAAATGTTCCCGAATTTTGTTGGAGAACTGCAGGAGGGAGAACTGAGGAAGGGAGGAAAAAGAGGATGAATGAGAAAGCAGCCATCTCTGAATTTCTGAACAATTCATATTCATTTATTAATTAGCCCTGTTCCCACAACAGGCAAGGTCAGCCTTGCCCAAGCTGATGCTTTTTGGATGGTTTGTTAGATCATCCCTGAACTCTTATGAATCCAGTTCAAATAATAATGATGATGATGATGATGATGATGATGTTGGAAGGGTCCTTGGAGGTCATTAGTCCAACCCCCTGCTCAGGCAGGAAACCCTATACCATTTCAGACAAATGTGTTTCAGTGTTGGAACATACACAGCTTCTGGAGGCAAGTCGTTCCAATGATTAATTTTTCTCACTGTCAGGAAATTTCTCCTTAGTTCTAGGTTGCTTCTCTCTTTGGTTAGTTTCCATCTGTTACTTCTTGTCCTGCCTTCAGGCGTTTTGGAGAATAGCTTGACTCCCTCTTCTTTGCGGCAGCCCCTGAGATATTGGAACACTGCTATCATGTCACCCCTCACTCTTCTCTTCGTTAAACTACACATACCCAATTCCAGCAACCGTTCCCTATATGTTTTAGCCTCCAGTCCCCTAATCATCTTTGTTGCTCTTCTCTGTACTCTTTCCAGAGTCTCAACATCTTTTTTACATTGTGGTGACCAAAACTGGATGCAGTATTCCAAGTGTGGCCTTACTGAGGCATTATAAAGTGGTGTTAACACTTCACGTGATTTTAATTCTATCCGTCTGTTAATACAGCCTAGCACTGTGTTGGCTGTGATTTTGGCTCTTTTACTGTTTGGATTATACCTCCAGTTCAGATTATTTAAGTGAATCCATTTTATCCAATGGATTTTTTTTTTTGCTAGAAACCAGAAGTAAATGCTACAAACCGGCAACAACCATCAAAAATCACAGGCACGTGACCAGGATGCTGCAAATGGCACCAATGGTGAGCCAGTTGCCAAGCACCAAAAATGAATTCACATGACCGGAGGAAAGGAGGATGGCATGTAGCCATCATAATTTTGAAATCAGGTCATAAGTCAAGGACTATCTGAATATCTGTTGCAATGGATGCTGATTCCCTAATGCTTCATGGTATGGTTTTCTTTCTTTCTTTCTTTCTTTCTTTCTTTCTTTCTTTCTTTCTTTCTTTCTTTCTTTCTTTCTTTCTCTTTCTTTCTTTCTTTCTTTCTTTCTTTCTTTCTTTCTTTCTTTCTTTCTTTCTTTCTTTCTTTCTTTCTTTCGTCTCTACAAACTAAACTGTAAACCTTTTTCCAGCTTGGCGGCCCAGAGGGAGACGGAGCAGCAGGGAAATGCAAATGGGCCTGTGCACAACGGCGGCAATAGCGTGTGTGCGCACACATGCACAAGTGGGTTGCTCGCCCCATGATGCATGTGCTGATGCCTGTGTGCATGCGCAAATAGGCCACCGGTGCCTGCGTGATGTGGCGGTGCTAGCATTCCTGCGCATGAGCAAATGGGGCCGCTAATGCCCGTGCAGGGGTTCTACCATTAGTGGGGTGGGGCTTGCCAGCTATTCCCGGGGCCCAGTGGCCAACAGGTCTCAGCCCGGTACCAGGCCGTGGACCATGGGTTGGGAACCGCTGTTTTAGGCAGATCTTTTCTTTGCACCATTTCTTATCATGGCTCACAAAAGTATCCCTCTCCTCCCCATGGTATATGATGGGTGCCTCAACTGTCTTATGAAAGCCACACTCAGAAGAACAAAGTATTTTCCCATTACGGCATTCCATCCCGTTCCATTTGGCTTCAGAGAGCAATCCACATTGCAAAAAATTATCCCCCTTATGGGATTCTCCCTCCCTCCAACTGACCAGAGTATTTTCAGGAAAGGTTTTACTGAAGAGTGCGACAAATAATTTCTGTGCAAGAAATTCCATATGGCGAATGCTGCTTGACCCATCGATCAGTAACACGATGTCTCGGGGAATATTTGGACACTCTGGAAAGAAGGGAGCAAAGGGAAGAGACTCATTTCAAAATCAAAGCTATCCTCTACTGTTCTCAACTTATCACAGCCAATGTCCAGCTGAGCGCCTCCTGAGTATTTTAGTACAGGGCTTTTCAACCTTTTCACCCAGTGTACCAGTTTTAGTATATGCCAACATCCGAGTACCACCAGTCGCCTAACAAGGTGTCAAAAACCTGATGGCCAAAAGAAAAAAAAAGAAAAAAGTGATGAAGTACAGGTAGTCCTCGACTTACAACAGTTCGCTTAGTGACTGTTCAAAGTTACAATGGCACTGAAAAAAGTGCCCCCCAAGCTACAGCCGAGCAAGACACCTGCCTGCCCGCCCGGCGGTGCTCTTCCTTTTGTCCGAGGTTTTCATTGTTGTGAGCATTTCTGTTGAGGATTGGAGGTGGGGTGGGGGGTATTTGGCTTTTATTTCCCCCGTCTGCTGGGTGGTTGCAGCAGGTTTTGGTCACTCACATGACCCTGGGACACTGTGACCGTCATAAATATGAATCATTTGCCAAGCATCTGAATGTAAATCACAAGACCCTGGAGATGCTGCAACATTCCAGCTGATTGGCGCTTCTTCTGGCCTCAGAAGCGCCAGGATCAGCACCGAGCTCCAGCTGGAGCCTGGCGCTGATGCTGGCGCTTCCGCTGAGCCCTGACAGCCCTGCAGCTCCAGCCATCTCTCGCTCAGGCTTGTGCGGTGCTGCCACCGGTTCAGCTCATTCCCCTCCCCCGCTACCACTTTTCTAGGATGGTCGAGTACCACCTGCCAGGTGCCAACGTACCACAGGTGGCACCCGTACCACTTGGTTGAAAAGCCCTGTTTTAGTAGTTTCCTAACAAGCAGAAATTCAACTGGTGATTTTTTTTTCATCTCAGTATTCTACTCCATTGTGGGGGGGCGGGAGTCACAGGTCCATCAATTTTAAAGGTACTGTCATTTTGCCAGGGTGTGTGTGTGTGTGGGGGGGAATGCTGGTAACATCCTTTGTCATTTTTATATTTAAAAAAATCTTTCCAGAATAATCAAAATATATCTGAATGAGCAATAAAGAACTGCATTTCAGCACACAGAGAATGCCCTTTTCGTGACTTTATAATCATTATTTTGCTTTCCATGTGGGGTTGATAGAACCTGGTTTTACCCATTTTCACTCACACTGAACCCCCTTTATTTCTAATCAATATAGAGGTAGAAATTATGGGTGGCAATTCACTATATATTTGTAGCTTATACCCAAGCTTGTCTTCAGAAAAATCTAATTTGTTAACAAAAACTAAAGTTTCTAAAACACTGGATTTAAAACAATGTACTCTACAAACGTTAATATAAAAAAAGAAATGTTACTTATTTTCAGTGAATCTAAGAGCTCCCCCATTTAAAGATAAATTATAACATTTATAAAGCACAAATTTTCAATTTTTACACTTTTTGCTTACCCTGATTTTCTGGCTTTCTCGGTGGAACTGTTGTGGTATCCTCAGAAAGAGCATCAGAAAGATCAAAAATGTCTGTTGACACTACACAAAAGGAAAATAGTAAATCATTATCAAAAAACATCAATGCAGTTTTGAACAGAAGATACTAATTTTCTAAGGCAGGAGAGTGCTATATGCATATCAATTGTGTAAATGCATATATCTAAGAGGAGAAAAAGAAATTTAAAAGATCTGATAATTTGTATCTCTATTTCTCTATCACCGTGCCTATTAACTATATAAATATTTATAGATACTTAGGCAGGGTTGGCAGCTAGATAAATAAATGGTTGTCTTGATTTTTTAAAAAAAAATATAACTCCCATTAATCTTACCATAAGACAAAACCATGAAGTTTAGGCACCACTAGACCAGTAACTGCATTTATCCTCATTCAACTGCATAAAACCATTAAATCCCAATCACAGCTTTAAATCATTGTAGCACCATTTATATGCCAAGAAAGTATTTGTTAAATATTCTTAAATACACACATTATTGTAGTCTAATAAAGATGGGGTACTCCAATTTCCATCAGACACAACCAGCAGGGCCCATTTATCACAGCAGAGTTTTTTCTTCGACATTATCTTGAGACATTACAGATTTTTGAATTTTCTTTACAATATCAAGAACAGGAGCCACAATGTATGAAATGTCAGGTAGTCAATGCGGTCTTTTTTTAGGTGTACAAGGGTCTGTTGATATTTGCACGAGAAGCACAACTATTCCTGCTCAGAGATTTAATTGGTAAAGAAGGATGTTTTGAAGAATATTAATTCCAGTAACCCATTCCAACAACAATATGAATTTGTGTCCTAAAATGGAAGAAACTGGAGGCAGATGCCCATTTATAGAGGTATCTGCAGGCTCTATATCAAAAAGTCACAATGAAGCTACAATCACACAGTAAAAGCCCTCTTCCTTTTTTTACATGTTTTGCAGTCACATTATACACATAAAAGGAATGGCCAGAATCCATTCCTGACTTTTGTCACCTTCTTTCTGTGAGGCAAGCAAATACTTGGGACCATGTTAGCAAAATAGAAATATAAAAGGAATGTGTACTAATTGGGCTAATCCTGAAGTGCTTGGTTCCGCTCCAGATGCCCTAGCTATTTAAGTATAAAGAATTTTTCTCAAAAAGAGGAACATCTTAGTCCTTGGAAAGAACATGTTTGTGTGGGTTAATGACCATAGTAAAATAATTTAAACACAAGGGAACGCTGTCATGTCTGAATTCACGAACAAAGGCTGAGAAAATTGGCAGTTGAATCTCATTCCAGTATTAGGAATTCAACAGTGTTTGCCTTGACACAAAAACGTGAGTCAATTAGAATAGAGCTCGAAGGGACCTCGGAGGCCTTCTAGTCCAGCCCCCTGCTCAAACAGGAGACTCATGTGTATCAAAAGTGTGTCCATCTGTGGTCACTTGCGGGTTTTTTGCATCTCAGGTAAAGCAGCACTAATGCAGCCTGATCTTCTTTTAAGTTTTCTCTGAAGCAAGTTGGGCTTATGCCTTCCTATGCAAACTTCTCACATTAACCATTTGAGTTGGACTGGGAGATTGTCAGCCATGTAGAGTAAACCAGACAGGAATCATAACCAGAAGTGCTAATTCTATTTTATTGTTGAAAGAATCTCTCCCCTCCAATCTCCTTTGCAGCCCAAGAAACCGGGGTCAATTTTAGGCTTCTTGCCTCACCATCTATCCAGCTGTGGGCTATGTTGTCTCTCATCTGACTAATCCCTTGTTAGTGTCTGTTTGTCCAGAATCCCAAAGTCTTAACCACATACCATTTAGAGAGACGAGTTGATCATCACCAAGGAGTATTCCTGGTTTAATGGAGACTTAAATATCTGTCTTATTTAATCCTGGACATTCTTAATTAGTACACTATAGCGGTTTTCATGTTGGCTTGATTAGGATTATTTTCTTAGGGATGGGTGGACTGTGACCCCAGACTGCTGTTACGTTCCACACACGGGGTCCCTAGAGCTCTGATCTTGACTGTGTTCATGAATGGAAAAGGATGAACGCAGACAACACAACGTCCTGGCATTTCATTTTCATGAAAAGTATAACATTAACTCTAAAAGAGCCACGTTGCCCAGAGTCATGTCAACCTCAAAACCAACCCCTAACTTTAGGTATGATGTGGTGACTACTACCTTTAGGCTACCCTAAAAAAATTAGGGATGCCAACTGATCACTGAAAGCTTTGGCTTCAAGGAGAAGCTCAGAGAGCTATCCACTTGTGTCCATCAACAACCTCTGCCTGACACAATGATCTCTCTTTACCTGACCACAGGACCAGCTGCAGTTGATGTATTTGTACCCACCTGCTACTCCAAGGAAAAGGAAGGTGGCAATAAAAACTCCAAGTGCTCCCATGGCTGGCCTCTAAATTGTTGTCTGCAAGTTTTTAGTTCTGAGGGCAAAGGCTGTTTGGAGAGTAAGCTGGAAACTGAAAGAGCACTGACCAGAACAGGTCATCTGAACAAAAAACAGTAGCAGTCACTCTCCCAATATGCAAACATTTGCCCCATTAGGTCATTGAACTCTTGAGCAGTAGCCATGCTGCGTTTCTATACAGGTAGTCCTCAACTTATAACCATTCATTTAGTGACTTGTTTGAAGTTACCTCTTTACTCTCCTATCATTGGGTAGGATAATATAGGAGATATACTCCTATATCTCCTACCATTGGAGATATAGGAGTATAGCCAGCCGTACCAACAGGCTGAAAAACAGCTTTTATCCGTGGGCTGTTAGGCTTTTGAATGGGATATAATCTCTGTGAACTTATGCAGAATTGACTTGGGAGGCTGGTGTGCGGTGTAGTTGGTTCCCATGGTGTGGTAGGATGGAGGGTTTGTTGTCACTGTGTGTTGGGGGGAGGGAGCACTGGGGGGGAGGCTCAGCTAATCTCAATGTACACATGTTGTACTTTGACAATAAAGGTTTATTTAATTTAATTTGTTTAATTTTTATTTAATTTACGATGGCACTGACCATTTTTCACACTTACGACCGTTGCAGCATCCCCGTGGTCACGTGATCAAAATTAAGGATGCTTGGCAACTGGCTCATATTTATGACCGGTTGCAGCGTCCCGGGGTCATGTGATCCCCTTTTGCGACCTTCTGACAAGCAAAGTCAGTGGGGAAGCCAGGTTCTCTTAACAGCTATTGTTACTAACTTAACAACCGCAGCGATTCAGTTAACAACTGTGGCATGAAAGGTTGTAAAAAAATGGGGCAAACGTCACTTAACGTCTCATTTAGCAACAGAAATTTGGGGCTGAACTGTGGCTCATAAGTCAAGGACTACCTCTACAGAAATGCAGAAATATGAAATGCCTTATGAAGACATCAGTGCCACCTTTAATGATGGATGGGTATCATTATATATTCTTGGATAGATCCTTACTGAATAGCCCCATGATTAGTTTGCCAGACTTAATTCCAAGATTTGCTTTGACCCTTGGCACCTTTGATCTCCCAGAAGTTTTGCTAACCAGCAATTATAATACCAACTACTGCTCTGTCTAATACTTATCCTCTTATCTTCTAAGTGCCCCGCTGGCCACTATGCACAAAGATATGTTGTCACTTGTACGGTAAGGTTGGCAGGGCTTTGCCACTCGGATTAGTGTTTCAGAAATAGCACGAAGGCAATTATTTTAAATCCAGCACTCCTGCCTTGCTATAATTTTAATGTGAACCAAAAGAGCAAATTAATCCAGCATTTTAAAATCGCTCAGTCGATTCAATCTGAAAAAAGTATGGTTAATGTGTGCTTTGAAGTTCTCCTTTTTAAAGAAAAGCATCAACGTAGCTTTGTATTCTGTATTTACAAACATTTGAGTTCTGTGTCTGGGGGACTAATTCCAACTGCTCAGCTCGTTTGTTGTACGAGGTTGAAATGAACATGATTTCATTTTGGAATATCTGTGCAGAAAACTCACGCCCTGCCCACTTATATGGGGAGCTGAACAGGGAGAACAGATGTTGGCCTTTTCCTCTGAAGCCAATCAATAGCTATTTCAGGAACTGATTTCAAGAATAGGGGAAAAAAAGTGAGGTTTATCATGACCTCAACAGATTTGGATTTAAAAAGAATCTAGAAACTGGATTCAGGCAGATATAAGTTGTATATTTCCACCACCATCTCTCTTTAAAAATTTGATCTTACCTAATGGAAATCAAGATAACCCTGGGATCAATGTTATGGGAATATTTAGCTACGTATGACAATGTTAACTGCTTGCATTTATTCATTCTACTGACCTATTCAGTTAGTGAAAGCCAATTTAGTTGTGGCTCCCTTGCATTTAGCGCAGGGCTTTTCAACCAGTGGTACAGGTACCACCTGTGGTACATTGGCACCTGGCAAGTGGTACACGACCATCCTAGAAAAGTGGTAGTGGGGGAGGGGCATGAGCTGAACTGGTGGCAGCACTGCACAAGCCTGAGCGAGGGATGGCTGGAGCTGCAGGGCTGTCAGGGATCAGCGGAAGTGCCAGGATCAGTGCCAGGCTCCAGCTGGAGTTGGTGCTGATCCTGGCACTTCTGCTGAGCCCAGAAGAATGTTGCAGCATCTCCAGGGTCTGGTGATTTAAATTCAGATGCTTGGCAACTGATTCATATTTATGATGGTCACAGTGTCCCAGGGTCATGTGAAGTGACCAAAACCTGCTGCAACCACCCAGTAGACGGGGGGGGGAATAAAATCCAAACACTCCCCCCACCCCCGCTGCCAATCCTCAACAGAAATGCTCACAACAATGAAAACCTCAGGTGTCTTGCTTGGCTGTGGCTTGGGGGCACTTTTTTCAGTCCCATTGTAACTTTGAACAGTCACTAAGCAAACTGTTGTAAGTCGAGGACTACCTGTACTTCATCGCTTTTTTCCTTTTTTTTTTTGGTCATCAAGTTTTTGAGTGGTGGTACTCGGATGCTGCCATATCCTAAAAGTGGCACAATGGGTGAAAAGGTTGAAAAGCCCTGATTTAATGTTCTCGGGTATTTGTATATATTCCCCCATGATCCAGCAATAGTACAGTACATCTGAATGGCACCTAATTCAGAAACCAATTGGATTCATTTATGACAAAGATTCTCAAATGAAGTAGTGAGAGGTTTTCAAACAGAGACTGGATGGTCATTGGTTAGAGATACTCTACTAAGTGTTTCTCAATCTTGGCAGCTTACTAAACAGTCTAGTGCAGGGGTGTCAAACTCAATTTAATTGGGGGCCGTATCAGCATTGCGGTTGCCCTCAGGGGGCCAGGTGGGTATGGCCAGGGTGGGCGTGGCCTACTGGGTGGGCGTGGCTAGAGTGCGTATGGCCTACTGGGTGGGCGTGGCCAGCTCTACATCGTTCGCATCAAGGGTGCCTATGGGGGCCTGGGCAGGAGTGGGACAGATCTGAGGGTCTCTGGCAGAAGGAGGGTCTCTGGGCCAGGGCCAAGGCAGTGGGGGCCATTCCCTCACTGTTTCCAGGATGGTTTTGCGGGCCACATGAAACCACTTTGTGGGCCGAATCCGGCCCCTGGGCCTTGTGTTTGACATGTCTGGTCTAGTGTTTCTCAACCTTGGCAGCTAGGGAAGAATTCTGGGAGTTCAACCCTACACATCTTAAAGTTGTCATGTAGTACACCTTGCACTGAACATTTCTTCAAAGTACAGGTAGTCCTTGATTTCCAACCACAATCGAACCCAAAATTTCGGTTGTGAAGTGAATTTTGCCCCATTTTATGACCTTTCTTGCCACAGTTGTTAAGAGAATCTCTATAGCTGATGTTAGTAAAATGGTTGTTAAGTAAATCTGGCTTCCCCATTGACTTTGCTTGTCAGAAAGTCACAAAAGGTGTGACCCCGGGACACAGCCGCAGTCAGAAATGTGAGTCAGTTGCCAAGCGTCCAAATGTTGATCACGTGATCCTGGGGATGCTGCAATGGTCGTAAGTGTGAAAAACGAGCATAAGTCACTTTTTTGTGCTGTTGTAACTTCGGTCACTAAATGAACTGTTATAAGTAGAAGACTTATCTGTAATGATTCATTAGTAGCTGAGAACAGTTGCCTGGTACTCTGACAAGAGAAGAACTTTCAAACCAGCCAGTCAACCATGTTTGGCGTTTTCTGATCTAAGTTCAGTCTTCTCTCTGAACTTTTATCTGAAAAGTATCTCTGCCTAAACTTCCCCGGAAATTAGCCGAATTCCACCAGGCACTTTGGCGCATCTTCATACATGCATCCTCTGAATTTAGCTCAGTCACGCAACTCCTAATGGTGGAAGACCTCAGCCTGAAAGAAGCAGTTACCAGTCGCCACATGCCTTGACCTTTCTCTGCAGCTTGAGCACACAAGACGTAATGTCTTGGCTGAGATTTGTAATCCTGGGGAATAATCCTCCCCCCTCAGCTCGCCTGTCATGGATGTGCTCTGCTAGCCTTCTGCCTGTTTGCCCTACATAGTGGCTGTGGCAGTCCTTCCACAGTATGTTGTAGATGACTCCTGTTTTGTCTTCTGCGGCTGCTGGGTCTTTGGTTTACTTAGGATGGTTTCATTGATTAAATTGAAGTATTAAAATAAAGATACAAGATAATACAAGAAGTGCAGTTTAATTTACTGAGACTGATCATTTCAAAAGCTACAAGCTGTTCTGTGAAAAATTATACTACCTGTGGAATATTGTAAGTGTTCAGAATGTGGGCTATGTGGAAAGAGCTGTGAGAGGCGAGGCCACCAATGACATCCTAGTTCAGGGGTCTTCAAACTTGGCCCTTTAATGACTTGTGGACTTCAACTCCCAGAATTCCTCAGCCAGCGTGCCTGGCTGAGGAATTCTGGGAGTTGAAGTCCACAAGTCATAAAAGGGCCAAGTTTGAAGACCCCTGCCCTAGAGTCTTCTCTTCCCCCTTCTGCTACATTTGAAGTTTAAGGTACTCCCTTGGATCCAAAAGAGAAGTTTTACAATGTTCTGAGTTGCAAAGTCTTGCAAGAAAACCATTGTCTAACTTCTCGGGTATCAATGTGATGTTGGGTAATAGGTTAATATTCTCAATCTCAAAAGTGGCAAAATACGTAGAAAAGCAATGCTGATAGTTTTGGGGGATCAGTCTGAAATCTGAATGCAGAAGTCCACATTATTACTTTAGAAAAAGAAGCAAACCAGTTGTAAACAAGCCAGGTAATCAATCTCAAAAATTTTAGAGAGAGGCGATTAATTCAAAAAAGAGTCTGTCCTTTGCACATTAGCTGATGGCAAATCAAATCTACTGATATTATAGCAACTGAGTTGAGCCACGCATCTCAATCACTTGTAAACTTGCAAGAAATTTGTTGATTTTTTTCCCACTTTAGAATTCGGCTTCTAAGAGGTTATGGGAAATGTTTTTACTTGTCCCTTATTTAAGTTGCTGAATTTGACTTCCCACACAGACAAAAGCCCCCAGTATTTGCTCTATGGAAAAAGGCAGGTATGCTATGATGCCGTGTGGTTGCAATAGTCTGTTAGTGGTTTCTGAGAAGTTTTTGATGTATGGCAGTGTTATCCTTTTTTACAACGTGTTTGCTCTGCTGTATTGGGTTGAGTGGTCAGGCACTTTTTGATGAAGTTGCAGACTATTTGCAGAGACACAGAGACATAAACAACATCTGCCACTGTGCAATAGGGACAATCAACAAGCCAAAAAAGGGAACAAAAAAACCAAAACACCATCCTGGCAGCAATCAACACCTAAATAAGCATAGATTAACCGCAAGATTAACAACAGACCAACAATCCACAAGTAAACAATACCCCAATCAAGGAACTACCAAGCAAGCTAACAGTAAACAGCCCAATCAAAGAACCACCAAGATCACTCCCACAAACACTGACAGGGCAAGCCACTAGAATATAAATTGAGAGCAAACCCCACTCCCTACTAGCACTGATGATGTTACCTAGTATGGGCAATGAAATGTCTGCAAGAAAGCAACCAAGCTCAGAGAGCACGAAGGACCTCTCACGTCAACCCTGAACTACTAATATTCTCCATTATCTAAGTAGGTTTCCACAAGTTGCTGTGTTAGGCTAAAAAGTTGGATAATTTGTTTGTTCAGCATATTATGGGATTTTAGCCTTGGCACATTGTGTAAACAAGATCATTCATGCTAAACTACAACTGAGTTTACTGATTTGGGCGTCCTACAGTATGTTGGATAAACAGAGCAATGGTGCTTTACTGATCCTGGTTTAAGGTAGTCATGTGCGGCCCTCTTTAGAGTCAAAGAAAAACTACTTGGATGTCTATCATTGCCAATCTTGCAACTCTTCCTTTCTCAGGTTTATCGCCATGGTGACCGATCTCCCCTCAGCACCTACCCAACCGATCCCCACAAAGCAACAGCTTGGCCACATGGTTTCCAGCAGCTGAGTGAGGTACATTCAGGGTTGAATTTTAATTATTGTTATGGCAGCCTGTGCTGACATGCAGAAGAGGGGGCAAATGACAATCCTTGCTTGCTGCCAGCTGAGTCTTACCTTACCTTACTTTTCAGCCCCAAAGCAAGCAGGATTTTAATATTTGCTCTTTCCCTGTCATAGGCGGGCATTTTGCAACAGAAGGCTCTGGGACAATTCCTCCGGGAGAGGTACACTGGATTTCTGAGCCGTTCCTACAAACCACAAGAAGTAAGCTTTCTTTAATAATACATTGGTCAACATAATTCAGCTCCTTTGAATTCCAGGGGCAGCAAACAAACTGAATGCAATCATAAACAGGGGAGACAAATAATAATTAAAAATAATACAGCAGCAAGCCCTAACCACAATCTTGCTCAGACTTTTTAGTTTTTATGTGTGTGGGGGGCGGGGGGGCTGTCTTTGGCCAGATCCTGTGAAAACCAAAACAACTTAATCTAAGACCAACATTTCTCGAAAGGTTATTCTGAAAATAGTCAGGAAACCTCCCAAATGTTTCTCTCTTATTTGCTCAAGTTGCCTCAGGCTCCATGGTATTTGCAGGAAATTCTCTATTAAATATGTAGATTAAGGTCAAATTAATGGAAGGGAGTAAGCAGTGTATCTAGGTTGGTACATATGAGTTGTAAGGGATTGTATTTACCTCTGCTTTTCAAATAAAACCCATCAGTCTCTTTCCTTGCTTAGTTATAATTATACATGCAGAACGAAGATTGGCTTATTAATAGTTCTTAGTTTTGTGCTCATAAATGCCGTACGATTAAGTAATACAAATAAGGGGAGATTTAGAATGCACACAGTGTGCACATGAAGTGTGGTGTACAGGTAGTCCTCAACGACTGTAATTGAGCCTGGCAATTACGGTCGTAAATTGTGACAGTTGTAAAGCAGGTCATCTGTACAACCAAGCCAATTTTATGACTTCTTTTTTCCCCCCAGTAGTTGTTAAGTAAACATGGTGGTTGTTAAATTAATGCGGAGGTTGTTAAGCAAGAATATCGTAAATCACAGTCACATGACCCCAGGACACTGCAAACTGGCATAAATTTCAGCCAGTTACCAGGCACCCAAAATGCAGTCAACATGACTCAATAGAATAGAATAGAATAGAATAGAATAGAATAGAATAGAATAGAATAGAATAGAATAGAATAGAATAGAATAGAATAGAATCTTTGTCACCTTAAATGTACACTAAACAGCATACATTAAAATGAAATTTTGTTGCATTCAGCTCTCAAAAAAATACCATTATGCATATACCCACATACACACACACATATCTGACACAGTGGGGCAGGACTGTCCATCGGTCCTTTGGAACAGGGTTGTAAATAAATTTTGGTGTGTCTGTTGTAACTTTGAACAGTCTCTTAGTGACCGGTGATAAGTCAAGGACTGTCTGTAGTGGGTTAAGGAGTCAGTGGGGGAAACTCAGCTTGTAGTCCCCCCCCATTTCGGCATGGAAGATAACGGGGTGATTTTGGACCAGGTACTCTCTGTCAGCCCAACCAACTTCACAGGGTTATTGAAGGAAGAAATAGGAGAAATAGTGATGTATGCTGCCTTGAGCTCCCATACCAAAGAATTTAACTAATAATAAATGTGAATACTGCTAACGTCTTACAGCAACTGCCATTATTAATAATCCATTCATGGTTTTGCCACAAATACCAGTAATAGTCATTTCTTCAATTAAGGTAGTCCTTGACTAAAGGTAGTCCTTGACTAACAACTATTCGTTTAACAACTATTCAGCGTTACAACAGTGCTGGAGCAATGGACTTACAACCAGCTCTCACACTTAACAACTGTCACAGTGTTCCTTGGGTTACACAATCAAAATTTGGGTGCTTGTCATCCAGCATATATGACATGCATTCACCACTGTGACCTTCCCGGGGGGCTTCCAACAAACAAAATCAATGGGGGAAGGCAGATTTGTATGATTTACTTAACAATTGTGGTTATTCACTTAACAACCACAGCAAAAAAGGTCATAAAATCAGACAAAACTTACTTACGTACAGTCACCCATGCACTTGTGACCTCTCGCCTAGACTACTGTAACGCTCTCTACATGGGGCTGCCCTTGAGAGCCACTCGGAACCTTCAACTGGTGCAAAGTGCAGCTGCACGGACACTTTTGGGGGCCTCCCGATACTCCCATATCACACCTCTCCTCCGTGAGCTGCACTGGCTTCCGGTTGCCTTCCGAGTGAAATTCAAGGTGCTAACAATGACATACAAAGCCCTACATGGCATGGGTCCGGACTACCTACGGGAGCACCTTCTGCCAACGTCAACACCCCTCCGTCCTGTGCGCTCCCACAGAGAGGGCCTCCTCAGGGTGCCACCGCTCAAGGAATGTCGGCTGGTGGCCCCCAGGGGGAGGGCATTCTCAGTGGGTGCGCCAGCCCTCTGGAACTGCTTGCCTACCGAAATCCGGATGGCCCCCGACCTCCGCACCTTCCGGCGTGATTTAAAAACTTACCTGTTCCAGCAGTCCGGCCTGGCCTGATAGCTCTTGGGGTCTCAGTTGTTTTTACTATTGTTTTTCACTATTGTTCAATCTGTATACCTACCTTACTCTGTACACCGCCCCGAGTCCCTCGGGAGAAGGGCGGTATATAAGAACAAATAAATAAATAAATAAATAAATAAATAAATAAATAAATAAATAAATTAATTAATTAATTAATGACCTCATCACTTAGCCATGGAATTTCCAGTCTCAGTTGTGGTTATAAGTTGAAGACAAGCTTGGTTCTTCTTGTTGTTGTTAGTTGTGAAGTCGTGTCCGACCCATCGCGACCCTATGGACAACGTTCCTCCAGGCCTTCCTGTCCTCTACCATCTTCTGGAGTCCATTTAAGCTCACGCCTACTGCTTCAGTGACTCCATCCAGCCACCTCATTCTGTGTCGTCCCCTTTTTCTCTTGCCCTCAATCTTTCCCAGCATTAGGCTCTTCTCCAGTGAGTCCTTCCTTCTCATTAGGTGGCCAAAGTCTTTGAGTTTCAACTTCAGGATCTGGCCTTCTAAACAGCAGTCAGGGTTGATCTCCTCTAGAACTGACCGGTTTGAACGCCTTGCAGTCCAAGGGACTCGGAGGAATCTTCTCCAGCACCATAGTTCAAAGGCCTCAATTCTTTGGCGCTCAGCTTGGTCCTACCATCCTAGTTTGTGTTCCCCAAGAAAAGCTACACTAATGTGTAGAATTTCAATGTTTTGATCACCTTGTTGTCAATAGAAGTGGCTCACTGCATGGTTATCCAATGTTTCAGATCTATGTCCGCAGCACAGATTACGACCGCACCATCATGAGTGCCCAAGCCAACCTGATGGGACTTTATCCAAATTCACATCCGGAGATTCCTTGGAAACCTGTTCCCATCCACACTGTGCCTACTAAGTATGACAAAGTAAGTGAACACAACCTATATGTGCTCCATTAAATGTTTTCCCACCCTGTTTATATGGCTGCTCATGATACATTGCAAGGTACAGTTCAGTGAAATGACATTTGGAAGAGTAGAAAAGGAGTTTACAACAACAAAAAATATAAACATGTAACTGTGAATTCGTGGTATGGTTGTTTAAAAAATATTTATCATACAGATTAGAAGATATGTATCGAAATCTTTGGCAAATGGGTAACAGGCCAGAGCACCATTTGCTAATTGAAAGGTTCCCTAGACATAAAATACAGGTAATCCTCAACTTATGAGCACAACTGAACCCCAAATTTCCATTGCTAAGCAAGGCAGTGAGTCATGCCCCATTTTATGGCCTTTTTTGCTATGGTTATAAAGCGAATCACTGCAGTTATTAAGTGAATCATGCAGTCGTTAAGTGAATTTGGCTTCCCTTATCAGAAGCTCCCTAGGAAGGTTGCAAATGACAATCCCAGAACCCCAGAACACTGCAGCCACTGTAAATACAGTATATGCTAGTTGCCAAACACCCAAAGTTTGATCATATGAGTTTGGGGATCCGTGGTGGGATTCAAATACCTGAACAACCGGTTCTCTTATTGGATACAGGCCTGGGCCTTCGAGGCCTAGAACGGACTTCCGGAAGTGGCATCCATGCACTTCCAGCGGGCCGTTCTAGGCCTGGGAGGCATCCTCCAGGCCTAGACTAGACTGATGGAAGCAGTGTGCATTCAGCCGGTTCTCTGAACTCAGCAAAATTTAGCTACCGGTTCTACCGAACCGGTGTGAACCAGATGAATCCCACCACTGGTGGAGATGCTGCGACTGTCATAAGTGTGAGAACCGGTCATAAGTCATTTTTTTCAGTGCCACTGTAATTTTGTATAATCGTTAAATGGATTTAAATTAAGGGCCACCTATAAACACTTTCAATGCACTTGTGGCAGTTGAGGTGAATCTGATCAGTTCCATATATGGAAAGAGTATATTATTTTAGAATATACCCTGATAGTGACTTTAGGACAGTCAATCTCTCTTACCCTAACTTTCTTCACAAGAATTTTCTTATGGAGAAAAACAGGAGGATGGGAATAGAGAGCACTATATGCAGTGCTTTTTCTGTAAAAGAAAAAGGTGCCAGAACTCACACATGTCATACAACCCGCCTTGCCTACCCTACAAGGTTCCATCCAAAAAAGGTGCTGGAACTCCGTTCTGAGCGTTCTATGAGAAAAAAAGCCCTGACTATATGTATTATATGTTGCATGGATCTGAACGACGGGACATCAATCGAAGAACGAATAAATAAAATGGATAAGGATAAACTGGAATTATGTACATTTATTTTTTCTTGGCCCTAAAATATCCAGGAGTCATTATTTTTCTACAAGACTCAAAAACAGGGCTACGTAGAAAGTTAGTTTTATTTGGAAGCAAACACTAGTTTATCATAAAAGAGAGTTATAGCACTGCAAGAGAGGATTTTTTTAAAAAAGAATTTTTTTTGAAAGAAATGCTGATCGTAGAGAGGTTTGATTCTCATACATTGTTTCTGTGGCATCTAACTCTCAGCCATTATTCCAACATATATTTTAATTAGAATTTAGGGAAAATCTGTTTCAATATTAATATATCATACCACCTAGTTATTTGGATTCAGGAATATCTGCAGACTCAAAAAAGCCAAGTTGACAATTGTCATCGAGCCCCTGCATGTGCAACAATAAATAAAAAGATGTGGGGTTTTGATTGCCTGGTTGTGTACCACCTGCTTTTTTTTGATACACATACACACTCACATAGACATACCAATGCATGTATTGCTCAGGAGTAAAAAGAATGAAAAGTAAAATAAAACCATCTTTTGAACTAGTTAGCTTTCACTTATTTGTACATGCACTATTTCACATTTTAGCCTTAGAGAGTGATTGCTGGCTAATAAATAGTTTTAGACCCAGTTACTAATGATGTGTTCCTTTGGCCCTATCACTTTAGGGTTTGAAAAAACAGAATGCACACTGAGTAGAGGACTAACGATCAAAAAGAACAAATAAATAAATCTATGCAGTTTGCATCACATGAAAAAAAAATCTTCAGAGATGTATCTTCCTTGTAGAATGCTTAACTATGGTAATCCTAGTTTTAATGTTATAATTTTATTTTTATTGTATATGCCTCCCTTGGAGTCTTGTGTATTATAAAGGTAAATTATAAATGTATGGGAGCAAAGTTTTCATCTATGGATTTTTGAAAGAGTCTTCTTGTAGAAAACTAGGAGAAATTACATCCCTAAATCCATCTTTAACAATGTTATAAGTCAGGGGCCTTCAAACTTGGCCCTTTTATGACTTGTGGACTACCTGTATTTAGTCAAAGTTCCCGATTTCTAACACTGAAGTACAACCCAATAGTTTCAGCCTGGAACAAATCTAATTCTCTATGTTCCCTACTTCTGTTCCTAGCTTTTAAAACCACCAACCAGAAGCTGCCAACGATATCAACAATTGATGGAAGAGACTATTAATTTGCCAAGCTATCAAGCTAAATTGAGAGAATGGAAGGTATGGTGGAAGAGGGCTTAAGATAAGGAGAATAATTTAAAACCAAATTCTAGAAGTAGAATTCCCCACCATCCAAAATTGGAAAAGCAGTTGCTGAATGGTAAAACCAATTTTTATCTTCTACGAGTTGTAGAATATGTAAATTGGCAGACTGTCCATTCTATCACCAACATGTTTTGCTCATGATTACATCTAGAAAGTGATATTTTTTCATACAATTGTCCTAACTATTTCTGGGGAATCATTACAATTATTAAGATTTTCTTCTTCGATTACCCACATAGTTGCAGTCTCTGAATTTCCTATAGAGTCTGAGTATCTGATGGTGGAGGTTCGTTCTCTGAGCTTTTAGGTTGGTTTCCGAAAGTTTCGTTACAAGGCTAAGTAATATCTTCAGCGAAGTTTAGGGGACGTCAGTCCTCTATTTATAAGTCTGTGTACTATTTTATGAATAAATCCTGAAAACAAAAGTCTGGAAAAGGTCTTCAGAATACATTCACACATTCTCAGGAATCAAGCAATCAATCAATTAACCATTTGCCTGTCCAACGTGGCCTAAATAAATTACTGAATACCTATACAATTTTGCTTCAAGGTGCCACCATCCAACAGATTTCCCCTAGCCGTCCACTTCAATTTTAAGTCTAGACACTTTGGCTGTAATTATGCTTTTTTTAAAGTCATGGTAGACAAAGCAAATAGGTTGTCTTTTGTCTAGTTGAAGTCTTGCAACGCATTACACCTGGATTAACAAAATATAATTAATATTTCACATAATATGTTATGTCCAAACAAACTATTTTATGCTTAGTGTAATATACAATTTGGATTCCCTAAACCAGGGGTTTCAAACTGCCAGCCCATGGGCCGTTTTCATCATACTGAAGCCGCTCCCACCCCATTGCCAGCAATGCAAAAAGAGTCGCAATATGCTGCAACACATCAGGTGACGTGGCGTGTTTGACACCCGTGCCGTAAATAAATTGGGAAACAAATTATTCAAGTTCATTTTACCTAAATTTTGCATGTTGTATGAACTATGCTTTTAGATATTTGATTTTTTAAAAGGACAAGATAATTTCAGATGTTGTTGAACTACAGTATTTAATAGCCTGGCCAACAGGAAGGAATCCTGGGATTTGTAGTTCAGCAACACATGGAGGACCACAAGTTCTTTAATACTGATTGAAACGTTTTTATTTCACCTTATGTTTGGATGGTTCCACAGTGGCCTGCAAAAATAAGAACAAAGAAAAATTCAAAGCATTTGTAATAACAAAACAAATGCAAAACATATTAACAATGGCCAGAATATAAAACTATAGCAGTACAGTGAAATTTCAGTTTATGGACTCCAGTATAGTAGACCAAATGCAACAGATCAAATTACAATTTGGACTTCTTGGAATAACAGACAAGTCTGTGGCATCTTGAGTACTCCAGACAAGACAGTTAAATATAATTGTACCTTAACTGTATGTCATTTGGAGTTATTTGTGTCATTTGACTGTGAATGACAAAAATTATATCACTCATTAGTTTTGAAACAAAGTCATCCATTTTGTAATGACATTTTTATGCAGGTGTCATTTCCACTAATTTTAACACCTATTAACACAAAAGAAGTTAGTTCTGTGAGGTGTTCTCACGAGTGAATCGTTAAAGGAGCTTCCAAGCAAAAAGCATCACGCAGAGATGCAATCATATTAGCTTTATTCATGATAGATCAAAGAGAAAGAAATACTTGGCATGAAAGCATTCATGCCTGCATGTGAGAGAGAAATAAAATAAAACAAAACAAGCTAGCATTACATGACTAAAACAAGAGGTTAGGAGTAGAGATAGAACTGGAGAATAGAACTTAGAAACTAGAAGGCTAGAATTAGAACAAAGAACAGCCCCTCGTGCAGAGGTATTTATGGGGGTCTTGGTCCCTCCCTGACCATAAAACTCTCTCGCCAATGGGGCTGTGGGTCCGAGACCCTTGGCTCATCAGTGGAAGCAAAGAAGCCTCTTTGCCTCCATCTGATGATCCTTTTGGGGAACTGCCAATGGCTGGCACTAAACATCTAACAATTCCCCTTCTTGCCAGCCAATGACAGGGACCAGTGAATGTATGTGAGGGGTGAGCAGGTGTCATAGACATGCATAAAAACATTCAGAAGGCCAAACACAAACGCTTACACAGAAGGTTGTGCCGGTCAATGGGAACAGGCTTGGTAAACAGATCAGCTATCTGGTCAGCTGTGTTACAGTGCTCAACATGTATAAAACCCTTTTTGGTAAGCTGCCTGACATTTTTATAGCGTATGTCTATATGGCGAGATCTAGATCCTACTGCATAAGCCTCCGAGATTGCAATTGCGGCAGTGTTGTCCTCTAGAATTTGGATGGGCAGAGGGGGAGATGCCCAGATGCTTGTTATCAGTTCATTGAACCAAGTCAAATCATTGGCCGTGTCTGACAGGCTGGCATATTCAGCCTCGGCCGTGGAGCAAGAAATAAATTTTTGCTGCCTAACATGCCAATGTATTGGGCAGCCATTTAGCAATATGAGGAAACCAGAAGTGCTCCGTCTAGTTTTGGTGTCGCCAGCCCAGTCTGCGTCTGAGTAAGCGGAGAGCTGGGCCGTCTTCCCCTTCTCTGGTTCTAGCATAAGGAGAGCATCAGCTGTGCCCTTTAGGTATCTAAGCACCCTTTTGACAGCAGTCCAGTGGAATTCCTTTGGGTGTTCCACGTGCCTGGACAATAGATTCACAGCTAAAGCTATGTCAGGTCTGCTCCAATTGCTGATGTATAGCAAGGAGCCAATCACAGATCTGTAAAGCGTGTTATCTGTGAACTCAGGACCGTCCTTATGGGTGTGGTTGTAAAAGTCGCTTTGCATTGGGCTATGCGTGGGATTAGATTCTGTCATTTTGCATTTGGCCAGTAATTCCTCTATCTTTTCTTTTTGAGATAGAGCGAACCCCCCCTTAGTGGCCAAAATATGCACACCCAAGTACTTGTCAACCCGCCCCAAAGACTTCAGAGTAAACTTTTCTTCCAGGGCCTTGGCAAATTCATCACACCTTTCCTTGTTAGGCCCTACATATAATAGGTCGTCCACACCCGTTCTGTGGTTCCCTTGGAATTGCGTGTGAAAACACATTGATCTGCATGAGATTCTGAGAAACCAACTCGTTCTAAACTCTTTCTAAGACAGTCATACCATAATTTCCCTGACTGCTTAAGACCATATAACCCTTTGTGAAGCAACCATGTATTTCCCCCTTCTTGCTGGTAGCCAGGAGGAGCTCTCACGTAGATCTGCCGGTCCAAGTTGGCGTGGAGGTAAGCCGTCTGGATGTCAAATTGGAAGACTTCTTCTCCCAGAGCGGCTGCAGTCACGAGGGCGGCCTTGATGCTCTCTGCCCGGACGGTTGGAGAGTAAGTCTCCGAGTAGTCCTCCATATAACGTTGAGCGAAGCCCTGGGCTACCAAACGGGCCTTGTATAGGTAGAGGACATTGGCAAGTGGTTTGGCCTTGTAAACCCACCTTGTGCCAATGACTTTCCTCTCCTTTGGAGGTTGCTGGGGGGTGAAGACCTTGAGTTGTTTTAAGCTCTGCATTTCCTTCTCCATCACGAGCTGCCATCTCTCCTGCTCCTCGATGGGCAGCTCCTGGATGTCAGAGAAGGATTTTGGGGTGACCACGACGCTGTTGACAAACGCGATGTGGCCAATGTCAATTCTCTTTGGCGGGACCCCTTTGTTGGACCGCTTTGACCTCCTTACCTTCTGCCACTCACCGCTCTTTTCTTCCGCGGGTCTCTGAGGTGTCGCTGGTGGTGAAGACGGCGTGTCTTCCTCCGTGGGACTGGACGCATCTTCGTCTTGTTCCTCACTTTCGTCGGTGGCAGGGTATGTGGTCGTCTCAGGTGATGTCGTGGTCGGTGTGCCTCTGCTGGATCGGTTGGCATATGGGCTCAGATCATTTGAGTGGATCTGGGTCCAATTGGAATCCTCTTCGAAAGAGGCAGATTGGGAAGTCACAGGCCTGCCCCCTTCTCCCAGGAAACGATAGGCCTTGGAGCCAGGAGCATAGCCCAAGAACCTTAGTCTCTGGGAAACAGATCTCCCCTTCTTCCGCAGCTGCTTGGGGATGTGCACCCATGCATAGGAACCAAACACACGCAAATGTGCCAGATTTGGTTTCCTACCGTGAACCAGGAAATATGGGGTTTGGTTCACAACACTGCTCCAGGTGCGGTTCAGTCCCTGAAGCAACCTCAGCTGCAGATGAAAGCGCAAATGGCCTTCATCCCGTCAGAGGATCCAGCAGAGCGTCTAGGACCCCTTCACATGTCTCTCTACAACTGAACGCCACAGAGGAGAGCATACAAGGTTTGCAGACTGTCCAAGACTGCTCAGATGCTGCAGAAACGGACCTGGCTGAGACCAAACGCCGCGTGAGTAAGCTGACTGCACAGGAACGTGAAGAGCTGCTTAAAGAGATCTTTGCAATGCAGGAGAAAGGGGGGGGCAGCCCAGGAGACCGCGCAGGAAGCCTCCGAACACGCGGTGAGTCTTTCCCTAGCGGCCACGAGGCCTCCAAATATGGCGCCCGCCACCCTTAGTGACCCCGGGACCCCAGGGATTTTGGCGCGAACCCCCCCGCCCAGCTGTGAGCTACAGCTTCCTGGGGCAAGCGGAAACAAGATGGCTCCGCCCACACGGTCTAACAGAGACAAAGACTTTTTAAGCCTGGAAAGCCAGCAGTCCCTGGCATACAGCAGAAATGACATGCAATTCCTGGCATCCGACCAAGGCAGTATGCATATTCCTGAGATCTCCCCACCACAAAGCCTAAAGTCCTATGATGGCGATGAGATCTGCCCAGCCGATACTAATACAAATACAAATGCAATTAAAACGGCCATCCAAGTCCTGACTACGGCCCTGGGGGCCAAGCAGACGTCGGGGGTGCCCACACCCCCCCAAGGCCTCCCATCCTCTCCCCAGGGCCCAACTGCCGGGGGAAATCCAGCCTGCAGCCTCCCAACAATCAACCCCCGCGGCCTCCCACCTTCTCTCCAGGTCTTCAGGACCAGCAATGGGCTCCTCAGGGCAATGATGAAAATCCATGCTGTTGCAATTCTCGGGAGGATTCATTGAAGCAACTCCGAGCCGGCAAATCTGGGCTCCGCCCCCCCAATGCCTCATGGGAAGAAGGGAGAAATCCTGAACAACGCCCTCCCCCGGATCACATGGTTTCCGGGCACGCCCATCTGGAGTTACTAAATAGTCAAGAAAGGATTCCCTCCTCGACCACTAGAGGGACCCCTTTCACTGTAGGAACCACTTTCCCTCTCCCATTTATGTCAATGGACATTTTTGAAAGTGGGTCTGATAAGGACTATATTCCGGCAGCCAATCTGCCAAATGATTTTAAAAAACTACAACTGGGAGGGGAAAATTATAGCAGTTGGAGTAAAGATATACAGCTCTATCTCTTAAAGAATGGGACTCTACAAATGGTTCAGAAACCACCCCCTCCCCCATGGGGACGTCAAGAAGAGTGGCGACATTTGCAGGCTTATTCGACTCTGCTCAGTTCCCTGGATAATAACCTGTTCTCCAGCATACCAGCGGGGCTCAGAGCTGATGAAGTGTGGCGCCTATTATACAATTTATTTAACAGCGATACCATTGGTTCCATCACCAGACTTACAACTGAGCTTTATACAACCAGACTGAGGTTTGGTGCCAGCATGCCTGAACATCTTGCAAAATTAAAGGCACTCAGGTCAGAATTGATATCCAGAGACTTTCCTGTAAATGATGTGAGCATGGTTGCGATCATTTTCGCTTCCCTAGACAGGAGTTGGAGCAATTTCATTGTTTCACTCGAAGCGGTCAAGAGGGAAAACATAAATCTGTCCTACCTCACAGGAAGACTGATCGAAGAGGATAGAAGGAGAAGAGATGCCGGAGAATACGCCAGAGTCACCACTCAGCAAGCCAGAAAGGGGCGCCACAACTCAGAGCAAATTAATGCTCTGCTTAAGTGTTTCATCTGTGGCTCTGAGGAGCACCTCAAGAAAGACTGCCCCCATCAACATCAAGCCCCTAAACGTGGTCCCAATCAAGTAAGAGGCAAGGGGCAAGGAAGGGGGCGTGGCAGGGGCAAGGGAAATTCTCTGCATACTTGTTCCCTCACCCCCACAACAAAGGCTGATAGCTCCACTGACTTATGGTTACTGGACTCTGGAGCTTCTTCTCACATTACTAATATGAGTCAAGGTTTTAAAAGGTTAAAGAAAATTAACTCATCTGTCAAAGTGGCAAATGGAGATACTACTTCAATTGTTGCAGAGGGGTTTGTTTCTGTACCTGGTCTTGGGAAAGTTGAAGGTGTCTTGCACGCTCCCTCCATAGCCAACAACCTATTAAGCATTACCAAATTGTGTGACGATGACAAAGTGGAAGTTTTATTTCGCAAGGGGGGAGGTCATGTCACCAGGGACCAGAGGGTCATTGGAAATATTACAATCATAAACGGCTTACCATATTTTTCTCCCAAGCCACCACAGCCTGCCCCAAGGCTTTCCAAGGGCAGTGTGGGCAAGGAGCCTGAATCTCAGCAGGCACCTACAGCACCACTCAAAGCAACTAGAGCCAAGAGGGTGTCAGTGGGGAAGCGGCTTCATGATAAGTGCGCCCACTTATTGCACAGAAGGCTGGGTCATGCAAGCTTCCCTGTAGTTAAAAAGATGGGAGAATTTGCTGAGGGAGTCCAGCTCAAGGACTGTGACGTGTTTCTGGACTGTGCCATTTGCAAGAAAACAAAGAGGAAGGCTGCACCTATCTCAAAGGTGTCATTACATAAGTCTCTATATCCGTACCAACTAGTACATGTTGATTTGGTTGGGCCTTTCACACCATCCCTAGGAAAGAAAAAGTATTTCCTCACTGCCGTTGATGATTTTTCAAGATACGGCCACGTGTATACTCTCACAGAAAAATCTGAAGCCTTTGACGCCATAAAGTCACTGTACAACTTCGTAGAGACCCAGTACAAGACCAAGATCACACAATTGCAGAGCGATCGCGGGGCTGAGTTCATGTCTCAGAAGTTCCAGGACTGGGTAAGGCGTAAGGGCATCCGCCATTTCCTAACTGCACTATTCACGCCTTCGCAAAATGGTGTAGCTGAGAAAAGGAATGGAATCCTGCAAACCATGATGCCTTTGCTTGGAAGCTCCTTTAACGATTCACTCGTGAGAACACCTCACAAGTTCTTTGTAAATGAATCTCTGGGTTCCTAACAACAAAACAGCACGAAATAGAAATAATCAAAATCTAGGAAAAGCAATAGCACAAAAAACACACATGCTAATTCGCATCATTTGCATAGCGATGTTATTATATGGGCTGATATATTGTGCTATTTAACAGGCATTTAGGAATTAAAAAATACACCTTCCTCAACTCTTTTCATTAAATTTAGATGTCATTTTGTTTGAAATAGTTGACAATGTGAACCATTTAAAAGAAAACATCCTCTCGTTATATCAGGACCAATTCGATGAAGAGGATTAGTGATTGATTTGCAAGGGAAGAGTTTTAATTCGGTATTAAAAGGAGACAACCTAATGTTAACCTTCCTAAAGGGAGAAAAGTTTCTTTTGAGCCATCACAGCCTCAGAAGTAATCAGTACTAATTTACACATGGCTTATCCCAGATGGGATACAGGACAGGGCTTGAGTAGGATTACTTCAGTGCAGAGAGAAATGGCTCAGTATACTGTTTTCTTGTTGAAAAAAGAAATTTCAAATTTCAAATCCTTCGTAGAATAACTGTAATATCTCAAATAAGGATAAATAGCAAATAGTTTGATCAGGCTGTCGGAAAGTCTACAAAACCACCAAGTGAATCCATCCAGTCTAGGACCCGGGTGATTCAGTGGTTTTGAAACTAACCTCTGTTACTGCTACAGTGAGAGGAACCACTTTGCTAGACAGATCTAAGTTTGGGAAAGCAATCATAACTCTTTTCTAAAATGCTTGGACCTGAAATAGTTCAGGTCTGCTTAGGTTCACTCTCAAGATCTGCAATGAATGCAAGTAATAATGCAGGGTTAATTGAGATGAAAATAATTGAGCACAGTGAACCTTAGTCAATTATTTCTGTTTTCCTCTCTTGCAGGGCTTTATGGAAAAAATGGCTAATTATACAGGGCTTAAATCTGAGCAGCTGACCCTGAGAGGCCTCTGGAAGGTGCATGACACACTCTTCTGTCAGGTAAGAGCAGGGATAGGCAACCTTGGCTCTTTTAGGACTCGTGGACTTCAACTCCCAGAATTCCTAAGCCAGCATGGCTCAGTATGGAAACCTCTCCATTTCTCCTCAGCATGGCTGGCTCGGGAATTCTGGGAGTTGAAGTCCACGAGTCATAAAAGAGCCAAGGTTGCCTACCCTTGGGTAAGAGTCTGCATTACAGATACTTCTCAACTTACCAGCATTTGTTCAGCGACCATTCAAAGTTATGATGGCACTGGAAAAAGTTACAACCATTCTTCATGCTTACAACCATTGTAACATCCTCATCATCATGTAATCAAACTTAATAATGATGAATTGGCATACTTTTACAAAGTTTGCAATGTCCCCAGGGTCACGTGATCACCATTTATTTGCAACCTTCTCAAAAGGGCTCCTGACAAGCAAAGTCAATGGAGGCAGCCAGATTCACTTAACAGCCATGTGATTCACTCAACAATTGCATTGATTCACTTAACAAAATGGCAAACAAGGTTCTAAAATTGGGTGTAGCTCACTTAACAAGTCCCTTGTTAAGTGCCCAAATTTGGCAATTTTATGGACTTCAACTCCCAGAATTCCTCAGCCAACATGGCTGAGTATTTCACATAGCATGGCTAGCTGAGGAATTCTGGAAGTTGAAGTCCACGTGTCTTAAAGTTGCCAAGTTTGGAAGCCCCTGCCTTAAAAACTATGGTCCCAATTACAACAAGATCACCATTTCATTAGAAAACTTTTTTTTCCGTTTTCCACACAGAAAACCCATAACATGACTTTGCCTAGCTGGGCTACACCACAAGTTTTGGCAACTCTCTCAGAGATAGAAGTATTTAATATTGAAGCCCATGTGGGAATGCACGCTACCCAGGAGAAGGCTCGATTCATTGGAGGTACAATTAAATTTGAATTATTTGCTCTGTTTGGAATCAAGACCTAGTCAGGGGTAGGCAACCTTGGGTCTTTTATGACTCGTGGCCTTGCTTGTGATGGGAGTCTCCCGATACTCCCATGTAACACCTCTTCTCCGCGAGCTGCATTGGCTTCCAGTTACCCTCCGGGTGAGATTCAAGGTGCTGGTGATGACCTATAAAGCCCTAAATGGCATGGGCCCGGATTATCTAAGGGAGCACCTGCTGCCAGCATCAATTTCCCATCGTCCTGTGCGCTCCCACAGGGAGGGCCTCCTCAGGGTCAAGGATTGCCAACAGGTGATCCCCAGGGGGAGGGCGTTCTCTGTGGGCGCGCCTGCCCTATGGAATCAACTGCCAACGGAACTCCGGACTGCCCCCGACCTTCGTTCATTTCGCCGGGACCTAAAAACCTGGCTCTTTGGGCTATCTGGTCTGGACTGAGGGGTTTTAATGTTTTTAAATTGTGATTTAATTTTTTGTGGCTAGACTTAATTTAATTTATTTTAATTTTATATTGGATTGTTTTTAAATTTTGCCTTGTAAACCATCCTGAGTCCTTTGGGAATAGGGCGGTATATAAACCGAATAAATAAATAAATAAACTCCCAGAATTCTTGAGCTAGTATGGCTGGCTCAGGAATTCTGGGAGTTGAAGTCCACGAGTCATAAAAGAGCCAAGGTTGCCTACCCCCTGAGTCCTAGATGTATATGGTAAATGTCTCAAAGGTGCTTTTTTTCCCCTTCATATGGCAACTGGACTGGTTTTTTTTTTCTTAAGAAAGAAGAAGCAAATGTTTTGCTTCCCATCCAAGAAGCTTCATCTGTTCTGATGATAGGAAGATGGGAAGGACTGATGAAGCTTCTTGGATGAGAAGCAAAATGTTTTCTTCCTCAAGTGAAAAAACAGTCCAGTTGCCTTTTGAAGGAAGAAAAAAAACACCTTTGAGACACCTATGACCTGGATGACTGAGAATCTCCACAGATATACACAGGCAGTCCTCAATTTACGACATTTCATTTAGTGACCGTTCAAAGTTACAGCGCTGAAAAAAAGTGATGACCATTTTTCATACTTATGATCATTGTAGCATCCTCACGGTCAGATGATCAAAATTCAGATTCTAGGCAACTGACTCATATTTATGACGGTTGCAATGTCCTGGGATCATGTGATCATCTTTTGTGACCTTCTGACAAGCAAAGTCAACAGGTTAGCCAGACTCACTTAACAACCGTGTTACTCACTTAACAATCGCATTGATTCACTTAACAACTGTGGCAAGAAAGGTCATGAAATGGGGCAAAACTCACTTAACAAATGTCTCACTTAGCAACAAATTTTGGGCTCAATTGTGGTCATACATTGAGGACTACTTGTACGGTAAAATGTGGCAATATTAAGTTAAAAAGTAAACAGAGGACCGCTTGAAGGAAAATGATTGAAAGTACAAAATGTGTACCAGCTTGGAAATATATTTATATGTACGTGTTTATTTAATTTCTATATCGCCAATCTCCCCTGCTAAGTGACTCAGCCATGTAAACGTAGCACATTTCCCCCATTAGCAGTGTGTACAGTAGAATGATACTAGCATAATTGTGCCCAATGAGGACAAGTTTTCTGTCTACAGTGATGGCTGAATAATGCCAGAGTGATGCTATTGTTCACTAGCAAGGAATAGCGGAACGTCCCTTCACTCCTCAATCTCATTGGGAATTCTGCATCTCGGGGTCCAGCAACAAGCCTTCAAATATCAAGTTAGCTTAATAGCACCTCCATGTGGCAGGAATTGTTATTTAACATGTCCTAACAAAGCCGTAACAGAGTGAGCGCCTGTTACTCGTCCCAGCTTCTGCCAACCTAGCAGTTCGAAAGCACGTAAAAATGCAAGCAGAAAAATAGGGACCACTACGGTGGGAAGGTAACAGCATTCCGTGAGCCTCTGGCGTCTAGTCATGTTGGCCACATGACCACGGAGACATCCTCGGACAAGCGCTGGCTCTTCAGCTTTGAAACGGAGATGAGCACCGGCCCCTAGAGTCGGAAACGACTAGCACGCCTGTGTGGGGGAACCTTTACCTTTACCTTTAACAAAGCCAGCACTTGAGGGAGATCAGGATCCCCTTCAACTTCCTTTCTAAGCTTTGGTATGCTTTCTGACACAACACTGTGATGTTCCTCTCTTCTCAGTATCTTTCAGTCTTGTGCTTTTCTGAATGTCAGATACATTTCAGTGTGTTATCTTATCATCATATTTTCCTCTCTGCAGGTTTGCTGCTGGGTGCTATTTTGAGCAACTTTTCCAAAACGGTGTGCCAGGATCTGCCTCTTAAGATGATCATGTATTCTGCTGTAAGTTCTCCTGTTCCTTACAATTCCAAAGATCCGCTTTGGAAAATGAGAGACAATCCAGAGAATTTAGAGCAATCTTCTCCTCTCTGCAGCTATCATTATCTGCAGCACAGAATTGGTTCTAGGCAGAATTTTGAGCATTTTTCTATAATCATAAGAATTCTAGCTGCTGACTTTTTAGGGTTGCTATTATGGCAAAAATTCAGGGCTTAGCAGAAAAAGGTGGAACTTTACCTCCTTCCTCCCTTCTGCCCCAGCTGAGTGGACATCTTATTTCAAAATAAAGAAAGGAATCCAAACAGGGTTGGATCAAATCCAGTCATGCTTCCTGATATCAGTAATGGAATATTTTCCCATTTCTTGGTTTATTTCAAATATATACAGTATGGCAACCCACCTCACCATGGTGATTTGGGTCAGATAACAAACAAGCAAGAGGGACGCGGTGGCTCAGTGGGTTAGGACGCTGAGCTTGTCGATCAGAAGGTCGGCAGTTTGGCGGGTTGAATCCCAAGTGCCGCGTAACAGAGTGAGCGCCTGTTACTTGTCCCAGCTTCTGCCAACCTAGCAGTTCGAAAGCACGTAAAAATGCAAGTAGAAAAATAGGGACCACTACGGTGGGAAGGTAACAGCGTTCCGTGCGCCTTTGGCGTCTAGTCATACCGGCCACATGACCACGGAGACGTCCTCGGACTAGCGCTGGCTCTTCGGCTTTGAAACGGAGATGAGTACCGGCCCCTAGAGTTGGAAACGACTAACACGCATGTGCGGCGGAACCTTTACCTTTACCTTAACAAACAAGCAAAAAGGAAAATAGCTATAATTGCCAGTGAAAGAGACAAAACAGAATATAGCAAGCAGAAAAGTTAGGGTTTTTTTACCTTCTCTGGACTTAAATACCTTTCTTCACTTTGAAAACACCTACAGTAGCCTTTAATTTCCTTCCACAGAGCTCTGGCACTCTGCTAAAAAATCCTGCCCTGATGAGAATACAATTTGATATGCCATGTTTTATTCAAGAATAAGGATAAGGACTGGAAGGCAATCATGGACATGAGAAGTGTGGGAAGAAGGGATGTTCTGGTCTATTTTAATATGTAAATGGCATAGTAATTATTTCTGCTTATTTTCTTTAGCATGACAGCACCTTGATTGCGCTCCAGGCAGCCCTTGGCGTTTACAGTGGCCGTCCACCACCCTATGCAGCTTGTCATGGATTCGAATTCTACCAAGAAAGCAACAAGTAAGTTTAACACAAGAAGGATGGGCAGGTCTTCCTTTTGCAACTGTCAAGATGCAGACATGGTGCATTGTTCACCACATTCAGGACAATTCTTAGGATCCCATTAAAAGCTTCAAAGGCTAAACACATACAAAAGCCTTATGAATATTGAACCATAGGATCTAAGACTGGGCAGATTAGTTGGTGCTAATTTGACATCTTCAGCTTGCAAAGATGTCCAGGAGCTTAATCGGGCAGTATCCTACACACGAAAAAGATGATTTAACTTTTGGCTTCCCGCAATTATTACATAGTTCACTGAAGTATGTTAAAGTGGATTGTTTTTGCACACTCTGAACTCAAGAAGGTAATTAGATTCTAGAGACAAAGCTCATTTCCATTTTGTCATTTCATTTTCCTCTTCCTTTCTTACAAGATCCCTCCCAAGCCAGACTTTGCATCACTTTTCAAAACCATTTCCTTGCAGCAGAGCTGGCTGCCTCCAAACTATCTGTCAGCAAATTTAGTTGCTGACGCATTAGTAAGACTGTAGCATCACGATGGAGAGAGGCTGAGGTGGCAGAACAATTTCAAGGATTGTGCAAGGGGAAAAGCAGCAGCAAGTGTATCTTTTGGCAGGTACGTAAGGAGATAAAAGCAGGTTCCAGGGCGGTGCAAAACTTTTAAATTTTTACATTTCAGCTCTTTCAGCGTTGCCATGTTCTACCGCAACAGAAGTGACCAGAGGCCCCATATCCTACCTCTGCCTGGCTGCCCCACACCTTGCCCATTGCCACTGTTCCTTCATCTCACCCGTACAGCTGTCCCAGAGGACTGGGATGCCGAGTGCCAAAACCCTCAGAGCGGTCCAGGTAATGAGATCATCTTTCTCCCCTCCTCTCTGGCACAGAGCTAGTTAATTGAAACTGTTAAGCCCGATCCAATATTCTTGTTTGCAGGGCGTGCAGTGATAGCCCTGGCTACAGCAGTAGGTGTTCTGAGCGCAGCACTGATTGGCATGGGTGTCTTGTATTGGAGAAGGTGATAATGAAGATAAGCTGAATGGCAGCCATCCAACGCCCATGGAGTAAGAAGCATACTGCCTTTTTGTAATTTTTAAAGAAATGTGGTGCAATGCAGCCATCTCGGGACTTCTCACCCGCCTTAAACTCAGCTAGCATTCTAATTGGGAGACCGTGCCAAGCGGGGGAGCTGACACCCAACTTTGTGCCAGGCAGTTCCTAACCAACAACTACCTGGAGGTTAACACCAGCAGGAAATTCAGCACAGGGTATTACCAGGGGAAGGACCGCAAAGCGCTCAACTGAAATGCATTATAAATCTATGGCATGACTGTGTAGAGTTCGCCTACATGCCCTGCTCTCGAAATTCCTTGTAGATGCTACCCCTTTAGCAGGGTTTGGGTGTCTAACCCAATTAAGGTTCATTTAAATACGCTGTATCAGCTTGGTAAAGGAATATTGTCCTCACTCATTCCCCCTTCCAGTCTTGCTCAATATTCCATAAGCTCCGCACTAAACACAGGGACAAACTTCATTGCTTGTCACGCCTGCTTTCCCATTCAACGTTGTACTCGGTCGTTTGGGAGGGGTGCTCCTTGGCCACAAGACCCCACATTTTCAGCCATTCTATAGCTATATCATGCCTTACTGGTTTCTCACTACCCGGCAGATTTAAGTCGGATGTTTTGGCTTTCCACAACATACTACAGGAGGACATTTTTAATTCAGTAAATTAAAATGATTTGGGATTAAAACTGTCCCACTTTGGTCCCGAGTTACCAGGTTTGCAGAACATACTATATAGGACATGATGGTTAAAGCTATTGTGGAAAAGCCAGTTAAGCGTTACACTACTACACCCAATGGTGCAAGGCAAGCCAGTCACCCACCTACTCAAGGAACTATAGTTTCCTATCCATAAAGGATACCCCCTGGGGTGGGAGGACCCCCAAACCCATTTCAATGATCCAGGCTCTTGGGTCTACTTGACATGAGGCAAGTTTAGAAAGTGAAGAGTAACAGAGCAGTTGGAAGGCAGGGTTTATCCACTGTCATACAGTGGTACAGTAGCTACTTCGACATCACTGTACCAAAGGCAGCTGCTACTTTCCCATTACAGAGACCCATCATTGTAGATACTTCCGTTAATATTTAGTCTTGCCACCAGGAATAAGCAACCCTACCGTCCCTTTGGTTTAGTAAGTTTGCTTGCAAGCAAGTGGCACAAAAAATAAATGTACTTTTTATTGTAGTGTTTTATTTGTGACTTAATACTTGCAGGCACCATGAACTCCCACGAGATGGACTACAACCGTCTCACCCGGAATCTCTCAAGGGGGCACAAATCCACAAACGCAGGGAGCAGAAAAGGTTGCAGACACCCAGTTATAGGGAAAGGCAATCTCCTTGAAAAGAACATTTGGAGATTTTTCTGACTGGGCAGTTGTGTACACTTAAATGGTCCAAGAACACTTTCCAAAAGCATAACTGCTAACGTTTTGCTGCAAGACAAAAGATTTCCCCAACTCTGCAGAGTAATTTTTTGTTGTTCCTTTTCCCAGCCACTGAACTTGGCTGCTTAGGACTGCTTGACCCAGTTCTAAGTGGCATCTACAGCAGAGATTCACAACTCACTGCGTCATATGGTACTTTAAGTAAGCCTTACAGCTCTTCAAAGGCTACCCTTTTCTTGCTACTACCGTAGGAGCAGGGGTAGGACAGAAAAGGACAGCCACACTTGAAGGGAGGGGTTAGAAAGTAACCCCTTTCAAGAAGGTATGCTTTGCAGCAGCATTACAACAAGGGTTTACTCAGATGGGTGTTGTGTATAATGCTGCTGCTGGAGTGCAAAGTTATCACCAGTAGGAACTATTTTGCAGGTGTTAAGTGACATTGCCCTTTGCACCCACAACAGGCATAGCAGTTGTTCATCCATTAATGGTTTATTGAGTAAAAAAGTAAAAGCAAACTTCCCACTGCTTTCTAATCAGGCTCTGATAAGTAAGCCTCTCACTTATGCAGGAAATAAAACAAAGGGACAAAGGGATGGATTCGTAGCTGGCTGACAGGCCGTACTCAGCGTGTGGTCGTCAATGGAACTGCAACTACATGGAAGGAAGTGTGTAGTGGGGTGCCCCAGGGCTCTGTTCTGGGCCCAGTGCTCTTCAACATCTTCATCAACGATTTGGATGAGGGGATAGATGGGGAACTCATCAAATTTGCAGATGACACCAAGCTGGCAGGAATAGCCAATACTCCAGAAGATAGGCTTAAGATACAGGAGGATCTGGACAGACTTGAACACTGGGCACTATCTAACAAAATGAAATTCAATTGTGAAAAAAGTAAGGTTATGCATTTAGGCAGGAAAAATCAAATGCACAGGTATAGTATAGGTGGTACCTTGCTCGATAGTAGTAACTGTGAGAGGGATCTCGGAGTCCTAGTGGACAATCACTTAAATATGAGCCAGCAGTGTGCTGCAGCTGCCAAAAAAGCCAACACAGTGCTAGGCTGCATTAACAGAGGAATAGAATCAAAATCACGTGAAGTACTAATACCACAATGCCTTGGTAAGGCCACACCTGGAATACTGCATCCAGTTTTGGTCACCACAATGTAAAACAGAGACAGAGAAGAGCAACAAAGATGATTGGGGGACTGGAGGCTAAAACATATAGGGAACGGTTGCTGGAATTGGGTATGTGTAGTTTAATGAAGAGAAGGGTGAGGGGTGACATGATAGTAGTGTTCCAATATCTCAGGGACTGCCACAAAGAAGAGGGAGTCAAGCTATTCTCCAAAGCACCTGAGGGCAGGACAAGAAGCAATGGATGGAAAGTAGTCAAGGAGAGAAGCAACCTAGAACTAAGGAGAAACTTCCTGACAGTTAGAACAACTAACCAGTGGAACAACCTGCCTTCAGAAGTGGTGAATGCTCCAACACTGGAAGTTTTTAAGAAGAGACTGGACAGCCATTTGTCTGAAATGGTATAGGGTTTCCTGCCTTAGCAGGGGGTTGGACTAGATGACCTCCAAGGTCCCTTCCAACTTATTATTATTATTATTATTACATAATGGATAAACAACGCCAAATCCTTCCCGTCCCGAACAATGGATCCAGGAAAATTTCTTCAAGTTGCATTTCTTCTTGGGAAGGTGGTCCTCCACTTAGGCATCTTCGGTGCTCTCTTTAAAATGTGGACAGGCAACTCGGCCCGGTCTGAATGAAACAAGCAACACGAAATACATTAGCATCATTAACACCTAAAAGTTTGGACAGCCCTGCCCAATCAAGTATCCAGTAATTAGTTGGATTTCAAGTCCCATACATTTGATAAGACTCCAAACTGGGACAGACCAGTGAAAATTACTAATCACGGTACATAATTACTTAAAGGTAAAGGTTCCCCCGCACATGCGTGCTAGTTGTTTCCGACTCTAGGGGCCGGTGCTCATCTCCGTTTCAAAGCCGAAGAGCCAGCACTTTTCCAAGGACGTCTCCGTGGTCATGTGGCCGGCACGACTAGATGCCAAAGGCACACGGAACGCTGTTACCTTCCCACTGTAGTGGTCCCTATTTTTCTACTTGCATTTTTATGTGCTTTCGAACTGCTAGGTTGGCAGAAGCTGGGACAAGTAACAGGCACTCACTCTGCTACGCGGCACTCGGGATTCGACCCGCCAAACTGTCGACCTTCTGATCGACAAGCTCAGTGTCCTAACCCACTGAGCCACCGCGTCCCTACATAATTACTTACCAATAGTCTTTTAAGGGTCCAAGTAGCCTACACTGCATACATTCCCAGAAGAACCCGGCTCACATCAACCCTGCCAGCAACTGCCCCCCGATAGCAACTGCATAGTATTTCACCTTCACCTATGCAAAATGAAAGATATCCAAATTAGAATTCTACTGGCCTTTCTCCATAGTGGCTCCCTCCGTGTTGAACATCATCCCTTCAGAGATAAGATTGCCCCCCAACACACACACACACTCACACACCACACTTTGGCACTCTTTCCCAAGGCCCTGAAGACATGGCTCTGCAAATGAGACTGGAGGCTCCAGAGTGATATGGACCCGATCAAGTGGCTGGTCTAATTGTTACGAGGGAGGGGAAGGGGAGTATTGTTTGTTATTGGCATTTTGTATTGGCATTGTAAGCCCCCTCCCCTTCTCCCCGACTTAGGCGACTTTATACATTTTCTTAATAAAATCTTTTAAAATCTGCTTTGTTTAAATTCCATTCTCAAACAATACCATGCTCGGAGTGTAACAGAAGCGGTTTCAAAGCAACAAGGTGAATGAACCTTTATTGTCAAAGTACAACCATGTATACATTGAGATTAGCTGAGCCTCCCTTCGTGCTCCCACCCCCCAACTCACAGTGACAACAAACCTCCATCTTATTACACCATGTGAACTGATTGCACCACACACTGGCCTCGCAAGTCAATTCTGCATAAAGTTTATAAAAATTATTTCCCGTTCAAAAGCCTAACAGCCCACAGATAAAAACTGTTTTTCAGCCTGTTGGTGCAGCTGGCTATACTCCTATATCTCCTACCCGATGGTAGGAGAGTAAAGAGATACCGTCCAGGGTGTGAGTCATCCCTGAGAATTTTCCTCACTCTTCCAAGGCAGTGAGCCCTGGCGATGTCATCCAGTGGTGTCAGGGGATAGACCACAATGTCTTGTGCTGTACTCACCACCCTCTGTAATACTTTCCTATCCGCGGCTGTCAGACCAGCATACCAAACCACGATACCATACAAGAGGACGCTCTCTATACTGTAGTAGACCGGTAAAAGAGGGTCATTAGCCGTTGTTCTACCCTGTTCTTCCGCAAGACCCTGAGAAAGTGAAGTCTCTGTTGGGCCTTTCTAGCCACCTGGGTTGTATTAACTTTCCAGGTCAGATCTTCGCAGAGGTAGACTCCCAGAAATTTAAAGGAGGAAACTCTCCACAGTCCTCCCCAATGTAAAGTGGGGCAGGTTCCTCCTTTTTTCTCCGGAAGTCTAGCACCATCTCTTTCGTCTTGCCGATGTTCAGGTGCAAGTTGTTGTTACTACACCATATGGATAGTTTTTGTACCTCCCCCCTGTATGCTGTCTCATCCTCACCTGTAATAAGACCCACCACAGTCGTATCATCTGCGAACTTAATTATCGCAGTGGATGGGTCAGATGATACACAGTCATATGTGTATAGAGTACAGGTAGGGGCTAAGCACGCAGCCCTGTGGCGAGCCGATGCAAAGCTTCAGGGTGGTGGACAAAGCAGACCCAACCCTCACTGTTTGTAACCGGTCCCTAAGAAAGTCTTGAATCCAATCGCAGATGGAGGGGAAAAATTTCAAGTCAGTCAGCTTCTCGATGAGAGTGCTCGGCAAAATGGTGTTGAAAGCCGAGCTATAATCAACAAAAAGCATCCTGACATAACTTCCAGGTTTCTCAAGATGACTTGCTACAGAGTGTAAAGCAGTAGCTATGGCATCGTCTGTCGACCTATTCCCCCTATAGGCAAATTGATGTTTATCAAAATCCAGTGAGAGGCATGTCCTGAGATGTTGGAGAACCAATCTTTCGAAGCATTTCATGACTACAGACGTTAATACAATAGGTCTGTAGTCATTCAGGCACTCAACTGCAGTTTTCTTGGGGACCGGGACAATGGTAGCTGCTTTCAAGCACGATGGTACGCATGCCGTTTGCAAGGAGATGTTAAAAATCCTTGTCAGGACCCCTGCTAATTGGTCGGCACAATTCCTAACCACTATCCCCAGCACCCCATCTGGGCCTGCAGCTTTGCTGGGATTCACAGCCTTCAATACAGCTCTCACTTGGTGTTCACACAGGGTGACTGGTTGAGAATCAGAAGGCCGGCCAGCAGAGGCTATGGGGTCTGGTCTTTTTACCTCGTAGCGAGCGAAGATATTCAGCTCCTCAGCCAGCGAGGCATCGGTGTTAGCCATGCTCCTCGTGCTGCCCTTGTAGTTGGTTAAGTGCTGCAGTCCCTGCCATACTTGCCTCGGATTGTTGTCTGCTAAGTAGTTCTCCACCTTGTGTTTATATTGTTGTTTCGCCATCCTAATGCCTCTTCTGAGATTAGGTGATTATTCAATGTTGTGCCTCGTTTCCACTTACAAATCTTCCAAGAGTAATTGACTTTTTTTTTTGCCCATAGAACAGGGGTGTCAAACTCAATTTCATTGAGGGCCGCATCAGCATTGTGGTTGCCCTCAGGGGGCTGGGTGGGTATGGCCAGGGTGGGCGTGGCCTACTGGGTGGGTGTGGCTAGAGTGCATATGGCGTTCGCATCAAGGGTGCCTATGGGGGCCTGGGCAGGAGTGGGACAGATCTGAGGGTCTCTGGCAGAAGGAGGGTCTCTGGGCCAGGGCCAAGGTAGTGGGGGCCGTTCCCTCACTGTTTCCAGGATGGCTTCGCGGGCCACATGAAACCACTTCGCGGGCCGGATCCGGCCCCCGGGCCTTGTGTTTGACATGTCTGCCATAGAACAAAATCAACGGTTACAATATTCAGCACAGCTTTTCATAAGTCCAAGTAGTGCTCAATTTATGACCACAGCCAAGGCCAAAATCTCCATTGCTAAGCAAGACAGTTGCTAAGTTGAGTTTTGCCTTCTTGCCACAGTTAAGTGAGTCACTGCAGTTTTAAGTCAGTAACACAGTTGTGAAGCGAATCTGGCTTCCCCACTTTTCCTTTTCAGGTCTCAAAAAAAGTGAACATATGATCCCGGGACACTACAACTGTCATGAGTCAGCTACCAAATGTCCAAGTTTGATCACATGACCACAGGGACACTGTGTGAAGAGTTGTGTGAAAAATGGTTGTCATTCGAAACAGTCACTAAATGAACAGTTCTAAGTCAAGGATTACTTGTATAAAAGCATCCTAATCTATGGGGAGGGAAAGGAGGCAGAAGAGGAAAAACATGGCCTGACCGGGGGGGGGGGGGAATCACTGGAGATGGTTCTAACATGGAGTCCTTCCCCCTTCTGCGTTTTAATATTATATCCTTACCTTCCACTATAAGATCCTCAGTCTCCCAAAAGCAAAAGACAAATGGAGAACGGGTACTAGGAAAGGAAGGAAACAACAGGCCAGCCCATTCCAGGAGGCAAAGTGCAGATCATCTTCCTGGCAATTCTTCCCTTTGTAAGATTCTGTTGGGAGGTTAAATCCAGTTCGTATCTTATTCCAAGCTGGGAGAAAAAGGCAGGCCGAGGAAATTAAGTCTGAGGCAGGCTGCATTTTGGAAATAATGTCTCCGTTTATTTGATGTCCAGAAACAACAATGACAAAGCATATGCACTTAAAAATCAAGCATACCTTGGGGGGGGAGAAATAAGATTGCCTACAAACACAGAATATCAGGAGGATATATGTTCCCAGAACTCAACATACAGGGAGGCTGGGAAAGGGGAAGCATATCTGCAGCCCTTTCCCTACTTTACCAACCCTTTTGAATCCTCAATTCTGGGATAATCTGCAGGTGAAAATGAGCAAGCACAGGAGAATGCACATTGAGAAGAATGCCTTAGCTCTCTACTCCCAATTGCTTAGAACACAAGAGACTCTTTGAGATCAAATTAGGTCTCAACACCTTTTCAGGGAAAATGGCTTATAAAGTAACTGAAAATGCCCAAACCTCTTCCTTCCTAGAACATGCAGAAAAACAGAAACGATTCGAACTGTCAGGACCCACCTCAATCCACATCTTAGGAAATAAGAACTCTTGGATGCAAGTTTAGTCCAAAAGGAAAATGTTTACTAGGATGGAATCGATTGTGGGAATACAAGACGGAATCTGAGAAAAGTTACATTTCAATCCTATATAAACCATTCCCATTCCAGCCCCTCCCCTCATCCATTTGGTCAGGCTGTCGTCAGTTGCTAGGTGTCAGGTCCTTCCATGGGAAAGGGAACTCTCCTTGGTTTTATGGTTATTGCTTTCCTTTTCAGTTGTAAATGAAGATACAATCCAGACCTGTCTGTCCCCCCTCCCTTCCCCAGTAAAACATCCCCTGTTGTTTGAAAATCGCTTTAATAACCATCCTCTCCCCCCCCCCCCCGGAGAGATGGCAGAATCCCCAGAAATAGCACGTTGTTCTACCTATACAATTATGAAATGTGATATAAATGGATTCTGACATTCGGCTCTCCTTTCAGAAAAAGATGAGTCCATCTGTGGGGAAAGAAACCATATAAATGTTAGCCTGGTTTGTTTGGATATTCTGTATGAAACCTCTTAAGCAGCTTAGGTGCTTTAACATGGAGTTTGTTAACCCACTCATTTTCTGAGGAGGGGAGGTGTTTCCATGCCACTAAATATTGTATCGTTCCATGGTGTTTTCTGGAATCTAAGATTTCTTTCACTTCAAAATGTTGTTCTCCTTCCACCATGATGGGGGGTGGTGGTGGTGGGATTTTTTCTCGTAGTGGTGATTGTTGTTCTCTCTTTAATAGACTGCAGTGGAAGGTTGGGTGTATTCGTCTAAGATTTTTGGGTAGTTCTAATTCAACTGTTACTGGGTTTATGATTCTTTTAATTGGAAAAGGTCCAATATATTTTGGTCCTAGTTTTTTACAGGGTTGGAGTGATTTCAGGTATTTTGTGGATAAATATACCATCTCTCCTACCCTAAATGGTGTGGGATCGGTTCTTTTTTTGTCTGTCTGTGTCTTGTATGCTTTTCTGGCATCTTCCAACGCTTTCCTAACGATTGGCCATGTATTTTGTAATTGAGCAATCCATTCCTTCAGATCAGGGATAACCGGTTCTTTTGGGGTTAGTTCTGGTATTGGGTTGAAACTCTGGCCTGTAGCTACTTGAAAAGGAGTGTAACCTGTGCTTGAGTGGACTGCATTATTATATGCTACTTCTGCAAAAGGCAGTAGGTCCGTCCAGTCGGACTGCTGAAAATTAATATAGCATCTCAGATATTGTTCAAGTATATTATTAAGTCTTTCAGAAGCTCCGTCTGTCTGAGGATGGTGACTAGATGACAGTCCTTGGGTGGTTCCTAAGAGGGATAAAAATTCTTTCCAAAATGCCGACGTAAATTGCACCCCTCTGTCAGATATGATGCGTTGTGGTACCCCGTGCAATCTGTAAATATGCTGTACAAAAAGTTTTGCTAATGCTTTTGCAGTCGGGATTTTTTAGCAAGGTATGAAATGTACTTGCTTAGAGAACAGATCTGTGACAGTCCAGACTACGGTGTTTCCATTACTTTCTGGCAGTTCTACGATAAAATCCATGGCTATTTCTTTCCATGGGGCTGAGGGGTTTGCCACCGGTTGTAACAGACCTGCCGGTTTCCCTTGCAGTCTTTTGGCCATCGCGCAAATTTGACAGCTACCCACATAGCTTTCTATGTCCTTTTTCATAGATGGCCACCAAAATTGCCTTTTAGTTAAGTGTAAGGTTTTTACAAAGCCAAAGTGTCCTGCTGATTTTGTATCATGGCACAGTTGCATGAAATTGATTCTCTGTGTGGCAGGTATATATAGCTTCTCCCCCACCCACGGCAGTCCATCTTTAATTGTGCACACATGTTTATTTTTCTGGAACCATTCATCACTTTCCAAAGATTTCCTGAATTCTATTCCAGTTTGGCTATCTACCTTCGGCTTCATTTTTTCTTGTGCCCTGGTGGTGACTGGTGCTGCCAGTTGTTGTTCCGGTACAAGTGGTTTAAAGTCAGTAACTCTTGTGCTGTTATATTGGGGCATGCGGGATAATGCATCTGCCAGGAAGTTCTTTCCCCCCGGTAAGTGTTTGAGAGTGAAATTGAATCGGTGAAAATGTTGGGACCAGCGGGCTTGCTTAGGAGTGAGCTTCCTGGGCGTTTTTAGTGCTTCCAAATTTTTGTGGTCTGTCCAGACCTGGAAAGGTATTTTATTTCCTTCTAAAAATTGGCGCCATGTTAGTAATGCCCACCTCAACGAGAATGCCTCTTTTTCCCATATTGGCCAGCGTTGTTCTGTTTCTGTGAGTTTTCTGGATGTGTATGCGCATGGTTGCAATGTCCCCCCATCATTTTCTTGTAATAGTACGGCTCCTACCGCTACATCACTCGCATCTGCCTGTATTACAAAAGGTTTGTCGGGATCTGGGTGTTTTAGGACAGGTTCAGCAGAAAAAAGTCTCTTTAGCCTTTCAAATGCTGCTTGACATTCCATTGACCATTTCAGAGGCTGGCTGGGTTTCACGGGTGACCCCCCCCCTTCGTTTTCAACAAATTTGTGAGGGGCATGGCTATTTGGCCAAATGCAGGGATGAATTGGCGGTAGAAGTTTGCAAACCCCAGGAAACTTTGCAATTGCTTCCGTGTGCGGGGGGGTGCCCACTCTAGTACTGCCCTGACCTTCTCAGGGTCCATTTCGATGCCCTCTGGAGATATGCGATATCCCAGGTAGTCGATTTTTTCCTGATGGAATTCACACTTCGATAATTTAGCATATAAGTGGGCAGCTCGCATCTTCTTCAGGACTGCTCTGACTAGTTTGATATGTTCCTCTTTGGTTTCTGTGAAGATAAGGATGTCATCGAGGTAAACCAGGACCCCCTTATATAGGTGCTCTCTCAGCACGTCATTAATTAATTGCATAAAGACTGCGGGGGCCCCTTGCAGTCCGAATGGCAATACTTTGAATTGATAGCACCCCATTGGGCAGTTGAATGCAGTCTTCCATTCGTCTCCTTCCTTAATCCTAATACGGTAGTATGCTTCCCTCAGGTCTAGTTTGGTAAAAATCTTTCCTTTCGATAGGTGGGATAACATATCCTTCATTAGGGGAAGGGGGTACAGATTACATTCACTAATTGTGTTCAAATTTCTATAGTCCACAACCAAACGAAAGGACCCATCCTTCTTCTCCCTGAACAGAACCGGGGCGGCCACTTTGGGTTTGGCAGGCTCAATAAATCCTCTTTCTAAGTTTTTCTTTATGAATCTCTCCATTTCTGCCATTTCCCTTGGGCTCATGGCATACATCCTGGGTTTTGGGAGTTTTGCCCCAGGTTTGAATTCTATGGTGCAGTCTGTGGGGCGGTGGGGGGGAAGCTCATCTGCTCTTTCCTCACTGAAAACCTCAGCCAGGTCCCTGTATTCCTCCGGTATCTCTGGTAATCCCTTCTCTTTCCCCACTGCTGCTGTCTCCTCCCTCTGGTTTGGGGGGGTGCTTTTGGAGTCTAAGTTCTTCTGCCCCCCCTTTGGGAAATTGAGTTCTGCTGTCCTCCAGTTTATCCCGGGGTTCCATTTCTTCAGCCATTCCAGTCCTAGGATCATTGGGCATTCCATGCCTGGGGCCACTATAAACGTTATGTCCTCCTCATGGGGCCCCAGTGATAGGTGGATTGGTAAAGTGGCTAGGGTGGCTGGTCCTCCCCCTGCTATTGTCCCATCTAATTGACTAAAAGAGATTGGTTGTTTTAGCCTCCTCACTGGGATGCTCAATCTCTCCACCAGCGTTGGGCTGATAAGGCAGCGGATGCACCCAGAGTCTATCAGAGCTTTTATTTTGGCTGCTTCAGGCATAGGGGAAGCTAATATAGTCACTGTCTTAAGTATGGGTGGAAGGGGTCCACTTACCAATGGTTCTCCCTCTGAGCTGTCTTCCGAGTTGTCCACCGTCCCTGCGGTGCAGGCCGGAGTCCAGTCCCAGTTCCTGGCAGGAATTGTGGACTCTACAGCCTCTGTCCCTTTCATGGAAGATTCTTTTGTGTTGCCTTGGGGCTTCCCCGGCTTCTTGGAGGATGATGCCTCTGGTTTTCGTGGGGGGGCTTTTGAACGACATTCTGCAGCACGGTGGCCCTCTCTCCCGCAGTTGAAGCAACTTGTTGATTTTTTGGCTGTGGCTGGTGGTTTTTCCCCCTCGCGTGTTTGCTCAGGTGGCAGGCGGCCCCATGGTTTTCCTCTGCGGTGTCTCTTCAGTAGGTATATTTCCACTTCCTCCGCCAGGATGTACCAGTCGTCGAGGTGGGGTGGGTCTCCTCGAGGCAGGCAAGCATCATACAGGTCGTAGTTCAGACCGTCTTTGAAGTGGCTAAGGAGGATGTCTTCTGGCCAGTTCAGCTTGCTGGCAATGGCTCGGAATTCTTGGGTATAATCAGCCACTGCTCGCCTGCCCTGCCTCACCGTTTTGATTCTCTCCCGGGCCTTACGGTCAGCCAAAGGATCCTCGAACCGTCGCCTCAAAGATGACATGAATCGGTTGAAGTCGTTGAGTTCTGGGGCGTTGGAGTCATGCAAGTTCACCACCCAGTCTGTAGCCGTCCCGTCCAGGGCAGATTGCACAATTCGGATGCGTGTTTTGTCACTGGGGATGTCCCGTCTGTACTCTTCCATGTAGCTGAGGACTTGGGTTAGGAAAAATCCCAGTCGTGATGGCTCCCCCTTGAATTTGACTTCCAGGGGCGGGAGTCTTTGGCTGGAGCGTTGTCTGCGCCGTGGCCGGTATCGCTCCTCATCCTGGTCCCCATCTGTGGTTCTGGGGGGGGGTGGGTACTGCTGAGGCAGCAATTCCTGTTCCATTGGATGGCCCCGGGGTTTCAGGTGTTGGATCCCCTCCGTTACCTTTCCAGTTGCGTCCCCAGGCGCTGCCTCGGTTGCGATTTTCAGCTCTCTCCTCCCTCAGTGAACTCAGGGTTGCTTTCATCAGATCAATGGCCTTTTCCAGGATCCGCTCCTCCTCGCTGGCGTGCAGGGAACTCTCCATCTCTTGCCTCCATTCCGGTTGGTGGTTACTACGCCTCAGGGTCGTTTCTCCCGAAGCCTTTTCCCACTCACTTTTCCTTCCAACGCCCATCGACCACCGGGGTTTTCGGTCGTACTGCTCCACCGCTTCTTCCCCGGGGGAATATGCTGCTTCAGCTTCCCATTGTCTCTGGGATTCCATTTGGGGGGAAGACTCCCCCTCCATGGGGCTTCCCTCCTCTCTTGCTTCGTCGCCAGACATTTTATTTGTTGCAAAGTCCCCCGGTAAGGTTTTCCCTTCCAGGTTGACTCTTAAAGCAGATTCCGTCTACTGTCAGGACCCACCTCAATCCACATCTTAGGAAATAAGAACTCTTGGATGCAAGTTTAGTCCAAAAGGAAAATGTTTACTAGGATGGAATCGATTGTGGGAATACAAGACGGAATCTGAGAAAAGTTACATTTCAATCCTATATAAACCATTCCCATTCCAGCCCCTCCCCTCATCCATTTGGTCAGGCTGTCGTCAGTTGCTAGGTGTCAGGTCCTTCCATGGGAAAGGGAACTCTCCTTGGTTTTATGGTTATTGCTTTCCTTTTCAGTTGTAAATGAAGATACAATCCAGACCTGTCTGTCCCCCCTCCCTTCCCCAGTAAAACATCCCCTGTTGTTTGAAAATCGCTTTAGTAACCATCCTCTCCCCCCCCCCCTCGGAGAGATGGCAGAATCCCCAGAAATAGCACGTTGTTCTATCTATACAATTATGAAATGTGATATAAATGGATTCTGACACGAACAGGTTTACTCTTTTCATTGCAAACACAAAGTTTTCCCACTCATTTATAATTTTTCTTTTCAAATGCAAGTTTAATTACAAAAAAAGTTGTTCCTTTAGCTGCAATGCAGGAATCATTCTGATTCTATTATTTAATTCAGCGGGAATCTGTAGAGCAACTGGGTAGGAAATGAGGAATGGATACTCAGGGGAAGAGATGGAGAGGTGGAATGGGGTGGGGTGAAGAGTTTGCAGGCAGAATTTGGAAAGTCCAAAGCTCAAAGATGTTATTGGGAAAGAGTGGTTATTTCCCTGCTTGTACTAACAGAAGGCACGCACACACAAAGACGTGAGGACAGAAATAAGTAGGCATCTGCAGATAGGCATCTCATTTACAGGCAGGCAAAATCCATCCACAATGCACTTAGCTAAAACATACATACAATCCAAAATAAAACTTTACACTTTTAAATGGGACGACAGAGAATGAGGTGGATGGATGGAGTCACTGAAGCTGTAGGCGTGAGCTTAAATGGACTCCAGAAGATGGTAGAGGACAGGAAGGCCTGGAGGAACGTTGTTCATAGGGTCGCAATGGGTCGGACACGACTTCGCAGCTAACAACAACTTTTAAATGAGTTTAGAACATTCCCTGACAAACTTGGGATTGTTCTTAAAAGCACAGAGAGAGAAGTTTAAGTTTATTATATTTGTATACCGCCCTTCTCCCGAAGGACTCAGGGTGGTGAACAGGGCACATATAAAATACAAAGTACAAAAGTTAAAAAGAGAATTAAATACAAAGCCCGAGCTAAAACAATAAATAATACAGTAAAAAACCACAATAAAAACCCCAACACATCCCCCATCAGGCCAGGCCGGCTTGTTCAAATAAATAGGTTTTCAGATCGCGTCGGAAGGAGCGAAGATCAGGCAACTGATTCCATAAGTCCGGGGCGCCCACAGAGAAGGGGACATGGCTCTCTTCACCCCATTTTGCTGACCAGGCAAACTAGGGTTAAGATATGGCTTTTAAAAAAAAAAACAATTTCCTAACAGGATTTAAAAATTCTTGTCTCTAGGGCTTACAGACATTTAACAGTTACATTAACCTCGAGGACATACAAAGACTTTGACACACATGAAGACAAGGGAAAGAGTAAAGGAAGAGAGAACTCTCAAGTATACATAACCCTGGTCATTCTCACTGTAAATCTTAAGTTAACGTAAATTAGGAAAGGCAAAAATCTTAACATATTACTTGCTCAGTGATTACATAGAAAAAAGATCAATGTTACTATTTTTTTTAAAGTACCTTTATTTAGTCAAATTGGTTTTCCCCGCTTCATCCCTAAACAGGGCTTTTTTTCTCATAGAACGCTCAGAACGGAGTTCCGGCACCTTTTTTGGGATGGAACCTCGTAGGATAGGCAAGGTGGGTTGTATGACATGTGTGGGTTCCGGCACCTTTTTCTTTTACAAAAAAAGCACTGTCCCTAAACAAAGTCCATTTTTTGCATAATTGGTACATGTGCTTCCCATCTAGGCGGGCAGCTTCCTCCAAGGCTTCCATTAGTCCCTCTAGTGGAGACAGCATGTTTCTGGGGTGGCTGATCACACACTGGCACATCAGCAAGGTTTATGTACACTGCTCAAAAAAATAAAGGGAACACAAAAATAAGACATCCTAGATCTGAATGAATGAAATATTCCTATTAAATACTTTGTTCTTTACATAGTTGAATGTGCTGACAACAAAATCACACAAACATTAACAATGGAAATCAAATTCATCAACCCACGGAGGTCTGGATTTGGAGTTACACCCAAAATTGAAGTGGAAAACAACGCTACAGGCTGATCCAATGTTGATGTAATGTCCTTAAAACAAGTCAAAATGAGCCTCAGTAGTGTGTGTGGCCTCCACGTGCCTGTATGACCTCCCTACAACGCCTGGGCATGCTCCTGATGAGGTGGCAGATGGTCTCCTGAGGGATCTCCTTCCACACCTGGACTAAAGCATCCCCCAACTCCTGGACAGTCTGTGGTGCAACGTGGCATTGGTGGATGGAGTGAGACATGTCCCAGATGTGCTCAATTGGATTCAGGTCTGGGGAACGGGCGGGCCAGTCCATAGCATCAATGCTTTCATCTTGCAGGAACTGCTGACACACTGCAGCCACATGAGGTCTAGCATTGTCGTGCATCAGGAGGAACCTAGGGCCAACCGCACCAGCATATGGTCTCACAAGGGGTCATCTCGGCACCTAATGGCAGTCAGGCTACCTCTGGCGAGCACATGGAGGGCTGTGCGGCCCCCCAAAGAAATGCCACCCCACACCATTACTGACCCACTGCCAAACCGGTCACGCTGGAGGATGTTGCAGGCAGCAGAACGTTCTCCACGGCGTCTCCAGACCCTGTCACGTCTGTCACATGTGCTCAGTGCGAACCTGCTTTCATCTGTGAACAGCACAGGGCGCCAGTGGCGAATTTGCCAATCTTGGTGTTGTCTGGCAAATGCCAAACGTCCTGCACGGTGTTGGGCTGCAAGCACAACCCCCACCTGTGGACGTCGGGCCCTCATACCACCCTCACGGAGTCTGTTTCTGACCATTTGAGCAGACACATGCACATTTGTGGCCCGCTGGAGGTCATTTTGCAGGGCTCTGGCAGTGCTCCTCCTGTTCCTCCTTGCACAAAGGCAGAGGTAGCGGTCCTGATGCTGGGTTGTTGCCCTCCTACGGCCTCCTCCACGTCTCCTGATGTACTGGCCTGTCTCCTGGTAGCGTCTCCATGCTCTGGATACTACACTGACAGACACAGCAAACCTTCTTGCCACAGCTCGCATTGATGTGCCATCCTGGATGAGCTGCACTACCTGAGCCACTTGTGCGGGTTGTAGACTCTGTCTCATGCTACCACTAGAGTGAAAGCACCACCAGCACTCAAAAGTGACCAAACCATCAGCCAGAAAGCATAGGAACTGAGAAGTGGTCTGTGGTCACCACCTGCAGAACCACTCCTTTATTGGGGATGTCTTGCTCATTGCCTATAATTTCCACCTGTTGTCTCTTCCATTTGCACAACAGCATGTGACATTGTCAGTGTTGCTACCTAAGTGGACAGTTTGATTTCACAGAAGTGTGATTGACGTGGAGTTACATTGTGTTGTTTAAGTGTTCCCTTTACTTTTTTGAGCAGTGTACAACTTTTTAGCCTTTGGTGTGAATGAAATGTGTTTTTATGACCACCAGAAAGCATGAAGTATAGCTTTTATGGTTAGAGGAAATATGCTATCTTCTTTATCAGCGGAGATCTTCCTAGCTAGGCAGAAGTGTAAGAGCATGGGCACAAGTGTTAAAACTGACATGCCTTTTAAATGTTGACTAATTCCTGTCAGCATTTTATTGCCTTTAAGGAAACGTTGTATTTGATTAATAGGGATGGTTTCAAAGACTTTTTAACTTCCATCAGTTCTTTTTGGGCAACAATAGCATGACACAAACCCTCAACCATTCCACATGTATGAATGCCTTCATGTCTTCCATTTGCAGAAACATCTATCTACGTCTGCTTGTGGTTTGCTAGTAATTTCCAGTTTCCAGGATCTGGTATCATCAAATCTGCAAAATCTAAAGGAAACACAGATGGGAGGAGGGGCAAATAAGTAGGTCACTTTCACAGAGTTATATTAAGGCAAAAATCAAACTTTCTAACATGCTCTCCTCATTGTACCTGCCACTCAAGATATTTATTTGAATCCCATTTTAATTTTACAAATAACCCAACGAAGGAATACTATTTTCCCCCACAACCACCTTGTATAGTAAAGTTGGGCTGAGAGTGACTGGCACAAAGTCACCCAGCTGGCTTTCATGGCTAAGGCCTGACTTGAACTCAACAGTCTCCCACTTTCTAGTCTGGTGCCTTAACCACTAAAGTCTAGTCCAGGGGTAGGCAACCTTGGCTCTTTTATGACTCGTGGACTTCAACTCCCAGAATTCCTGAGCCAGCCATCTTGAGGGAAAAGAGAGAAGTTTCCAAGCTGAGCCATGCTGACTCAGGAATTCTGGGAGTTGAAGTCCATGAGTCATAAAAGAGCCAAGGTTGCCTACCCCTGGTCTAGACCAAAGTGGGTCTCTTTGATACAATTAAATTATTTGGGACACAAAGCAGTATTTTTTCTTCTGTTGCTTGCCCTTTTTCATGACACCAAGAAGATCTATTCATTAAATGGGTATGCATGCACATTTATTCTATGCTGCCACACATCTGAATTTTGATCACGTGACCACGGAGATGCTGCAATGGTCGTTAAGTGTGAAAAAGCAGTCATCACATTTTTCAGTGCTGTTGTAACTTTTAACAGTCACTAAACTAACTGTGGTTAAGTAGAAAACTATCTGCACTGGTGTTTCCCTAACATGACAGTCACCACCAGCAATCAAGCACTCCCAAGAGCTTCTTCCCCAATCACAAATTCTAACAGGCAGGCCAGGATTCTGTTCCTCAGTCCCCCAAGATGTCAAAGGCAAGGGGGGGCACGGTTATCATCACAGCAGTCTGTGCCCAGTGCTAACATCATTGGAAGAATCCTGTTGCCACGTTCTTCTCATCTAGATATAGCAATACTCCTATGCCACCTACCAAAGGAAAAGCAAAAGGGGCTGAATTCAATTCCCATTTCATGGATCCTCCAGGGCTTTTTTCTACAAGGGTCATATCCTCTCGCCCATTATCATAGTCCTATTTCTTATTCCAATTGTCTATGGAGATTCTCAATCCTCCGCGAGTCACAGTTGGCCCAAAGATGCTTTTTCTAGAGGCAACCGCGATTTTGTTTTCCCTTTGAAGACCTTTCGCTTCTCATCCCAAGAAGCTTCTCCAGCTCTGACTGGATGGCGGGGGAATGGAAGGATTTATAGTCCTTGCAGACAGCTGGCCATTCATTTGCACTACTTTCCCAAAAAAATGCAAATGACCAGCTGTCTGCAAGGACTATAAATCCTTCCATTCCCCGCCATGCAGTCAGAGCTGAAGAAGCTTCTTGGATGAGAAGCGAAACGCCTTCGAAGAAAAAACAACACAGTCCAATTGCCTCCTGCAAAAGCACCTTTGGGATTCTCATTCCAATCCTCCTTTGCTTAAAGGAGTCCCTTTTTATTCCCCTCCAAGACTTTTTAAAACGATCAACAGGTCCAGCTTTCACCTTCTCCTTGTTTTTTTTTTAAAAAGTCATCGCTGAAAGTATTACAGCGGCAAATAAAAATGATCCAAGAAAACCTCCCCACTCCGCCGTTCCCGCCGCCGCAAACACCCACCTGAAGCTGGACGCCATTTGAAACAGAAGAGAACACCGGCCCACGTGGCCTTTTTATACTTTGGCCCCGCCTCGCTTTCCCGGACCTCATTTTCGCTAGCCTACCGTATTACGCATGCGCACAACAAAGGACTGGGCGCCCCCCCGCGCGCGCAATCTCCGCCCTGTCTAAATGTGCGCGTGCGCGAAGGGATGTAAAGAGGAAGCAAATTGAAACTTTATTGACGTCATATAGAGGCACAAAGGCGAAGAGGAAGTGTGTTGTGAGCTCGCTTGAGTTTTGTTGAGTTTCTTTGGCACACGGTTGCCTCTTTGTCAAGGCAAAACTTAATTAATAGAGCCGTAGGACTGTTGAACTAATCGCATGACTCAACTTTTCAAGATGTCTGGACTTCAACTCCCAGAATTCCCTTGTCAGCTGGCTGGGGACTTCTGGGAGTTGAAGTCCACACGTCTTTAAATTGCTAAGATTGAGACACAAGTACTTTTGGCGATGTGAACTGGAAAAGTGCATGTGCAAAGGAGTAAATTGTAAGCAAATAGGCAGCAACCTTTAGAAATGTTAAGTTAAAAACTTAGTTTCTTCTAAAAACAAAAGGAAAAAAATGCAGTCCTGTTGGAATGGACTATATCCTCTAGGTCTAATTTTGGTTGTGTGACTGATTAATGTATGTTTATTGGGATTTAGGATTAATGATTTGACACTGCCTTTCCATTTACTAACCCCCTGCTCCTTTCCAGTGTATATGATGAAACGGAAGGCAAATTATTGGCTTGCAATGCAAATTTTAAGGCTACTAGCCTATATCATTTTAAAGATGAATTCTTCAGATTTGTGGAGGAAATGCGTATTGCCAATTAAGGTTTAAGACAGCCATTTTTTTAGTGTAGTGGTTAAAACCACGGGCTAGAAAATGAAAGACTTAAGTTCTAATCCTGTCATAGGCACAAAAGCCAAGTGAATGACTGGGTCAGTATGCTCTCTCATCCCTAGGACAAAAGCAATGCAAACCACTTCTGAAAATGGGATTGCCAAGAAATAATGAGTCACCTGTAGTCAAAACTGACTTGAAGATGCACAGGGAAAATTTTATTCTTAGAGGAACTATTAACTATTAACATTTTCCAGAAAGCACTAAGAATAATATTGTGTTTCCCAGGTGAATATGATTGGCCACAGAGGCAAAATGCTATGAAATTGTCTTTCCTAACTATAATGATTTTATTGTTATTAAAATGCTTCATTCTGTCAGAGAGGAAGATAAAAGTATTACTTGTGATGTCTATAGCTGTAGTACCAATTTGTCTTACAGTTACCACTAAAGGGTTATGATGCTTCATAAATTACTCACATATTTGGAAACAAAACTAATTTAAGGAAACCTAAATCTTAGACTCTCTCGGGATGAATAACCTTTTGTGGTAGTAAGCAGAAAAAATATAGACAAAATCAAATGTATTAACATGCTCAAATAGCTGGCAAAATCACAAGTGCTAGGAAATGTCAATATCAGCTAATCAGATGCTAACTGTACAGCTTTAAGCAACAAAAAGCTGTATCACAGAATTATTGTAAGTCAAAATCCTGAGGGATGTTTTCAGACAAAGTAAAAATAAGTGACATTAAGTACTGCAGTAGAAATTATTGGCGTGAAGCGGTGCTGATTGAACGTTATTTTAAAGCCAGAAATTGTCTATATTTGGCCAACAGGTCCTTGAAAGTGACATGCATCTGGAACTTCGGATGCAACAATACCCAATTAAAGAAAGCTACTGAGATATAAAATATATATGATGTGATCAAGAGAGTAAAAGAATTGAAATGGAAACAGGGCTGGTCACATAGCAAGAAGAACTGATGGCAGGTGGACCAAGGCAGTCATAGAATGGATCCTGTTAGAATATGTTGTTGAAAAAATGGTTTGTTTAACAGAGTATTATTAATACACAGTGGAAGTTGTACTGGGACTTTTAGGCAAACAGTAATGCACTAACACGAGTTTTATAACTTATTTTTACTCAGACAACAAAAAGAAACACAGTAAGAAATAGTCCAAGTATCAATCCAGTATCATGCACATAAAAGTCAGTCCATAAAAAACATAGTATCAAAATACAAAAGCTGCTTACCAATATCAAAAACAATATACACTGTAGCAAGCAGTTGATTCTTGAGAGAATAAATATCAAGTTAGCAAACAAGAGAACAAGAGGTATCCAAACACTAACATCAAACACATATACAAGAGCAACTACGTGTAACATCTAACTCTCTTTTATGTGGAATAATTACAGCCACACCCTTAGACCGTTTAACTCCTTAAAGGTGCTTTTACTCCATTATATAATATTGTCACCCAAATCAAGTTTAATCTCTAACAATCTCCCCTTTTGGGTGGCATATTATACATATATTTTTACAATCTCAAATTACACATATCACAAACAGATTTATGCTTTATAGCACCCTGAGCTTTAGTAAACTGGTCAGCAATATTATCTTCAGTTGCACAATATTCCAGTTTAATCAAATTATCTTTAACACATTGTCTGACATTTAGATACCGTAGATCCGTATGTTTTGATCTAGTTTTCACTGCAGCATTAGTTGCTAATTTTATAGCTGCTTGATTGTCTTCATACACTTTTATTGGTTCATTACAATTTAAACCCATATCAAACAATAATTGTTTCCATACCAATAGCTCAGTACATAATAAAGATAAACAAGAAAATTCGGATTCAGTTGTTGATAAGCTTATATGCTTCTGTCTGTTAGACCTCCATCCTACTAAAGCGTTTCCCAATAATACAACCAATCCTGAAGTGGATTTCCTGGTTACAGTATCAGATGCAAAACTAGCATCTGCAAATGCTTTTAGTTCCAATTCCTTTGTTGGCTCTAGATATAGAGAATAATGTATGGTGTGCTTCAAATATCTTAAAACTCTTTTCGCACCTTGCCAACATCTGGTTGTAGGATTCTCACAATATCTAGCTAAATGATTAACTGTAAATGCTATATCAGGTCTTGACCAGTTACATAAATACATCAAGCTGCCTATTAATGATTGATATATCTTTTTATCAAAGACATTGCTGTTATCTGCTGAACTCTCAAAACCTTGAACCATAGGTGTTTTTACTGGTTTACAGTTTTCCATATTATAACGTTTCAGCAAACCATTAATTTTCTTAGCTTGAGACAATTTAAATCCTTTACTAGTCCTGACAATATCCAGCCCTAGATAATGACTAATAGCTCCTAGATCTTTTACTCTAAATTTTCTTTTTAACCCTGAAATTATTCTTTCAGTTTCTGTTTCATCTTTTGCTATAATAGCAATATCATCAGTGAATAATAATAACAATGATAATTCACTATTTTGCTGTTTTATAAATAAACAAGGATCTGCAATACTAGCTTTAAATCCCAAACTATTTAACTCTTTTACTAAACATCTATTCCACTCATAACCTGACTGTTTTAAACCATACAAACTCTTATTCAGTTTCCAACAGTACCCTACCTTACTTTCTATTCCTGATGGAACTTTCATATATATATCATGGTTTAATGTTGCATGCAAATAAGCAGTTTCAATATCTACATGTTTTATACTATAATTCTTATTTGCTGCCCAAACTAAAGCAGCCCTAAGAGTGGAAGCTCTTAACGTTGGGGAAAATACTTCATCATAATCACTATTATTCTGTGCAAATCCTTGAGCAACTAATCTTGCTTTATGTATTACCTCTCCTGTAACACTTTCTTTCAGTTTAAAAACCCATTTACATCCAATTAACTTTTCTGTTTTAGGTATTTTAACCTCTTGATAAACATTAAGATCTTGCAAAGACTTTATTTCTTTATCCATAGCTACTTTCCAATTCTTTCTTTCATTCTCAGGATACATTTTTATTTCGTCAACATTAGAAGGTTCAATGTCTATTTGACAAATTAAACCTGCCTCGAAACGATCAGGCTGTCGTCTTTCCCTGTTAGACCTTCTGAGAATTATTGGACTTATAGGTACATTTACATTATTATCTTCTTCCTCTCCTGTCTCCACTATCAGTGGTTCTTGTTTGATCTCTCTAGCAGGTTCCTCCTCTTCTTTATCACTTTCATTTGAGGAGTTAGTTAAATCTTGTTGAGGAATATATACAATATCTTCTACCCTTTCCCAGCCTGACTGTTCTTGAAAAACAGCGCTAGAACTACAATAAATGTTTTTAGTACCTTTCTCCCAGAACCGATAAGACTTATGGTTTAACTCATAGCCAACAAAAAATAATTGTTTAGCTCTATGTTCTCCTTTATTTCTTATTGAACTTGGAATATGTACCCAAGCAGGTGTCCCAAATGTGTGAATATAACTAAGATTTGGTTTTCTCTTATACCATAAGGTATAAGGAATTTTACCTGTAGCTGAACTAACCACATTGTTTAAAATATGATTAGCACATTTTGCTGCTTCTCCCCATAAGCTATCAGGTAAACCAGAATCTTCAATCATAGATCTAATCATAGCTTGCAATGTTTGGCCCCTCCGTTCAACAAATGCATTATGCTGAGGTCTATAAGGAGCTGTACGTCTATGCTCTATTCCCTCTGAAACTAACAGCTCATTGAACTGTTTATTAACAAACTCAGTTCCATTGTCTGTTATTATGGTTTTTACATTTAACTGAGTTTTCCTTTGTACAAACTTGAGCCAATTAGATATTGTTTGTATAGTTTCAGTTTTTGACGTAAGGAGATAACAGAACCCATATCTGCTGTAATGGTCTAGAATATTTAATATGTAGCAAGCACCCCCTAAACTGGGTTTCATAGGACCTATCAAATCCATAAATACCAGTTCTAATGGAGTTGTGGTTTTAAATCCATCTAACCTATTAGCTGGTGCTGCCCTGCTCTTTTCTCTACCACATACGTTACACTGCAGATATTTCTTACAAGCCTTTAACTTAAACCCATTAGACAAAGCTACAGTTCTTTTTAGTGTATTAAAATTCACATGACCCAATCTTCTATGTAATAAATGAATACATTCATCATGTGGTTTTTGATTTGTACAAGTAGTAGCCATTATAATAGGATCATTGCTAATTACAAACAAACTGTCTTTCATATTAGCTATTAAGTTCACTTCATTCTTTTGAATAAGACATTCCTCCCCTTGGAAAGTAACTTTAAAACCTGCTTCCAATAATGCCTTAACTGATAATAGATTATAATCACATCTGGGAACATATAGCATTTCCAAATTTTGTTTTAAAAATGAACAGTAAACCTTACCCTCTCCAGAGACCTTGACTCTCCAGCCATTAGCCATAGAAATATATTTTTTACTAGACCTTATATTCTCAAAATCCCTTTTTATTTTTGAAATACAGTGTGTAGCTCCACTATCTACCACCCACCAATTGTGGTTATTAGTAGTTCTATTAGCTACAGCTACATTAATCAGCTTTTTATTCTTTCTATGGCTTTCCTTTCTCTGACAATTACTATTCTGACAAAACTTAGCAATATGTCCCTTTAACCCACAATTAAAGCATTTCCTTAAAATATAAGCAGATTCAGTCTTCTTTATTTCTTGTTGCAATGGCTCTCTCAACTGTTTTCTCTCCATACGACATCTTGATTCTTCCAACAACCTTCCAGTTATTGAAGAAACAGTTAGGTCTTCTTTGGACAAAACCTCCAAGGACGATACAAAGGCATCGTAGCTCTCATCCAATGATGATAAAATGATGTAAACCTGGTGAAGCTCTGAGAAAATAAGTTCTTTTTCTTGCAGTTCCAACAAAGTTGCTTTTATAAAGTTAAGGTGAGCTAACATATCGCCATTCTTTTCCAGTCTAGCTCTAAATAGCTTTCTGGTAAGATTTATATGAGCACCAACACTGTCCCGAACAAAAATCTTTTTCAACTTAGCCCAACATTTAGCAGCAGACTCTTCTCCACGCACATGGACTAGCTGTTGGTCTCCTAATGTTAGCCCAATAATAGATAAAGCCTTATCATTGTCTTTATTGAAGTCTACAATCTTCTTGTTATCTTCTTCATTAGTTGGATCCCAGGCAGTTACATCAGGAGGATTATGGACTATTTTCCAAAGACCTTGATTTTGTAATAGCAAACTACATTGTGTAGACCAGGATACGTAGTTTGACCCATTAAGCCGGGTAATGCAGAATGGATTGAATAGTCCTTGTGCCATTGTTTGAATTTGAAAACTCAGTTAGGAAATATAAATACAATACTGTGCCTGTCCTCAGCACCACACTGGATCTGGGCCCATAACCATTGTTAGAATATGTTGTTGAAAAAATGGTTTGTTTAACAGAGTATTATTAATACACAGTGGAAGTTGTACTGGGACTTTTAGGCAAACAGTAATGCACTAACACGAGTTTTATAACTTATTTTTACTCAGACAACAAAAAGAAACACAGTAAGAAATAGTCCAAGTATCAATCCAGTATCATGCACATAAAAGTCAGTCCATAAAAAACATAGTATCAAAATACAAAAGCTGCTTACCAATATCAAAAACAATATACACTGTAGCAAGCAGTTGATTCTTGAGAGAATAAATATCAAGTTAGCAAACAAGAGAACAAGAGGTATCCAAACACTAACATCAAACACATATACAAGAGCAACTACGTGTAACATCTAACTCTCTTTTATGTGGAATAATTACAGCCACACCCTTAGACCGTTTAACTCCTTAAAGGTGCTTTTACTCCATTATATAATATTGTCACCCAAATCAAGTTTAATCTCTAACAGATCCCATTTGATAAAAAGCATCCACAAAAGAGACAAGATGGATGGACGACATCAGCAAGTATGGCAGGCCCAATTGGCAAAAGAAAGCTCAGAACCGTATAGATTGGAAACATGTGGAAGAGGCCTTCATCATACAGTGCACAGACAGTGGCTAAAATGATGATGATATACAGGCAGTTCTCGACTTACAACAGTTTGCTTAGTGAGAGTTCGAAATTACAATGTCACTGAAAGTGAGTTATGTCCATTTTTCACACTTATGACCATTGCAGCACCCCCATGGTCACGTGATTTACATTTGGATGCTTGACAGCTGGTTCATATTTATGATGGTTGAAGTGTCCCGGAGTCATGGGATCCTCTTCTGACAAGCAAAATCAGTGGGGAAGCCAGGTTCACTTAACAACCATGTGACTAACTTAACAACTGCAGTGATTCACTTAACCCAGGGGTCGGCAACCTAAAAAAGAAAAAGAGCCACTGGGAACCGGTTCCATCACAAATTAAAAAAAGAGGGAGCCGCGTGCGTGTGTCCATGCACGCGCATGCGCAAAAAGGTTTTTTGCGCATGCGCGGACGCACGCGGCTGCCATTTTTTTAAAAATGAGATGGAACCGGTTCCCGGTTGCCCGATGGCGACGGCCCGTCTGCAAAGCTGCCGCTTTCGGCAGCTTTGCAGACGGGCCGTGGCAGCTTCCTCAAAGAGCGGCGCCCCTGCCCATTCCGAGAGGTGCGCGCGCACCTCTCCGAACGACCGGAGGTGCGCGCGTACCTCCGCGCGAATGGGCAGCGGTGCCGCTCTTTCAGGAAGCCCGCCGCGGCCCGTCTGTGAAGCTGCCGAAAGCGGCAGCTTAGCAGACGGGCCGCGGCAGCTTCCGCAAAGAGCGGCGCCCCTGCCCATTCCGAGAGGTGCGCGCGCACCTCTCCGAACGACCGGAGGTGCGCGCGCACCTCCCCAAACCTTTGGGGAGGTGCGCGCGTACCTCCGTGCGAAGGGGCAGCGGCGCCGCTCTTTCAGGAAGCTGCCGAAAGCGGCAGCTTTCTGAAAGAGCTTCCTGAAAGAGCGGCACCGCTGCCCGTTCGCGCGGAGGTACGCGCGCACCTCCCCAAAGGTTTGGGGAGGTGCGCGCGCACCTCCGGTCGTTCGGAGAGGTGCGCGCGCACCTCTCGGAATGGGCAGGGGCGCCGCTCTTTGCGGAAGCTGCCGCGGCCCGTCTGCTAAGCTGCCGCTTTCGGCAGCTTCACAGACGGGCCGCGGCGGGCTTCCTGAAAGAGCGGCACCGCTGCCCATTCGCGTGGAGGTACGCGCGCACCTCCGGTCGTTCGGAGAGGTGCGCGCGCACCTCTCGGAATGGGCAGGGGCGCCGCTCTTTGCGGAAGCTGCCGCGGCCCGTCTGCTAAGCTGCCGCTTTCGGCAGCTTCACAGACGGGCCGCGGCGGGCTTCCTGAAAGAGCGGCACCGCTGCCCATTCGCGCGGAGGTACGCGCGCACCTCTCCAAAGGTTTGGGGAGGTGCGCGCGCACCTCCGCCCATTCGGGGAGGTGCGCGTGCACCTCTCCAAACGGGCGGTGCCACTCTCCATTTGGAGAGGTGCGCGCGCACCACTGCCCGTTGGAAGAGGTGCGCGCGCACCGGGCGGCTGGGAGCCGCAAGAGACGGCTCAAAGAGCCGCATGCGGCTCCGGAGCCGCAGGTTGCCGACCTGTGACTTAACCAATATGGCAAGAAAGGTTGTAAAATGGGGCAAAAACTCACTTAACAAATTTCTCACTTTGCAACGTAAATTTTGGATTCAATTGTGGTCGTAAGTCGAGGACTGCCTGTATATTGTGTGTAAGTATGTATAGGTGAAAATATGTATAAAATTACCCTTGCATCTGGGGTAACACTTTTATTAGCTCTATCAAAGTTGCAGAATGTCTTGCAGTATAAGAATATGAGAGTTATATATGTAGTCCTCAACTTATGATGAGTTGTTTAGTTCCCATAATGCCAAAGGTACTTATGACCAGGTTTCAAAATTATGAAGGGTAGACCCCCCCAGTCATGTGACCTCACTTTAGGTGCTAGGCAACCAGCCTGCATTTACAGACATTTGCAGCATCCTGTAGTCTCATGACCACAATTTACGATTATTTAACTGAAAACCAGCATTTACTGTCAGTTTTTGGCAAAAAATGCTCCATAGCAAACAACGGGTTTGCTTAATGAGCCTATACTCTGTTATGTTTGCTTAACAATCACCTCAAAAAAGGTCCTAAGATTGGGTTATGGTGATGTCCTGCTTTACAAACATCATGGTTTACAGCCGTAGTAGGCAGCCCCTGTTAAAAAAACAAAAAAAACCTCCCTAAAACCAAAAGAAATATATTCTGTCTTTCACAAACCTCTTCTTCTCTTTGACAATTTAGAGAAATCTTTGGCTTATCTTCCTGCTGATTTTCTGAAAATTCCTAGCATGTTCTTCCTCCAAACGGCTAAAAGATAGATAGTCATTTTTCTCTGTGGTCTTTATACAAGTATATACTCCAGGCAGTTCATGCCCTCAAAATGGCAACACAAGGGACCGAAATCAGATACGCCCCCAAAATAGATGGTTGGTGAATTCCTGACCCTGGAGCTAGGCTAGGCTGTGGAAGCAAATGTAAGGACCTTTCTAGCTGTGTACAGGGAGAGGGAACAGAACAAACAACACCTAAGCTTTGATTTTCTGCTGGACGTCCTAATATAGCAATTCCCACTCGCAGGAGTGGGTTGCAACAGCTGCTAGAGAAGTCACTGCTTTACCCCACAGAAGTTGTTGGTAAGAATGCACAGGGAGAGTAAGCTTCTACCGTAAGGACCATTTTGCCAGCCCAGAATGGGTTACCTTAATTTGGAGTTTGGAATCTGAGCTTTCATTGATTTTAAAGTGCTTAGTTCTCATAATCATGGGTGTGTGTGAATTGTTGGTTTTTGCCAATGGCAGAGCTGTGAATAAGCATTTCTGTACAGGAAGTTCTTAACTTACAACCATTCACTGAGTGACTGTTCAAAGTTACAATGGCACAAGTGACGACCGATCCTCACATTTAAGGCCATTGCAGCAATGATCACATGATCAAAATGTGGGCGTTTGGCAATCTACATAAACTGTATTGATGATGGCCGGGGGCAGTGGTGGGATTCAAATATGTGAACAACCGGTTCTCTGTGTGGATGCCACTCCTGGAAGTCTATTCTGGGCCTGGGCAACAAAAAAAATTAGCTACCGGTTCTACCGAACTGGTGCAAACGGGCTGAATCCCACCACTGATTGCAGGGTCCTGGAGTCATCTGATCACCATTTTGCCATCTTCCTAGCCAACCTCTGACAAAGTCAATGGGAGAAGCCTGCTTCGATTATCAGCTGTGTAATTTTTTTAACAACTGCAATGATTTTCTTAAGAACCATGGCAAAGAAGGTTGTTAAAATCAGATGAACTCACTTAACAACCGACTTGCTTATCAATGGAAATTCTGGTCCCAGTTGTGATTATAACTGGTTGCCTTTTTTTAAAAATGGTGCCTTCTGCTTTTTCCATTATTATATGCTACTTGCCAGCCGCTCATAATATATCCCAATGTCCTCATGTTCCTTTAATTCTCACAGTAAACATGCATGCATATGGAACCTACGTTCCATGCACATGCTTCAGACGGTGAAACTAGAATTTGACATGCTGAAACAAAATAGATCAGCCAGTTTTATTGACAACCCCCAGCATTTTCCTGGCCCTGCACTGATCGGTTACTCTGGTTGTATGTTTTCCATTGTAGTTATTTGTAGCTTTAGGGTGGAGCTTTATACTTTGGGCTTGGTGCCCCCCCCTTCCAAATATATCACATGTGAGTGTGGTGGCTTTCATTTCTAGTGTTCCTAGCAAAAATCAGTCACAGAATCAGAAACTTGTCTATCCTGGTATCTTAGAGAATTTAAGGGGGGGGGAAACTAGGATATGCTCCCTTATGTGTGCCCTGTCATTTTCCTGGAATAGAAGAGCTCTCCCAGGTTTTTGGAAAAGATCCAGGGGTACAGCTGTGGCAGCTGTCAGGGTGTGGAAGGACTAAGAATCTGCTGGGACAGCACATAAAGATCAATGCTATGCCTGTCTGGGGCACCGAGTAGGAAAGGTAACTATGCTTCCTCTTAACATGTCCCAGGTCTAGGACTGTGCAATGCCCAGAGCTAGCTAGCATCAGTGGCTCGGTAATAAAGGGTTAACTAGTCCTTTCCCTCCCCCCCCCTCCCCACTCCTGAAGTTTGACATTCCCCAGCAAGGAGGAATTTTCCAGGCCTAAATTCATCTCCTACCAGCAACAGCCCTTTTTCCAAGTTTGGAAAATACTGGAAGACTGGAAATTGCAACAGCATGAAAGAGAAAGCAGAATCGAGCAAGGAAGACGTGAAAGGTAAGTTCAAGTAACTTGAACTTCCTTGGGAAGGCTGTGCAGCATTTTATGAGAGAGAATGCGTATAACTTGGACAATCGGAAGAAATTAGGCTCAAGAGGCCACCCCAGCTATGGGAAGAAAGACAGAGCTGGGAGGGAGAGGAAGAAGAAGCAAAGAGAAACAGGAGAGGAGCAAGCATTGTGTGCTGTGTGAAGAGAGACAGCAGAAGGGAAAGAATGCGAGGGTTCGAATCTTTCTTTCATTGTCCATGAATTGGATCACTGCATCAGATCTCCAATTAGGAAAGTGAAAACGATGATCGTACAACTCGCTTCATAGTATTGTAAAAATCAGGATCAGTTAATTCAAAAAAATTGCCGTCATGAACCACAACTACAGTATTTATCTGTGGGACATCATGTTCTTTATACTGTAAAAAAAGAATTGTTGCGTTTTGCAATTTGGCAATAGCAGAATCTTTTACTGGGCACTGTCGGAATAGGAAGAAGGAAACTAGGATTAAAACATTAATTAGGTCATTAATGACTGGCCACTAGCCAGCTAATCTTAATTTAGCAGTATTTTAAGATGGAGTGGATGATTTACCCTAGACAATTTAGCCGATTTATCTGCATGCACAGGAATACACACACACACACACACACACACACACACACACGTATATTTGTGGAATAAATGTCAGAGTATAATCAGCATAAGATTGTTGTATCTGGATAATAGTAAAATAACGGTGCATCACTTTAACAATAAATAGATGATTGACTGATAAGCAATCCGCAAATTGTTAACATATTAGAATTTAAAAAAAACATTCTTGAGGAATATATTTCATTGACTTAGCAGTGATTATTTAAGTGATGATTACTTCTAGTTAAAATCACGGCTGAGATTATGTTTATTCAAAGTTGTATTTTGCCATGGTTTTTATTGCCATAATTTTTCATTGTTTTGGTGCTTGCTTTTAATATTACATTATTGCCTGCTCTTAGGGTTTTTAAAAGACCTCTAAATGGACAGTTTTAGCTATCGGGGAAAAAACCGCCCCCCCAATGAATGATTGCCTGAAAAGATTAATTGTATAAATGAGTCAGAAAGATACATCTTCAGGATAAAATAGGGTTAGGTAGGAAGATATCTCTCTCTTTGAAAGGAGAAATGGATGCACGGTACAGAAAGTGCATTCATCACAAAACCTTGTAAGGAGGGCAGAGGGGGGGGGGAAGCAGAAAAACTGTATTTAGGGGACCTGATAGCTGATTTAAGGAAGTAGAAGATGAACTATTATTTAATCTTAAAATAGTAAAAGAGAAAAGACAAATAGTAAAAAAGGAAAGTTGTCAGGGATTAGGTGTGGAAGGGGGAGAGATAAAGGGGGAGGATGATCCTAAACTAGAAGGAGGTGCTATGAATTAGTGAGGGTGGCAGGCACGGATGGAGAACTGAGAGGCAAGGAAAAGGAAGAGAAAGAGAGAGAAAGAAAGAAAGAAAGAAAGAAAGAAAGAAAGAAAGAAAGAAAGAAAGAAAGAAAGAAAGAAAGAAAGAAAGAAAGAAAGAAAGAGGGGGAAAAGAGAGATGGGGTGAGGGTGGCTGGGAAGAAGAGCGATACAGCTAAGTCCTCCCTGGCACCTGCCCCAGCTTTCTCTCCCCTCCACCATCCCACTGGTGCTAAGCCACCACCATCTGTTGCTTGGAACGGAGCGAGTGGAGGACGGGTACGGGCAGGATGGGGGCTCCTCCAGAAGGTAGGTTTTCCAGCCAGAAGCAAAATTGCTCAATGGGCATTTGTAGAAGTGGGGTTGGGGGGGGGAAGGAAAGGGGTGGGCCCATAAAATGGAAAAGTTGGGATGAACTCGGAGAGTGGCTGGGGGGGTGTTCAGCCTTCTTCAAGCATAGGTTGGATTGTAGCCCCTATCGCATCCAGCGGGCCAAGGATGATGGGAATTGTAATCCAGAACATCTGAAGGCCTTTTCCAGGTCAGGGAGAGTCCGTGTCCCTTTCCATGCCTGTGATTGTTAATGCAAAGTAAATGGGGGAAAAAAAGTTTATAAGGTAGATTTTACTATAAAATGGGGTGCAATTGAAGAGACCTAATTTTACTTTAAGTCAAGGAAGAGGTACTATTTCTCCTTGTTCCCCAAATATTGTCCCCAGTCCTGTATAACAGACCACAGGCTTTTGGGGAACCTATGAACATTTTTTTGAGAGAGATTAAAAAAAAGGGGATATCTGTGTCTGTAAACTTGATGGAGGGTAGAGTCCAAAATTCAGCTTTATATTAATTATTCTTACATTGTTTTTGTTTCATTTCCTCTATTAAATTTTTATTGCCTTTCCTCCAAAGAAGTCTGGGTGGCTTCTGTGGTTCTCTCTCCTCTCCATTTTATCCTGACCGCAACCCAATGACAGGAAGAAAAAGCTAAGAGAGAATGCAGCATGGAGGTTTATAAAGCAAGACTGTAATTTGTGGGGCTGATATGGGAGAGGGGGCAGGAGAGAGAGAGAGAGAGAGAGAGGGAGGGAGGGAGAGAGAGAGAGAGAGAGAGAGAGAGAGAGAGAGAGAGAGAGAGAGAGAGAGAGAGAGATGGCTGTTGTGGTAGCTAGAATGGCTGGGACTGTAGATGACAGTAGGACATTATTTCTCAACCTTAATAGCTTGAAGATGTGTGGACTTCAACTCCCAGCATTCCTTAGCCAGCATGCTGGGGAGTTCTGGGAGTTGAAGTCCACACATCTTCCCAGTGGACAATTCTTAGCACTGCTCGTTAAAAAAAAATATGTAAACAAATGAATGGATTTTCAAGGGGTGGGTGGGTTAAAGATGAAAGAACCAGTACGAAATAATTGAAGGGATATGTGCAGAAGTTCCTGAATGTATATATATATATATAAATGAGGGCTTTCAATCACATGTTGGTGGCTGCTGTCTTGACTTTTTGGAGACCCCCCCCAACCCACATCCATCCCACATGGAAGCTTGGACTTGCTTTTCAATAAAATTCCAGCAGGTTGGGTAAGAAAGGCCCCTTCTAGGAAAGCAGTATAGAGAGATTGGTGGGTGGTTGCATTTTTTAAAAGCAAGATCTGGTTGTGTAAATTATTTTAGTTTGATTTGGATAAAACCTAGTAAGTCCTGATCATACATTGATGGGGAAAGCTACCCTAATTAATTTTTCTACTTTTTCTACCAAATTTGCTTTTCCCCCTCTTCTCTCCCCATTCCTCTGCTTTGTATAACACATGTCCTCTTGGTTTATTCATCAAAAGACAGGGAATATCCCACAACCCAAGTCTGTAAGCCAATTTGGGAGCCTTTATTTTTCCCTAATGAACAGGGAAGAAATTAGTAATGATTCATGCGATCTGAAACCAAAAGAGAACTGAAGGAATAAACTTCAACCAGCTTTGAATGACTTGGAACTGAGTGTCACGGACAGTTGAGGGTGCCAGTTCTTTCATTCTGAACCGTCGAAGAAAATTTGGGTAGATCTTGGAAAGCCGGCAAGTCAGTTCCTAGAATTTATTTTGTCTCCACCCTGCTGTGGGAAACAAAGAGACAGCCTCCATTTGGCAATTTTGACCAGTTGTTGGTTTTTTTTAAAAAACCCACTTTTTTTTTTAGTTGGATGGAGAACTGCAGGCAGTGCAGCCAAATTTGAGAGGCAGAGAGGAGCCATTTCCCTCAGAGCAAACCCTAAGCCATCCAAAAAAGGTGCCGGAACTCCATTATATATATATAAAACAACTGCCTAATGTGCAATCAGCCCAGGTTCGAATCTCAGAAGGGTGTGGCTGACTGATGAAAACAAATAAGTTTGAAATGCATATCAGTCTTCCTTTAATTCTTTGTTAGCAATCTAAAATTTACACACACATATACAGGGCTTTTTTTGTCACAGAACGCTCAGAACGGAGTTCCGGCACCTTTTTTGGATGGAACCTTGTAGGGTAGGCAAGGCGGGTTGTATGACGTGTGAGTTCCGGCACCTTTTTCTTTTACAAAAAAGCACTGCAAATACATACATACATATATATATATATATATATATATATATATATATATATATATATATATATATATATATATATATATATATATATGTGTGTGTGTGTGTGTGTGTGTGTGTGTGTGTGTATGTATGTGTATGTGTGTATATATATGTGTATATACATATACACACACACATATATATACACATTACACAAATATGAGCTGTCACCGGTGTGACTACTGCCTGTCGATGGCCTTCAGGTTAGGCTGACACAGGAAATAAAGATTTGTCCCATGTTTGGGGCCTAGCAAGGTAATCTAAAATAGTTAACAAGCATTTGAGATATATATATATATATATATATATATATATATATATATATATATATATATATATATATATATATATATATATATATATATACACATACATATATATACATATATATATATATCTGTCTACCCCAATAATGGAGCTTGGATGAGGTGGGATGAAATCTCTGAATAATCAGAGTTGTTCAGAGCCCTTTAAACTGAGAAATAGCAGTTTAGAAAGGCAAATATACACTTCGTGGCAGGACTGCTAAGTCTTTAACAACGTCTGGCAAACAACAGTTCAACAGATGTAGATTTTGGACACACTAGCAGAGAAGACTGTATCTGCTGATGATATCACATTATTCGGGGAAGTTAAAAAAAAACCATGGGGGCTGGATAGAGCTCAAAACGAAGAACTCCAGAATGCAGAAATGTGCAAGAGTATGGCAAATGCAATGCAGTGTAACTAAACATAAAATGCTAAGGTGAACAAGAATATAAAGTATAAAACATAAAAATATAAGTTTGATCTAGTAGTTAAGGTGCTGGCCAAGAAACCAGGAAATTATGAATTCTGGTCCTTCCTGAGGCATAAAAGCCAGCTGGGTGACTTTGCACCAGTCACTCACTCTCAGCCCATCCCACCTCACAGGGTTGTTGTGGGGAAAATGGGAAGAGGAAAGAGTATTATGTATGTTTGCTGCCTTGAGTTATTTATAAAAATAATAAAGGGATAAAAATCTAACAAATGAATAATGAATTTCTCTAGAATATTTGTGACGCTGAGAGATTCTTGGGGAACTTGATAGGATCATTAAATTCCGACTGTTGAAATACTGTATGCCTCCCTCCCACCTTCCGATGTGACTCTTGGTAGATATGAGATTACAATTCAGGGGTGCCAGTTTAAACAAGGCTGCTGAATTGCATTAGAAAATCTCTATCTCCCACCTAGCATTTCTCATTTTGGTGACAAAACATTATTAACCACATTGATTGAAGACTCCTAAGAGGTCTGGGCATCTAAAGGGCTGCAGTTTCCAAAGCAGCTCTGATTGTAATTTAAAAATGGTATTGTGAACTAGAAAAAAAGGAAAATTAAAAGAAGAAATGACATTAATTGTTCTTGGAGGAAATGTTACAATGCTTGGGCTTTTTTTGCTTAAGAGAAAATAGGAAAAGGGGGCATGATATATAATAATATCTCAATTTCACAGACACCACCACCCATTTAGCAGATTCTGGATGCAATATACCAATTTTTTATAGGATTTGTGCAAGCCTGAAAATGGGTTAATTGAATAAATTATATTTTTCTGGGTTTGCAAAATATACAGTACCATCAACTAACCACAGAATCTAGGTTGGATATTAGGCTGCAATGCAGTTGATTAAACTGTGGCCTCATATATTGTATAAACCAGGATTTGTTATGGAGTTTCCTATGATTCAGGAGCTTGCAGAAGAAAGAATTTAAGAGTCCCATACAGAGAGCACATGGAAGGGGATATAGAATAGATCCTGTATGAAGTTGCCTGTGGAGAACTAGGGGAGAAATATCTGTATAATACACCATAGACAGTAGCTAGACCAGGGGTCAGCAACCTGAAACAGTGAAAGAGCCACTTGGAACCGGTTCCCTCACAAAAGGAAAAACTGGGAGCTACAAAAAATGTGTGCGCATGCGTGTACATGTGCGCATGCGCAGAACAGGGTTTGACTGAAGAGTGGAGACAAGGCGAGATATGCACCTACCCTGCATATTTGAATTGATTGGTTGAACTTTTTTAGTCCCATTTTTTTTGGACTGCACATGGCAGAGGACACGGAGCCGCAGGAGACGGCTGAAAGAGCCGCATGCGGCTCCGGAGCCGCGGGTTGCAGACCTGTGAGCTAGACTATACATATTAGGTATTTTGGTAAACTATATAACTTGTTGGGTTTTGATTCAACATTAAGCTACCAGATCTGAGCTGTAAACTCCAAAATACCACCAAATGGCAGCAGATTTTTCTTTAAAGCCCAGATCCAGTAACCCAACTGAGCAAGAAAGCAGAGTTAAAACCATCATTATTGTCGGCATACTGAATGAAACTCTGCTTCTATCTGTGAGATGGCTTAGAGATACTTGCTTAGTACGTAGACCCTGTCTCCTTCCTTCTATGCTTTTGAGCTCCATTAAAAAAAACCTCTACCAAATTATAAAGAAAAGAGCTGCTAAAAAAGTAGAAAAAACAAACCACGGTTGCTTTGCTCTACTCACCTGTGAGACTGGTTTAGTGCCTTATTTCTGGTTTGTTTACAACTGTAATTAAAATATAGCCTTCATCTTCAAACTTGAATGCTCTGTAAATACTTGGGCAGAAGAGAGAAGAATGAGGGGTTCTGCCTGAATGCAAAGCTAGGATTCACACCTCAACTTCATCATATGACTTACTACAGCAGTGGGAATGCCACACCTGTGTACCTTCTTCCTTATGGGTTGCAGTGGATCCCCCACTGTGTGCAGAGCAAAAGTTTCCTTTCCATGCACCAGGCAATGATCTTTCAGGACAAAAATATTCCTGCATCTTTGGCCAACAGAAGAGACTGGCACAATATTGCCTGGTCTTTCACAACACAGAAGTTTTCAGCTGGGACTCCCTTGCAGATAGCTCCCTCATGCCCCACCTCTTTATTCAAAGTGTTTCAAGAAGCCTCGCGGAGCTCAGCCGAGCGCATGCCCAAGATGGAGGACGCGCTCGGCTGAGCTCCGCGAGCTCCAGCTGATAGGCGTCCCCTGGGAGCCCCTCACAAGCCTTATGGCTTGCTGAGATGGGATTGGGGTTTGCCGAGGGGCAGTGTGGCAACGCGGAGGCTGACGAAGCCAGCAGCGGTCTTTTTGGATTTGTGGTGTTTGAGCGACCGGCTGCTGGCTGCTGGCCCTGCTACCTACCGGCTGCTTCCTCCCGCCGTTTCTTACTCTCTCCGGAGCGTTCGGGCTGCTCATATCTGGCGTGGCGCTCCCTGCTGCTTTCGGGCCGTCCGGGCCACTTGGTTGTTCTCGGGCCGGCTCGGGCTGATGAGGAGGACGCCCGTCGGTGAGGAGTGTGCCCGTGAGGCCCGTTGGGCTGTCCGGTCGGCGGCGGTGATGATGGCGGCGGCGGCGTGGGCGTCGGCCTTGGCGCGGGTAGCAGCCTGCGCGACGATTTTTTGGGCCGCGCTCGGCGGTGATGGCGATGGCGGCGGCGGCCCGGGTTTGGCGGCGACGGTGACGACGATATGCTCCGGACGCTCGGGAATTCACCAGCTGGCTTTAGGGCCATTTTTGTTTGTGCCGGCGTTTCTGAGACTGTCGCCCCGTTCGCGGAGGCCGGCTGCTGACTCTGGTGCCTTTGGGCTTGTGATCTTTTCGCCGGCGGCGGGACTTCCATGTGGCCCCAAGCCGCCTTGGCCCGCTTTGGTGGTGGTGTCGCCCTCGGGCCATTTTGGCGGTGGAGAGGGCGACTATTATTACTCACCTTGGCGACGATGGTTGACCTATACCCTTGCTTCAGGCCGCCTCTTATGGCGACGGCGTCTTTGGACCGCTTGGGTGGCGAAGAGGACGACCGGGAGTTATCTTACCGGAGCAAGGACGACATGGGGCTCCTGCATTGTGTATCATCTTTGGACTGCTCTCGCAGTGACGCCGGTGATTCAGACTATTTTTATTCTGGCCTGCCTACCCTCCTTGCCTTGGACACACTTTTTACCATCTGCCTGCCTATCCTCTCCCCTCTCCCTTTGGACTTTCGACATACCTGGGTATCGGCCACGGTGGGAGAGTGGCTGGACTTCTCCATTTGCAACCTCATAGAGGTGGGAGCTCTATGGGGTTTGCCTACCCAGAGGATATCTGGTCCACCCCCAGGAACGGAGTCTCTACCCGTTGTGAGAGAACGGGCTGCGGCCTGTCTTGGGGGCCACCCAACTGAGTGGCAGGGAAGTTGGGTGGGGATCCAGACTTCTGTCATGTTCAATCCTCCCATGGACAACTAAGGGATGCCTATCCTGGACTGTTTGGACTTTTTTATACTTATGCGGCAATATACGAGTAGGCGTTTGTACGCCCTCAGGGGTGCCCCCCTCTCCTGGGTGCGACCTGCCTCCTTAAACGTTGATAACCTTGATGACGGGCCCGAGTTTTGGGTCTCTGAGAGATGGCTGGGCAGGGGCAGGGGCTGTCCATGTAAATCTAGAAAGCCTCTGATTATTTTTTTATCCAAATTTTTTATAGGGCTAGGGAGCGGGGTGGGTGATAGCGGTTGTTTGGCTATGGGGGGTGGCCGATCTACCATGGTTCAGACCAGCCTTGGGTCTGATAGCACGGGGGGAGAAAGGGGTGGCGTTGTCGCCGGGGCTCATGAGCGGGTCGTGGGATTATCAATTCCCACGACGGGGAATGGCAGCAGGCGGATAGACAGGGGGCCGTATCGCTACCGGGAGGGCCGTCCCCGCTATTTGCAAGCGGTGAGGCGCTCCGACCCTCTGCTTCTTCCCCGAGATCCCGGGAGCGAGGATGTGCAGCCTCCTGAGCTCCGGCTGGTGTACCTGAATGCCAGGTCCGTGGTTAATAAAGCTCCCCTCGTTAGGGATTTAGTTGAGGGTGAGCATGCGGACCTGGCTTGCATCACGGAGACTTGGTTGGGCCCAGAGGGTGGGGTCCCTTTGGTTGACCTCTGCCCACCAGGCTTCCGGGTGCTACACCGGCCACGAGCTCAAGGTAGGGGTGGGGGAGTGGCGGTTACCATTAGGGAGACCTTATGCCCGCGGGAGACCACCGTTTCTCAGATAGTCGGGTGTGAGTCTCTCTTTATGAGATTTGGTCCTGGGGCGCAGTTGGGCTTGCTGCTGGTGTACATTTCGCCTAGTCGCACAGCGGCAGCCCTGCCCGAGCTGCTCGATATCCTCTCGGGCTTGGTGGTTGAGTTTCCCAAACTTATAGTTTTGGGAGACTTCAATCTACCATCCCTGGGAGGTTCATCTGAGCTAGCTCGGGAGTTCATGGCTTCCATGGCGGCCATGGACCTGACGGAAGTAATTTCAGAGCCAACTCATGAGGGAGGCCACACCCTTGACCTGATTTTTTTATCTAGACGGTGGTTGGATGATCTAGGTGGGGGCTCTCCATTTATTATGCCCCTGTCATGGACCGATCATCATCTCCTGTGGCTGGTCTTCCGTTTTGCCACCCCCCGCCGTGGGGGCACGGAGCCAATTAGATGGTACCGCCCCAGACGCTTAATGGATCCTGATAGATTCCAAGCGGCGCTGGGGTCCCCACCTGCCTCCACTGCTCACAGCTCGGCGGATGCCTTAGTGGAAGCCTGGGAAAGGGCAGCCACTGAGGCACTTGACCGGGTTGTACCCTTGCGGCCCCTGACCCGGCGCAGATCCCAGCGAGCTCCATGGTTTTCCGCGGAGCTCCGGGAGATGAAGCGTCGGAAACGGGGCCTAGAGAGCTGCTGGAGGTCTAGCCGATCCGAACCCGACCGGTTGCGGTTAAGAACCTATATTAGGTCTTATCTCGCAGCGATGAGGGTGGCGAGGTGCAATTACTTCTCCACCCTCATCGCGTCCGCAGATAATCGCCCGGCCGCCTTGTTTAGGGTGACTCGCTCACTTCTTAATCAGGAGGTGAGGGAGGATCCCTTGCAGGGTCGTGCCGAGGAATTTAGTCAACATCTGTCGGATAAAATCGCTCGGATTCGGACCGGTTTGGACTCCAGCTGGGCAGAGTCAGGCGATCAGGACACGGGCGGTCTTGTCAATGTTACCTGGGAAGAGTTTGATTCTGTGACCCCTGATGAAGTGGACAGGATTATGGGGAGGCTGAGCTCCTCCACATGTTTGTTGGACCCGTGCCCTTCCTGGCTGGTTTATGCAGCTAGGGAGAGGACACGAGGCTGGCTCCAGGCGGTTATATCTGCTTCTTTGAGTGAGGGTTATTTCCCCACCGTCTTGAAGGAGGCGGTGGTGAGACCTCTCCTCAAGAAGCCTGCCTTGGACCCAGCTGTTTTGAACAACTTTCGTCCAGTCTCCAACCTTCGCTTTCTTGCGAAGGTTGTCGAGAGTGTGGTGGCGCATCAGCTCCCTCTGGTCCTGGATGAAGCGGATTATCTGGACCCCTACCAATCGGGTTTCAGGCCCGGGTACAGCACGGAGACGGCATTGGTCGCTCTGGTGAATGATCTCTGGAGGGCTCGGGATAGGGGATATTCCTCTGTCCTAGTCCTATTAGACCTCTCGGCGGCTTTCGATACCATCGACCATGGTATCCTGCTGCGGCGTCTCAGGGGATTGGGAGTGGGAGGCACAGTTCTTCGGTGGTTCTCCTCCTATCTCCTGGGACGCTCGCAGTCGGTGTTGGCAGGGGGGCAGAGATCGGCCCCTAGGTCTCTCGTTTGTGGAGTTCCTCAGGGGTCGGTTCTCTCGCCTCTCCTGTTCAACATCTACATGAAACCGCTGGGTGAGATCATTCGTGGTTTTGGAGTTGGGTATCATCAATATGCTGATGATACCCAACTTTTCTTTTCGACCCCAAACCACCCCAGTGATGCCCTCGCTGTGATGTCCCGTTGCCTGGAGGCGGTTCGGGTCTGGATGGGGAGGAACAGACTTCAACTCAACCCTGACAAGACTGAGTGGCTGTACATTCCGGCATCCCGGGACATTCAAAATGTTCCATCTCTTTCTATGGGGGGTGAGCTCTTACCCCCCGTGGATAGGGCTCGCAACTTGGGAGTCCTCCTAGATTCACGGCTTACCCTGGAAGATCATATAGTGGCCGTGACTAGGGGGGCTTTCGCCCAGGTTCGCCTGGTGCGCCAGTTGCGGCCCTATCTGAACCGGGATGCCCTGTGTACGGTCACTCATGCGCTCGTGACCTCTCGCCTTGACTACTGTAATGCTCTCTACATGGGGCTTCCCTTGAAGACCACTCGGAGGCTCCAACTGGTACAGAATGCGGCCGCGAGAGTTGTCTTGGGAGTTTCCCGGTACTCCCATGTTACACCTTTGCTCCGCGAGCTGCATTGGTTACCAGTTGTCTTTCGGGTGAGGTTCAAGGTTTTGGTTACGATCTTTAAGTCCCTACATGGCATGGGTCCGGGATACCTCAGGGACCACCTGCTGCCGGCATCAACTCCCCTCCGCCCTGTGCGTTCCCACAGAGAGGGCCTCCTCAGGGTGCCGCCAGTCAAGGAATGCCGACTGGTGGCCCCCAGGGGGAGGGCCTTCTCTGTGGGCGCTCCGGTATTATGGAACCAACTGCCGGTGGAGCTCCGGACGGCATCAGACCTCCGAACTTTCCGTCGTGGCCTGAAGACCCACCTATTTGAAATGGCTGGTCTGGCCTGACGGGGGATTATGGGTTTTAATTTGTCGTTTTAGATTTGTATTACTGTTTTTAACTGGGCATGGGTTTAATCTTTTTTTAATTTTTGTATTGTCTTTTTTATATATGCCCTGTGAACCGCCCTGAGTCCCTACCAAGGAGAAGGGCGGTATACAAATTAAATAAAACTAAAACTTGAAAACTTGAAAGGATATTTGAGCTTCCACGGTAATGATTCTTAGTTTTCCTAACACTGCTTCCTTTGTTGCTGGAAGGAGAAATTCCAGTGAAGAAGGAAATGAAATGGCAACACCACCATCATTATTTTCCGCCTTTGATCAGGAGTTCTTCATCTGGATTCTTTATCCCCACAGTGAGGCAGTGGAAAATGAATGTTGGAACAATATTTGACTTTATTAGATATGGTGGAACGAGGACTAGGTAGGAGATGCATACAGCAGTTACATTTTGAAGTCTGGTTGTCTTCTTTGCACATTTGCTAACTGTGTGGGACCATTTATTGGATCTGCAGCCTATTGGAATTCTGTATAAGTAAAGTAAGAATGAACAATGTGCTTCTGTTTTCCTGTGCGTGAAGAAAATTTAACGTTGCGATGTACTGATGTTGTGCCAGAGGCCCACTTCCCTACTTCTCTTTGTCAGCATTCCTTACTATTTGTGTAGTCCACGTGTACCAGGACGGAGAAATTGTGCCAGGGCCCCTGCACATTAAAGGTAGTCCTCGACTTACGACTCTGATGAAGCCGGCCAAGTATGGTCATAAGTTCTGATAGTTGTAAAACAGGTCATGTGACCAACCTGATTTCATAATCTTTTTTCTGACCCTCATATAAAGCAAACACCACTGTTTTTAAGCAAACACTGCAGTCATTAAGCAAACCCATTGTTCGCTATGGGGGCGTTTTTGCCGGAGACTGGACGTAAATGCTGGTTTTCAACAAAAACTTCATAAATTGCAGTCACATACAACAGCCGTCAATGAGGACCAGTTGCCCAGTGCCCAAAATGCAGTCACATGACCACTGGTGGGGAGCCTCCAGCCATCAGAACCTCAGAACCAGATCCTACGTACCTATTGGGGTGGGGTCCATTGTCACTTTCAACAGTTGCTAAGCGAATGATTGAAAGTTGAAGACTACTTGAATTGCCTCTGTTGCGGTTGTTCTTTTAAACTTTTTAAATTGGTAGGGCTTGCTAGATAGTTACATGGATAGGGCCACTGTTGACAGTGAGACTACTTCCCCTTTCCCGTAGATGTGAAAGGAAGAGAGAAATTTTTCAACTGGAAGTGGAGGCGGAATAAAGTTATACAACAGTTGTGTCTGTGAGTTGCAAATGCATAGCAGGTAGCTGAAGTGTGTTCCTCCTCCATTGCTCTGCTGGCCTAGCCTTGCCAACCACATGGGAATATGGCATCTATCATGACAGCACATCTCTCTCTCTCATTCTGCTGACCATGAACTTATGCTTAAACCCATCACTCCTTAGCTGGCTGATCTCTTGACATTTTTGAGCCTTTTTAAAATCCCAAATACTTTTCAAGTTAACATGCAGGATTTGCTATTTATTTATTTATTTTGAAAGATGCATGCAGCTTATGACCAAATTTGGTTTTAGCCAAGGGGAAGGTTACAAAATTGACTTAACAGGAGAAGAATTTATATCTTAACGTCCCTAAATAATTTCTTAGGACGGGTTTCAAATATATTAACACAGAGTGGTAATTCTATGCATATTTTGGGGGTCTAAAATGAAAAGTATCAAAGGAATGATGGGTGCCCACCTATATTGTGCTAGGTACACAATGTATGTGGACAGTGACTGGATGTACACACTGTTGTTTGAATGTTAGGGGTTCATTTCACCATAGTTGGTTGAACAAACAATAGGTAGTTATGTTTACATAATATACTAACACATATTACGTAAAAAAACAAACTAGGTTCCCATCCTTCCTCAGTCACCATTTTTTAAGCATAAAAATACATTCATTCAATTCAAGGTTAAAGAAATCAGGATTTATAGGATTAGAAATATAATCATCACTAGAAACCACTAATGTTGAATATATTTTGCAAAAAATATGATAGCAAGTTCCAACTGCTTTGCTTAAATTTAGTTATGCCTTCATAAATTTACTAGAATATTATAACCTTGAAGAACATTCAAAGAATAATGCAGAGGAACTTCATTTAAAAACATACTAAAACATTAAGCATAACAGGCTCTTTTGAGAGTTACAAAAATTGCAGGAGGGGTATTTGAGCTTTGAATGTGATAAAATTTCTTGATGAACTTGTTGTGTATGGGTTTGGGGTAAACTAACTCTCTGTGCCATAAAACTGGTTTAGAATCAGTTTTGGTATACTTTCGCAACTACTATGAAGATAATCCACATAACAGCACTATAATCTACTAAATTTAATTAGATAAATTCTACCTTTCTAGACTGTCTTAATGATATTGTAAGGTTTTTCAAAAGTGCCATTGCTTCCTTCCTAGGAGAGAGAGAGAGAGAGAGAGAGAGAGAGAGAGAGAGAGAGAGAGAGAGCGCCCAAGCTGGCTTGCTGCCTAAAGTGGGACTAGAATTCCCAGTCTCCCGGTTTCTAACCAGATACCTTAACCACTACAGCAAATTAGTTCTCTAATTATCTTTGATGCAAGTAGCCAATTACAATATTTGAAGAGATCATGAAAGTTACCAAACAATACTGGATAATTTATTAGATTCCTATCCCTCTTTTAATTTAGGAGTTCAAGATCATCCTACTGATCCTTTCTCCTATCTGTGGTAGATTGGGTTGAGAGAGCGACTGGGTGAAAATGAGTCCTTGCCCCTAATCTAGATCTTCAACTCTATACGATCCTTATATTGTATTTGTTGGTTTGTGGTCCTTTTTTAAAAAGGAGAAACACCAATGCAAAATTTTAAAAATATTCATTTTCTGTTTTTAATTGCTACGTTTGCCATCAGAAATTACTAGAAAATGATAATGCATCTTGCTTTGGATTGGTAATATTTAAAATACAGCTATTTCCTTTGGCTGAAAAATTATCAAGACAGCAAAGAATTATTCAAAACCTAGTTTAATTTCTTGGCCTTTTAGCTGTATTTTCTTTAAATATTATCTTCACCTGTACAAACATCTTTCTGGAAAAATACATTGAATATGGATCTTCAAAATATTTGTGCTTTTCCCTAAGACCACGTACATATTATACAAATGATAAGTTATAATGGTCACGTTTGCACAGCACACTATGGCATAAACCATGATTTGCAAACAGCAGAGCTGCTAAATCACTAAACTGAGACAACCACTTTGTGGTTTTATGTCACTCACTTGTCTGGATGGGCTTCAGGGGAGTTCACAGGCCAATTGTGCAGTATTCATACCTTGGGAGTTGTCCTCATGATAAACAAGATAGCAATTGCAGGCCAGTCCACGGAAGCAGTCCATATCTAATCCCAGGATTTAAGAGAAGTCAGGTGCCAAGCATGGAACAATCTGCAACCAGTAATAACCACAGTCCATGTAGAAACGAAGGTTCTGCTTTCAGAGAAAAATAGCAATTTTCCAGTATTTGTTTCCACTTTTGTCCCATTTAGTTGCATAGTCTTATCTAATTGAAACATACCCCATTACAGGACAAAACTGTTTTCTTGTTCTTGCAGTTCTAGCAGATTTACTATTTCTAGGTCTCCCAAGTGAAAGGAAAGGAATACCAATTTCTGACACTTCTCTTGCTTAAATTAAGCCTGAAATTGAAAGAATGGGGTGGAAGCAGGGTGGGGCGTGGAAAACATGTCAGTGGCATGCTGACAGCTGCATAGCGGAAGATAAACAACAAAAATGTGGGATAATGGGCTAATTGATAGGAAGCCCCTAACATAATGCTCCCATCACTCAGAAATAATTAGATGGACTTAAATGAAGGGTGGGCAACTTGGCCGGTCTATCAGCTGAAGTTCAAAATTCCTATCCCTTCTTTGAAGTCTGCTGGTTGGGAAAGATTATAAGTGTCAAAGCAAATATTGGGCATCAGGAGAAAAAAATGAAAACACCTGTTTTCCCCCCAATTCTGACACTGATGCCAGTCCACTTCCTCACAGTTCTTGCAGCTGAATTTCCTCTATGGATAGGCTACCAGATATAAAGATAATTCAAGAATTATCACAAAGATGAAGTTCCAACTATGAGATCATATGGTCAATATGATCTGCCCTATCATTGAGCTGCACCCCCCCATTTAAAAGAGCCCCAGATATTAGCATCTATGACAACTTGCCCTAGGACAACTCGCTGTGGGACAAGAGTTACACTAATATCAAAGGAATGGTAGAATAGAATCATTAAAGAAAGGATGAAAAAAGGAGGGACAAAATAAAATGTGAATGACAGAATTTTTTTAAAAAAATATTTTAAATAATTAAATTGAATTGTTAAATTTTCCCACAGCAAGTTGCCCCATGGAGAGAGTTGGCCACACTGAGTTAGCTGTGGCGAGTTGTCTCATTCTGCAGATATGGAGGAACACAACTCCATTGGCCATGCTGGTTTGGAATTCTGCTAGCTGAAATCTAATACATCTGCAGAAAACCAGGATTGAAAAAAACTATCCTAGAACAAAAAACCCAAAGAACATACGATGACTTTTCTCTAGTTTAGTAATCACAGCTGCAAAATTCCAGGTAGCTAATGTCTCTAGTATCTATGGAGATTCTCAGTCATCTGGGTCCTAGCTATCTCAAAGGTGCTTTTTCAAAAGGCAACTGGACTGTTTTTTCTTTGAAGAAGACGACATTTTGCTTCTCATTCAAGAAACTTCATCTTGGATGAGAAATGAATCCTCCTCCTCCTCCTCCTCCTCTTCCTCCTCCTCCTCCTCCTCCTCCTCCTCCTCCTCCTCCTCCTCCTCCTCCTCCTCCTCCTCCTCCTCCTCCTCCTCCTCAAGGAAAAAGCAGTCCAGTTGCCTTGAAAAGCACTTTTGAGTGTCTCTGGTAGTTCCTGATAGCTATTGTGTAGTGACCACTGGCACTTTAGATAGATGCAAAAAACCAGTTCATTCTTCCCCCTGACTCCTAGAAAATTGCACTAACCTGGTTCACTCCTTTTGCTAACCCAGGGTTTGTTTGGTGGGTTTTTTCCCAATTAATCACAATTGGTAGGTTTAGAGGCACAGTCAGGGCTTTTTTTCTCATAGAATGCTCAGAACGGAGTTCCGGCACCTTTTTTGGATGGAACCTTGTAGGGTAGGCAAGGCGGGTTGTATGACGTGTGAGTTCCGGCACCTTTTTCTTTTACAAAAAAAGCACTGGGCACAGTAAACCCCAAATCAAACCAACATTAAGGTTTAAATGCAGCATAAGAATCCAGGAAATGCTGACTTTTACATTTCGAAAAATAAGAACGTGCGCTCCTGATTTGTTAATTGAGATTAAAGTCACTTTCAAAGAAGGAATAGCTTTCAGACATTCGGAAAATCAAGTTGTCTACAGCACATTTCATTGTACGGAGCTGAACAGATTCTGATTTTGCTCTTTGCATCCTTGCTTGGACAATGCTACTGCTGCGCTCTTCTCTGCAATATGCTTTTTATTTTCCAGCCCGCAGTCCCAGTTAACTGCAAACACATGTTCTCCCATCTGCAGCCTTTCCCATCCCACATTCCTCTTTGTCAAATGGCTTTTCCATCCAGTGTTCAATGGATCAGTCCATTTTCAAGCCATGCTGTCCAAAATCCCTTGGCAGGCTGGCTGAATGTTCAGGGAGAGGAATGGTGGGGGATGAGAAGGAGAAGCACAAACACAGCCAAGGAAAGAAAACGAAAACCCACAATTGGGGAATACTTTTATTTGGGCCAACCAAGTACAATTATGGGCAAGTTTATATGGTTTTCAGATCTCTTCATCTGATAAAGATCTTAAATAAAGCAAGGAGAATGAAAAGGCTACATACAAATCCTGCAGTGTGCATGGTTAAAGACTTATGGTGCAGGAAAGGGAAAAAAACAGACTTAAGTCTATTACCTTGGGGTGGATCTCTAAATCCTCAAAGATTATGCCAAAAATTACTGTAGTGAAACGACTTTTTGGCAGCAAATTAAATGGAAGAGATGCATTCTAGCCCCAAGCAGTTCAATATTACTTTAGAAGTTAAAAAAAAAGTTCTCTTTCTAAATATGTTAGATTTCAACATTTTGGAAATAGCAATATAGTACATCTGGAAGGGACCAGGGTGAAGAAGGCAGTTGCATTAGAAGTCATTTGTTTGGATACACAAATTGAAAAATGCAATACTTAATCTGAACTATCTCCAACTTTAGAGTACGATCCAGTACATACTGCTGAATCATCAATCAGTGGTTTATTTGGTTTTGGCTTACCATGTTATGTGGACTCATCCAAAATGGGTTTTAAATCATAGTTGACGGTGTAGTGTTATAGGTACTCAGCCAGTCAGAGTTTAATCAATAAGCCATTGTTTAAAAATCACTCAGATCAAGGTAGGGAAATGGATATGGTTATTGAACAAGATTGTGCACTAGAAGTGCATAGTCAGAGGCCCAGGGATCAGAAATAGCCCTCAGGTGCCTTGGGCAAGACCATCCGACACCTCTAATAGTTATTACAAAATTATATATTTTTTAATATAATGAAATATGCAACAACTGAGTTTCATGATAATTAAATATAAATTAAATTTGATTACACCAGATTTAATTGTTCTGTAGGTTCCAACACACCACTTAAAGGTGAAGTGTGGCAGAAAAAGTGAGACATTCCTGTACCAAAATTCTAACAATAGGTTCCTTTCCTCTAGCAGAATAGTGATATATACATTTTCGATCTATGGCAGTTCTTGGTAAAGGACATCAGGTAGCAAGTATCCCTATATAAAATATCTCAAAAGTTGTATACAGTCCAATTGAGTAATTACACCCAATGGTTTTTGAAGTTCTGTTCCCTTCTTCGTCCTAAGAGTTTATTTTTGGAATGGTGGTTGTATTATGATTTTCATCCCTATATTATAATTTTCGTCCCTATATATAATATGCTTATTCTGGCAAAATGCAACAGCAATGCTTTTTTTTAAAAGCCTGGTCCATAACAAATTTTACTTGATAAGTGGGATTCCTACATTTCCTGAAAGGTTTCAAAGAAAGGAAAATCAATCATTAAAATATGTCACATCAACAATATGTATGTCTATAATTCTTTTGCCAATCTTTAGGTTAACTATAAATTGTCAGGATTAGCTAAACTGACAGTGGATAATTAAGCTTAGAATGTTGTACAATGCCTAGGAAAAGATCTGAAACATTTCAGACCAGAAGTCTATCTCAGGGGTCCCCAACCCCCAGTCCATGGACCAGCATGCCAGAAACCGGGCTGCACAAACAAGCAAAGCCCCACCCACAAGATGCAGGCAGCACACAAAACCACACCCCCTCCGGTCCATGGAAAAACCTCTCTCCACAGAACCGGTCCCTGGTGCCCAAAAGGTTGGGGGCCACTAGTCTATCTAATCAAGCATATTCAGATGCTTCTAGACAGTCAGTAATTAAGGCTATGCCTCTTGAGTTTTAGTATATACAATTTATCTATTGTAGAATAAATTTGGAAAGTTTTGGCTTCACTTCAATCTCCTGATCTTCAAAGGCCACAGGAGAGAGTTTAGCAATGCTACAAATAGGATATTTTTTGGTGTGGGAGGAATGCAGTTGGCTGCACAATGCCCACTCCTAAGTTGTAATTCATGTATTGTGTGAACTTAGTAAATGTTTATTCAATTAACTGTGGTTATGTAGATCATGGATTAACACCGTGATCTTATACTCAGCACCATTCACTTTGTTAAAAAAATTGCTAAATTAATTTAAAGAAAAGTGTAGATACCTATAACAGTCATAGCAAAAATATAATGTATAATTAATAATTATAATAATAGAAAGGGAATGGGTTTGGCAAATTACTAATAGAACAACTCTAATATTTAGCCATATTTTCTGAAAGTTTTCTTCTTTGCCCCCTTGTAAAAGAAAATATTCAAATACTGACAACACAATTGCTAAAATAGGGTGCAGATACCTACTTCTAGTGATGTATATCTTTGTATATTAATTGATTCCAAATACAGGAATCAATATCTCAAAATAACGTGATTTAATAACACAGTAATCAGTCCATACTTACAGTAACAGTCCTGTTGATTTCAGCCCTGTATGTGACATTAGCAGAACAAGATCAAACCATATATGTTAATGTTTCATATCCTGTGTGTCTCTCCAATTACAGTCAAAATCAATCCTTATTAAACATTCCCTGAAGTGTCCAATATACGCCTAATTTTAAATTGAGGAAACATTCTGATCCTAAAATGAGATGAATACCTTCAGTGCTTAATCAACTGAAAGACTGACACTTCCTCCAGTCCATCTTAAGACTTTGACCAAACAACTGCCATTACGATGCTAGCACGGTACATTCAAACCTGTTATTCCAGAGGTGACATGTATGACTAATATACATTTTATTTGTTTCTATAAAAAAATGATTGGAGCCAAGCCACAGTTAATTCCTCCCATGAAACTCCAGATGCAGCAACAGCATCTGGACTAACTAAACAATCAGTAAACCCTTGAATCAACTGCCAAAAAACACTCAGAAATAAATTAAAGTCATTTTTAATGCTACAAAAAAAGCAGCTTCATCAGAACAGAGTTGATCCAAAATTGCAGTATTTGAGAGATGCAATTTAGATGCTAATTTTAAGCTCAGATTACCCTAGTATCCCTTTGCCATTATTTTCCATATATGGCTTGAAGCTTTCTGAAAGAGAATTTTCATTAGTTATCCTTTACTTTTCCTCCTGCCCCAGATATAGCCATAAACTAAAAGGGTTCTTTTTTTCCCCCCTGGATGATTAAAGCTTGGAAAGAAAAAGTGATCTCCAAAAGTCCAGGGAGAATCTTTGTTGAAATTCAGGGTGGGATCTGGACTGCAGTCAGCCATGATAGGCATTGGGTTGCCAATTGCCACAACACTTTATTTTAATACATCATATAAAGCTCCCTTTTTCTGAGCTGTGCAATCCTAAATTGTTTGATCTGACTGGCCCGGTTCTAAGTAAATATGGTCTTGTTACTTGGAGACTGAACCCAGAACATCTGCATCACAAATATGGGCTTGTTCTCTTCAAGGATTCCTACTCTAAACACAAAAATGTTTCAGTTCTTAGAACATGGTCAATCTTCAAGTATAAATATGAGGTTTTCTTGGAGGGTGGGTGGGGGAGAACAACCCTGTATTCAAAGAACTCTGATATGGAAACAGCCTTTTAGTGAAAATTAGCTGTTTTTGTATCCAGAACAGCATCCCAACTTTTTGGATCGGCAAGTTAATAGCTGAACTTAGACTTTTGAAGGATCCTTCAATTGACTGCTAATAAAATGGAACTATTTACAATGGAATCACTCATGGCAAAAAAAGAGAGCACAGATGCATCTTGAAGACAAGCATGGAAAGTGACACCAAAATCAATATAGCAATTGAAAAAAAGATGTGGACTTGTTATTCAGGGTTTCTTATAAAAACTCATCAAATACTCTAGGGGCACTGTTGAGCTATATGTAAGTACTTTTTAGAAATATACAATTTCTAAAAGAGCCACCTGTATACTTCTGAAAAGAGAATGCTGAAATAATGCATGTCATATGATGTTAATTGTTACAGTTGGGATAAGCAACTTCTAAAAGATCAGAAGATAATATATGGAGAAAGATATACTGCTCAAAAAATAAAATAAAGGGAACACTTAAACAACACAATGTACTGTATTTAATAGTAGGATGTCCTATCTTGTGTTCCCTTTATTTTTTTGAGCAGTATAATTTCCTAAGATTCGCTGTAGACCTTTTGTCATTTGCTCAAGGGAGATGACCTGAGAACTAAACATATGAAGGGTAGATCCTCAAATTGTCAAAAGCGAGCAGGCAGCTCCCAAGGGTTATATCTATTGCTTTATGAGGTCCAAGATTGAGAATGACTGAATTGAATTCAAATACGTAGCTATGGATTTAATTAAAAGCTCTGCTACATTTCTTCTACAGTTTGCTTATTCTGAATCTTCTATGCTGTTAATGCATTGATTTTTATGTGATCTACTTGGTTTGAATCTTTCTTGTAATTAATCAGAGTTGCAAAAAAAGTGCTTATGACAAGTGTGCGTATATGTGCTGATGTGTTTTCTTACTCCGTTTGTTGAAATCTGATCAATAGAGTCATTCATTTCATAGATTCTACCTCATCTCTTATGAGGAAATTCTGTCTATCCACATGAGACAAGCTAAGGAACTTGGGCAAAAAACCCCCAGCTTTTCCAATTAGAGGTGTCAATATGAACAAAGTTGTTCTAACTCAATGTAAGGCACTTGTGAACATTCCAGAGCAAATACTTGCAGTTTTCTCCTGCTTTCAGAGGGATTGATTGATTTAGTAATTATCCTGAATGCCAGCAGATTATGTGTGTGTGTATCTGTGTTTATATGTGTGTGTATGTGTGTGTGTGTATACACACACATGCATACATACATATACATACATTTATACACACACACACACACACACACACACACACACAGTAATAGGTCCAGGAATATGACTCTCCTGCCAGATCTAACAGGATGGATAGACACCACTGAGGAGAGATGGTCCTGGAAATGGGTTGTTGTAAGGGTTTTCAGAGTCCTTTCCGAAAGATCTGCTAAAAAAAAACTAGCTTGGCAGCTTCCTGTCATTTGAACTGAACACATTTGGAAGAGAGAAGCATGTGAAAACTGTAATGGAAGCCCTAAAAACCTATCATAATTTTAAATTCAAAGAACTTCATTCTCATCAACTCCCCCAGGACAAGAGGGAAATCAATGTGTATAACAAAGCACTTTCCACTTTCTATAAACTTATCTCGGGAGACTTCCACTTCCAAAAAAGGAGTATCTCCATTTACCAAAAATTTGCCTGAGAGACAGGAAGCTGTTTTACAACTGGGGCTGTTCTATGTTAACACAACCCTCGTAGATTGGCCAGCCAAAGTGATAGCCAAAGCAGCATTCATCTTGGTTAAGGTTTAGTCTTAGCTTGGTTAGTTTATTATTCAGATATTTTTTTATACAAACGAATCCAAGGAAAAGAAATGAAATTATATTTTATAAATGCAGGATCTGGGTGTCCTACCCAATGCTTTGGTTTATGAAAAAACTCTTGGAACTCTGACAGAAAAGAAGGATTTTTTCTTTTAAAAAAATCACGCTTTACTTGAAAACGTTGCATGTAGATTAAATGGTATACCTGCCATTAGCTGACTTATATTCAAATCAAAAAGATCTATTTATTTATGCAGGGAGCACATTCCTTCCCTACATCTTTTAAAAGTTCAGGGTTTCCAAAGAACTCTGGACAAGTAAAGATGAAATATGTATATAACTTAAGGATAAGTGTTTAGTTCTTCAAAGTAGTCCAGACAAGAAGTACAATCACGAGAACTAACCGTGTTTTTATTTTAAAGTTACAGTAACGGAATCTTGTAAAACTGGTGATCACTTTTAAAGCCCTTCGTGGCATGGGCCCAGCTTACTTGAGGGACTGTCTCACCCCACTGGGATTGACCTACTCCCGCTGGTTCTGTCAGCATGAATATTCTGGCTGGCGGGGTCCAGGAAGAGGGCCTGTTCTATTGTTGCTCCTGCCCTCTGGAACATCTTGCCTACTAATGTGAGGTTGGCCCCAATCCTCCTATCCTTTCATAAGGGCCTAAAAACCTGGCTCTGCCAGATGGCCTAGAGCCCCAATGGGAGAAGAGTCACTGCAAGTTTTTTTTTAGTTCGTCAGAAAAGTTCATTTCTAACTGTACATTTTCCCTGCTCTCTGCACCTGTGGTGATAGCTTATCTAGTAACCATAGTGATTCTCACATGTCCAGCTATGTTATAGATTCAGACTGTTTTGTGCGCATGTCTAGAAAAAGTTTCTCACAGTTATTCATTTATTTTCTTTCACTTTGCTTCTACTGTCTGATACGTTAGGATGTAGTCAGCTAGCTCTCTTTATATATATATTTAAGTTTTGTAATTAAAAGGTATTTAGCAGATTATGCGTCATGTTTTATTTCCTTCCTCCATGCACATCATGCATCATCTGAAGTACGGTCCCTCGCCCTCTGATAAGGTGATTTATGCCTTGACAAAGAGCACAGTGATTGAGTAACAACAGATCCTATCTCCCTCCATTCCACCTCTGCCCTCCACATGTATCCTTGGTTTTAATTTTTGGTTTTAATTTATTCATGTTTTAATGTAGATGCAATTTTTATGTCTGTAAGCCGTCCAGAGTTGCATTATGGTAAGATGGGGGAATCAATAAATTTTATTAAAAAAATAAAATAAAATAAAACAGAAAGTGTTTCTCCCCTCTTTTCCTTTTACTCTCCAAAAAATAGAGGGGGACCCTTCTGTATCATGTCCCACATTCTTCTCCTTTGGTGCACTGAGATACCTTTTGTGTGCCGGTCTGTGGCTCTTCCTTCTGTCTTCCAAAGTCATTCTCACATCCTTTTATAATAGGTTCTTTATTACATCTGGAATATGATTCCAAAACAGTTGTTGAAGATGAGTACTTTATTTGATACTTTTGGATGCACTATGAGACCTGTTCCCTCTAAACAGGTGACACCATGTCTGTGATATACAGTGAGGTGGCTGCTGATGAGCCAACTACCAACAGCTTCTGGATGGTGAGTAGCTGGTAACAGGGACGGGGTGGCAGGAGGAGGGGGGGAGGTTCAATTTATGTTTATGCAACATGTTTGACTCATTTACTGAGTAGCTACAACACCTTGAGTCTTAAGATAACCAAATGGGTTGAGTTTGCATCACATGCCAAACTACAGAAGAAAAAACAAAACAATATGCTAATTGGGAAGGAAGGAAGGAAGGAAGGAAGGAAGGAAGGAAGGAAGGAAGGAAGGAAGGAAGGAAGGAAGGAAGGTCACCTGAGATACCTGCCATAGTTCTCAGATGCCAGGTTTACACGGTGCTCCACCAGATCAGAATGTCTCTATCACATACCAGGCTTCCATTGGACCTAGTGGGCTGGGTGGAAACAACCAGGAAGAGGCAAATAACCCAATGGATGACAAATAGCACATCAGAGGGTTTTTTTTAATCTTTTGTTTACCTTGCTCAATAGTAGTAACTGTGAGAGGGATCTCGGAGTCCTAGTGGACAATCACTGAAATATGAGCCAGCAGTGTGCTGCAACTGCCAAAAAAAGCCAACAGTGCTAGGCTGCATTAACAGAGGGATAGAATCTAGAAAGAGTACTGAGAAGAGCCACAAAGATGATTGAGGGACTGGAGGCTAAAACATATAAGGAAGGGTTGCTGGAATTGGGTATGTCTAGTTTAAAGAAGAGAAGGCCGAGGGGTGACATGATAGCAGTGTTCCAATATCTCAGGGGCTGCCACAAAGAAGAGGGAGTCAAGCTATTCTCCAAAGCGCCCGAAGGCAGGACAAGAAGCAATGGATAGAAACTAATCAAGGAAAGAAGCAACCTAGAACTAAGGAGAAACTTCCTGACAGTTAGAATAATTAACCAGTGGAACAACCTACCTCCAGAAGCTGTGAATGCTCCAACACTGGAAGTTTTTAAGAAGACACTGGACAGCCATTTGTCCAAAATGGTTTCCTGCCTGAGAAGGGGGTTGGACTAGATGACCTCCAAGGTCCCTTCCAACTTTATTATTATTATTATTATTTATATCCTGCCTTTATTATTTTTACAAAAACTCAAGGCGATTAACGTATCCAACATACTTCTTCCTCCTTTTCCCAACAACAACCCTGTGGGCTGAGAGAGAGTGACTGGCTCAAAGTCGTCTAGTTGGCTTTCAAGGCTAAGGGGAGACTTGAACTCACGGTCTCCTTCTTTTCTAGCCTGCTGCCATAATCACTAGACCAGACTGGCTCCGAATTTCACCCAGAAGCAAACTGGAAGCCTGTGCAGGTCTCAGAGGAGAGGTGTAACATGGGCAGCCCAAAGTCCACCTGTAACATGCTGCTGTATTCTGCAACTTCTGGACTGGCTACAAGGGCAACCCCATATTAAAATTTTAAATTATATTAATTAAATCAAATCAAATTAAATTAAATTAATTTTAAAATTTTAATTTTTACTGTTATTATTAATTGTGGGCTTGTACTAATTTAATTTCATTTTATTCTCTTTTTGTACTGTTTTAACTGCCCTGTGAACCGCCCTGAGTCCTTCGGGAATAGGGCGGTATATAAATTCAACTAATAAATAAATAAATAAATAAATATTAGTTCCTTGGGATAAAAATCAGTGAAGTCAAGACTGCATGACATTGATGAAAGGGTAGCAAAAAGATAAATTGGAAGAGCTGAGGTTGCTGAAGCTTTCTGATTTCCTTAAAGGTAATGAAGGCATATCCAAGTTGTAGGCTGGATTGGAAAGTTAAAGAAATAATAATAATAGAAGAAAGCAGTAACAGTCCCAAATTGCTGTGAAGAAAACCACATTAGGACATCAACAGTCAGCTGATTCAAGATTTCCCTTTCTCTTAATGTGGTCTTTTTTATGATCACATCACTTGATCTTAAACTGGAAAAATGAACTTGACTACAGCACTGCAACCTTCGGTATCAGAATTATCTGTTATGTCTGGTTACATTCCGCCCCACCCCCCACCCCCCAAGTTTTTAAAAATAAATGACGACTAAAAACCATTTTCCTTGAACTTCAAACTGGCTGCTGACACTTTAGCCTACTGTGTTGAGTGAACCCAACTCATAATTTATGATTCTCTGTGTTGTGCAAATTCAGAGAACTGGGTTAATTGAGTACACTGTAATTGGGTAAATTACGGATTAGCACGTTGTGCAAAGACTTCCAGTTTTGAAAACACATCTATCCTATTACCCCATATTCTTTTAAAATAATTAAAAGTCATAATACCTGATTTATGCTTTCTTTTCTGGAACACTTAATGATAGTGCTTGGGTTTCTCTGTTTTTCAAGAACCCCCCAAGAGATTGGTTTGATTCTGGTTGGAATTCACAGGAGTACCCCAGAGGAGGTGATTTGGAAGGAAAGGCATTAAATGGTAGGCCTTGTTTTGAAGGGGCATTCCTGTACCACCAGACTGAGACCACTCCCCATCTATTGTGTAGTGGGTTCTGGAACGCATGGAGGACCCCAGGCAGAGAAATACATCATAGCAGCTCTTTATTTGGTGATAGAAACTGTACTGAGAGGATAGGGTTACCTGTCCCCTATTTATACCTGTCCAGGTACACTGTCCAGCCAATAGATTTAAACCTGGCTTTCCCGCCACGAGTCCAGGTACATTTCCAGCCAATAGATTTAAACCTGTCTTTCCCGCCAAAACGCTGCTTCCTGCTGCAGCAGTTTCGGCCCAGCACCACCTGGTGTATCGACAGAGCCGATGCTTGCATTGTTATGAAACCCCATACATAACACCATCCATTCTTCCCATCCTTTCTCCTGCAGCCCAATCGCTACCAGAGCACAGTCAAACGTCTGGATGATGGGTACCGTGTCTGTGACCAGATTGTAGCCTGTTTCCAGGAACGGGCAAAGATTGAACGTAACTATGCTCTCATGATGGATGAATGGACTCGCAAGTGGAGGCCCCTGGTTGACGCAAGTGAGTGGTTTCATCCTTCTTCTGTGGATGTTCCAAATTCTTGTCTGCTTTATATGCAGGTTTGAAAGAACTGGGGGTTGGGAAAAAGGACTGGTAGAAACATATGTTCTAACTGTAAATGAGTATGCTTGCTATTTTCTTCATGATTAAGGCCAAAACTGTGCCACACCTAGAATGCTTCTTCTCAAGTTATTTACAACATAACTAGAGTGCATTGTAAATCCAGCTCTGTTCCTTGTGTCCATGATGTATGGTCTCCAAGTTCTGAGTTATGCAGCTTTACCCTGATTTACTTCTGTAGGCAAAGTATCAGCCCACCACAAAAACAGAATGCAATATAGGGAGTTAGGATGATTAATTATTATCCCACCAGATTTTTCGGGTCTTTCCCCATTTATGCCCAACTATTGCCCCAAAGCATCCTTGCAACATCTTTTTCCTACCATGTGTCCATGATGCTGCCTTCAATTTGTCCCCAGTCCATGTGTGAAACCTATTATTCCTTGCTGTACTAATAGTTATTTCCCCTTTAGTCCAACATCATTCAAGGACAAACTCGAGGTATATAAAATCAGGTTTTGTCACCCATTACACAAAATGGTGATTGCAGTGAGTAGGAATGGTGGAAATAAGGGACAGCAAATGTTGTATAGTTTTCTAGTGATCACTTGGATGTAAAATACTTCAGCTCTATTTCAAGATGTTCTAAAGTTTGCTCTTGCCAGAAACTTGTTCTTAACTATGGAACCATTTCAAAAAACGTTCCATGAAAATTCTCCTTTCAACTTTCCTAGTCCTGCTGTATTTATTCTAAATGTTGATATGGCTAGTTATAATACTTTAATGCATTCTCTAGTCTAAAATTAGCACCAGTTGTAACTTCAAAAGATAGATAGATAATGCCCATGATATGGGACTAGGTGATTTTTCCCCCCTTTGAAATGATGATTTCATCTTGATAAAGTGTATGGGAGGGTAAGTATTAATGGTAATATCTTTGCTTTGATGCTTACAAAAGGAACCGGTTTTTCCATAGATACTTGCTGTTGACAACCTATGCAAATGAAAAGCCGAATAAACTGTGCCTTCTAAAAGTTATCTAAGAAAAGCTAGATGTTCTACCGATATATTCCAGAGACTTGCCCTGCAGCATTTTAACATCTATTATATGAGAATGCTGTTAGGTTTTCTTTTGTTTTTAACATACCTGAAACTGCAGTCTTGAGCAATTAGTAAAATGCTGGGACTCATCTGCAAATAATTCAGGATGCATATACTTTTTTGGAATTATCTCCTAGAGTCCAGGTGATGTCATTCCAAAGTATGCTATCAAAGTATTATTACAGACTGTAAACCATAGATGGGTAATCTGTTTCCCAGAATGCTCTGTACTCAGGAAGTGTCCTGCCAAAAGTCAATAATACATGTTGCACTATAGAACATCGTGAACCCCATTTCTGTAGTCCGTGTGCATAGCTGAAATAAGGCAAGGTAAAGGTAAAGGTTCCCCCGCACATGCGTGCTAGTCGTTTCCGACTCTAGGGGCCGGTGCTCATCTCCGTTTCAAAGCCAAAGAGCCAGCGCTTATCCGAGGACGTCTCTGTGGTCATGTGGCCGGCATGACTAGACGCCAAAGGCACACGGAACGCTGTTACCTTCCCACCGTAGTGGGAAGCTGAAGTATATCAGCTGAAATACCTGATATAAAATACCCGATGTAAAATTCATAGCTGCCAGATGGCCAGTGGTGTTCGATTTAAAAGTCGAGCTTTTGGCTGTGATAAGGCAATCAAAGGACCGTGATGAACATAAAAAACCATTAAAAAAAACCAGAGTTTCAATTACTGCCACCTTGACTTTTTTAACCATAGTCTGTAGACACTCCTACAGCTGCCATATCATTTATCTGTCTGATTGCACTTAAATAGCAATAGCATTTAGACTTATATGCCGCTTCACAGTGCTTTACAGCCCTCTCTAAGCAGTTTACAGAATTAGCCTATTTCCCCTGACAATCTGGGTCTTCATTTTGCCAACCTCGGAAGGATGGAAGGCTGAGTCAATCTTGAGGCAGTCAGAATCAAATTCCTGGCAGTCAGCAGAATTAGCTTGCAATACTGCAGCCACTGTGGCACCATGGCTCTTGTAGTAAAGCAGGGCTTCTCAGTGTTTCCCCCTTCAAGATGTGTGGAAAGCATGGGTGGCTGAGGAATTCTGGGAGTTGAAGTCCACATGTGGCCAAGGTTGAAAAAGACTCATTCAGAGTAGGCCAATTTTCGGTCTACCAATCTAAATATGGATCTCTGCCCACCCTCACCTCCCATGCACTAACATCTGTGTCAGTGGAGAAAATCCTGCACACGACTACAAGAGAGTAAAAGTTGCCAGCAAAGTCATTTTTTTCATTGGCTTCCCTACCTAGATCACTTTTCCAGTTCTCCAATTCCTCCATAAAGCATCAAGGTTGCATTCAAGCATCCAAGTTGCATTCTTCAAATCCCAAGAAATCAATTTTGCTGCAGTGAAGGAATTTATGAAATCCTGTCATTCCTTACCCTTCCTCCTTCACTTCTAGGCCCAGCATATGGTTCCCTACTTCGGGCATGGCAAGCTTTCCTGGGGGCTTCTGAGCGGTTAAGCCGACTACACATGGAGATGCAAAGGGCTTTGGTCTCTGAGGATGCTGGAACCATCCGATCCTGGCAGCACAATTCTTATCACCGCAAGCTCTTTGGGGGCTTCAAGGAGGCTTGTGAGCTAGAAAATGGTTTCCAGCGGGCTCAGAAACCCTGGACTAAGAAGCTCAAGAAGGTAGGAAGAACATGACCTTTGGAAGTTCTTTGGAAGTGTAGAGAAAGGTAAAGAGATGGAGGAATAGAATCCAAGGATTTAGGTTTGTTTATGAAGCAAAAGAAGCCTGGTGAACCAGGTTTATCTTTATGGTGAGCTTGTATCCTTCTTTCCCTTTGCCTTGATCCCTACCCTTTGCCACCCAGGTCCAACTTGAAGCAGTAGACTGAGGTTAGAAAAAGTCCTCAGTTTATGAATAGTAGGAAGTTGGTGTTGGCTGCTTACAGAGAGAACACATTTCCTTCCTGCTGACTCCATAAATTAAGGGTATACGGAAACTAAGAAACAGGATTACTGGGATTGCTGGGATTACTGGGTCCCAAATGCCTTGACCTTTCATTCCCTTCTTCCTCATGGTCGTCAATTCCTACATTCAGGCAGAGAAGGCCAAAACTCTGTATCACAAGGCCTGTCGCAAAGAGTACATTGCAACACTGAGGGAGAGTGGAATTCAGGCAGCACCAGGGGCTGAAGTATCTCCAGATCGGCAACGTACTTTGCGGGAAGAACATCAACGTTGTAGTCAAGAAACCAACAAGGTAGGGGATTTTTCCTACCTCTCCATGTTCTCCATTGCTCCTGGCTACTGGGGCAATTTGTCAGATAGGCCAACAAAATTCTGTCCATCTTGTATATGCTACCGTTAGTTCCACCATCAGCTGGCCATTACAGATAGTCTTCAGTTACGATCACAACTGAGCCCAAAATTTATGTTGCTAAGTGAAACATTTGTTAAATGAGTTTTTGCACCATTTTATGAACTTTTTTTGCCACAGTTATTAAGTGAATCATTGCAGGTGTAAAGCTAATAACACGGTTGTTAAGTGAATCTGGCTTCCCTGTTGACTTTGCTTGTCAGGAGGTCGCCAAAGGGGAATCACATGCCCCTGGGACACTGCAACCATCATAAATGTGAGTCAATTGCCAAGTGTCTGAATTTTGATCACATGACCATTGGGATGCTGCAATGGTCACAAGTGTGAAAAATGGTCATAAGTGCCTTTTTTCACTACCGTTGTTACTTCAAACAGTCACTAAAGGACCTGTTGTACGTCATGGACTACCTGTATATTCTCTTTAAAATATCAAGCAGAAACAGAAGTACAGTTCCCAGCATTCTTCATTTTAGGCCAGAGTTGTTGTGAGTTATATTTTTGTTGTTGTTGTTAGTTGCGAAGTCGTGTCCGACTCATCGCGACCCTATGGACAACATTCCTCCAGGCCTTCCTGTCCTCTACCATCTTCTGGAGTCCATTTAAGCTCACGCCTACTGCTTCAGTGACTCCATTCAGCCACCTCATTCTCTGTCGTCCCCTTCTTCTATTGCCCTCAATCTTTCCCAGCATTAGGCTCTTCTCCAGTGAGTCCTTCCTTCTCATTAGGTGGCCAAAGTATTTGAGTTTTAGCTTCAGGATCTGGCCTTCTAAAGACCAGTCAGGGTTGATCTCCTCTAGGACTGACCGGTTTGATCGCCTTGCAGTCCAAGGGACTCGCAGGAGTCTTCTCCAGCACCATAGTTCAAAGGCTTCAATTCTTTGGCGCTCAGCCTTTCTTATGGTCCAGCTTTCACTGCCATACATTGCAACTGGGAAGACCATAGCCTTGACTATACGCACTTTTGTTGACAGGGTGATGTCTCTGCTTTTTAGTGTGCTGTCTAGATTTGCCATGGCTTTCCTCCCGAGGAGCAAGCGTCTTTTAATTTCTTGGCTACAGTCCCCATCTGCAGTGATCTTGGAGCCCAGGAAAATAAAATCTGTCACTACCTCCATTTCTTCCCCATCTATTTGCCAGGAATTGAGAGGGCCAGACGCCATGATCTTGGTTTTCTTAATGTTTAGTTTCAACCCAAGTTTTGCACTCTCGTGAGTTATATTTTAGCAACATCTAATTAACAGTTCCCTGGTACTTTTGTCAAATTATCAACTGACTGGCGGGGTTAAGGAACATGTCCCCCACTTGTGCCTTCAGTATAGGCAGGGTGTGTGTGTGTATCTTTGACTTAGGACCAGAATTTCCATTGCTAAGCAAGGCAGTTAGTCATACCCAATTTTATGACCTTTTTTGCCATGGTTGTTAAACAAATCACTGCATCTGTTAAATGAATCCCACGGTTGTTAAGTGAATCCTGCTTCCACCTTTGATTTGGCTTGCTGGAAGCCAGCTGGGAAGGTCGCCAAAGGTGATCACATGACCCCAGAAACTGCAACTGTTGTAAATAAATGCCAGTTGCCAAGTGCCCAAATTTGATCATGTGACCATGGGACTGCCTCAAGAATCACAAGTGCGAGGACCGGTTGCAACCAAGTTTTTCCAGTGCTGTTGTAAGTTTGAGCAATTGCTAAATCAACGGTTGTAAGTTGTTTTTACTGTGCAGCAATGATTGAGATCTCTTGCTAATATCTGGGTAATGTTTGGGGCTTGGGGATTTATCTGGAATAAAAAAATCCAAAACAAACCGTTTTTCTTTCCTTAGATTGGAAATGCAATTATGCAGAACAATATTGTTGTTGCTTGAGTACAGCAAACTAAATACAAAATCCGTTTGAAGAACAGTGTGACCTTTTAATATTCTGGATTGGGTTCAAAAAGAAAATTAAAAAATTATGAATTGCAGATTTTTTTCAAGTCAGCCAATTCAAACTTCCTTTGAGCTCATCAAGGTGCTGGGTGTGCAGAGTTTTTTTGCCCACAATTACAGAACAGCAGGAACAAGTTACAAACGTATATTACAATGTGAAGGACACTATTCTACATGTATCATGTGTGTGTGTGTGTGTGTGTGTGTGTGTGTGTGTGTGTGTAAAACAAATATCGGAGATAAAACATTTTACACAACAGTTAGTGTCCCCACCAAAATTGCCCCAAATGTTACCAAGTATTGGCAACCTCATCCCAAGATCTCACAAGAGACTGTCAGAATCTTGTGAGATTTGATGAACTCGTAAACATTCAGCAGTTACAGACATACAGGCATACACAGAGATATTAAATGCTTATTTAATTTGGAGTGTTATGATGCGATTTGGGTGGGAGTACATATTCTAACACCCACAAGCACTGATCTCTGCCTACATCCTATAGTCATTCAGGTTCCCTTTGTCTAAGGCAGGAGATAACCCATAAATCATATTCAAAGAGGATGAGTTTCTTTCTCCCTCTCCCTGCAATGCAGCAAAACCAACCAGTCTGGTTACTATGGGCCACAAGGAGTGGCCTGCAGGTGAAGGAGCATTGCCTTGTCCAAGAGATACTGTATGCTTAGGGGGTGGGGATCCCAAAGATAGAAGAATCTGAAAGCATATGAATTTTCTTGGCTCTGGTCAACAGATCCGGGAACGCTATGAGAAGGCCCTGCAGGAGCTTGACCGTTGCAGCCCTCGCTACATGGAAGAGATGGAGTCTGTGTTTGAGCAGGGACAGGCTCTGGAGCAGAGACGGATTGCCTTCCTCAAAAGTGCCTTCCTTGCCTTGCATCGGCGTCTTGACGTTACTGCAGATTCCAGGTGTTGAAAAAGGAGTCTTGCATCAGTCCCAAGCATAATATGTGGAGTTATTTCTTTATAGTTTCTTTATTGTTGTTGGCCTACAGACAGAATCTTGCCAGACTAAAACCACAATCTGCATAGCTATAGATATACTCTGTGAACTGCTAGAGAGAGTCCTTCTTTGCCCTCTTCCTGCTTACCAGACTTCACTGCCCTTTAGCTCTCTGGAAAGTGGCCTTTCCCTCCTGTGATTCTAACTACATTCCACTATATCTTCATACAGCTGGTCTCATATTGTTATTAAAATGAAGAAGTTGGTACTAAGCTTCATACAGCAGGATTTTCTCTCATGAAAGAAGCCATTCCACATTGAAAGGGATGGTAAAGTGGCCATTATTGGACACCAGAGGCATTTTTCTTAGCTATTTATGCAATTTATCTACTTCATGCTTGACTGTTGAAGTCTGCATATCTTAAAGTTGCTAAGGCTGAGAAACAGTGATCTACTCTCTCCATCCTCACGGATGTCAGATATGGATTACAGGCTAAAAAGGGATGGATTCACTCCTCCAGATGTACAGTACCAACATTTGCCATTAGATGGAGAAGTAAAGCCAAGGGTGATCATTGAGGAGGGATTAAAAAAAAAGTCAAGATGCACTTTAATTGTACAGTCAAACCATCATCTTGATTTTTTTGATCACCAGATGTCCTGATGTTTCCTTCATTCCCTGAAGTCTGTGTCTCCATGGGCAGCTGTAGATGTCCTCTGTCCTCTTTGCCAGAATGCTGCATTCCACAAAAGAACTTGTAATTGATTTGCAATTATGTAGTCAGAGTAGTTAAGTAGTTCAACAATTACTTTCCCACTGTCTACCCTATAGAATAAATTCTTATCACAGCTACTCTGACCTTCCCACTAATAGGGAAACTCATTGGAGTTACTTCCATCCTTCCACAAAAAAATTATCACAATTATCAATGTTCTACACTACAGCTTTTACTAATATTATTAGGGAACAACTTGCAAACACATGCAGGTAACGTGCCCAGTAACTAAACAACTCCCCTTCCCCAGCCTTCTGAAATCAGCTCACTCTACTGTAATTGTCTCTGCCCATATCTCCTGCAGCTGGACACTTGATGTTGAAATGGGTCAACTTGACACGGCCAACTTACCCGGGCTAACTAGCCCTGGCCATCTTGCCACAGCTAATTCTCCATAGACAACTCTCCATGGACAACTTGCCGTGGCTAACTCACCATGGGACAATGCAGAACAATTCAACATATATATGGATCTTTGGTTATTCGGGTTTTTTCCTGCGTAGAACTAAAGGTGTAGGCGCAACGTTTCGACGGAATCCCATCTGTCATCATCAGGCTGGTGGCTTTAGCTTCCTTCTTCTGGGAGAAGCATGTGGCTGTTTGTTCCTCTTTTTTAAACTGCCAGAGGGGGTGTGTTCTGTGGGTGGAGGTGTGCTCTGATTGGGTGGGGGACCAAGTGTGTTCTGATTGGGTGGGAGTGTGTTTTGAATGGATGGGCTGGTCTCAGCTGCCAGCCCCAGACCTGAGCTGGTGAGTTGTGCTGCTTTTGTTCGGCTTCGTGTTTGTGGTGGTGCCATGTTTTTATAGTGGGTGTCAGTTTGCTTATTGTGTGGTTTGGAGGGGTTTAAAGTGGCTGATGTTGCAGCTGTAGTTAGGTTTCTGTTTTGTGGTTGTGCCTCGTTATCATTGTGGGTTCGGATTTGCTTTTTGAATGGTTGTGTGGTGGTGATGTCATGTGATGTTATCATGAGTTTGGGTCTGGTATCATTCTTGGTGGTTGGGCCTCGTCTGTCAATCAAGGCGGGTTTCCAAATGGCTGGTAGGCGAGAGGTATCATCTCGTTTGTTCATGCTGTGGGGGCGTTTTTCTATCTCAATGGCTTCTCTGATTATTCTGTTGTTAAAATGTTCAATTTTGGCGATAGTTTTGGTTTTTTTAAAATCAATTTCATGTCCCGTGGCTTCAAAGTGTTGGACCAGGGATGAAGTTTGTTCTCCCTTTCTGAGTGAGTTTTTGTGCTCTTCAATGCGTGCACTTATTCTTCTGTTGGTCTGTCCGATGTATGTGGTGGGGCAGGTGGTGCATGGGATTTCGTATACTCCTTGGTTTTCTAACCCAATTATGTCCTTGGGGTTTCTTAGGATGGTGGATATTTTTCTGTCTGTGTAGAATGCTGTTTTGATGTTGTGTTTTTGGAGGACCTTGCTGATTCTGTCTGTGGTCCCTTTTAAGTATGGGAGGAGGGCTTTGCCATTTTCTTGTTCTCTGTCTTGGGTTTTTGTGGGTGTCTCTGTTCGGATTAAGTTGGTAATCATGTTTCTTTGGAATCCATTGGCTGTTAGTACATTAGTGAGAGTGTGTAGTTCGGTTTTTAGGTGTTGTTCGTCAGCTAGGTGTTTTGTTCTGGAGATGAGTGTCTCCAGAACAAAACATACATATATATATATATATATATATATATATATATATATATATATATATATATATATCCAGAACATATATATATATATATCCAGAACATATATATATATATATATCCAGAACATATATATATATATATATATATATATATATATATATATATATATATATATATGGATCTTTGGTCATTCGGGTTTTTCCCCGCGTAGAACTAGTTCTACGCGGGGAAAAACCCGAATGACCAAAGATCCACATACAAACACCCGCGAAAACCAAAATGAGGACCCAGATTGTTGGGGGCAATTAAGCTGACTTTGTAATAATGCCGCTTGGGGGGTGTGTGAAAGCCCTAATAAGCAGGCATATACATAGAATGAAGGCTACTGCTAAATTTGTAAAGCCGCCCTGAGTCTTCGGAGAAGGGCGGGATATAAATGGAATTAAAATAAATAAATTTTATTTATATATATATATATATATATATAATACGCCCCCCCCCTAAAAGAATGGGAAATCCACCTAAAAGACAAAAAGGGAGGGGAAGAACAATATATACACATTAATTTGTGTTATCAGGATATTGGGAATGGAAATGTCTAAGAAGTTTAGAGGCTCTAACATGTCTCTTGTACACCCACTCATTCTGGGCAGAAGAGAGATTCTTCCAAGGTACTAAGTATTGTGTTACCCCATGATGTATTTGAGAGTCCAAAATGTCCTTAATCTCAAAGTGTTGTTCACCCTCAACCATGATAGGTGTGGGTACCTGAGGAGCAGGAGGCCTAATGTGAGAAGACATCTCTGGCTTGAGTAAACTGCAATGGCAAACAAGGTGGATTTTCCGAAGGTTCTTTGGCAAGTCCAATTCAACTGTCGCAGGATTGATGATGCATTTGATAGAGAAAAGTCCTACAAATTTAGGCCCTAATTTCTTAGAAGGTTGTAAAGACTATATATACTTCATGGAGTGGTATATCTGGTCTCCAACTTTATATCGTTTTTGCTCCACCCTCCATTTATTGGCCTGAGCCTTATAAGCTTCTCTGGCTTCATGCAGAACTTTCCTGACTACTGGCCAGGTATTTTGCAATTGCTTAATCCATTCTTGCAAGGAGGGGATTTCAGGCTCCTTGACAGGAAGTTCAGGCATGGCCCCAAATGCTTGACCATTAGTTACTTGAAATGGAGTAAAACCTGTACTGGAGTGCACAGCATTGTTATAAGCCACCTCAGCAAATGGTAACAGGTCAGACCAATTGTCTTGGTGATAATGAAACATCTCAGATACTGTTCTAGAACTGAGTTCAGTCTCTCTGTCCCCCCATTCATTTGTGGATGGTGCGAAAATGATAGCCCTTGACTAGAACCCATCAAGTCCAGAAAAGCTTTCCAGAACTTAGAGGTGAATTGAACTCCTCTGTCTGAAATTCTACGTTGTGGGGCCCATGTAAACAATATATCAGTTACGACCCAAATTACAGTGTTTCCAGCACTTTCAGGCAGCTCTACGATAAAATCCATAGAGATCTCTCTCCAGGGTACTGACAGACTTGCTACTGGTTGAAGCAATTCTGGGGATTTTCCTTGTCGCTGTTTAGCAGCTGCAGACGCAGTGGCTCAGTGGGTTAGGACGCTGAGCTTGTCAATCAGAAGGTCGGCAGTTTGGCGGGTCGAATCCCGAGTGCCGCGTAACAGAGTGAGCGCCTGTTACTCGTCCCAGCTTCTGCCAACCTAGCAGTTTGAAAGCACGTAAAAATGCAAGTAGAAAAATAGGGACCACTGCGATGGGAAGGTAACAGCGTTCCGTGCGCCTTTGGCGTCTAGTCATGCCGGCCACATGACCACGGAGACGTCCTCGGACAAGCGCTGGCTCTTCGGCTTTGAAACGGAGATGAGCACCAGCCCCTAGAGTCGGAAACGACTAGCACACATGTGCGGGGGAACCTTTACCTTTACCTATGTGGGGTAGCTGGCTACATATCTTTCTATGTCTTTTTTCAAAGCAGGCCACCAAAACTGCCTTTTAATGAGGTGTAAGTCTTTAACAAATCCAAAATGTCCAGCAGCTTTTGAGTCATGCCCAGCTTGCATTACTTTAAGTCTTAAAGTGGCTGGGACATAAAGTTTCTCCTTCTTCATTGGGAGGGGCAAGTTCTGGATTTTTCTTCTTTGCTTTTTTCTTCCCTCCACCTGAGGTAAGAGTGACCTTTGGGGCTTCCTCCTCCCACCAAAGTCATAATGTCCATTTGAAATCCAGCCAATCCACAGGTGGCAGAATGAGCGGGTAACTGGTACAGTTGGCGTGCATCTCAAGGTCTTCTCCAGATTTCGTTTCTCTGTAACCATCTCCCTGATAAGGGAGACACATCCCTTTTTTAAGTGGATAGAGGTGGAAAAAGGAAAGCAGAAAGTGAAAGTTATCCAAAGCAAAAGCAAACATCCCCCTCCCCCCAGCTAAATGGCAGGCCCCAAAGCAAAGCACAAGAATGCATATATGAAAGGGAGACAGATAAGGATTTGGGGACCTGACAACCCCTTAGTGTTAAGGCTTAGGTAAGTCTTCCATTTCCCCTTTTCCTTTCCCTCTCATCCAAACTTACTATTCTTGAGCTACCTCTCCCAACTTCTCAGCTTCTCATAGATGAAACCTCACTGCTAGTTGATTATGTGATCAATTATGCACTATCAAGCCCAACTCTTAATGATGACTCTAGGACAACTTTAGGTTTGAACCTTCTCAAGCTAGAAGTGATCGAGACTGGAGTGAGCCAGAGTTCAAGTCCCTTGTCCCTCTTGTCCCTCTCTTCAGTTATCCCACATTGAATTGTCCCGCTGCGAATTCTCCCATGGCAAATTGACCATAGGAAGCTAGCCATGGTGAGTCGGTCGCAGGAAGACAGCCCGGGCAACTCAGGTGGGTTGAGTTGGCTGGGGCGAATTGGCCAAGGCAAGTTAGCCCATTCCACTTAGTAACCACATAGAGAGGTTTTCTCCATGACAATCAGTGCCTAAGCTGTTCTTGCCTTCAACATTTCTACCAAGAAATCCTCCATTCTACACTGTCTCCCATCTCATGGCCTGACCTTTAGAATGGGAACTAGCTAAGCTGTACCTTGGCATCTTCCCTGGGAGAATCTTATCTATTCCCAAAATATGCACCTCCATTCTCCTCCCACCCATCTGATTCTTTTTCCTACATCCTGCAATCTAGCCTGCCTTGCCTTGTAGCCAACTTTCCTGAAAAGCACCAGGTTGTCCTATCAATCAAAACGTAAGATGGTTCAATCGTTCTCTCTTGTATGTATGTGTGTGTGTGTGTGTGTGTGTGTGTGTGTGTGTGTGTGTATATTTTTTTAATGGTTGGAAAGCACAGTAGAATTCCATGAGGCAAAGGTTGCAACTCAGTACATCCTGTAAAAACCTGTAAATCAGTTTCAGAACATTGTAAACGCCCTGAGAGCAGCATCAAGGGTCAGACTTGTTCTGTACACTTTGTACCTAAGTCGGAATGTCTTCTGCACATGTGCACACTTGTATGCGCAATAATCTCATCTCTATTTCTCCTTTTCTTCAGTGTCCAAGCTGTTTACAGTGACTTGCATCAGGCCATTGAGGAGATAAATGACCAAGAGGATCTTAAGTGGTGGCGTAACCGACATGGCCCAGGAATGCCCATGAACTGGCCAAAATTTGAGGTGGGAAGCATTTCTTCTTTAATGGTAGGAGAAGAGCATGCTGCACGTTTACGGACTCCTTCCGGGTTTCCATTTATGCACAGAAAGAAAAATGTCCCAACGTAGTGATACAGATAGTCCTCAACGTACAACGGTTTGTTTAGTGACCATTCAAAGTTACAACGGCCCTGAAAAAAGTGATTTATGACCATTTTTCACACGACCATTGTAGCATCCCCAATGGTCACATGATCAAAATTCAGACACTTGGTAACTGATTCGTATTTATGATGACTGCAGTGTCCTGGGGGGTCATGTGATCCCCTTTTGCAACCTCTGACAAGGAAAGTCAATGGGGAAACCAAATTCACTGAACAGCTGTGTTACTGACTTCACAACTGCAGTGATTCACTTAACAACTGTGGCAAGACAGGTCGTAAAATGGGGCAAAATTTAACTTAACGAATGACTCACTTAGCAACAGAAATTAGGGGCTCAATTGTGTTCATAAATCAAGAACTATCTGTAGTTCCCAGTAAAAAAAAAGGAATCCACTGTTCAGTTGATTCTAAATCCAGATACTTTCACTTCTCCATGCTGCTTTTTCCCCTCAGAAACAAAGAATTCTTTTTCTTCAGAGCCTTTGGGTTGATAGCCAACTACTGTTTTCAACATCCTCTGTGACAAAACAATTCAGCTGATAGCTAGGGATATATTTCAGATTGTTTGATAACAGCAGTAATCTCATTTGTCCCTTTTTTGACAAGTTACCAGAAATATCTTGGAAGAAGCAAAGATTTTTGCTTTCATTTAACATCCCATTTACACCTCTTAGCAATTATGGCTTAGGGCCATAAAAATTAGATTATGAGTTAAAAATTAGAGCTAAACCCCACAGCTCAGTTTAAGAATCTCCAGACCCTTCAGGCTGAGACAATCTGATTTATTTAATTATACTATTTGCCTTTGTATTTCTTTCAAGGTAAACTATGGGATTTTACTGTAAAAAAATTCTTAGCACCAAATGGAATATAAAAGAAGCCTAAGTTTTAATAGTGCAAAAAATCTTACACCTACATTGCATTGGCTACCAGTTGTCAAAAAATCTTACACTTACAACTGCATTGGCTACCAGTTGTCTTCCGGGCGAGATTTAAGGTGCTGGTACTTACCTTTAAGGACAGGAAGGCCTGGAGGAACATTGTCCATAGGGTCGCGATGGGTCGGACACGACTTCGCAACTAACAACAACAACAACAACTTACCTTTAAAGCTCTACATGGCTTAGGCCCGGGATATTTGCAGGACCGTCTGCTACCGGGGACGACTTCCCATCGCCCAGTGCACTCACACAGAGAGGGCCTCCTCAGGGTGCCGTCGGCCAGACAATGTCGGCTGGCGACCCCCAGGGGGAGGGCCTTCTCTGTGGGAGCGCCAGCCCTGTGGAACCAACTCCCCCTTGAGCTTTGGATGGCCCCGGACCTCCGGTCCTTTCGCCGCGACCTCAAAACTTTTTTCTTCCATCAGGCTGACCTGGATTGATGATGGGTTTTTAAATATGTTTTAATTTTTAACTGTGTAGCTAATTTATTTTGGGGCTGTTATTTAATTCTTTTTTAATTTTTGTATTGTTGTTTTTTATTGTTGTTAGCCGCCCTGAGTCCTTCGGGAGATAGGGCGACATATAAGTCCCAAAAATAAATAAATAAATAAATAAATAAATAAATAAATAAATAAATAAATAAATAAATAAATAAATAAATAAATAAATAAATAAATAAATAAATAAATAAATAAATACATTCTTCTCTAGCATTTTGTATAGTCTGGCAAATGGGGACCGGTTGAAGAAGGCTTCAGGAACCTATTTGTATGGAATACAGAATAACAGAGTTGGAAGGGATCTTGGAGGTCTTGTAGATCTAGTCCAACTCCCTACTCGATCAGGAGAGTTTCTATCATTCTGGACAAATGGCTTTCCAATGCCTATTTAAAACCTCCAATCATGGAGCAGCCACAACTTCCGGAGGGAAGCCAGTTCCACTGATTAATTGTCTTTGCAAAATATTAATGGCTTTTGAGAAACAGTCACCAGAGGTAGTTCTCAACTTACAGCCATAATTGGGAGCAGAACTTCCATTGCTAAGTGAGGCAAGCAAATGTGCCCAATTTTACAACCGTTTTTGCAAGGTCATTAAGTGAATCACAAGGTTGTTAATTAAACCCAGCTTCCACCATTGACTTTGCTTGTCGGGAGCTGGCTGGGAAAGTTGCAAATGGCAATCACATCTCTCTTGGGCACTGCAGCTGTCGTAAATATATGCCAAGTGCCCAAGTTTTGATCATGGGGACACTGTAACAGTCATAAGTACAAGGACCAGTTGTAAATCACTTTTTTCAGCGCCATCTTAACTGAATGATCACTAAACAAATGGCTGTAAGCTGAGGTCTATCTGTATTCCACATAAAGCAAGTAAAAAACCAAATCGCAAAATAATGCAGGTAGTCCTTGACTTACAACAGTTCACTTTAGTGACCGTTCGACATTACAATGGCACTGAAAAAGTGACTTATGACCATTTTCACACTTACAACCGTTGCAGCGTCCCCGTGGTCAAGTGATTTACATTCAGATGCTTGACAACTGACTCACATTTATGACATTTGCGTGTCCCCGGGTCACGTGATCCCCTTTCGCGACCTACTGACAAGCAAAGTCAATGGGGAAACCAGATTCACTTAACAACCACATTACTAATTTAACAACTGCAATGATTCACTTAACAAATGTGGCAAGAAAAGTCGTAAAATGGGGCAAAATTCACTTAAGAAATTTCTCACTTAGCAACAGAAATTTTGGGCTCAATTGTGGTCATATGTTGAGGACTACCTGTACCAAAAATTGTTGGGGGCACTACAAAAATAATAATAAACAAATTGCCCAGCATGTTTTGATGGAATTTTTTTCTCAGGGGAAATGTATTACTTTATTAAAATTCCATACATTTTTCAATCCTTTTTTGGAAGGGGAGATTTTATGTTTCTCCTTTGGACTAGCTGCCATCTGTCTCCAGAGATAATTTCTTGCTGGAAAATCCACTTCACCTATGTCCAAAATATTATAATGCTTTTTGTGTTGTGGTGATTAGAGACTTCCTGCGGGTGACTGACAGATCCAGCTACCCAAGAAGATAATAAATATCTACAAAGTTCTGCATATCGCAAGGCTGCCCTTTTGATTCCTAACCCCTTTCAACTTTTCTTCCTCTTTTTCATTCTGAATGAGGTGCCCTCAAGAAATACAGCCTAATTCAGATTTGACATTTTCCCTTCTTCCTCTTGTCTCCTGCTATCCAGGATTGGAGTCCTGATTGTGAGCGCCCACAAGTGAAGGTCAAGAAAACAAAAGAACCAGAGAAAGTGACACCCTGCAACATCTCCCCTTCCAAGAGCTGGTGAGTTGTGTCTCCCCCTCCTTCCTCTTCCTTCTCGCCCTCCAAAATCAGTGAAAGAGATACAACAATAAAATAATGTTGGACAATGTGTTCATTGTAGTATCCATCCTCTGAACTCAATAAATCTCATCTTCTTAGGACAGGGGTAGGCAACCTTGGCTCTTTTACGACTCGTGGACTTCAACTCCCAGAATTCCTGAGCCAGCTATGCTGAGGAGAAAGGGAGAGCTTTCCAAGCTGAGCCATGCTGGCTCAGGAATTCTGGGAGTTGAAGTCCACGAGTCATAAAAGAGCCAAGGTTGCCTACCCCTGTCCTAGGATAAGACCTTTCCTTTGAATGATTGCTAATTGATTAAAAACCAGAAGGCACAGAATAAGAATGGATGGGCACTTTCCCCAGTTTTGGGGGTGGGAACAGGAGCTGGAATGATTTTGTGTTACCTACATGTTGCCCAAGTTTGCAGAGATGATTATAAATAAGGTGGTGAAGACTGGACATAATTATGAAGTGATTGAATGGTCAAATGGCAACTATGATCCAGTTTAAATAAGTGTAATGTGATGCCTCAGTGGGGCAGAAAACCCTAATGTTGCATAAACCCAGAGATGATTTAAGCTGTTTGTGACTAACTGAAAAAGGGTATTGGCCTCAAATGGAGAACTCGGTGAAAACATCAGCTCAATGTGTAACGCTGGTGAAAAAAAATCAAATCCCATCATTAAGGGCCACAATGAAAAGGACTGAAAATTGCCAACATTGTAAAGCAATAACACAAATCTATGTTACATCTACAGCCAGAATACCATATATAGTTCCGACTGCCAGGTTTAAAAAGGATAGGTAAAGGTAAAGGTTCCCCCGCACATGCGTGCTAGTCGTTTCCGACTCTAGGGGCCGGTGCTCATCTCTGTTTCAAAGCCGAAGAGCCAGCGCTTGTCCGAGGACATCTCCGTGGTCGTGTGGCCGGCATGACTAGACGCCAAAGGCGCACGGAACGCTGTTACCTTCCCACTGTAGTGGTCCCTATTTTTCTACTTGCATTTTTACGTGCTTTCAAACTGCTAGGTTGGCAGAAGCTGGGACGAGTAACAGGCGCTCACTCTGTTATGCGGCACTCGGGATTCGACCCGCCAAAGTGCCGATCTTCTGATCGACAAGCTCAGTGTCCTAACCCACTGAGCCACCGCGTCCCTTCTTAAAAAGGATACAGTAAACAAACAAAAAAGTGCAAAAGAGAACACCCAAATGATCTGGGGAATCAAACATTCTTTCTGCCAGAAAAAAATTGGAATACTTGAACTTGAAAAGAGGAGGAAGATGCCTGATTGTGTGTATGAAAATGGCATGTGGCATAGGAAAGCCCTAACTCTTAAGACATTAGGGTCAGAGGTCACCCAGTGAAACTGAGGAGATTTAGAAAAGAAAAAAGCAAGGGCTTCTTTATAGACCATATAATTAAAGTATTATGAGGTACAGCAATAGCCACAGATTTGGATAGTTTTGAAAGTCACTGGGTATCTTGGCATGGGGGGGGCATCAGAGGAACAATGGGGAGAGGGAAGAACAAGGACTTCAGAGACATCTGGTTGATCACTGGAAAGTTATGGGGTGCTATAGCAGGGTAGTAGTGATCAAGACGCTCTTCTACGAGAATTCTTGCAACCTCGTAAACTAAGTGAATAATCCTTGGCAACAGCAGGAAACCTGTAATTAAGAAAGGGTGATTTGCCTAGAGCCACTTACTTGTCTGATTAATGCACCACACCAGCCTATAGTTTGCTTAATCATTATCAAATAAACCACATTTGGCTGGGTTCAAACTCCATGCTGAACCATAAAGCACAGTATACAAAACAGGATGGTTGGATTCACACAATATGTCAGTGTGGTTTTGGCTTAGTAGCTGTGACACTGCTGAACTACTTCTTCTTCTTCTTCTTCTTCTTCTTCTTCTTCTTCTTCTTCTTCTTCTTCTTCTTCTTCTTCTTCTTCTTCTTCTTCTTCTTCTTCTTCTTCTTCTTCTCCTCCTCCTCCTCCTCCTCCTCCTCCTCCTCCTCCTCCTCTTCCTTCTCCTTCTAAAAAAAAAATTGAGCCAGACCCTCCCTGACTGATAGTCTAGTCCAGTGATTCTCAATTTCTGCAACTTTAAGCTTTGTGGACTTCAACTCCCAGAATTCCCCCAGTCAGTACGTTGCATCATATATTCTCATATTTTCCATTTATCATTAATACTGTAGGTACAAGTGGAAGTGGAAAGTCACTTCTCACCCGTGAGCAAAGTCAAAGGATGCCTTCCTTGGCATTGCTACAGATATTCCAACCTAACCTGACATTGAAAGTTTTGGATCTAATGAAGTCTCTTCTCTTCCCAAATACCATCCCTGACTGGCTGCAGGGCTTGCCTTGCCCTTCAACCTGCTTGGATGGCCAGGTCTTTGAGACAGTTCCACTTGACTCCACAGGGGGCATTTTTTATTTATTTCTGAATGCATAACAGTTCACTCGACTTGAAAGGAGGTCACCGCAGCGAGGTCAGTCAGAAAACATGCAGTTTCTTGTTTAACACCACAAAGATTGAAATGGGCATGAGAATGGCAGAGCAGACCCATGAGCCAATCTCTTGATGTTTTTGAATTGCTACTTGATAAAGTGTCTGTAAGAATCTGTGCCTGATCAGAGAGGGAACATTTCACAGCTATGCAATTTATTAAACTTTAATGTGGTTAGCTGGTTTTGTGTACTGTGCTATCCTTGCAAGTATGGTTTACTGATTTTTAAAAACTATATCTTGACATAATATGTGATGTCAACTGCTTGGGTTAGTAACCATGATTAAGGCTTAGCTACATATGCCGACCTAGCCAACTGTATTTCATAAGCCATTATTTTAAAACAGTTGCTACAATGTACATGTCACATTTCTATGTATAGGATCACATGCATATTTGAATATTTCTTGTTGCGCCTTCATTATAGTACAATAATGCTCTAAAATGTGTATTGGACCCACGAGAGAAGAAAACAGGAATCATAACTGTGCCAACAGCAGCTCTGCAGTGGGGATGTGTGTTTATTCAACTTCTTGCAGCTTGTCCTTCTCCAATCAGATTTTGAACCTCTGAAAATGCTTTTCAGGGGGGAAAAATTAAACATTAGTATCAAGACATGATTCATCTGTGGTTTGATCCTAAGAAAACTTCTGAATGCTCTTTCAAGTATTCAGCAAATTTTATAATATGTGCTAGGAGATGAATGTGATAATTAAAGAGAGATTTACTCTCCGTTGCTGTGTTGTTATTATAACATGAATGATAACAAGAAGACAGTACTTCTGGTTTGGATTTAGTTTTATTTGGAAGGGATCTTTCAGGTTGTGATATTTTATAAAACTTTGCTGTATTTACAAATATCCAGGCTGAACTTAATTATTCCATTAGACAACAAAATCCACACTCCTCTACAGCCATTTTAGAAATTTGTGCGGATTTTTTTTCTGCAGTAAGTGATTTTGAATTTTATGATTTACTTAAACAAAAACAACAATCTCGCTTTCCAAAGAATGAAGTCTTAAGTTTGCTTTCAGAGTCAAGGAATATTTGAAGACTGATTTTGCTCCTTTACTTCCCATAAGAGAGCAATATCTACTAGGCAATGCAGACTAACAATTACAGAGCTGAAATATATTCTCTCTGCTTAATTATGTCAACAACGCTTGCAAAAGTACAGGTAGTCCTTGAGTCACAACCATAATGGAGCCTGCAATTACGGTGATAAATTGTGACAATCAGAAAGTGAGTCATAACCAAACCTGATTTTACAGTTTTTTAATGGCGGTCATTAAGTGAAAATTAAGGTAATTAAGTGAACTCATTGTTTGGTATGGGGCAGTTTTTGTCAGAAACCAGAAGTAAACTCCGGTTTCCAGCAAAAAGATTGTAAATCATGGTTGTGTGACCATAGGGCACTGCAAATGGCCATAAATGTGGGTGAGTTGTCACACTGTCAAAATGCAGTCATGTGTGGACTTCCGGTTTGCCGCTGCAGCCACCGCAGATGTTCGGAAGGTGAGCTCCGTCTTTCACGTCTGATTTTACACTGCTGGGGGACCCTGGAAAGTGGCAACCAGCAAGGAGGGGATCCCCGCTTGATTGTGGTAGGGCAGTAGCCCTTCCGCTTTATCTAGGGCATCCCTTCAAACCGGCAGACAAAAGACCGGCCATAGCAATATGGCTTGTCACTAGGCTGCAGACAGCCGAAGTCAAATTTACCACCAGGCACCTACAAAGCAGCATGGATGAGACTGGGTGAGATCTACCTCTCTTCAATCCTAACTATTTTTCCCACCTGTATAAGCTGCCCAAAGTATTTTCCCCACTGTGAGAGAGGGAAAAGAGAGTCTATCCCTCCTCTAAAAACAGCAGTGACTGACTATCCAGGGGAGTTTAAAACATTGTAAGAATAACCTGACTCTGACTGGATCTTTATCTTTCTAAAATTTGTGGACTAAAAGATTTCTTATTCTTATTGAAGGTTTGGGTTTTTACTACAAAAAGAAGTAAAATTGTACAACAGATTATAAAAATTTTGGACTAAAAAAAACCCTAAATGGTATGGGCGACATCTTGTGGCTAAACCTGATATTACAATCTGTCATTGCCTAAAAGAGACTTGGCTTGAAGCCCAGACTATACATAAGACTGCAACCTTCACAGATATCAGCTGTGAGAAGCCTAGCTGTGTTCTATACTCAATGACAAAACTATTTTCATTCTCTGATTGTATAGCTTTCAACTTAACACTCTACTAAGAGAATATGGATGAAGATCAGGAACAGATTCTCTTTATGTTGAACTTAATTCATGAAACTATTCTTAAAGCTACTGATGAAATAAGAAGCTACAGAAAAGAACAAGATGTCAGCCTAGATATACGAACCCAAACTTTGATTACAACTAAAGAATTAACTACACAGAATGTAGTAGAAGAAGTGGAATAATTAAATACTATGATAGAAGATTCAATTGACCAACAAACACAGGTAATGGAAAACCCAGAAAAGAGACTGACAACATGGAAAAGGGAAAAGACTTTCTATATAAACCAGAAGAATCCTGAGGATCAAGAAGAACAGAAGGGAAGATAAACATTTCAGGACAACTACATTGAGATGGAAAAATAGAGAGACGATTTATTAGTCCTTCCAAAAAAATGGCGACCGGATGGCCTTTTCTACTTCAAACAATATATATGGGGAGATCTATTTGATGACTTAAAATCACAGACATAGAAGGCGAGTTGCCAAAGAAAGCAAGCTAGAATAAGGCTGAAGAAAATTGGGGTTTTGACTTATTAGTGAGAATTAAAATAGAACATACTCAAATAGACAAGATGTGTACTTTGAATACTAGATTTTGTTATGAGCTGAGATAAAGAAAACTTTGGTCATTTAAAACTTGGAAGTATAAATATTAAAAGTTAAATTAGAATATTGATTTGCTTATAAAGATTGAATGCAAAAATAAGATATATATAAGCTAAAAAAGAAAGTTATTTTTATTTAATTGATATAATAAGAATTGTACTAGTTTAAACATGAGACAGTAAACACTAAGGGGAAAAGAGAGGAAATATTTAATGTAATAGCTTGAGATTTGTACTAAAGATCTTTGTATGTTATTGATCGATTAACTCAGCCGCCACGCTGCTTTTTAAATATTTAAATGTAAAAGTAGAAAATCAATAAAACTTTTTTTAAAAATGCAGTCATGTGACTATGGTGGAAAATACGAATATCAGAACTTTGGAACTGGGTCATAAGCAGGTTTTGACGGAGGCCATCGTAACTTCGAATAGTCACTAAGCAACCAATCGTAAATCGAGGACTACCAGTACAGGAGCAGGCAGTTAGATGGAATAAAATGCTAACTTCAAAATTAAACCTGTTCTCAATTTATCCTAAGACAGGAACCATTTTTCCCCAAGAATAAGCACTTACCCTCTTAGCAAGGTTACAAGGCCCAAGCAATTTTGGAGCATAAAATGAGAGATTAGAAACCCAATAGTGGAATAACCATGAAAAGGATTTTTTTTAAAAAATTAACAAAGTCAACAAAGGAAAGATTTGCAAGGATAGTTTCACTGCAAGCAGTTTGTAAATGCAGATTCAGTCATCCAGGCCAAAAGTCTCAATTTTAATAAACGGTCCAGTTGCTATGATTTAACCTTTTTGCAAGCAGTTCTGTGAAGCTGAGATCTGTTTGCCAAAATCAGTAATTCGTAAGTAATCCAAGCAAACAAAGAGACAGAGGTACAGAATTAGAATGTAGATAAAATTACCCTTGTAAAAAATGAAATCTCCTTCACAAGACTAATTAAGCAGCCTGTCACAATTTTATCCACTTCCTGGTTTTCTAGGCCCAGTGACATTAAATCTGTTCTCAGGGACCTGGGGATCCATGTCTTTTGCAGACCTCCAAGCCAAGACTTCTTGAAACCAAGGAATTACAAGTAGTTCTCGACTTACAATCATTTGTTTAGTGACTGTTCAAAGTTACAACAGAACTGGGGGAAAAAAGGTAACTTACAACAAGTTCTCATCCACATGATCATTATAGTATCCTTGTGGTCAGGTAATCAAAATTCGGGTATTTGGCAACTGGCATGTATTTATGATGGTTGCAACATCCCGGGGTTATGCGATCACCATTTGCGACCTTCACAGCCAACTTCCAACAAGCAAAGTCAATGGGGGAAGCCAAATTCACTTAAGGACCACATGATTCAATTAACAACTGCAATGTTCACTTAGCAATCATGGCCAAAAACATTGTAAAATTGGGCATGATTCACTTAATAACCACTGTGTTTTGCAGTGGAAATTCTGGTCCATAAGTCAAGGACTAACTAGAATCTCTAACTTCTTCTTCCTGGAATCTCATCTTGGAAAGACAGTCCCTGTATTTATGGAGTCCTTAAGAGAGTTCTAGGGACGCGGTGGCTCAGTGGGTTAGGACGCTGAGCTTGTCAATCAGAAGGTCGGCAGTTTGGCGGGTCGAATCCCGAGTGCCACGTAATAGAGTGAGCGCCTGTTACTCGTCCCAGCTTCTGCCAGCCTAGCAGTTCGAAAGCACGTACAAATGCAAGTAGAAAAATAGGGACCACTACGGTGGGAAGGTAACAGCATTCCGTGCGCCTTTGGCGTCTAGTCATGCCGGCCACATGACCACAGAGACGTCCTCAGACAAGTGTTGGCTCTTCGGCTTTGAAATGGAGATGAGCACCGGCCCCTAGAGTTGGAAACGACTAGCACGCATGTGCGGGGGAACCTTTACCTTTTTACCTTAAGAGAGTTCAGCTGGCTAGCAGGCCATCCAATATTAAGTATCCCTTTAACTATTTAGAACTTCAGTCCTTCGTTAGTTCCTACATTTATGATTCTCACTCACATGATTAAGCAAAGAAATGACCAGATGCTAACATTTGCAATGGCTCCACAGAAATCCAGATGTATATCTCTATTTGGCTATGAAGTTCACTTGGTGATCTTCCGTAAGTCAATGCTTCATACTTCACATTAAGCTATAATGCAATAACACCTAATATTTGTGGCTTACCATGTTAGATTGCCTTTGCCTCTTGTTGGATAAGCGGAAAGATTAGGGTAGGTGTAATAAGCAAAGGTTGAACAAGGTCACTTATAGTCACATTTTCTCTCCTTTCTACAGTCCGAAGCCAGCACCTGCACCAATACCAGGCCAACGGGTTCGTGCCGTGTACGATTATATTGGTCAGGAGGCAGATGAGCTAAGTTTCAAGGCAGGTGAGTGTTATCGTCGTAATTCTTCCACACAGTGTCAAAGGGAGCCTCATCTCTGCAGAGACTGGCTGGTATTAAAATGGATATGAATCTGTTCCTCCGGAAATGGACTCTTTTTTTCCCTTCTCGTGTCATCTATATTCTTTCATTCTCTTCATTTTCCCATAAGAAATTCTAAGCATGGGGTTAAGCTATTGATTGTTCTAAAACAATTGTTCTAAAACTGTTGGGGAAACTCTCAGCCAGGCTGGAAGGAGGAGTCAAGCAAGGGCATAGCTTGGAGTCTTTGTGTAGCTGCAAGTGGCATAAGCTTCACACACACACACACACACACACACAAAAGATCCATGAAGCCTTCTCTAGTCGTTCCCAGGGGAAGGCAAGCTTTCTGGTGAGATTCTTAGAATACAGTGGTAGATAGTAAAGTTACTGGCTTTTGTTATTCATGAATCGACTAAGGGTCAGGAGATAAGTGTCATTTCCAGTTACAAGGGTGATAGGTACAGCCTTATTCATCTCGTATTATTTTTTCCTATACCAAAGTGGTCAGTATTAACTGAGAATAGTCCTGCCTCTCCCCACGACTCCTCCGTACAGCATAGATACAATGCTATCTACCAGCTCTTCAAATGACAGAAAACGATACGTAGCATAACACTTGTTAGCCCACTGTTGACCTTTATTCTGCCATAGAAGAGTGCCATTAAATGGTATCCTCGTTTACAGTGAACTAAGGAAAGGACATGGAGGGTTCTACTGACTTTGGTTTCCTTCTGCCCCATTAAACGTACCAGCCAGTGAGGAAACATCCATCAATCCCTGGACTTGAATGGGTTGAGGCTGGGTAACCGGTGAGTTTTGACAGAAGATTTAGACCAAGGATGAGGTTCTGTTTGTTAGGGGTTGTTCCAGCCAGGGCTGAGAGGGGTGGTAGTAGGTGTTATGTATGGGGATAATAAAATATAGCAACAGCTCAGTGTGACCATCAGGTGGCGCTGTACCATATCTGGATTGGCTGGTAGCGCTCAGCGGGAAAACCTAAATAAGGGATTGGCTATCAGTGCACCTGGCCAAGTATATAAGGGGGTACAGGTAACCCCTTTGTTCTGTTCGATACTGCTACCAATAAAGTGCTGCCATGCTGAATCCTTTGTCTGTCGTCCGACCATGCGGCCAAGAACCCACTACACAATAGTAGGCGTGCAATTTTATCCAGACAAGAAACACAACCGAGGGTGCTAGATTTATCTTTATTGTAACTTTGGGTTTGGGTTTTGATCTGTTTTTTGTGCTCTTTGAGGCATTGTTGAGGCTTAGCAACTTCCTGAATTAGTCCCTGCAGTTTTCTTGGCAAGATTTTGGAAGTGGTGTGCCTTGACATGCTTCCTTGAACTGAGAAGGTAAAGATTGGCCTAAAGTCATCCAGCTGGCCCAGTGCCTTAACCGCTACCCCAAACTGGCTCTCTGTTGTAAGGTTACATTAAAAGAATCTTGCCAGGTTAAAGTATTCTCCCCTTCTTTAATTTCAAAAAAAAAAATCTAGGGAGGGTCCCTTCTGAAGCATCTTTATTTATTTTTATTTTAATTCCATTTATATCCCGCCCTTCTCCGAAGATTCAGGGCGGCTTACAAGCTTAGCAATAGCTTTCATTCTATGTATATGCCTGCTTATTAGGGCTTTTGGGCCCCCCCAAGCGGCATTATTACAAAGTCAGCTTAATTGCCCCCAACAATCTGGGTCCTCATTTTACCTACCTCGGAAGGATGGAAGGCTGAGTCAACCTTGAGCCTGGTGGGATGCGAACCTGCACTAATTGCAGGGAACTGGTGTTACTTAAGGAGGCATTAGCCCACTGCTCCACCAAGGCTCTCTCCCGCACCATTCCCCCTTCTGTGGCTGAAATATCTTTTCCATGGCGATTGTCCCATTTTGAGATTCTCCCTTCCAAAGTCATTCCTCCATACCAGGGGTAGGCAACCTCGGCTCTTTTATGTCTCATGGACTTCAACTCCCAGAATTCTGGGAGTTGAAGTCCATGAGTCATAAAAGAGCTGAGGTTGCCTACCCCTGCTCCATACCATCTAGATGAGATGGGCAGCGTACAAATCAAATCATAAACAAACAAATAAACAAATACAGGTGGCAGGAGAAAGGGGGAGCTGTCTCTTTTTCACTAGCCTCCAACCCTAGGGCTCTCATTCGTTGCCCACTGGGTGGGTAAAGACCTGACTCCCTCCTTCTCTACAATTCCACTCAGCCTGGGGAGCTGCTGGTAATGCTGAGAGGGGTGGCAGGAGAAGAGGGCATTAGGATTCTTGGGACACAGGCTAGACCAGACATGTCAAACACAAGGCCCGGGGGCCAGATCCGGCCCGCGAAGTGGTTTCATGTGGCCCCCAAAGCCATCCTGGAAACAGTGAGGGAACGGTCCCCACTGCCTTGGCCCTGGCCCAGAGACCCTCCTTCTGCCAGAGACCCCCAGATCTTTCCCACTCCTGCCCAGGCCCCCATAGTCACCCTTGATGCCAATGATGTAGAGCTGGCCATGCCCACCCAGTAGGCCATACGCACTCCAGCTGCGCCCACCCAGTAGGCCGCGCCCACCTGGCCCCCCGAGGGCAACCACAATGCTGATGTGGCCCTCAATGAAATTGAGTTTGACACCCCTGGGCTAGACTTAAACTTTATCCATTCCCACCCTCGCAGTACTGAAAAGTGCCTTATTTTCACTACAGCTGGCAGTAGGGACATTTTAATTTGGACTTGCATAAGGCAGGTAAGATTAAAGTGCTCCTACTTCTTTCCTCTCACAACCCGATTGAATATTTATTTATGCAGATTCTAATGGGGAATCTGCCTTTCGTCCAACTGTGGCTGGTCAGCAGACTAGCTGAGTTTCTTTGGCCAGGAGACCATGACCAAGTTAGGGTCTTCTCCTCCTTTTTGTGGGCAGAGGGGAACACTAATACAGCTAGTCCTCGACTTACAACAGTTCACTTAGTGATGTTCGAAGTTACAACGGCACTGGAAAAAGTGACTTCTGACTGTTCTTCACGCAACCGTTGCAGCATCACCATGGTCACGTGATCAAAATTCAGACACTTGGCAACTGACTGATATTTATGACGGTTGCAGTGAATCATGTAATCTGTCATGGTTCCGACAGATGAAACTCTTCAAAAAACTTCGAGGCATTGTTTACCTTTAAAGAATCTTTATTCGAGTAGCATAACATCGGCACTTACATAGTCGAAGCCAAAATCTGAATTCCCCTCCCCTGAGCATATAGTATCAAAGCACAATTCCCTCCTCTAATTAACAGTCATAAATCACATTCTCCAATTAGTCTGAAATGCAGGCTTTCCTTCCAGTTCTCCAACCCAAGTCTTATCATCTCTTATTTCAATAACCTTGGTTCACACACTAGTTACAGTATTGTTATGTCTAACTAAACTCCCATGCACATTCCTCCTCCTCCCCCACCCTATCATCTAATTCTAACTCTAATTCTAAGAGTAAAACATAACAAGGAAAATGGTTGCATCTCCATATGTTGTCAAAGCAAAAACATCCAATGTTAGCAGTGTTGACATAATCATCTTTTGCAACCTTCTGGCAAGCAAAGTTAATGGGGAGGCCAGCTCCACTTAACAACCGTGTTACTTACTTACTTAACAACTGCAGTGATTCACTTGACAAATGTGGCAAGAAAGGTGGTAAAATGGGGCAAAACTCACTTGACAGATGTCTTGCTTAGCGACAGAAATTTTGGATTCAATTGTGGCCATAAGTCAAGGACTACCAATAATATTCATGAACAAGGCAGATGTCTTACAAACCAGACATAGAAGGCAAATATCATGCCTACTACATCCAGCGTCAGAGTTGTTACTGTTTTCCAGATCTCCAAGATGCTTCAAGCCTCAACTATCTCTGTCTCTTGTTCTAGATAGAACATAGACTCATGCGCGTACGTCATTTCATCCTCTTATTCAGGCTCAGCAAGGCACATGTGGCTCATTTTCTCAAAGCTGTGGGGGCTGATTCCCCAGAGATCTTGCCCAAACATTAGCTTTCCTTGAGGAAACATCAAGACTCTGGGCCATTAACAAGCAATCTTCTGAACAAAGGCATGGCTAACCAGCAATCACAATGCTATTGTGAAAGTATTGTAACACCACAAGAACAACCAGTTTAGCTACAGTTGCCTACTCGTAGGCATAATTGAATTGGTGGGCATGCTGGCTCCCTTGAGCAATAGCTAACCTGAATTGGGAATTAAGGAAATTGCAATCCACCATATCTGAAGAGTTCCAGGAAGGGAAAGACCATTCTAAACATCTGATTGATTTCAGTCTGCTTTTAGCTAGCAAAAATAGATGGTGTAATATAACTTCTTATTTTTGATATGTTGGAGCTTAAGATGGCTGGTTTTGAAATTGTGTGTTTTTCTGTTTTCTTTTACTTAAAATTCATGTTAAAAAAAGATGCAGAGAGAAAGATGGGTCTGAAAAAGGATGCAATAAACAAGACGACAAAAAAATGTTACCATACAAAACCTTTTTATTTTTCTCTTTTGTTAAAAAAACATAACAAAACAAAAAATTCATTGCTCCAAATCAGATCTACAGTTTTTCTTCCAGTAATGTATGTTAATTCTTTTGGTAAGTCTTCATGCTTGCACAATCCACCCTTTTGCCTTAATAGATTCTAAATTAATCTCTGGGAATATAGCCAAGAAGAACATATGTGTTTTCAACAAATAGTAATCAATCCAGAATCATATTAAAAATCCGCCTATTCTAAATGTAACAATAGCAGAACAAGGCTGGAATTAACAATAGTAGTACTGTTTATACAGATTGTTGGTTAATTAGTTCCTTACAATAACATTAATAAACATTTAAATGTTTTTCACTGTATTTGGATACCATGTTGAAAAAAATGTTTCTGGAAAGCAACCTAGAAATCCTTCTTATTTCAAAATATATACCAAACCATTTTCTAATACAGGTAGTCCTCAACTTACGATGACAATTCAGTCCAAAATTTTTGTTGCTAAGTGAGACTTTTGTTAAGTGAGCTTTGTCCCATTTTAGGACCTTTCTTGCCATGGTTGCTAAGTGAATCACTATGACATGGTTTTGATAGATGAGACCAATTAAAACAGAACTCCAAGCCTTGAGTTTTCCTCTAAGAACATGTTTATCTTGTCACAACCGAAACAAGCAAAATGGCTTCGGCCTGGTCCATTGCAAGGTTGACACACTGCAGTTGTTAAGTTAGTAACACAGTTGTTAAGCGAATCTGGCTTCCCCATTGACTTTGCTTGTCAGAAGGTTGCAAAAGGGGATCACGTGACCCCGGGACACTGCAACCGTCATAAATATGACCCAGTTGCCAAGCATCTGAATTTTGATCAGGGGATCATGGCGATGTCATAAGGGTGAAAAACAGTGATGAGTCCCTTTTTCAGTACCGTTGCAACCTCAAATGGTCGCTAAATGAACTGTGGTAAGTTGAGGACTACCTGGTTTATGGAGGTTGATAGCAGATCAGTTTATGGACTCAAACTGTTTCATTATCTGCAATAATTTATGAGATTCTCCTCTGCCGTTTCTTTCCAGGAGAGCTTCTCACCAAATTGGAAGATGAGGATGAACAAGGCTGGTGCAAAGGAGTGACTGACAGTGGACATGTGGGCCTCTACCCTGCCAACTACATGGAACCCGTACAGGGTTAGATAGGGCAAAAAACGGGGGGAGGGGGGAGGGACTTACCCAATCAATAAAATTACATCTATGTGTAGTTTGCATTTCTGAGATCACATTTTCCAAGGCAGAATGATGCAAAATTCAGTTTCTTCAGAGATCCAGTTGCAAGTTCCTAGCCTGTGCAGGTGCAAAGTTCACCCCGAAAACTCTGTGGGAAATGCTAGTGAAATCTCACAAGCTGCAGTGGGTTGGTGGGTGGGTTCACATGAAACCTCACATGGGTGGTTCTGGCTTCTGCATTCAGCATAGCTTTTTGTCCTTCCCTTTAGTTGTAGAATAAATGAATTGCAAAGCAAGCCCTCTGAAGCTCCATTTACATATTGTATTCACCGAAAGGAAGTCTTTCATCATTTTGAGGGTGGCACAAATTGGTAAAATAGACCTGAAGAATAAAGACTCGGAAACAAAGCTGGGTAAAGATATAGCCACCAGATTGCTCTACATACCACTTGTAACATAAACACACACTCATATACATTTACTGGACACATACATCCGGTCTGATTTACTTCTCAGTGTGCCTGCAGATTTTTATGTGCTTACGTAGTTATTCATCTTTTCTTCTTGTGTCTCTGACACACAAACAAATCAAGCTGCCTTAAAACTCTCCTTTATTTGCCACAGAGATTGAAACCACCCTGCCCTGAAGGGCTGGTCAAACTTTACAAGAAGCACAAGAAAGATGTCTCGCAATCCCACAAATTCTCTTTAGTCATTTCTTAATCCAAAGATCGGACACACGTGAGAGGAATGTACATTTGAAAATTGTCCTCACATGGCAAGTTAGTGAAGTATAGGAAATTCATAGGATCCAATCACACCGTTGCTTCAACACCATGAGAGGAATGTACATTTGAAAATTGTCCTCACATGGCAAGTTAGTGAAGTATAGGAAGTTTGTAGGATCCAATCACACTGTTGTTTCAACACCTCCCTGGATGACTGATATTTGGGGAAGAAAAAGTATTCAGAGGCAACTGCTGTCCACTTTTCGAAGTATACTCCATCCACTAAAGCGTGAAAACAAGGCTGAGACAACTAAGATGAATATGTGAACATCTGTGGGGATTTTTTAAAAAGATTTGATCTTTTAGATCTGTGGAGTTTGGAAAATAAAAAATAAATAAGCGTGGTGGCCAATTTTAGTTTTCTTTTTGTTTCCAAGATTCTACTCCTTATGACCCACAAATGTAATCTTAAAAATATGTGGGTGGGCCTGATGAACTCCAGTTGGTCTACCTGTGACTTGTTCCAGCGTTTTATTTAACCTTTTCTCAAGGTATCATCACACCTGATGATTGTCTGTGAGCTGCACTAACATAACTTCCTAGGATGAATTGGGGCATTGGCACCCAAGGCCTTGCCTTGCGCCTTCAGCAACAACACCTGACCTGAGCAATGCCGCCTTCTGTGTTCAGCAGCTGAGCTGAGTTCGTTCCAGCTCAGCTATGATTCATTTGAAAAACAGAGATGGCGATTTTTTTTTCTTCTGTGATGAGTGTTGCTATGCTATGCTACGCTACGCTACGCTACACTGTGTGGTGCGGTGTGGTGTGATGTGATGCCGTGCCGTGCCACGCTACTCTATGCTATGCTATGCTGTGCTATTCAGAAGCACAGGTCTGGTTGGCAGGAGCTCTCAACTCAATCCACTCCAAGGTATACATTCAAATGAACCTCTCTTCCTTCCTCACAGAGGTTCAGATGTTATAGGATCAGAATAATAACAGAATAACAGAGTTGGAAGCTCAAGCAGGAGACCTTGGACCTGTCCAATCTCTTCTTTAAAACCCATCAGCCATTCCACTGATTAATTAATTGTTCTAACTGTAAGGAAATTTCTCCTTAGTTCTAAGTTGGTTCTCTCCTGGATTAGTTTCCATCCGTTGCTTCTTGTCTTGCCTTCAGGTACTTTGGAGAATAGTCTGACCCCCTGCATCGTTGTGGCAGCCCCTCAAATACTGGAACAGTACTATCATGTCACCCCCTAGTCCTTGTTTTCATTAGACTAGACCACAGGTCTGCAACCCGCGGCTCCAGAGCCACATGCGGCTCTTTCAGCTGTCTCCTGCAGCTCCCAGTCCTCTGCCATGTGCAGTCCCAAAAAAAAAGTGGGACTAAAAAAGTTCAACCAATCAATTCAAATATGCAGGGTAGGTGCATATCTCGCCTTGGCTCCACTCTTCAGTCAAACCCTGTTCTGCACATGCACACATGTATGCGCATGTGCACACATTTTTTTGCGGCTCCCAGTTTTTCCTTTTGTGAGGGAACCGGTTCCGAGTGGCTCTTTCACTGTTTCAGGTTGCTGGCCCCTGGACTAGACATAGCCAAATTCTGCAACTGTTCTTCATATATTATAGCCTCCAGTCTCCTAATTTTATTGCTCTTCTCTGTGTTCTTTCCAGAATCTCAACATCTTTTTTTATATGGTGGTGACCAAAACTGGATGCAATATTCCAAGTATGGTCCTACCAAGACATTATGAATCACATTGGGACACTATTAATTCACAGATTTTCAGAACGATAGAAGGATGGCGCCCGGATGTCTCTTAGCTCTCCCTTATAGAAACCTTTCTATTTTATTTTATTATTTTATTTTATTTTATTTTATTTTATTTTATATTTTATTTTATTTTATTTTATTTTATTTTATTTTATTTTATTTTATTTTATTTTATTTTATTATTATTTTATTTTATTATTTTATTTTATTTTATTTTATTTTATTTTATTTTATTTTATTTTATTTTTTATTATTTTATTTTATTTTATTTTTTTATTTTATTTTATTTTTTTATTTTATTTTATTTTATTTTATTTTATTTTATTTTATTTTATTTTATTTTATTTTATTATTTTATTTTAGCAATTACAGATGTACATAACATAAACTATAGGGGAGAACCATTGACTAATATGTTCTTTGCATTTCCTTCTTGATTAGTTGGAAACTTGTGGGTGTTTTGAAATCACCAGCAACAATTTGACTCCAAGCCATTTTTGAGGGACTTGAGAGCAGAAACATGACAGTACGAAAATGTTCCCAAGAAATTTAGGCGTAAATTAGTTCTCTGGGATCAGAAGACCAGGATGTAAGAAAGTTAATACTACAGGTAGTCCTCAGCTTACAAATGGTCACCTAGTGATTGAAATTACAACTGACCTCCCCAGAACTACTTACAACCCAGAGTCGAAGTTTCTATGGCGGCCCACTCCCTGCAGGGGGCTGCTCTGCAACCAGCCTGCATTTATGGATGATTGCAATATCCCACAGTCACATGACTGTGCTTTGTGATTTATTTATCTTTTTTTTTTGCTTCCAGTTTCTGGCAAAAATACCCATTAAGGAAAATGGGTACGCTTAATGACCATCGCAAAAAAGGTCGTAAAATCAGGCACATGGTGACCAGCTTAACAAAAAGCACAATTTATGACTATAATTCCTGACTCAATTAGAGTTGTAAGTCGAGGATTATCTATACAGAAGAGAATGGGGCATGAACTTAACTGGCCTTAAGTTCAAGAAAGACTTGCAAAATGAAAAAGTGAGTCCTTCTTGAGTCGTTTTTGGTTAGCTGTTTCACTCTACCTATCATAATAAGCAACTGCAGCCATCTCAATGCTGGTCTCATAGGCAAGCAGTTCACAATTCGTTGTCTCCAAAAGCCTTTGAGTGTTTCCTCAAGCCCTTCCTTAGTGGCCATAAATATTTTAAAGTGAGATTGAGATAAAATAATAAACACACTGGGGATCGTTGCAGTAACTTCATTTTAATGAAGTGTAGTTTTTGTTCTCACCTGAACAAAAGGTTTGCAACATCTGGGACAACAGGAAAAAAGAGGGTGGATTAGTAAAGCCTCTTCAATTGCTACAATATAAAAAATTTACAAAGTTAAATTAAGGAGACATCAGAGCTAAGAGCTACAATTTTATCAAACTTGGATGGATTTTATGGTTTATCTGAATGGCTAGATTGTAGTCTGGTGAGTGAGAGAGAGAACTTTACTATGTCCAGTTGTACCTGTCTCTTTATTCCTACTGCAGTAGATTTCCTTGGTATTTTTATATTTTTTTCTTTTTCTTTTCTTCTTTATTTATCTTGTAGTTACCTAATTTTGTTTTTTGTTTTTTTTTAAATTAAAACAGTCTTCTCTGACTCGTAAAATATTTTCTGCTGAGAAATTAATCTCTCTATCTTGATGGCAAGAGAGATATTACCCCACCCACAGTGGCTCTACCTGTTTAAGGTCTTCAAGGAAAATCATTTTGTTTCTGAATCCTAAGGTTTTGCACACCACAAACATGGAACCCCCACAAGTGCTAGCCAAACATTAAGGCGATCCACTGACTGAGCTCACCCGATGAGCAATGAGATTCAGAGCTATCAAAGTACACAGATCATTAATCAGAGTGGCAAAGCAATTTTTGCTCAGGTGCTCTTAGCCAGTTGAAATATGAACCCCAATAATTACATAGAATAGAGGCGGTAAACCCCAGCAGTCCTAACCAGTCAGGATCTACAACCCACATTCCTGGGCCTTATGGGCGAGGCAATAACACTACTCCCCAGCCAGTGCAAATATACTTCTCCATCCCCAAGAAAAATAATCCGAGTACAGTCAGGACACACGGAAGGAATTCCTGTTGGAAACTGCAGAAGGACTGAACCGACGAAAGATGGGAGGCAGAATCTGGATCATACTTCTGCTGGCAATCGGGATTGAAGGGCAAATCCGGTGAGATAATGGAACTCTGGGTTGCAGAGGAGTACCTAGGAATTCTAGATCCTCATAGAAGATAGGAGAGCCTACTTTAGTTTCAGATACTCCAGGTAGGCTGGACCAGTACAGTAGTTCCCAACTTCCTAGCTACTGTGGCTGTGAATTCTGTGAGCAGTAGTCCTCATCTTCGTGGAGGTTATCAGTTTGAGGGAGATTTAGAAGCTTGTGGCTTGAGGGAGTGGGGATCCTTGATCGAGAAAGAAGAATATGTTTGCAGAGAATTTGAACAATCAAGCTATAGGGGCACACAGCTAGCATTTCAAGAAAGAAGTGTGTGGAAGCCACCAACTGTGGACACAGAATATGGGATCTAGGATAACCAGAAGTAATTTGAAAAACAAAGTGGCCTAGTGATTAGAAAGGAGGTCTCTGAAGTTAATGTACTGATCTTCCCAATTAATTAATTAATTAACCTCAATTAATCAGAATAGAGCTGGAAGGGACCTTGGAGGTCTTCTAGTCCAGCCCCCTGCTCAAGCAGGAGTCCCTATATCATTTCAGACAAGTGGCTGTCCAGTCTCGTCTTTAAAACCTCGAGTGATGAAGCACCCACTACTCCTGAAGGCAAGCTGTTCCACTGGTTAATTGTCCTCACTGTTAGGAAGTTTCTCTTTAATTCCACGTTGCTTCTCTCCTTGATTAGTTTCCATCCGTTGTTCCTTGTCTTGTGTTCTGGTGGTAGTTCTACTTTTTCCTTTTCTTTGTGCTGGGATACAAAGGGGGATCCTGGCTGGAAATTCTGGAACTTGTAGTTTTGATAAATCTGGAGATCATCAAATTGTGGAAACTTAGATTAAAACAATAGTTGTCAGTCAAAAAGACTGATAATATTATGGTCAGGACTCTTCTCTCTCTTGAAGGGTGCTGATAGCTTAACGTGGGAATCTGTGGCTGTCCATATGTGGTTGGACTCTTAACTCCCAACAGCTTTAACCAGCATGTTGAGATATATCTTAGTGATATCTGGAGAAGCAGAAGTTCTGCCATGCCTCTTTTAATGGCTACATGACAGGCTGTATTTCCATTGCCTGTTGAACTTCTTGCTAGGCAGGCTTTTTAACAAACAAGAATGGACATTTCAGATGTGAGACAGGAAAAAAGGGACCGTCCATCATATGCAAGAAAATGTCCTGAAAGGAGGTAGGAGAAATAAAAAGGCAGAGACTCCAGATAAAAGGAAAAAGTATATTTTCAATAACCACTAGTTGATGGTAAAAGCACACCCTGCCTTAATAAAGATTTAAGAATTTGGGATATCTCAAATACTCGGAAAGAAATGGAATTAAACAGTTCAGAAGAGAAAGAGTTGAGTATAGAATTGGGTTTTTTAAAAATATAAATAAGTTCTTTACATTTCTGAAGTCTGTAAGAGGAACAAAAATTGTAAGAAACAGAATTCTTGGGTTCTTTAAAAGAACAGGAAAGGATTATATTGAATTTTAGGCTTCCAGTTGTTCAGAAAACAAATTGCTAGATTAGGGTGCTACTGTACCCCAACTGAAAGGATGAATTTGGGGTACATTTAGGCTTGCAGTTGTTCAGCAAACAAATTGCTAGATTAAGGTGCTAATATACCCCAACTTGAGAGTACCCTCTTAGTTGAAAATCCCTCCAGCATGTGTCCAGTTTCAAGATAAAACTATGGCCTTGAAATTACCCATCCATACTAAGCAGCTGGGTAGCCAAGCAGAACAATACACAGAAACATCTAGTTATTCTCTTCCAAATTCAACTGAGATGGATTATATTTTTTGCTTAAATTATTGTACAGACCAATTTGCAAGTCCAAATTTACACAAATATATATTTGTCCTCTTTCAGTTTTCTCCACCTCTTTTGATGATAGGTAAGAGGTTTCATTAGGCTTAATGTAGATTTCTCCCACTTTTAATAGAGGTATGACATTGCAGAAGCCATAGGTAAAAATAGCCAAGAAGAACAGCGTATATTCTAGGGACCCATTCAGCAGTTCAGAATACTCACTGGGAGGGAACCCAAGTATTCCAAGGTCATTTGGTGATTTTCCCCCCAGCATTATTGACTTTAATGGCATGACAACACCATCCTAGCTGAACTCAAAAAGCTAAGCAGGGTTGGACCTGCTCAATACTTGGATGGGACTTCTCCAGAACATCCTATGGTTGTAATTTAGATGAAGTTGAAAAGAATGCTTTGGAAGCATGGCCGGCCTCTTCTGTATTACTGACAAGAACATTACATTACTGCAGTGTTTCTCAATCTTGGCAGCTGTAAGTTGCGTGAACCATGGAGGCTGAGGAATTCTGGGAACTGAAGTCCATACAGTTTAAAATTGGCAAGGATGAGAAACACTGCAGTAGCGAGATTGCAAAATAAACAAGAGTTGATCTTGACTCAAAAGAGGTGTTGCAACTTTTAATAGCATGTAAATAAATGTGATCTTTACATTGTGTTGCTATTATAAGGTTGTTGAAAAGCCTCATTATCCCATTTAGGACAGGCATGGAGCCTCTTGGATATCAACAATAAAGTACTCTGCTGGAGATTGGGAATAAAAAGATAAATACTAGTAGGGTTTATTTTTAATTTTTTTTTGGAATCTGGTGAAAATTGTGCACTTTTTAGACCAATTAGGAAAAAAAGCTCTGTGAGTAGTAACAATTAACAGAAATCCACTGTAGCATCAACTTGGGGGGGGGGCAGAATGGTTAAATATATTTTGTTCTTTAGCCTAAATAAAAACAAAGAAACTGTCTAGAATGAAACAAATACATAGGATACCCAAAGACAAGTTGACAGATAAAGTGTTTCTGGTGGATAGAAGCTAGAATATCAGGATTAGCTGGAGATCTCAGTGCAATTTGCAAATGTTATGCAGAATTTTGATGTTGTCGTGAGCGTGAAACCAATACATCCAGGAATAGCTCCCTTAAAATGAAAAAGAACCAAACCCAATCATTTCTCTATAAAATAATAATAATAATAATAAAAGAAACCCAGAAATTTCTGCCCCCCTAAGGATATTTAAAAAGGGACGCGGTGGCTCAGTGGTTTAGGACGCTGAGCTTGTCGATCAGAAGGTCGGCAGTTTGGCGGGTCAAATCCCGAGTGCCGCGTAACAGAGTGAGCGCCTGTTACTCGTCCCAGCTTCTGCCAACCTAGCAGTTTGAAAGCACATAAAAATGCAAGTAGAAAAATAGGGACCACTACGGTGGGAAGGTAACAGCGTTCTGTGCGCCTTTGGCGTCTAGTCATGCCGGCCACATGAACACGGAGACGTCCTCGGACAAGCGCTGGCTCTTCAGCTTTGAAACGGAGATGAGCACCGGCCCCTAGAGTCGGAAACGACTAGCACACATGTGCGGGGGAACCTTTACCTTTTTTTAAGGACATTTAAGGAATACCAGGAACAGAGCTTGGTTTTTACGATGATTACCCCAAGGCTAAGGATGTGCTTGTCCTCATTTGCAAGATAGAAATGCCTGCCATAGCTGGTTCATACGTGGGACCTAATCAAAAACATTAGATCCAACCGGCAGTATTTGAAATCTACTCACCGTTATACTAAAACAGAAGTTGTAAATGATTTTCCCTCCTAATGGCCACTGAGTTAGAGGAGGAAAACAAAGATGCACAGCTATTAACCAGTTCATTGTGTAATTATATTAGTTACTTGTAAGGTAGGTGTTATTTGTTGGAAAAACTAAAGGACCAAGTTGAGCACAGATTCTCCTATGTAGTCACTAAGATTGATACCAACTCCATGGCACATAATCAAATCAATCAAGTCTCATGGTTAGGTGAGAGACAAGAGAAGAGGTTGCCAAGCATTCAACTTTTGATCCTATGTCTGTCTGTAAGGATGCTATGACAGTCAGAAGTGTGAGGACCAGGTGTAAGTCACTTTTTCCAGTGTCACTGTAACTTTGAATGGTCACTATGAAATTCAATGGTGAAAACAGTAAGGTTCTACATTTAGGCAGGAAAAGCCAAATGCACAGGTATAGTATAGGTCAGGGGTAGGCAACCTTGGCTCTTTTATGACTCATGGACTTCAGCTCCCAGAATTCCTGAGCCAGCTATGCTGAGGAGAAAGGGAGAGGTTTCCAAACTGAGCCATGCTGGCTCAGGAATTCTGGGAGTTGAAGTCCATGAGTCATAAAAGAGCCAAGGTTGCCTACCCCTGGTATAGGTGGTACCTTGCTCAGTACTAGTAACTGTGAGAAGGATCTTGGAGTCCTAGTGGAGAATCACTTAAATATGAGCCAGCAGTGTGCTGCAGCTGCCAAAAAAGCCAACACAGTGCTACGCTGCATTAACAGAGGGATAGAATCAAGATCACATGAAGTGTTAATACCACTTTACAATGCCTTGGTAAGGCCAGTAGTGGGATTCAGCCACTTCGCACCAGTTCGGCAGAACCAGTAGCTAATTTTTTGTTGCCCAGGAACAGAATAGACTTCCAGAAGTGGCATCCACATAGAGAACCAGTTGTTCACATATTTGAATCCCAACACTGGGTAAGGCTACACTTGGAATACTGCATCCAGTTTTGGTCACCACGATGTAAAAAAGATGTTGAGACTCTAGAAAGAGTACAGAGAAGAGCAATGTTGTGTAGCGGGTTCTTTGGCGCGGGAATGAAGACAAGGTAAATGAGTACAGGAAAACTCATAGTTTATTTCTTGCAGAATCTGTACTGAGGAAATGGCTGCAACTAGCCGCAATATATAGTCTAGCCCCTAGGCGGCAGCCAATAGGTTTGAAGCAAACATTGCCGCCTAGGGATAGCCAATAGTAGCACTGGAGACTTGTAGTCTGGGTTGCTGGAGAGCCATTAGTTGCTCCAGCAACCCACGTGGTATTACTAATGAGCCCAGTACATAACACCCCTCCCCTCTTAGATTAGACAATATTAACACAAGTTAGTTTTAATGCAATTATCAAGACTCAATATCAAAACAACTTAAATAATAGTAATAGGAAAAAAAACCATATACCGTAGGTTACAATGTTATTAAACAACGTCTGAATGAATAAGCTTCATTGACAGCACACTAGACAGTTACATCATAGCACCTGAATGAATATGCCTTCATTGACAGTACGCTAGACAGTTAACATCATAACGCAAGTTTCTGTAGTACAGTGGCAAGCTGCAATACAACAATATTATAGCTCTTTATTTTACAACGTAATCAGCAAGATATGAAGGAGGTTTGTGTGCTCTAGTGGAACATCTCGGAGTTCCAGTCACTTTGTGGTCTACCAGCTTACCCAGTGGGCTGGGTAGACCTGTGTCCCTTGGTGCTCCTGAGTCAAGGGGATTAGATGCTCTCTGGCTGGCCTCTCCAGGTTGGCCCACCCCAGAGTCAGACTGATCAGCAGAGTAGGCACAGCGGTTGCTGAAGTCCAGTTGGCTTGCTCCTTTAGGGGATCCAAGTTGCATTCCTGGACTCCCCACTTCTCCCTCTGGTTCCTCCTCAGTTATGAAGGAAAAGTCTTGAGAGTCCATGTGAGGGCTGGCTTGGCCGCAGGTTTGAGGACCTTGGGAGGGACTTATGATGCAGTCCTCACTTAGTGGCCATTCTGGAAACCGTTTTCTGAGTTGATCAATATGGCGTCTGACAACTCACCCTCCCTCCAGGGGCCCGGATGCTTTGGTAATTTGACCAGGAACCCACAGATTCCCATGACCATAGTTCCTGGCCCAAACCCAATCGCCCATTTGCAGCCCCCTAGGGGGTTTTGGTGAGAGGCTTCTGCTACCACTCTATCTGGATGCAACCTGTCCAGTTTAGTGATCAAACGCCTCCCCCAACGTAGTTCTGCAGGACTTTTGCCTGTAGCAGTGCAGGGCATAGAATGCTGGCAGAGTAGAAAATCTGCCAATCTGTGATGCCAGTCACCTGTGACAATGCGCTTGAGTGATTCCTTCGTTGTCCTCACCATGTGTTCAGCTTGACCATTAGAAGACAGATGAAAAGGCGCAGACGTTGCATGTCTGATGAGATTAGCTCTAAGGAAGGCCTGAAATTCAGCAGCAGTGAATTGGGCCCCATTGTCTGAAACTAAGACATCTGGCAGCCCATGTGTGGCAAAGAGTTTTCTCAGCACCTGGATGGTCCTAGCAGTAGTCATGTTAGGAACTGGAATTCCAGCCATTTTGAGTGGCTATCCACTACTATAAGGAAGAGCTGTCCCTGAAAAGGCTCAGTGTAGTCTATGTAAATCCTAAACCAGGGAGTGTGTGTTTCCTCCCACCTGTGAACTGGAGCCTGTGGCATTTCAGGCCTTGATTGCTGGCATGTATAACAATCATGGACTTGTGCCTCAATGTCCTTATCAAGGCCAGGCCACCAAAGGTAGCTTCTAGCTAAAGCTTTCATTCTGACAATGCCTGGATGGCCTTCATGTAATGACTGTAAAACCCTGTCTCTTAGGGAGGATGGAATTATGACTGTTTCCCCATAAAATGCACCCCTTGTGGGCAGATCACTCATGCCTTCTGACAAAATAGTTCTGAAATTCAGAACCTGGGCTTTTATCCAACCAGCCTGTGTATACCCATGACAATACTCTACTAAGTGTTCTATCTGTGGCAGTTTCAGCAGCAATGTCCCCCGCATGAAGGGGGAATTCAGGTAGGTCCAGTATGGACAGAATTCTAGCAGCTGGAGCTGGAGCTGGTTCCATTAGTGGCAGTGGTAGTCTGCTGAGGCCATCAGCATGGCCCATTTCTTTACCCGGTTTGTGAATCAATTTAAAAGTGTATGCAGATAGAAAAATAGACCATCTCAGCATTCTTGGTGACAGTATGTGGGGGGTTTGTTTGTCTGTTGTGAAAAGTCCCAACAGAGGTTTGTGGTCTGTAAAGACCATGAAGTCCCTGCCATATAAATAGTCATGGAATTTTTTTATTCCAGCAACAATGGCTAGGGCCTCTTTGTCAATCTGAGCATAGTTGTGCTCAGCAGAGGACAATGTCCTTCAGTAAATGCTATAGGAACCTGTGTTCCATTCCTTTCTATGTGACTTAAAACTACCCCCACCCCATAGGGAGATGCATCACATGCAAGACATACTGGTTAGACTCTTTGTAGTGAGTTACAGTGGAATTTTCTGACAAAAGTGCTTTTAAGTCCTGGAAACTTTTTTCATGTAATTTAGTCCATTTCCATGGAGCTTTCTTATCTAAAAGCCTGTGGAGGGACTCTGCTAGTGCGGCCTTATGAGGTAGAAATGTGTGATAGAAGTTTAGAGGCCCAAGAATGCTTGTAGCTCTCCTTTGGATCTGGGACTAGGAGCCATTTTAACAGCCTTCACTTTAGAATCAGCAGGGTGAATGCCGTTAGCATCAATTCGGAAACCCAGGAATTCTGTTGAAGGAACCCCAATACTACACTTGCTCTTTTTTAATTTGAGGTCTGCTTCACGAAGCCTCTGCAAAACAGCTCTGAGCCTACTGGCTAGTACTTCTGGGGATTCCCCGGCAATAAGAACATCATCAAAATAAGGGCAGACGCCCTGAATACCCTTAAGTGTATGCTCCATGATTCCCTGGAAAATGCCAGGTGCAACACTGACTCCAAACTGTAAGTGTTTAACTTTGAAAGCCTCCCTGTGAGTCACGATCGTCTGAGCCACTGCTGTGGCCTCATCAACCGGCAATTGTTGATAGGCCTGTGCTAAATCAAGTTTAGCAAAGATAGTACCCCCTTGCAAGGAGGCTAAAATGTGGTTGACCACAGGTACCATGTAAGCGTGTTGCTTGAGGGCTTTATTTAGAGTGCATTTATAGTCAGCGCAAATGTGAATTTCCCCGTTGGCTTTAAGTGGAGTGACTATAGGAGTTTTCCACTCCCCACCATCAACAGGCTGTAAAACACCCTGTTCTACAAGCTTATCAATTTCTGAATCAATTTTATGTTTTAAGGCAAAGGGGACCCTTCAAGGCTTAACCCTGATTGGAACTACATTGGGATCTACCTTAAATGAGATAGGTGGGCCTGTGTATGTTCCTAGGGCTGAATCAAAAACATCTGCATAGTCCTCACATACTGATGCAAGGTCTTCAGTTTGTGTCCAGTTGATACCAGTAATCTGAATACCTAAGGCATCAAACCAATCAAGTCCAATGAGACTCGTTCTCTGGCCCCCTACTACTATGACATCCAGGTGCCCATAAAACCCCTTAAATTTTACCGTCAAAGTGGCTCATCCCTTAACTTTAAATTGAGCATTTTGAAAGTCAGTTAGGATTATGTCTGAGGGCCTTAGTTTGGCCCAATTGTTACTGCACCTACACATGAAGTTAAAAGTGTCTTGAGAAATAATTGAAACTGCAGAGCCAGAGTCCAATTCCATCTTACATGGAACTCCTTATAGCTCTACCAAGAGTCTGAGTTTAGGTTTGAGGGGGCGTCGGGCCCCGGTGTGGCACACGCTTCTTCGGCTTCTGAAAAACCCCACACTAACCAGACCCTGGGCCCTAGTACCTCTCCTAGTTGGTTCTTCCGACTGGTGTTTGGGTGGCCGGTCTCTCTGGCGGGCTCTGCAAACCACTGCAATGTGGCCTATCCTTCCGCAAGTGGCTGATCGGAATCTGCAATGGGCGTGAAAATGGTTGCCGCCGCACCCTTTACATCTAGGAAAGAGAACTGCCTTGTAAGTGTTCTCTTGCTGCTGGCTGTTGCGCTGTTGCGTGTTGGGTTGCTTTTGGAGTCTGTTGATTCCAGGCTCTTCTTCCTCGGAAGATTCTTTGGTGCATTTGGTGTCCTTGTTGTGGACTGTTTCTTCATGCTTTATCGTTTGGGCAGGCTGTACTGTTTGAACTGCGCTTCCAGCGGCTTCGTTGGCCATTACTTCATCTTGTGCTTCTGAAAACATTAAGTTCTGTCTGGCAAAGAGTCTCTGTTGAAGCGTTCGGTTCTGTAGGCCACAGACGAGCCGGTCTCAAAGTCTCTCCTCTAAGTTTGAGAATTTGCATAGGCGAGCGGCCTGCCTCAGGCCCGCGATGAATTCTGAAGCTGATTCACCAGGTTGCTGCACTCTCTGGTCAAACTTGAACCTCCAAGCCGTTTCAGACATCTTGGGCTGGAAATGTTCAGTTAGCTTCTTTCTGAGGTCTGCATAGGAGACCGATTCTATCGGTGTCGGAGCAAAAAAGGTCTTGGCCAAATCAAAGGTTGCTGGGCCGCACAAGCAGAGTAGCATTGCGGCCTTCAGTCCTTCTTCCGCGATCTGATTTGCCCAGAGGTAGTTTTCTACCTGGGACACATATGATGGCCATTCCTCTGGGTGCTTCACATCGAATTCTCGAATTCTCTCCCGACCTTCAGCATTCTGTCTTTGCTGGTTCCTGCATTTTCTTCCGAATCCTGCTTCCCAGGCTCTGGGAATGAGTTCACTGAGCACGAGGTCGCTAGTGTAGCTTGCTAGCCGACCTTGGGGGGGGGGGGAGAAATGCCTTTTTCCTCCGGCGTGCACTGCCTTCCCCTCGTAGACATCAGCTCTTTTTCAGGGAAGCAGGATCCCACCTTCATCGCCAGTGTTGTGTAGCGGGTTCTTTGGCACAGGAATGAAGACAAGGTAAATGAGTACAGGAAAACTCATAGCTTATTTCTTGCAGAATCTGTACTGAGGAAATGGCTGCAACTAGCCGCAATATATAGTCTAGCCCCTACGTGGCAGCCAATAGGTTTGAAGCAACCATTGCCGCCTAGGGATAGTGGCACTGGAGACTTGTAGTCTGGGTTGCTGGAGAGCCGTTAGCTGCTCCAGCAACCCACGTGGTATTACTAATGAGCCCAGTACATAACAAGCAACAAAGATGATCAGGGGACTGGAGGCTAAAACACATAAGGAACAGTTGCTGGAATTGGGTATGTCTACTTTAATCAAGAGAAGGACGAGGGGGAACATGATAGCAGTGTTCTGATATCTCAGGGGCTGCCACATAGAAGAGGGAGCCAAGCTATTTTCCAAAGCACCTGAAGGCAGGACAAGAAACAACAGATGGAAACTAACCAAAGAGAGAAGCAACCTAGAACTAAGGAGAAATTTCCTGACAGAACAATTAACCAGTGGAACAACCTGCCTCCAGAAGCTGTGAATGCTCCAACACTGGAGGTTTTTAAGAAGAGACTGGACAGCCATTTGTCTCAAATGGTATACTATAGGGTTTCCTGCCTGAGCAGGGGGTTGGACTAGATGGCCTCCAAGGTGCCTTCCAACATTATTATTATTATTATTGTTGTTGTTGTTGTTGTTGTCATTATTGTTGACATTGTCATTGTTGTTGTTATATTTGTAAGTTGAAGATTACCTTTATTGCTATATGCTTAAACAATGATTAACTGAGTACCCATTAGAGTGGATTTACCTATCGACAAGGAATGGGAAATCCACTTTGCTCCATGGGGAAAAAAACCTAAGTAGGATCAGAACAAGTTAATATTTAGATGGGGGAGTCACTAAAAAAAATCTCTAAATAAGGCAATACCATTTTTGAACTGTTGTCAAGAAAAGTTCGCAGACAGGTCCATGAAGATGTGCTCAATTCAAGAAAGACTTTTTAAGTTTAATTTTAAATTTTAGGGTTTACAATATTTGTCCTGTGAATTTCCCACCCCAAAAAGCCAGTCACTGTAAAACAACTTTTTATTGTTGTAGTATTCAGATCTTTGAAGTTGCAATCAGATCTGGTAGTTTCATGTAGTGCTGGAGGCCTTAAGATACCTATAACTGCATAAATAGTAGTTGTCTTATCCATGGTTTAGCCACTATGACAGAGTTCACACAACATACTAAACCAAAAAAGTCATCTTTTGGCTTAGTGCAGTGTGTGAAGCCAACCTACAGCTAACCCTGGAATGTGAGGAAGCTAAAGAAACGCACCTGCTCTTTCAGGGAACAGGAAAGTTATGCTGCTTGGATACAGCAACTAAACCAGAGGTCTTCCAACTTGGCCCTCTTATGACTTGTGGACTTCAACTCCCAGAATTCCTCAGCCAGCGTGCCTGGCTGAGGAATTCTGGGAGTTGAAGTCCACAAGTCATAAAAGGGCCAAGTTGGAAGACCCCTGAACTGAACAATACAGGCAATCCTTGTTTAGTGATCTTTCAACAATGGCAATGAAGAAGTAACTTATGACATGGTTCTCCCACTTATGACCTTCACAGCATTCCCACGGTTGTGTGATCAAAATGTGGGCGTTTGACAACCTGGGTGTATTTAGGATAGTTTTAGCATCCTGGGCTCATGTGATCGCCATTTGCAAGTTTCCCAATTGGTTTCTGACAAGCAAAGTCAAAGGGGGGGGCGAAGCTCCACTCACATAACAACTGCAAGGCTCATTTAACAACTGCAGTGATTTGCTTAATAACTGTGGCAAGAAAAGACTGTAAAATCCCATGTGACTCTAGTTTAATAACAGATACTCTGGGGCCAATTGTTGTCGTACTTCAAGGACTTGTACTTGGAACTGGAATACTTTCAGTGCTCTACCTCTTTTTTTGGGGGGGAGCATTCTCTTTTGGAAAACAAGCACCATGAACTTGCCTGAGCTGGACGGCATTAAAGATGGGATGTATCTGACTCACTGATTCAAGATTCCCCCTCCTGCTTTAAAATACGAGGGCAATTCGGAAATAAACCTCCGTTTGGTTGTCAATGACAGACACTCACAGATACAGAACCTTTATTATACCCATTAGAAAACTACAACATTACATTACTTTTTGACATAATTGCCATTCAAATTGAGGCACTTGTCATAACATCTTACAAGGTTTGAAATTCCTTAATAGTAGTCGCTCAGTGCCAAATCTGGGCTATGGGGGTGTGTGATCAAAAACATCCCAACGGAACTGCTTCAAACGTTCTTGGGTGCGTCTAGCGGTGTGCGGGCGAGCATTATTGTGAACCAACACCACACCGGAAGTCAGCATGCCCCGACGCTTGTTATGGATGGCTTGTCTGAGTTTTCAGAACGTTTCACAGTAGGCATCTGAACTGATGGTTGAACCAGGCTCCATGAACTTCACTAGCAGTACTCCTTTGCCATCTTCACATTTGGTGGGATTTTCTATGGCACCACTTCCGGTGTGGTGTTGGTTCAAAATAATGCTCGCCCAACACCGCTAGATTCACCCAAGAACTTTTGAAGCAGTTCCGTTGGGATGTTTTTTTATCAACCCTTCCCACCCACCCCCCATAGCCCAGATTTGGTGCCGAGCGACTACTATTAAGGAGTTTCAAACCTTGTAAGATGTTATGATGAGTGCCTCATTTTGAATGGTGATTCTGTCGCAAAGTAATGTAATGTTGTAGTTTTCTAATGTGTACAATAAAAGTTCTGTATCTGCGAGTGTCTGTCATCGATAACCAAATGGAGGTTTATTTCCGAATTGCCCTCGTAAGAAGAATCAATTATTTATGAGATCTGCAATTCCTGACTGTTGTAGACATACGGGGAGGCAGCATTCTAGATCTGCCAACCAGTTCTTGGTAACACATATGAGCAGAGCTGAGGGTACCAGTTTAACACACTTTCCTGTGTGCTGAAGAGATAAGTACTATCCAGTTGATAACACAACCCCGTTGTTCCAGAATAGCCCCATTTGCACCCACTAGTTCTGTCTCACTTTCCTCCCTAAAATTCAAATATGTCTGATACAAAATAAGAGATTGGCTAGTGTTTGGTTCCTCCCATGAAGTTATGGAGAAGACACCACAGTGTCTTTCCTCAAAGGTGCCATCCCCAGTTTCAACCTGGTGCTAGCACATACCAGTCTATGACTAACTCAGCACTGATTAGGGGTGCTAGGTAGCTGCAATCACCTGCCAGGCCTTGTTGCTGCCTACAGGTGGGTGATGCCCAAGTATCAGTGTTAATTAAACAAATCTCTCACTACATGTGTAAGGATTTATTTCTCAACCTTAATGGGTAATATTCTCTTATGTGGGTAGGTGAGAGAGGATTGAGGAATGTTGGATGAAAAATGCCAAGCTAATCATACAGAGTTCTGAGCACAGTAATGCCAAATGGACAAGAAATCTATAACTGAAATTCAGTGATTTAAAATCCCAATCCAAGAAAACAATAAACTCTGCAGACTGATTTGTATTCTTGTATCTTTAACATCTGTCAGAACAGCATACACTACAACAAAGCATATCTTGCTTGAATTTACTTCATCCCAAACCAGAACGTTGTTTCATTTTTCATAGCTGTAAGAGTGTAAATCTGACTAATTATGGGTTTTTCAATAAATCCCACCCTGTAGGACCATTTGACTGAATAAAATAATTTCAGTTTGTAGATTGTATGCCCTCGACCAGGTCTGTACACTTTTCATCATCCAGAGGACTGAATTTGGGGGGGGGGGGAGAGAGAGACTGCAAATAATTTAATTTTAAGTGAGGAAGGGGTAAAGGGGGTGCCTTAAATCCCACCTCCGTGTGGAAAAATACCCATAACTTTGGGTGTGCCTAATCTTGAGGGCTCTGGGAAGTCATCTGAACCTACTAGGATCTGTATTTTTGATTTCTGTCCTAGATTTCTGGCCCACTGACTCATTATAACGGTGGTGACTGATGGCAAGGATATTATGCCCTCCATTACTTTTAACTCCCCTCCTATCTGCTTTCTTTTCCCTGGCAGGATCCCTCTGCAGAAATTCCCATCTGTCCGAAACCGGTTTGGCCAGTCAGGGCTTCCCATTGCCGAAGTATTAAGGCGAGGTGGATTAAGGTCTGGAAAGCCGCCAGCTACTGCTTCTGTCACCCGCCAGCGTCTCCACAACTACATGGATGTATGTTTTCTTAACAGAGGGCATAAGCTTATGGTTAAAGTTCAGAGTGTTGCAGTGGTAAATGAAGGGCCTCTGTACCCAAGTATGATGATGCCAAAATGCCTAAACCTGGGGGTCAAATCATTGAATAAGTTTGAGGAGATTCAAGCCCATCCTCAACTATGGAAAGTTAATCTCTTTCAGCCCAACCTACTCTATGGGGCTATTGTTGTGGGATAAATTTAAGAAAGACCCTATGGAAAGTACCATGAGCTTCTGGAGGAAAAGCAAAGTTACAAATCCACCAAATAAATAGATGGGTCTATGAGTGATGGAAACTTAGCTGCTGGATAGAGTCTCAAGGACTGTGCCTTTGTTCAAGCCATAGAGATAACCACAAAGTGATTTGTTTGATTTTGGTTAGGTGTGTTGTGTGAATTCAGTCACTGTTGTTTAGTGAATCGCAGTTCATGGCTTAGCTTGTTCTTGCCCCTTATAATAATTCAGTAGACGACACTTCAACAAATAGTAATGTTGTGTGATGTACTGTATAAACCAGCTCGTTGACCAAATCGTTGTCAGAATCCATTTATATCATATTCATAAATGGAATGTTTCAAACATATCCCATGGATTCTGCCATCTCCTGAAGAGAAGAGGATAGATGTGTATTGAACCGGCAATAGGCATTTCAAAGGAAAGGAGAAGCCTTTTGAACTGGGGAAACAAAAGGGGGGGCTAGCATCTGGTTTTTGTCACGGTAGACAGCAATAAACAAAAGGGTCCTAACTTCCTTTTCCCCACGAGATGGATGATACGAGAGGAAGGATGGGGGACTGACCAAATGGGGATTAAGGGGGGTTAAACCGGGAACTACCCAAATGGGGTAACGGAAGGGATCCAACACCTGAAACCCCAGGGCCGTCCAATGGAACAGGAGCCGCTGACTCAGCGGTACCCACCCCCCCCAGACCCACAGACGGGGATCGAGAATGTCAGGACCCACCCCAAACCACGTCTTAGGAAGACAAAACTCTTGGAGCCAAATCTTAGTCCAAAAGGAATCTTTACTATGACATGCTTGGTTGTAGGAGGCGCGACAGGACTTAATATTTCCACGATGTAAACCCTTATAAAGAGTTCCCGGTTTAACCCCCCTTAATCCCCATTTGGTCAGTCCCCCATCCTTCCTCTCGTATCATCCATCTCGTGGGAAAAAGGAAGTTAGGACCCTTTTGTTTATTGCTGTCTACCGTGACAAAAACCAGATGCTAGCCCCCCCTTTTGTTTCCCCAGTTCAAAAGGCTTCTCCTTTCCTTTGAAATGCCTATTGCCGGTTCAATACACATCTATCCTCTTCTCTTCGGGAGATGGCAGAATCCATGGGATATGTTTGAAACATTCCATTTATGAATATGATATAAATGGATTCTGACAGTGTTGCTGGGTTAAACAAAAGCATCTTACAGGTAGAGCCAGTCATAAGTCATTGCACCCACGCGACCAGACCCATTTTTTTGACATCATCTGTGGTGGTCTTCAAGCAAATCACCACAGCTAAGTGAAGTGAAGTGAGCCCCGGCAAAATAAAAATGTGGCAAAAATGGTCATGTGACCATGGGGTGCTGCAGTTGGTTGCAAAGGTGAGTCATTTGCTAAGCACTCAAAATCCATGACCACGATAGGGAGGAGATATTTTACAATGGCTGGAAGTGCTTTACTGCCCATTAGGTATCCATTCTGAACCCTAACCCTAACCCTCATTCTTAACCACTACATAGATAGATCTGCTAATGGTGTACCTAGTCGCGTTGTAATTGAGACTATCCTCCTTGCTCCTGGTCACCCTTTGTCTTTTTTCTTCCACTCCTCATGAAAGGCTCCTCATGAGAACTAGGTCTTTGTATAATGTGTCCAAAATATAACTTGAGCCCCAATCATTTGTGCCTTGGGTGAAAAATTTGGATTCCTTGTTTTCTTCCTGTTTATGGTATTCTCAGATATCTTCTCCAATACCAAAGTTCCAAAGAATTAATAATATTTACATCCCACATCTTGCAAGTCCAACTTTAATTTCCATGCCATGTCACAGAGAAAATCCTTGCCAGCACCATTCTGATTAGGCAACCTTGGCTCTTTTATGACTCGTGGACTTCAACTCCCAGAATTCCTGAGCCAGCTCAGGAATTCTGGGAATTGAAGTCCACGAGTCATAAAAGAGCCAAGGTTGGCTACCCCTGCATACAGAATGCATATTTTTTCCAAGCCTTCATTGAGACCCTAACAAATGCTAGTCTGTGAAATATTTCTTGGCGGTTACTTTTCTATTCCTAGCTCCATGGTGAAAAGCAGAAACCATTCACCATATCAATAGCAACATTGCCATTCGTACAACTGGCATTCATTAGCTTGACTGTTTTATATTTAGTTTAGTCCCATTTTTTCACTGCATTCCTTGACTTCTATTATTAGACCTTTTAGATCCTTTCCTCTTTTATCCAAGTGTACCCTTGTTAACACAGCACAGTTATTAATGTTTCTTCCTCTCATTTTAAATACAGGTAGTCCACGACTTACAACAGTTCATTAGCTTGAAATTATAATAGCACTGAAAAACGTGACTTATGACCATTTTGCATACTTATGATTGTTCCAGCATCCCCAGGGTCACATGATCAAAATTCAGATGCTTAGCAACTGAGTCATATTTATGACGGTTGCTGTGTCCCACGATCACATGATCATCTTTTGTGACCTTCTGACAAGCAAAGTCAACGGGGAACCCAGAGTCACTTAACAACCGTGTTACCAACTGCAGTGATTCACTTAACAGCTGTGGCAAGAAAGTTTGCTAAACGGGGCAAAGCTCACTTAATAAATGTTTCACTTAGCAACAGAAATGTTTGGCTCAATTGTGGTCATACGTCAAGGACTACCTGTAGGCACTCATGTTCTTCCAAGCCAGCTTCGCTCAATATATACTGCTCAAAAAAATAAAGGGAACACAAGATAAGACATCCTACTATTAAATACAGTACATTGTGTTGTTTAAGTGTTCCCTTTATTTTTTTGAGCAGTATATAATCACCGTAGGTCCAGTTCCTTTTGCTGTGTTCTCTGCAGACTGTGGCTTCCAGTCCTATATATAAATTTTGCTGGAGGGCAGTAAGTTGTTCTTGGATTTCTGGTTTTCTCAGGAAATACACAGCTGGACATGGTTGACCTAATCAAAAGGTCTTTTTATAATCAATTAAGCACATACTGGTTTGTTTGTTTTTTGTTTTAATCCTTTGCCTTTCTCAGTTTTCTAGTGAGCATCACCAATAATCTTTCTTGGTCCTTGGATTTTTGTAAAGCTAGACTAATGTCCATGCAGGGCTCAAATCTGAATGATCTGGATGATCCTAAATATTATTTTGCTAACATGTGTAATCAAGGATACTGTACAATAATTTGCATGCCCTGTTAAGTCTCCTTTCTTTGTTATTGGTAATAGATGAATCTTTTCCAGTCTCTTTGCCATTGTGTCTTTCTCCAGATCGGCTGGCATCATTTGGTTAGAACCTTTACAGATTCTTCTCCTGTAGCTTGCCGCTTTTGTGTGGAGATTCTATCAACTCTTTTAGCCTTCCCACTTGATAATATTCAAAGTGTTCATTTAACTTCATACTTTAGACCTAGAGAGTCTTGGAAATATCTTGAAGAATTTCTTCGTTGCCGAGGTCCCTAAATTCGTCCCTTCTTTGTTTGATCTTCTTTGAATCAATTGTTATATGTACATTGACATTCTTTACCATGTTAATTTAAACCTCCTTTGGAGTTTGGAAATATTTTGAAAGACTTTCCTTGGGTTTCTGTGTCAGTTTCTGTCTTCAGTGTCTTTGCAGATATAATGACAAATACTGTTTCTGGTCTCTTTAACAGTTCTCTGAAAATCTTGGTTAAGTTTCTTCCTCAGATATTTGTCTTTCTTTGCTTTGCTTCTCTTTGCTTCTTTAGGTAAATTGCACTCTTTGTTCTGAAATCTAGCTTGTTTTCTGCTGTTCCTTCATCTTTGGCCATCTCTTGTTCCATAATCCTTAACAACCTCTTTAAGTTTATTCCACTAGTTTCTCTAGCTACTTGATCAATGAGGTTCAGGATTTCAAATGTTCTCCTTAAAGGTAAGGGACGCAGTGGCTCAGTGGGTTAGGATGCTAAGCTTGTCGATCAGATGGTCGGCAGTTTGGCGGGTTGAATCCTGAGTGCCGCGTAGCAGAGTGAGTGCCTATTACTTGTCCCAGCTTCTGCCCACCTAGCAGTTCGAAAGCACGTAAAAATGCAAATAGAAAAATAGGGACAACTACGGTGGGAAGGTAACAGCGTTCCGTGCGCCTTTGGCGTCTAGTCATGCCGGCCACATGACCACGGAGATGTCCTAGGACAAGTGCTGGCTCTTCGGCTTTGAAACGGAGATGAGCACCGGCCCCTAGAGTCGGAAACGACTAGCACGTATGTGTGGGGGAACCTTTACCTTTACCTTTTAATATGTTATTTATATGCAATTAATTTCATATCACTGTATTAAGCTTTTCCGTCTTCATGATTCTCGCATGCCGTGTTCCCACTGTCAGTTCTTCTTTGCAGCTTCAGATTTTCTTTTCCTGCATGACAACATCAGCAACTAAACATCTGGAAGGCCACTTCTAATCTAACCCCATTGTAAACATAATTACTGCTCAGAAACATCCTCACTAGTATGTCAGGTACAATTTGACCCGGGGTGTTCATCATCCAGGCATTATGTCATCAGTCACTTTATCTTATTTATCCATGTGTTTTTTTTCCTATTAAAATGCAGAAGTGGCTGACCATTGCCTTCTCCAACACAGCTTAAAATGATACCTTTCCTGTTGTGGTTAAGGTGATCAGTCATCTCCAGCATCTTCCTGTATCATTGTTGCTGAATTTAGGTGTCTGCTCTCTTTAACTGCTGGGCAGTCAGAGTGACCTTAATGGAAAAATACACTTGGCATACATTCCCTCCAAGGAAAACCACTTCCCCTGCTATAATGAGGCTGGATTCAAGGATGTCTACTGTTAGAAGGCGGGTAAAGCCTTGGTTCCAGATAACCTACATAACCTTAATATTTCGCCCTCTTAATCAAGCAAACTCAGATAGAAACCTTTAATTCCCATTTTGGATGCCACCTGACAAACAAAAGACCAATATCTGAAAATCTGTCAATTAAATGTTGCAGTACGGGAGAATCGTCTCTGCTCTGTCCTCTTCAAGAATTCCGTATTTATTTCTTCTTCTCCTCCTCCTCCTCATGCTGATGGATTTTTTTTTCAGTTGACCTTGTCGTGTAATTACTGAGTGTGCTTGTTCCTCATTTGCTGTTCTTCTCCTTTTCCTTTTCTTTAAGATTAATGTTTCTGAATTATTTGAATTCTTTTGCAAATGTCAGTTTTTCTGTGTCTGGTGAGATCTCTCTTTTGCCTTTGGCGAGTGCCATGTTGGACACAAAAAGATTGACACTCCGAATGAGTTGGTTATCGGTGTATTTATTTAATTTCCAATTACATTTTTATTTGTTTCCCCCCCCCACCCCTTTAGACCAGTGTTTCTCACCCTTGACAATTTTAAGATGTGTGGACTTCAACTCCCAGAATGCCTCAACTAGCACATATGGACTTCATCCAGTTAAAAGTCCACACATCTGAAAGTTGCCGAGATTGAGTGATGCTACATTAGACAATCAAGGTAGCCTCCATGGCAATGGTGGGGGAGGGAACAACCCTGTGAGATAGGTTGGGCTCGGAGAGAATGTCAACTCCAAAGTCACCAAACAAGGATCTGAACTTGGATCCCCCAATCGCGTTTCGACACCATATGATAAACAAATAGATAAAGATGTTGATTCAAGTCATTACAAAAGGCTGACCTTTTCTTCTTCTTCTTCTTCTTCTTCTTCTTCTTCTTCTTCTTCTTCTTCTTCTTCTTCTTCTTCTTCTTCTTCTTCTTCTTCTTCTTCTTCTTCTTCTTCTTCTTCTTCTTCTTCTTCTTCTTCTTCTTCTTCTTCTTCTTCTTCTTCTTCTTTTCTTGCTATACCCCAGGCACAATACTACGGGCAAATCTGTCTTGGAACTCCTAAACAATGCTTCAACGTCGTCTTTGATACTGGCTCATCCAACCTGTGGGTGCCTTCTTCCAAATGTTGCCTGTTACATTTGGCATGCTGTAAGACATCAAACCCTCAACTGATTCTCGAGAATAGAGTGGAGATGCACGGGGAGGGGTTGGTCAAGAGAAACGTGCACGCTAATGCCTCCAAAATGTTAGGCAGGCTTCTCTTAACATCACAAGCCGACATGACAGTAGGATGAACCAGTAGAGAACATTAGAGATATATAACCATTGTTACAGTAATCCATTCCTCTCTCGGAGAAGCAGAAGGGTTACTTGGTCAGACAAATTCTCCCCAGTTGCCAACTTAGTGGTAAGAGAGCAGTTTCATCATGGGAAACTTTGGCTTGGCTCACATGCAACATTGAACCAAAGAAGCCAAAGTAATGCATGAACCCAACACCAGACACAAGATTTGGAGTGGAACGCGTTTCTCTCCTGCAAAGATAGGTCAGCTTAAAATCAGAGCAGAACCGTCCATGATTTGATTTGATCATGGATGGGCCTGACCTTGTGTCCAAACTGAGACCCAAGGAAGAAAACTAGCATCACTGTGTGGGCTTCATTTCTCCCATCAGGTTTCTCCCTGGTTAGGTATGAATGGCCTGGTTGTGGCCCATAACGATTACAACCTTCATCAAGATCCCTATGAAAAAAATGTAATTGTACTGAATGTATAATTTTGGGAGCCCTCCGGTTGGTAGGAGTTAGCATACTATCCTCACTATGTAACTGCTTGCCCAGTTCAGTACTACAGGTAGTTGCGGTACGGTCACAAAAAAAATTTCCCCAAAAAATAACCCAGTTAGGGGAAAGTTCTGTGCAAATAAAATCTTTTGCATCCAAGTTGACTGGGTTATTTTTTGGGGGGGAAAATGTGACCCTACCACAACTACCTGTAGTACTCTTAACGTTTTGCCAGTATATTATACATTGTACGTTGGGAAACATCAGTGGCATGAGCCATAACATAGGCTTAACAGGGAGGGAAAGGAAGCCTTGGCCCAATCTGTTCTCTGTACACAATTAACTGGGTTTTTTTTTCCATCAGGGGTACACAAACATTACTATTCCCTGTTTTCCCGCACCTACAAGGCCGATAAAAACAAATTTGAAATTCATTATGGAAGCGGTAGTCTTAAGGGATTCGTAAGCCAGGATGTTCTCAGGGTGAGTACAGAATCTGGTTCTCAGAAAGAAGTTGGTTTAATGTTGGAGGGGAGGGGTTGAGAAGAAAATACAAGGGCATTTTTGTTCTTTTCCTCAGGATAAAATTCAGTTTTCTTCTGAAGGAGATTTCTATACCATTTCTCTTATGTTCTCTTTCCCGCACCCCTACTCTCACATCTGTAATATGCGATTTAAGATAGAAAGAAGTGGTTTCTCTTCAATTCTTAGACAACCTTTAACTTTTACTGAAGGCGTATGAAGCTTTTGATCAGGACAAAGAAGCAGCTTTGAAATATTTGCAGGGGTTTTTTTCATTACGCTAAATAAAAATCATCCGGCTACAGATTCATGCATCCTTAAGATATCAGCTATTGTGAGACACTGGTGTTTGGCCAAAATGTGGACTCCAGCATCATTTTGGGGGACCATAAGAAGGTGTGGTCAAAAAATCAAGATGGCAGCCACAATAGCAGCACCTGTTTATCAATCTCACATCATCACTGCCATCTTGACCTTTTGACTACACCCTTTGGATATCCTAAGGGACGTGGTGGCTCAGTGGGTTAGGACGCTGAGCTTGTCGATCAGATGGTCAGCAGTTTGGCGGGTCGAATCCCGAGTGCCGCGTAACAGAGTGAGCGCCTGTTACTCGTCCCAGCTTCTGCCAACCTAGCAGTTCGAAAGCATGTAAAAATGCAAGTAGAAAAACAGGGACCACTACGGTGGGAAGGTAACAGCGTTCCAGGTGCCTTTGGCGTCTAGTCATGCCAGCCACATGACCACGGAGACGTCTTCGGACAAGCGCTGGCTCTTCGGCTTTGAAACGGAGATGAGCACCGGCCCCTAGAGTTGGAAACAACTAGCACACATGTGCGGGGGAACCTTTACCTTTACCTTTTGGATATCCTTGCTCATTTTTTTAAAGCACTGAAAACCATAACTCCTGATTAGTGAAGGATCAGATTGGTTATACAACTAATAATAAAATTATCTGTATGTAAAAAAAGGTTAGGATGTCTACCAGCTGTGATAAAAAAAAGTCAAGATGGTAGTTATGAAGGCTTGATTGAGACTTTGCCCATTTTTATACTGTATACATTGCAGGAAACTTTGATAAACCAAGAAAGAGCCTTGGTGGAGCAGTGGGCTAATGCCTCCTTAAGTAACACCAGCTGCCTGCAATTAGTGCAGGTTCGCATCCCACCAGGCTCAAGGTTGACTCAGCCTTCCATCCTTCCGAGGTAGGTAAAATGAGGACCCAGATTGTTGGGGGCAATTAAGCTGACTTTGTAATAATGCCGCTTGGGTGTGTGTGTGAAAGCCCTAATAAGCAGGCATATACATAGAATGAAGGCTACTGCTAAGCTTGTAAGCCGCCCTGAGTCTTCGGAGAAGGGCGGGATATAAATGGAAATAAAATAAAAATAAAATAAATAAAAAATATAGATGGATGAACTGATCACAGGATGCACATAAAACTAAGGCGGTTTTCATTGCACTTGTCCATACCTTAGAGACACCCATTGAAAGCTGAAACAGAAGACAAAATACTGTGTATTTTCTTTCTCTTCAGATTGGCAACGTCACCGTTAAGAACCAGACCTTTGCTGAGGCTACCGATTTGCCAGGCTTGGTTTTTGTGGCTGCCAAATTTGACGGTATCATGGGACTGGGTTATCCCTCCATCTCAGTCAACAACATCACCCCACCCTTTGATAACATGATGAAGGCGAAACTTCTGAAAGACAATGTCTTCTCATTCCATCTTTGCAAGTATGGACCTCTCTGCTATCGACATCACCTCCTCGCTGATATTGGCCAAAGCAGACGACTTCCCAAGCCCCATCCCCTGGGATTCATTTTTTTATGAAAGTTGGGGAGAGCGGGAGTGGTGGTGGTGGTCCCTTCCTTATCCTCAGCAATTGGCATCCAACTTATATAGTCTCGTGCTACAGGAAAGATTCTCCGCTCTTTCTGAACAATCTCAGCCTTAGTTCAGTAGGGTGTAAAATGACTGATTGAAAACGTAGATTTAAAGTCAAACTAGTAGCTCAGAAGTGGTTCTGTCTCCCTCTCCCTCTCCCTCTCCCCCTCTCATCTTTTTTCCTTCCTTCCTTCCTTCCTTCCTTCCTTCCTTCCTTCCTTCCTTCCTTCCTTCCTTCCTTCCTCCCTTCCCTTCCCTCCCTCCCACCTTCCCCTCCTCTACCCTTCCCTCACATCTCCCTTCTCCCTCTCCCATCTTCCTTCTTTCCTTTTTCCTTCTTACCTTTCTTTCTTTCCTTCCTTCCTCCCTCCCTTCCCTGCCACCTTACCCTCCTCTCCCCTTCCCCTTCCCCTCATCTCCCTTCCCTCCCTCCTTCCTTCCTGCATAAAGATAAAGATCAAGCTTCTGACTTGGTGCCTTCCAGATGTGTGGGAACACACCACCTATCCCGACTACCAGGAGGACAGAGTTTGTTTTGTAATTGATTTAATAGCCCACTTCCAAATGACTCACCAAGAGCAATTCAAGATTTCAAAACATCTTACAGTACACAATTATCAGTTGTTGAATACAGTGTAAGCGTTATCATATTATTATATAGGTGGCAGATAACTTCTTTTACATACGTGTGGGATGTGGAGAATCTCCATTCATTCGTAACCATCTCTCTTCACATGTTGGGTGATTCCTTTAGTCTCTCAGCCTTGCCTCATCATGTCTTCTGCCACCTGTTTGCAAGGGGACTATCACAGTTATCAGATCATACCCCAGGCAAGGGCCAGGCTGGATGTGAGTACAGGTAGTCCTCAACTTATGACAATAATGGAGGCTGCCCATTACAATTGTAAGTCATAATGGTTGTAAAACAGGCCCGTTTTTAATGATCTTTTTTTTTTGCAGTGGTCACTAAGCAAATGTGGTGGTGGTAAAGTAAATGCTGTGGTCATAAAGCGAACATATCAGTTATAAAGTGAACCCATTGTTCATTATGGGCCATTTGTGCAGAAAACCAGAAGCCGGTTTTCAGCAAAAATGTCGTAAAATGCAGGATGTTGCAAGTGGCCATCAATGCTGGCCAGTTGCTGAGCACCTAACGTATGGCCATGTGACTTGGGGGGGGCGGGTCTCAGCCATTGGAGCTTCAGAGCCAGGTTGTAAATACCTTTTTTTTTGTGGGGGGGAGGAAATCTCTCGTATAACTTTGGATAGTCGCTAAGCAACTGGTCATACATTAAGGACTATCTATAGTGGGAATTGTAGTCCAGGCAAGAAAATGTTGTTCCAGCAGCCACTGTCTCAGCCATCTGTTCTGGAGGACGGCTCCTCATGTCTCTCGGCCTGAGTCCTCTCTCTCCCTCTCTCTCCACCTGACCCATCAGGTTGATATCCTCCCTGATCCACCTCCCTGGCGGCAGATCCCCAGCAGGGATGAACTCTGGTGCTTTCTTAGGGGCATCCAGGGTCAGGGGTCAAAAACATCAAGATGGAGGCTGCCACTACGGTCAAAGCTCTCCCCATTTTATTACCTGTTGTTTGGGCAATGCAGTTTTGAGGTCATGGAGACCATCTTGACTTTTTTTTTGACTCTTCTGGCAGAACAGAGAGTAATCTTTCTGATTACAGGTGGACTTTCAACCATTCATTTAGCAACCTTTCCAAATTACAATAGCACTGAGAAAAGCGACTTACGGCCAGTCCTTCAATTTACAACCGTTGCGGCAACTGGCGTGTATTTATAACAGTTGCAGCATCCCGGGCTCATGTGATCACCCACTGCAGCTTTCCCAGCTGGATTCTGATGAGCAAAGACAATGGGGTCGCTGGATTCACTTAATGACTGCATGATCCACTTAATGACTGCAGTGATTCACTTAATCATGGCAAAAAAAGGTCGTAAAATTCAGGTGCGATTCATTTAACAATTGCAATGGAAATTCTGGTCCCAATTGCGGTCATAAGTCAAGGACTACACATACTTGATTTTTTTTCTTTTTCTTTCTACTGTTTTCCCACAAATTCAGGGCCCACTCATTTTCGGCTCAAGCAAGTATTGATCTGATTACTAATTACTCGATCTCTGATTCCTTTTTATTGACTCAGGTTGTTTCACTACCTAACCATTTCCTTTGCATTTTCCTTTGCCATCTCTTCCAGACTCCGTTTGTCCAACCCGGGTTTTAGATTCACAGGCCAAGGTGCTCTCTTTGCACTCCCAACTCCACACTTTTTATAAGTTTTTCAAACCCTGCATTTCCATTTATTCCTGTGACTTTCCCCCCTCCTGTTGGATTGTCCTTGCAGACTAAACTTTGTTTGCTGAGAACCTCTTTTTTTCCTCTTGTGACCCGGTTGACTCCTCCCTTGTATGATTCCTGTCCTGCTTTTCGCCCCCAGATATCACACTGAAATGAAGATAAGTAGCTCTCACTCTAATCAGGATTCAGTAAGCCCCTTATTGGGAGCACTTAGAAACAGTGTTTCTAAATCTTGGCTATTTTAAGATACCTGGATTTCAAGTCCCAGAATTCCCCGGCCAGCATGCTCGCTGGGGAATTCTGGGACTTGAAGTCGACACATCTTAAAGTAGCTAAAGGTTCAATGCTGGGAGTTGAAGTCCACACATTGCCAAGATTGAGAAACACTGCCCTAGAACTTGAAGTTTATGATGTGAAAAAAGGGTAGGGTAAAAAATGGACATAAAGAAAGAAAGCAAACTTCCTTTGTAGTACAACAAAACCAAGCTTTCTCAGAAAAAGGAAGAATGCCAGTTCAACAGGCACCTGTCTTGGCTTCTTATGCAGCCTGGTCCTTATTCTTCTTGTCATCACACATGATGGTATTGATCCAGGGCTGTGTGCAACATCTGGACTTAATCTTGAAATCTATCAAATAAGAATCAACAATGTTGTCCTGAATAGTGTGGGAATAATTTATAAATGCTACAATGCGTTAGAAATATTGCATAGGGAATATATGTTAACTTACTCAGCTCTCCACAACGTTACTGATTTATTGCCTCCAAAACTCTTTAAACTTTGTTGTTGTTGTTGTTAGCTGCGAAGTTGTGTCCGACCCATCGCGACCCTATGGACAATGTTCCTCCAGGCCTTCCTGTCCTCTACCATCTTCTGGAGTCCCTTTAAGCTCACACCTACTGCTTCAGTGACTACATCCAGCCACCTCATTCTCTGTCGTCCCCTTCTTCACTTGCCCTCAACCTTTCCCAGCATTAGGCTCTTCTCCAGTGAGTCCTTCCTTCTCATTAGGTGGCCAAAGTATTTGAGTTTACTGTCCATAGGATTTTCATGGCAAAGATACTGGAGTGGGTTGCCATTTCCTTCTCCAGTGGATCACGTTTTGTCAGAACTCTCTGCTATGACCTTTCCGTCTTGGGTGGCCCTGCATGGCATAGCTCATAGCTTCGTTGAATTATGCAAGCCCCTTCGCCACGACAAGGCAGTAATCCATGAAGGGGCCTTTAAACTTAGGCAAACATAAGAATTAAACACTTATTTCACACTGTAAACACATACAAGCGAACACACAAACTCTATTAACACAATGTAAACCTAACTATAATGCTGAAGTTCAAACGAAGAGACCCAATCCACATAATTTGATTTAGTCAACCCCTTCTCTGGGGGTCAGCACCCACAAATGCCCACGCCCCTCAAGAGTTACCCTAGAATCAGCACGCACACACTTCCACACCCAGGAAAAAGCTCCCTTATAAGACAACGTCTCTGCAGCTACCCCTAAAGGCAAACTTTTTGCTTTGGGGAATAAATATTTCTCCTTTCCTCACAGCTCTTTGGATTTCACTTTTATTTATTCTTGCACAACCCCAGCCCCACTTGAAACCCCAAATTATTCTTCTGACAATAGCCACGGAGGATATTCCTCTGCCAAAATAACAGTAGTATGTATATATGTTTTGTTTTTTGTTTTTTATGGAAAAAAGAGTGTTCAAGACAGGGACAAATCTTTGTGAACTCCTGTTACTTTTCTGATTTCTGGTGGCAAAATTAAGCATGCTACCAACCTTTGCTAAAGGTTACCTTGATTAAATAATTTGATCAAATGGTTAGTACTTTTTTGCCTGTTTTTAAACTTTATTTTTTTAAGCTGGAAGGCAATTTCCTTTGGAACTGTCAAAGAATGCAGGGAGGGTAGGATTAATCCTTCCCTTCCCTTCCCTCTCTTCAGCTAATGCAGGGGTAGGCAACCTTGGCTCTTTTATGACTCATGGACTTCAACTCCCAGAATTCCTGAGCATAGCTGGCTCAGGAATTCTGGGAGTTGAAGTCCATGAGTCATAAAAGAGCCAAGGTTGCCTACCCCTGAGCTAATGGGACAATTGACTTTATGGAGAAAGAAATGACACTCCCACTGGATTATTTTTTTTTCCTTCACTATGCTCAAGTAAAGAATTGCCTCTTTACCACCATCTAGTGGCAGTGTGAATTTGTGCAGCTCAGGCACAGTAGTTCTAACTAGAATATTGATGGAGAAGAGCAGTGTTTTTCAAACTGAAGTCACTTGATGTGCGGTCCCCAGAATTCCTCAGGCTTAAAATGCCCAACTTAGAAAAACATTGGAATAGAGGAATGGAATATTAGAGGTGGGGTGGGTGGCTGGATAGCCATAATAGAACTAGGACAGGCACGTAAAGCAGAGGTGTCCAGCTTTGCTGGCTCGTGGGCCGGATGCGTCATAGTGAAACTGTGCCCACCCTATTGCTGGCAAAGGAAAAAAAGTCGTGATACATTGCAACACGTCACGTGACGTTGCGAGTTTGACACCCCTGAAAAGCTTTAGTAAGGGTAAACTAAAAAAAACAAAACAGGAAAGGAAATTGATGAATTGGGCTTTTAATTTTCCAAAATGTTTCAATATGGTCCTGATTTCTATTCCTATCCCCTAGGCACTAGACGCACTTAAAATTGATCCTGGGTGCAGCTTATCATACAATCAGGAAAAGAGTTGAGATAAGTTAACAAGCTTCGTGTACCATAATTGCTCTTTTCTTTCTCAAGACCTTTGGCCATCTTGGAAAAAAGAACTTTCTTGCAGTAAATGACACTGGGGCTTAAGGCAGCTTTTTAAACTTTTGCCAACCTTTCTCTTAGCACCAACCAGACCTCACCACAAGAGAATGGAGGTGAAGTTATTTTCGGAGGCATCAACCACAATGCCTATGTGGGAAAGCTTCACTACATCCCAGTGTCCCGCAAAGCCTACTGGCAGATCAAGATAGACAAGTAAGTACATCTTTAGATTCCCCCTACTGCAGGGGTCTTCAAACTTGGCCCTTTTATGCTTGTGGACTTCAACTCCCAGAATTCCTCAGCCAGGACTACCTGTAAAGACATAATTATTGGTGCCAGCTGAGTTTAGCTGCTTGCAATGACACTCCTCAACGCTAGAGGGCAATGCTGTAGTACTTAAAAAAAAGACATTCTGGTCTGCTATCCTTTTTATTATGCTCTTTTCTTCATTTTTTTTCCTTTTCTTTGTCCTACCTGATATTCCTGCAAGAAGCATCAGAAAGAAGCAAGCAGTCCCTCCAGCTGTGTTCTCTGATCACTAAGCACAGTTTTCTCCAACCTAGTGTTCTCACCTGATCTGGTGGACTGCATGGCCAATCTGGGGCGATGGGTATTGTAGTCCAAAAGCACCAGACTGATAATGGAAGCATAGAAAAAGGCAGACTAGGCAGAGCAGCTTTCCCCAGCCTAACCGCCCTCAAATGTATGGACTGAGTTCCATAAATCCTGTACTAGCATAGCCGCCACTTAGAATTCTGGGTAACCTTTCACCTTCCTGAAGGACACCAAGGTTGGGTGAAAGTGTCAAGATGATGGATGAAAGAGAAAATTTTAGCCAGGATTCTACATCCTGCCTTCGCACAAGCCCTATTTCACCTGGAGCAGATATACAAGAGATTCATTAGGAACTCTGTGTAGAAACCATTATTTATTAGATTTGCATCCCACTTTTATTACTTTAAAAGTAACTCAAGGCAACAGACATGCAGAATGCTCTTTCCTCCTCCAATTTTTCCCCACAACAACAATCCTGTGAGGTCGGTTGGGCAGAGAGGGAGGGAGAGTCACTGGCACCGTCACTCAGCCAGTTTTCTTGCCTAAGATGAGGCTAGAACTCACAGTCTCCCAGTTTTTAACTTGGTGCCTTAACCACTGGATCAAACTGACTCTTTTATAGCCCAGTCTGTAGAAAAGTCAGGGTCTCTTTCACTTTCTCTGTTATACCTCACCTGATATACTGTTTTCTACTAAAATGCTTTGGTCACCCTTACTAACAGAGGCCAGGGTTGTCAATCATCTGACCAACACTGTGCAGAGTTATTTTTGTCTCCCCAACCACCAGTCCTGTCCTCTGTTCCTTGTCCCCAAATATTAATGATGTTAATGAAAGGAAGCCCCACATTTATGCTAATCGCTTAATTTGAACAATCCCATTTTAAATTTTAAAAAAGGTCAGTTTGCAATGACCCAGCTCTATGCTCTAAAAGCTCTTTGATTCTATGAGCTCCAAATAATACGGCCAATTTACATTTGGATTTAGCCGAGGGCTAATCCGATGTGATTCCAGGGCATGAAAATTTACCACATCAACAAGAAGATGAGGCTACATCCTCTTCCCTAACACACTGATCTATGCAGGGTGAAAGTAACGCTTGGTTTTGGAATAAAACAGCAGACAGTCAGACAAAGGTTCCCAGCAGACTCTGAAAGTGACACAGTCCAGATACAGCAGACATGTCAAACACAAGGCCCGGGGGCCAGATCCGGCCCGTGAAGTGGTTTCATGTGGCCCGCAAAGCCATCCTGGAAACAGTGAGGGAACGGCCCCCACTGCCTTGGCCCTGGCCCAGAGACCCTCCTTCTGCCAGAGACCCTCAGATCTGTCCCACTCCTGCCCAGGCCCCCATAGGCACCCTTGATGCAAACGATGTAGAGCTGGCCACGCCCAGCCAGTAGGCCAAACACACTCTAGCCATGCCTGCCCAGTAGGCCACGCCCACCCTGGCCATACCCACCCGGCGCCCTGAGGGCAACCGCAATGCTGATGTGGCCCTCAATGAAATTGAGTTTGACACCCCTGAGATACAGAGAACTATGACCATTCATTTAACAACCGTTTAAGGTTATAATGATACTGGAAAAAGTGATGTGCAACTGGTCCTCACAATTACAACCATTGCATTGTCTCCAGACTTGCATGATCAAACTAAGGGCACTTTGCAACCATCATGTATTTACAAAGATTGTAACATCCCGGAGTCATATGATTGCCATTTAGACTAGACTAGACTAGACTAGACTAGACTAGACTAGACTAGACTAGACGAGACGAGACGAGACGAGACGAGACGAGACGAGACGAGAAGAGAAGAGAAGAGAAGAGAATAACAGAGTTGGAAGGGACCTTGGAGGTCTTCTAGTCCAACCCCCTGCTCAGGCAGGAAACCCTATACCATTTCAGACAAATGGCTGTCCAGTCTCTTAAAAACTTCCAGTGTTGGAGCATTCACAACTTCTGGAGGCAAGTTGTTCCACTGATTAATTGTTCTAACTGTCAGGAAATTTCTCCTTATTTCTAGGTTGCTTCTCTCTTTGGTTAGTCTCCATCCGTTGCTTCTTGTCCTGCCTTCAGGCGCTTTGCAGAATAGCTTGGCTCCCTCTTCTATGTGGCAGCCCCTGAGATATCGTAATACTGCTATTATGTCACCCCTCATCCTTCTCTTCATTAAATTAGACATACCCAATTCCAGCAACCGTTCCTTATGTGTTTTAGCCCCCAGTCCCGTAATCATCTTTGTTGCTCTTCTCTGTACTCTTTCTAGAGTCTCAACATCTTTTTACATCGTGGTAACTAAAACTGGATGCAGTATTCCAAGTGTGGCCTTACCAAGGTGTTAAAAAAGTGGTATTAACACTTCACATGATCTTGATTTTATCCAGTGGTGGGATTCAGCCGGTTCACACCAGTTCGGCACAACCGGTAGCTAATTTTTGTTGTCCAGGCCCAGAATGGACTTCCAGCAGCGGCATCCACACAGAGAACCGGTTGTTCACATATTTGAATTCCACCACTGATTCTATCCCTCTGTTAATGCAGCCTAGAACTATGTTGGCTTTTTTTGGCAGCTGCAGCACATTGCTGGCTCATATACAGTATGTGACCTTTCCAAAGGGCTTCCAACAAACTCAGTATTGCTTAACAACCAGTGATTTGCTTAACGACTGTAGCAAAAAGGCTGTAAAATGAGGTACAATTCACATAACGACTAAAATCCCAATTGAGGCTGTAAGTCAAAGATTATCTGTACAGATTCGGTCCCCCCACTTCGTCTGCTATGGCAAGAGAACTGGATCTTGGTCTGTAAGAAATTGCTGACTGCAAACTCTCCAAATTGTGTAACCCCCCCCCCCCCGGCCTCTAATGTTCTGACACTTTCTCTTGTCTCCCACTGAGGCTTGTCCTCCGATCTTGACCAAGTTTCAAATCCCTGTCCTTTCCCAAACACACTGTTTAGGATAACCATAGAGAAAAAGCCCAAGGAGAAATCATGTTGGCCATGGAACCTGCTTGAAAAAACCAATTCATCCACCATCTGCAAGGACGGTTGCCAAGGCATTGTGGACACCGGGACCTCTCTCATTACGGGGCCAAGCGCAGACATAAAGGCTCTGAACGAAGCTATTGGTGCTCAAGAAGCTTTTGGTGGACAGGTAAGAAAGAGATGTTCCTGGAACAACCAAATCTGGGCTGCAAAATCCCAGATGACCACTAGACAGCAGCAAGTGAGTGTCCCAATCACCAACACTTTGCTGTCGCCTGGTGGTCTTTCAAGTATTTGCAACCCAGATCTGATAACCTAGACTTGATTTCATTATTTTACTACCATAGGGAGCTTTTGGGAACCAATAAGTACCTATGGACAATGTCTCAAAATAGTTGCTGCACCTTGTCTATTCCCTAAATGGCATATTGCAGAGAGCTCCACTCTGGCCACCCTTTTTTAGAGTTCCAAAGCTCTATTTCCCGGCTCATTTTGGAACAACATGCTGGCAAACGATGCCCCAACTATTGCCCAAAAGGTTTCTTGGAAATAATGATGATGTGTTCCTCAGCCTTGGCAACTATACGTTGTGTGGACTTCAGCTCCCAGAATTCCCCCGCCAGCCATGGTGGCTGGGGAATTCTGGGAGATGAAGTCCACACATCTTAAAGTTGCCATGATTGAGAAACACGGTTCTAGAGGCAGGCGTTTTGCTTCACAGTATGTCTGCTCCTGATTTATATAATTTCATTAAAAGAATATTTTAAAAAATGAAAGTCGGATGGATGGAAAGCTCCCCCACTGAGGCCCAAGAGTAGCACATTTGCCCATCGCAGACTTGGCATTTTTGCTCTGCAGCTGACCTGCCAATGGCAGACTGACATTCCTCCTCATTCTAGAAAAATCCAGAAACATGACACAGAACAGAACAGAACAATCACAATCACAGGGGCTGAGGCCAAACTCAGCTTTTATTCAAACTTAATGGGTCTGCATATGCATCTGTGTAGTCTAATATTAATCAAATGCTACTTCTTAAAGTGGTGCTGTTAGAAATCCTGGAGGGGGGAATGTGGGGTCTGCGTGTTCACTGTCTCTTTCCTTCTACAGTGGTACCTTGGTACTCATCAGTAATTAGTTCTGGGAGTACCAAAAACAATAAGTATCAAATAAATTTATCCCATAAGGAATAATGCAGTGGGTCACAAGGCAGCTGTTACTGACAAGTTCTAGTTTGTGCATTGAGTACCAAACAAACAATGAGTACCAGGATAAAATACTTTGAGTACCATTTCAATTCAATTCAATTTAGAACAGTGCTGGAAGAGACCTTGGAGGTCTTCTAGTCCAACCCCCTGCTCACGCAGGAGACCCTATACCATTTCAGACAAATGGCTATCCGGTCTCTTCTTAAAAACCTCCACATACAACTTTTGAAGGCAAGCTGTTCCACTGGTTAATTGTTCTCACTGTTAGGATGTTTCTCCTTAATTCCAGGTTGCTTCTCTCCTTGATTAGCTTCCATCCGTTGTTTCTTGTCTTGCCTTCTGGTGCTTTGGAAAATAAGTTGACCACCTCCTCTTTGTGGCAGCCCCTCAAATACTGTAATACTACTATCATGTCCCTCTTAGTCCTTCTTTTCTCTAGACTGGCCATACCCAAATCCTACAACCGTTCTTCATATTTTTTAATCTCCAGGCCTTCAATCATCTCAGTTGGTCTTCTCTGCACTTTTTCCAAAGTCTCAACATCTTTTTTGTAATGTGGTGACCCAAACTGGATGTAGTATTCCAGGTGTGGTGGTACTAATACTTCATGTGATTTTGATTCTATGCCTCTGTTTATACAACCAAGGATTGTATTAGGTTTTTTTTGCTGCTGTCACACACTGCTGGCTCATAATTAAGCGATTCTCCAATTCGATCGTCCAAGTTGATGAGTTTCAAAGCAGTTGAGTACCAAGGTACACCTGTATGGGTCTTCCTCCATGAAGCTCCAATACCATCAATATAGTATTGCTTGTCTCTATTTTCAGTACTCAAGCTTGAGTACAAGGTTTGCAAAGCTAAAACTTTGCACTCTTCAAGATGAAATGATGGAGGATGTTTGTGATTGCAGACATAGAAAAAAATATGGGGGAAAAATGTTGGAATGGGATTTCATAGACTCTACACAGGTAGTCCTCGTCTTATGAATGGTTGTTTAGCGACCGTTCATAGTTACGATGGTACAAGATACTTTTGACCTGGATTCGAAATTTGGATGGCCACCCACCTCTCCCACAGTCATTTGATTGCATTTCGGGTGCCTGGCAACCAGCCTGCATTTGCAGCAGCCCAAGGACACGTGACTGCGATTTATGACTTTTTTTTTTTGCTGGAAACCGGCCGTGTACTTCCAATTTCCGACAAGCACACTCCTTGTGGACAAGTCACCCTGCATGGAGGATTCCCTTTCCTAAGAATTTCTTTGAGGTCTGCAAGGGGCATTGAAATGGACTCAGTGGCCTGAAGGCATTGCTTTTTGATGTTCCTTCTGCCGGCAGCAAAGTCACTGCACGATGGCACATCGTGTCACATGCTGCATTTTGCCGGACTTGACAGGGAAGAAGACATCTAAGAAACTAAGGTTGTCATGTTCAAAAGCAGCTCAGGCTGCACTGTGACAGTTTCCCCCCCACCCGTCTTAGGCAGCGCCTGTGGTGGGAATCAGCAGGCAATTGGCCCAGGAGAGACGGGAAGAAAAAAAGACACAACCCCAGCACTTTTGTGAGAGTGATATCAAACATTTTCTTTTTCTTCACGCCAATCTCCCTTTCCTTCTCCCAGTACATAATAGATTGCCAGAAATTATCTCAGATGCCCAGCATCACCTTTCATCTTGATGGCAGACCTTACACCCTGACCCCCGAGGAATATACTCTTCAGGTGAGCTGAGCCAATGAGATGCACACGGGAAAATGGGGGTGGGGGTGGGTGTCTTAATAGAGACAGCCGGAAAACCACATTTTCTTGTGCTTGTTTTTCTTCTCCCAATGCGAGGTTTAATTCCATTTACCCTGAAAAGTTATTATTTATTTATTTAGCATATAGCATAGCATACATGGATTAGAAATATATATTAACATTACACCTAGATCAGGGGTAGGCAACCTTGGCTACGCTGACTCAGGAATTCTGGGAGTTGAAGTCCATGAGTCATAAAAGAGCTGAGGTTGCCTACCCCTGACCTAGATTAATAAATCACAATAAAATACAAATGTTAAAAAGTCTATGTTCAAATATCACTGTCTCCAGGCCATCTAACCATTGAAGTTCAGCACTGTTTATATTTTTTTTTTAAAAGTCAGATACTGGACCGGTATACAGGCAGTCCTTGACTTATGACCACTATTGAGCTCCAAAATTTAAGTTGTTAAATGAGACGTTTGTTGAGTTTTGCTCCATTTTACGACTTTTCTTGCCACAGTTGTTAAATGAATCACTGCGGTTGTCAAGTAAATCTGGTTTCCTCATTGACATTGCTTGTCAAAAGGTCACCAAAGGTGATCCCATGGCCTTGGGACACAGTAACCATCATAAATGGGAACCAGTTGCCAAATATCTGAATTTTGATCACATGATCATGGGGATGCTGCAAAGGTTGTAACTATGAAAAACAGTCATAAGTCACATTTTTCAGTGCCATTGTAACTTTGAACGGTCACTAGGTGAACTGTTGTAACTCAAGGATTACCTGTATGCCCTCAACTTATAGCCAGTCACAATAGATAACCTTTATTGTCATTTTTTTACTGTGGGCACACTGGCACACATTACAAATGAAATTCTGTTGCCTGCTTTCAAAAGTGTACACATACATAACACAGATATAGACTATGTGTTTGTGTGTGTGTACATCCTTACATATAAAATATTAATCAACGTGATGTACAGTTTGACGTGGTACCCCACAGTCCCACTGAGGAGAGTATACTGTGCCCCATTTATACAGAGAGTCCCAGCAGACCCCATGTGAGGTGAGAATCCTATTCAGGATTGTCCATTGCAGACATGCTAGTTCAAAGCCTGCCCCTTTTTTTGTGGGGTCATTTATATGCTTTCCTTGGTCTGGGCGTTCAGTGGCCCACTTTGCTTTCCATTGGGAATTGATGTTAAAGTTGTTGGGCAGATGTTGCACAAGCGCCAGTGGGGGCTTCCTGGATTTGAATTTTCTGGCCGGTAAATGAGAAAGGTCACCGTGCACTATTGACAGGAATGAGTCGCTCATTATTTTGTCTGTATTCTCTCACTAGTGCATCTTGCCTTCGTAAAGCTGGTGGGGCTATATCACTTAGACCAGGATGCTAGCGATTTGGAGTGATTTTAATACATCCACTTATAATCCTCATGGTGGTGTTGAGTCTGGCATCTAATTTATTAGCATGGCAGCTGTTAGCAATAGCAATGGCACATAGACTTCTATACTGCTTCACAGTGCTTTACAGCCCTCTCTAAGCGGTTTACAGAGTCGGCATTTTGTCCCCAACAATCTGGGGCCTCATTTTACCGACCTTGGAAGGATGGAAGGCCGAGTCAACCTTGAGTTGGTCAGAATCGAACTGCCGAACTGCAGGCAGCCAGCAGTCAGCAGAAGCAGCCTGCAGTACTTCATTCTAACCACTGCTCTTAAGTAGTATTAAGTGGCTGTTAAGTAGTATTCAGCTGCAGAGTATACCAACCTTAGTGCTGGATGTCCTGAGGGTGGCAGCTGAAACTCCCCATTTAGTTCCACATAATTTCTGGATTATGTTATTCCTCCTACTATTGATTTTTGCCACTATATTCTCCAGGTGTATGTTATAGGAGAGAGTTTGGACCAACTTGGAGTAACATTGGATTATAGGATTATAGGGGATGGGGATTATGGGGGAGTAAGTTGTTGTTTAAGCAGACCTTTGAGGCTTTGTATGCTACTTTGTTGTTAAGGTGAAAGTACATAGTTACCATTTTGTTGGTACTACCTAGGAGTGAGTCTCCAGACAGTGAAGAATTTTCCCAATATTTTAAGATTGAAATTGGGATGCAGTCCCCTGGATTAGAATGTCTTGATGATGGAACCAGATCATGACCAGGGCAGAAGATTAAGATCCTACTCAACTGGAGGTCCCCAAATACAACAGTCTTGGCTGAGCATATTTTGAAGCAAAGGTGTCCACAAAATATGAAGAAAAATGTCAAGATAGTGGCCCAACACACATAAAATCAATCCCACTGTCACAGACTCCATCTTGATATATTTTTTTACTGCATCCCGTGGAAATCTGGAGCCAGTGGACTCCTGATCTCCTCATAATATCATGAATACTGAAAGGAAGTTTCTATAAGATCTAGGGCAGAGAATTTGTTCCTCCAGAGACCATATTTCATTTTACAAATTAAAAAAATAAATAAATGAAACCAGAAAATACAACATGATGTCATTAGGGATTCTCCCCACCCAACCTGGCCCTTTTTAAAAAAATTGGGGAGGTTTAATGATATAAAATATAAGACAAAGTGGAAAACCATTCCATCAAATTTTGGTGACAACATTTGAAGTTACTGTGAAGGCTTCATAACAGGGACAAGTGCTCATAAGCCGTTCACATTTCCTGCAAATCCTTCCAATCCAGACTCTAAATTAAAATAATAAAATATCACTGGATCATCCTGGGGAAACTTTATTTACCTATTTTGGGGGGTGGGTAGGCAAGGGAGATTTTCAGTTGTACGCAGTTTTGTTGTTGTTCTCAAGCAACATATAAATGAACAGCTGGGAATCAAGACAAATACATGTTTCCAAGAAATAATTACCCCAGCATACCCCAGTCTGGCACCCTCCAGTAGAATTGGACCCCAATCATATTTAAGGGTTCAAAGGTTGTCATTGGGGCCTCACTGGCCATCTCCCCAAAAAGTTGAACGTTCAGCTGATGGCATCTTTGATGATGAATTGTGCAAGAAGTTGAGGAGAGGAAAAATCTATGAGTTCCTGTCAGACAGAATAACCCATATTATGGTAGGAGGGGGAAAAATGGTTTCTCTCTTCTTCAGCTGTCATGGATCAGCAAGGGCCCTTGTTATGCTCAGGGGAAAGATCCGCAGTGATGAAAATGTGAAACCTTGAAGTTCACAAGCCCATCATCCAGGTGTCTCCTTTCTTCCACAGGTGACCCAAGCAAAAGTGACTGCTTGCATCAGTGGATTCATGATCCTCGACATCCCCAAACCCACAGGACCACTCTGGATCCTGGGAGATGTTTTCCTCCGACGATACTACTCAGTCTTTGACCGAGATCATGACCGAGTTGGCTTAGCTGTTTCTAATCAGTCTTCATGTGGTGCTGGTTCTGATGGAAAAGATTAAACACCACAGCTGCAAGCAGAAAATTCCACTGCCCGCAGAGTGGTCAGACAATAGTAGCTATCATTTGTTTCATGGTATTAAGAATTTAAGAACCTCTTCAAGTATTTTTTTTCCTACCAGTATAAGCATGGGGTCTGCATTCACCATACTTCGTGGAATAATTCCATTTATAAACACAAGAACAAATTTCCAGTCATGAAGGAGGAGGAGGAGGAGGAGGAGGAGGAGGAGGAGGAGGAGGAGGAAGGAAGGAAGGAAGGAAAGAAGGAAGGAAGGAAGGAAGGAAGGAAGGAAGGAAGGAAGGAAGGAAGGAAGGAAGAAAGAAAGAAAGAAAGAAAGAAAGAAAGAAAGAAAGAAAGAAAGAAAGAAAGAAAGAAAGAAAGAAAGAAAGAAAGAAAGAAACACTGTTTCCAGACTGCAACCTGGAAATTCTCCTAATAATTCCTAATGTATTCCTGAATCCAGAAATTAGCTGCCACTGACTTCACCTGTCATCTTCTCCTCAACTTCTTTCTTCCTGACCTCCTGCTTTTTGTTTCATGGACAACCTGATGTTACGTCTGACAGTTCAGAAGTCATTCTGCACAGTCTTAACTCCAACAAAGCGATCATAGGATTTCAGCCTAGCGAGTCCTTCTCCCTATAGCAAATACCAGACAATTCAAGCATGATAAAGAAAGAAAGAGGGATGGGGTTAGATAGGAGGGAGAGAAGAAGCCAGGGTTGCCTCATGTCTTGAAATCTAGATTTCTGGGTAACAGCCCTAATCTCAAAAAAGCCAGATAACTCACAGCTATGTATAAGATGCTACAGATAGTCCTCAACTTACAACCACAATTGAGACCAAAAGTTCAGTTGCTAGGCAAAACATTTGCTAAGTGATTTGTGCCCCATCTTAAGACCTTTCAAAACCACAGTTGTTAAGTAAATCGCTGCAGCTATTAAGTTAACAATGCAGTTGTTAATTGAAACTGGCTTCCCCATTGACTTTGGTTGTCAGAGGGTTGCCAGATGGGAATCACATGACCCCGAGACACTGCAACCGTCATAAATATGAACCAGTTGCCAAGCATCTGGACTTTGATCACGTGACCATAGGGATGCGGCAATGGCTGTTAAGTGTGGAAAACGGTCCTAAGTCAACTTTTTGAAGTTGTAACTCCGAATGCTTATTGAAAGTACTGTTGTAAGCCGAGGATGCCTGCCTTGGGCAGGGGTTTAAACTAAACTAGAAGCTCTCCAACGTCCCTTCCAGCCTTACGATTCTGTGTGTTTGAAATGATGCAACTCCTCTGAGCTATAAGTTTAGAGAAAACTTGTTTTGCATACGGGCGTGCATTTGTTTCAGTCCCAACCCTCCCTTTAAGGAACGTTTCTTTAGAGGAACAGGAGGAAGTCCTTTTTGCCCCTGAGAAAAGTCAATAATGAAGTAGATGGTTCATTAGGCAGCTGTGTTCATTTAGCTGGGAGCATAGCTCAGTGGAAGGGTTGTGATCTTGGCATGCAAAAGCTTCCAGGTACAACCTCCTCCATATATCTTCAGAGCGGGTTGGAAGACCCAGGCCTGGATCTCAGAGACCCTCTCCCACTCTGCCGCTGAGCTACAAAACCAATATTTGAGGGCAGCTTCCTAAGATATTAAGATGATGATATTGTCAAGTCAACTTTCTTTAGCTTCCTTCCTATTTGGCCACCAGGACAGTAGCTAGAAACAGCCACCCAGAGTCGCTTTGGATAGTGAGATGGGTGGCATATAAATTTAATAAATAAAACAATATAAACAGTGCTGTGAGGCAGGCTGGAAGAGTAATGAGAGAAGATCAACCAAAGTCAACTTTAGTAGCCTCATATGCTTGCGTCTAATACGTCTGATGTTTGCTTGAATGTCTTGAATGTGAATACTACGTCAATTTGATCAGCCGTCAGTTGTTATTCCAATGGTTCGGGGCCCATTGGCCAAACGATTAAAAGACAGAGCTCATTTGTTTCTGGGGAAGTAACTAAAGCTGAATTTCATCTTCATAATTTTACTTACATTTACTTAAGTTAAAAGACTTTGAGATATGTCTTTTTAAAAAAAAACAAAACAAAACAAGAACAACAATAAATCAATAACCAGCTGAGCATTTCAAGGAAAAGGCCAGATATTTTCACAACAGGGTCAATCCGCTTTCCTCTGTCATAGATTTTTCTCTATTCTGACTCACAATCAAAGATTTTTTTTTCTTACTTGATGCTTTCGTATTGAAACAGAGAGTTTTCTGTTGATGACCCCTTCCCCCCGCCTCCAGCAATGGGAATGGGTTCGATGGCCTTTCGGTCACACCTGACTCTCATTCTATTTTACTTAAAGAGGCATATTTTCTACTACTACTGTACTAGTAATATACTGTTCTACATTCTGCATTGATTTATGCAAATAAATGTGCCTCTAATGCTTCGTTTTTTTCCCCTGATTCCATTAGCTACATCAAAAGATAAGGAGTTAAATAAGCCCACAAAATCATTTTCCCCTTCCTAATTCTAATTTCTAATTCCATGCCAAATTTCTAATATTTCCTTGGGGAATCACATGTATGATTTGTTTTTGCACCCATGAGAGACAGAAATATGCTTGCTTTAAAATGAAATAACACGCAGTCACAGGAAACGGAATTACTCACCCAACCCAGCTGCGTTTGAATGAAGTCCTTGGATATGTACTGTCCCGATATTCACTTTTATGTCTTCTGTCATGTGGAATAAAACACTTAATGCTTTTACTGGTGTCTTGTAGAGTTTGCAATCACAGAGTGTAATAAAACTGATCAGGGGTGTATAATCGATTTCTCGGTTCAATAACTTGAACAAATGGCGACCTCTGTTGCCTCTATGATTTGCTTACTATCTATTAATATTAATAGATATTAATATAGCTAATAAAGAAACTTGCAATGTTTAAAGCAGTGATTCTCAACTTTGGCAAGATGTGTGGACTTCAGCTCTCAGAATTCCTTAGCATATTGGCAAGAGAATTTTGGGAGTTGAAGTCCAGAACGCTTAAAGTTCCTTTGTTGTTGTTGTTAGTTGCGAAGTCGTGTCCGACCCATCGCGACCCTATGGACAATGTTCTTCCAGGCCTTCCTGTCCTCTACCATCTTCTGGAGTCCATTTAAGCTCACGCCTACTGCTTCAGTGACTCCATCCAGCCACCTCATTCTCTGTCGTCCCCTTCTTCTATTGCCCTCAATCTTTCCCGGCATTAGGCTCTTCTCCAGTGAGTCCTTCCTTCTCATTAGGTGGCCAAAGTATTTGAGTTTTAGCTTCAGGATCTGGCCTTCTAAAGAGCAGTCAGGGTTGATCTCCTCTAGGACTGACCGGTTTGATCGCCTTGCAGTCCAAGGGACTCGCAGGAGTCTTCTCCAGCACCAGAGTTCAAAGGCCTCAATTCTTTGGCGCTCAGCCTTTCTTATGGTCCAACTTTCACAGCCATACATTGCAACTGGGGAGACCATAGCCTTGACTATACGCACTTTTGTTGACAGGGTGATGTCTCTGCTTTTTAGTATGCAGACTAGATTTGCTATGGCTTTCCTCCCCAGGAGCAAGCGTCTTTTAATTTCTTGGCTGCAGTCCCCATATGCAATGATCTTGGAGCCCAGGAAAATAAAATCTGTCACTACCTCAATTTCTTCCCCATCTATTTGCCAGGAATTGAGAGGGCCAGATGCCATGATCTTAAAGTTCCTAAGGCTGCGAAACATTGATTTAAAGGATTCCTACCTTAGATGAATTCCACAACTCAGATTCCCACAGACCTTCACAATTGTCATTGGGACATGACAGAGCTGCTGTGTTGTTTGTATGGAGGTGAAATTGATGTGATGCTATTGGATGATATTGTTGCTATTTATTCAATACTTTATTTTGTTTTTTGTTTTTTTAAAAAAACTAACTTTATTCATTTTCAAAGAAAATTAAAATACAAAAAAGAAAGAAGAAAGGGATCAAAGGGAAAAACTTCAAAAGTGACAAGAAGAAAAGCGGGGAAGAGATACAAAAAAATTGACTTCTGGCTTCAGTACAGATACAAATATATAACTCTAAATTCAAATAAAAACACTGTATAAACAATATACAAACCAAACAATTCCCAAAACACAAAAATTACATATATAAAAATAACTTACTCTGCTGATACATAAACCTTAAAAAATATACACATTTAGCAAGAGCCTTGGTGGAGCAGTGGGCTAATGCCTCCTTAAGTAACACCAGCTGCCTGCAATTAGTGCAGGTTCGCATCCCACCAGGCTCAAGGTTGACTCAGCCTTCCATCCTTCCGAGGTAGGTAAAATGAGGACCCAGATTGTTGGGGGCAATAAGCTGACTTTGTAATAATGCTGCTTGGGGGGGGGCGAAAACCCTAATAAGCAGGCATATACATAGAATGAAGGCTATTGCTAAGCACATTGATTTGTGCTTTAGATTGTAAGCCGCCCTGAGTCTTCAGAGAAGGGCGGGACATAAATGGGATTTAAAAAAAATATATCTAGTCATAAAAATGCCCAATTAGTTATAACAAAATCTAGTCATCAAATTCTAAAACCAAAACTTCATTTTTATCTCACTCAAACAGGTTCAACATAGTCTCCCAGTAAAAATAAACCTAGAAAAACTGTTGTCTTTCATCCAAGTACTCAATTTTGCCATCTCTGCCAATTCCATTATTTTCATGACCCACTCTTCAGTTGTGAGGATTTGTGTATCTTTCCAACGCTGTGCATATAAAACTCTTGCTGCCATTGTCACATATAAAAACAAACTCTGATGTTTTCTTTTAGTTGGCTTACTCATGATACCCAGGTTTAAAAGAAAAAAAATGTCTGGTTTCAGTTTAAATGTTTTATTTTTGGTATCAAATATTCTAAATGAAAATTAGCTGAAGTCATAAGTCCAAGTTTTTATTCTTCAGAAAAAGGGCTTGTAGATTTCCAAAAATTTGATGGATGATAGAAATGTAGAACTTCTTTTTTTTCCTTACTCCAGTAGTGTTATGCTAAAAAAAAACCAAAAAAAACAAAATAGTATCTGGTTGAACACAAACTTTGCAGTGGCTTCATCCCACTATTGTTTGCGGATGAGGGGAATGTTCCTTTACCTTTACCTTTATCTGTGCATTTTTCTAATTATTTTATTTCTGATTATCTGCTGCAGGTTTCTTGATGGCAATGTGGTAGATATATATTCTCTTCAGTAATTAATTTGGATACCAGTTTTAAACTATTATGCAGCGTGCACATTTGAGTGGAAATTACCCATGCCAAAATACACTGTGTTATTTCCAAATGATTTGGACATACACGTGTGTAGATTTCATTTCGGTTCAAAACTTGTAACGGTATGTGGGAATGATCTGGGGATGGGGGGAGAGATAGCTAGGAAATGATCAGATAAAGGAAATGGGAGCCCACACCTGCATAACAGGCAGAGGAATAAACTCAGAAAGGATCCTTCCTAACTTTCAAAAGGTAAAGGTAAAGGTTCCCCTGCACATGTGTGCTAGTCGTTTCCAACTCTAGGGGCCGGTGCTCATCTCCGTTTCAAAGCCGAAGAGCCAGCGCTTGTCCGAGGACGTCTCCGTGGTCATGTGGCCGCCAAAGGCGCATGGAACGCTGTTACCTTCCCACCATAGTGGTCCCTATTTTTCTACTTGCATTTTTACGTGCTTTCGAACTGCTAGGTTGGCAGAAGCTGGGACGAGTAACAGGCGCTCACTCTGTTACACGGCACTCGGGATTCGACCCGCCAAACTGCCGACCTTCTGATCGACAAGCTCAGCGTCCTACCCCACTGAGCCACCGCGTCCCTTTCCTAACTTTACAGGACACAAAAAGAAACAGTAAGAGATAAGAGTAAGAGCTGAAGAGGCTTCTCGGATGAGAAGCAAAAAATCTTCAAAGAAAAACAAGACAGTGCTGTTGCCTCCTGAAAAAGCATCTTTGGGATAAGAGATTTGTACCTTCAGACTTACAAGATTCTGTTAATGTAGCCTTGCAATAAAGTAGAATTAACTCAACTGGTCACCTTTCTTGTCTGGACTACTTGGGAAGGATGACAACACTGCTTTAGGTCATGAGTTCAATTCTGAAGGCTGCACTTTCTGTAAGGTTTACTTCCTTCAGCTGCATGCCCTTCAAATTTATTGGTGACTGAGGTAATTGGGGGGTCCCCCAAACATTCAGATTGTGTTAGGTGAGGGGAGCATTGAAATGGGTATGGTCCATAGGGTCCTCCTGAGGTTGCAGAACTACCTTTCCCAGGATTCCTCACTGTTCTCTATGCTGTTGGATCTGCTAGGAATCATGGTTCAGCACTTGGAGGACCATCAGTTACACATTTTATGTTGGATTGGTACTTTCCTTCCCCCCCCACCCCCCGGACCTTTCCTGATGACTCATCCCTGAGTTCAGCTCGACACAGCTCAAACCATTCAGTTGCTTTCAGTCAGACATCATCTCTGAATCAGAGGAACTGGATGCTGAAAGACAGAGTAGTTTGCATTCTCTGAAAATGGAAGCCTGTTGTCCTAACCACCGGATTTCCCCCCTGAACAACGGCCTGTGACCCTCACCCTTATCCTGGCCACAAAATCCAGACACATTTCCCTCAGAAAGCACGGTGCCAACACCGTAGCTCTCTCTGCCTGCCTCCGCAGCCATGAGAAATGTGGAGTAGATGCATCAGAGCAGAGCACTTTGGAGACAAACCCTCCTGAAGCCTTTTTGACATGGCAGGAACGGCAGGAAAGTTTAGCAGCTTCTTTTCAGCAAGGAGCAGACAAGCTTGTGGGTCCCTGAGTGATCAGCTGCAGTTCCCACCAGAGGGAGAAAGCTTTGGGTAACTTCTAAGCCAGGGGTAGGCAACCTTGGCTCTTTTATGACTCGTGGACTTCAACTCCCAGAATTCCTGAGCCAGCATGGCTGGCTCAGGAATTCTGGGAGTTGAAGTTCACGAGTCATAAAAGAGCCAAGGTTGCCTACCCCTGTTCTAAGCCTCTTACCTTGGTGTAAGCTTCTTGTATTGACAGCATTAGGGTGCTGGCTTTAAGCTTTGTTTTCTACACGTTGTTCATGCATTCTGTTCGGCTTTTCCACAATAAATATGTTGCTTATTTTACTTAAGATTCCTTCACGCCTTTATTGTTCTTAATAAATGTGCCCCCATCCTGTGCACCTATTGGGCTGTGAGATCACCTAAACATGATCCCTGTTCTGGTAGCTTTTTTTTATTCTTTAGATTTTTATCCTGCCTTTCCCCCCGCCCCACCCTGTATACAATTCAAGGCAGCAAACATGCCTCATATTCTTCCTCCTCTTCCTCCTCTTTTCCCTGCAACGACCCTGTGAGGTAGATTGGGCTGAAAGGATGTGAATGGCCCAGAGTCATCCAGCTGATTTTCATGCCTAACACAGGGCTAGAATTCACAGCCTCCTGGTTTTGAGCCTTAACCACTAGTCCAATGTGCTTTGCAGGTACTCCTTGATTTACAACCGTTCATTTAACGATGGTTCGAAGTTAGAACAACACGGAAAAAAATGACCTCACATTTACCACCATTGCTGCATCCCCATGGTCACATGATCCAAATTTGGCCAGTTGGCAACCAGTGTGTATGTGTGAAGGTTGCAGTGTCCCAGGGTCACGTGATTATCATTTGCAACTTTCTCAAGACAGCTTTCCACAAGCAAAGTCCATCGGAGAAGCCAAATCCACTTAATGACCGAGTCACTTAACTGCACTGATTCGCTTAACAAATCCTAAAGTCGGGCGTGACTTAAAAAACAAGCAGTTAATGTGATTGGAAGGGGGGGAACAATGTCAGAACTTCAATATTGGGTCCTAAGTAGCTTTTTTTGGGGGGGGTTCCATCATAACGTCAAACAGTTGCTAAGTGACTGTTGTAAGTCAAGGACTACCTGTATGCTACTCTATTTGCATATAGTCTGAAGGAAGATAAATACGGATATGTCAAAGTCATTCTGGCAATCTAAATAATAGTTGGAGGAGACATCTTTATTTTTATTCCCTTTAATGTCTCAGGATGTCTTCCTTACAATGCAATCCTTGCTTGGTAATAGTGGTTCAGGTGTTGGCCTAGAACAGGGGTAGGCAACCTTGGCTCTTTTATGACTCGTGGACTTCAACTCCCAGAATTCCTGAGCCATCATGGCTCAGCTTGGAAACCTCTCCCTTTTCCCTCAGCATGGCTGGCTCAGGAATTCTGGGAGTTGAAGTCCACGAGTCATGAAAGAGCCATGGTTGCCTACCCCTGGCCTAGAAACTAGGAGACTGTGAGTTCTAATCCCACCTTAGGCATGAAAACTGGTAAGGTGACCCCCTGGCCAGTTACTCTCTCTCAGCCCAACGCACCTCATAGGTTGGTTGCTGTGGGGAAAATAGGAGGAGGAAGAAATATTAGATATGTCTGTGGAGATTCTCAGTCATCTGGGTCATGGCTGTCCCAAAGGTGTGTTTTCAGGAGGCAACTGGAATTTCTTGTTTTTCTTTGAAGACATTTTGCTTCTCATTCAAGAAGCCGCTTCAGTTCTTCAGAACTGAAATGTCACCAAGGAAAAACAAAGTCCAGTCATCTTTTGAAAAATCTCCTTCAGGACGAGTATTAAGTATGTTTACTGCCTTAAGTTGTATATGAATATATATATATATATATTGTTCTGAACCAGCCCTCTTCTCGCACCCCTAATCAAAAGAAGAGACTGGAAAGCGTCCAAGGCTAAAAGGCTTCTGCCAAGATTTAATAGTAAACACACAAGAGCTTATCTTCTCAAGCAAAAGAGGTTGCTTTCAGCAACCAGCCCCTCCCCAAACACTTCTTTTATAGAGAGCTCAGGGCGTGGTCTCCCTGTGCCTCCTCCCGAGGAGTCCCATAGTCTTTCTTTGTTTGTCCCTGCTCGTCTGCCTCCTGCGTCGGGCGTCCTTGAACAGGGCCAGCTGTGGGTCATCATCCTCCGCACTCTCAGGCTCACACAGCTGAGAAGAGGTCCCCGGCTGAGGGCTCTGCAAAGCCTCCAAATCATCATCATCAGCCGGTTCGTTTCCCTCCTCCCCCACATCTGAGTCCTCCGATACATCGGAGCCGGCTGTCGGACCCACAGGCTGGCCCTGAGTCACAACATATATATATATATATATATATGTTCCCCCGCACATGCGTGCTAGTCGTTTCCGACTCTAGGGGCCGGTGCTCATCTCCGTTTCAAAGCCGAAGAGCCAGCGCTTGTCCGAGGACATCTCCGTGGTCATGTGGCTGGCATGACTGGACGCCAAAGGCGCACGGAACGCTGTTACCTTCCCACCGTAGTGGTCCCTATTTTTCTACTTGCATTTTTACGTGCTTTCGAACTGCTAGGTTGGCAGAAGCTGGGACGAGTAACAGGCGCTCACTCTGTTACGCGGCACTCGGGATTCGACCCGCCAAACTGCCGACCTTCTGATCGACAAGCTCAGCGTCCTAACCCACTGAGCCACCGCGTCTATATATATATATATATATATATATATATATATATATATATATATATATATATATATATATATATATATATATATATATATATATATATATATATATATATATATATATATATATATATATATATATATATATATATATGGTGTGTGTGTGTGTGACAAAAAGAACTTCATTCAAAAGGTGACAGGGAAAAAGGCAATGGAAAACTAGAAAGCCAAACTGGGTTGCTCAGATTTCCACGCACGACAATATTTCTGTAAGTACAGTAGCTTTGTTTGTTCCATGAATTCCTGTTTGATCATCAGAAAACATTTCTTTGCTGCTGTCTTGTAACCGTAGGTGGGTCTTTGCAATGGCTGTCAGCAGTACGTGACACGTTCTCCACAGAACTTCACCAAACCTTTTACCCACAATGCTCGGGGACTATCAGTTTAAATTAGAGTAGTTGACACTTCTTTGAGAAACCGGCTAAATAATTGCTGAGTTCATGGGATTTCAAAGGAGACCGGCTGGTGGGGAAGGGGGGAGAGGAGGACTGGTGGGTTCCTTGCCTATTTATTTATTTATTTATTTATTTATTTATTTATTTATTTATTTAGGAAAAGTGATGATGGAAGGGCATAGTCAATGCCACTTGGAGAAATGCCTTGTAAGAACAAAACCAGAGCAGATGTTTTTCATCTGACCGCTGTTTTCTGAAGCATAAAGTGAAATGAAGCTGTCTGTTGCACAGAAGATTGGGGAAAGGTTAAGGGCAGGACGTCTCCTAAAGGAAGTGGATGCATTACTGTGTGCCAAGCTTCAGCAGGGAGCACCAAAAAGAAGGCAGGAGAAAGGGGAAAGAAAGGAAAGGGGGGAAAAAGGGATGAGAAAGGAGGGGAGATGAGAGGAGGGAAGGGAAGGGAAGGGAAGGGAAGGGAAGGGAAGGGAAGGGAAGGGAAGGGAAGGGAAGAGAAGAGAAGAGAAGAGAAGAGAAGAGAAGAGAAGAGAAGAGAAGAGAAGAGGATGAGATTGCACTCATGTTTCCATGTTTGTGTGGGCGTGAATGCTGACAGAAGGATAAAACTGGACAAAAATGGGCAGTGGCTCGGGGCGCATCAGCCACTAACATGAAGTCCTAAGGAAGAGAGATTTAAAGGGAACCACGCTGGGCAAAGTTTTTCTCCCCTTCCTCAGTTGTTTCTCTTCCATTTCACTTTAGATTGTAAGCACATGAGACTGAGACTTTTCCTCTGCAAAAACTATGGAGACTCATGGCTGCCTGCCTCATTGCCCTCCATCTTTCTGCAAATATGAATACGCTATTTTAAATGTTCAAACAGCAGTGCTTTTTTGTTTTGTTTGTTTTAAAAAGTGCACTATCTGGAAAGCAATAATAACTTCTGGCATTTTGGTTCCAATTGTCCACAGCCTGAGTAGATCCTAACATTGATTCTTACCTTTTTACCCCACGTTTCTTCCAATGCTTGGTTGTTGGCCGTTGGTTGTTTATGTATTGCTCTGATCTACCAGCAGGTGGCAGCCCTTAGCCAATCTTGAAAGTTAAGCAGGACCTGATATTCCCAAAACATGAGACTACAGGGGAATATCAGGAGTGAAGCCTACATACACTGGGGAAGTCCAAATCATCTTTTGGAAGAAGGCAATTGTTTTTAAATTGTTGCTATTAGAACCTCATGGTTGTTTTTTGTTCATAAAGTCATCAGGAATCAAGGAGAGCTTTACCCTAATTACTGCCTTTCCTTCAAGGAACATAAGGAAACTCATCTTCCCTTTTTTTCTGCTGAGGTTGATTAGGCTAATAAATAGCAGTTGGCTAAAATTCACCCACTGAGAATCATAATTAAATGTGGATTTCAGCCTCCATCTCCTGGGGTTGGTCTAGTCCCCTAATCAATACCCCAATACCTCTCGTTGCCTTGAAGCTACTGTGTCATGTTCAGTTCTGGGAATAAGGAACCAATTTCAGCCTTGTGTCCAATAGTTTACCTGCTAAATTGCTGAAGTCCTGGGCTGGGAGAGCCTGTGACACACTGGGCAAAATTCCCACAACTGCTTGTTTTGCATGTTCAGCAGTTAGTGGCAATAGATTTTTAGAAGAGACTTTAGTTATGATGACAGAAATTGGATGTAAGCCTGAAGGGTGGCCTTCTAATGCCCCATAGATTAATACCATCTTTTCTCAATGACTCTGGATGATTGGAATTGATTTTTTTAAATATATATATATATCCTCTCAATATTGTCTGGACTGAGATGTGGGCAGAAGAAAAGAGAGCAATTGATCTTCGCACATCTGAGTGGAACCTAGCCCACCAGAGGGAAAGTTGAGTTTTCGGATCATATGTTATGCCTGGGATGTAAGACAAATGTCTCATTTTCCAAAGAGCAACAGCCCTCTTAGGAGTAGCAGGTAGGGAGGGAGTATTAATGTAGTCCCCTTCACATTAGCATCTTTTGTGTTTCCTGCAAGGGAGTGTACACCTCAAATGAAAGGCAGCCTCTTCCTATAGCAAACCCTATCATATCCTGGTCTGTGGGTGTCCCCACAACCATCAGCTCAGCAGTTTGGGAACAATCTCCTCAACTCACCCCAGTATTTAAGCCCTCTTTCTCTTTAAGGTGGCTACCTTCACCATCTGTACCTTTACTCTCCCAGAAGATTCTAATGTTTTCTAGACTAGGTTACCTTCTAAGCACCGTACCTTTAGATATCCTGGTTCGGAAGAAGCTGTTGTGACTCAGGGTCAGCCTGTGGGTCCGACAGCCGGCTCCGATGTATCGGAGGACTCAGATGTGGGGGAGGAGGGAAACGAACCGGCTGATGATGATTTGGAGACTTTGCAGAGTCCTCAGCCGGGAACCTCTGCTCAGCTGTGTGAGCCCGAGAGTGCGGAGGATGATGACCCACAGCTGGCCCTGTTCAAGGACGCCCGACGCAGGAGGCAGTCGAGCAGGGACAAACAAAGGAAGGCTATGGGACTCCTCGGGAGGAGGCACAGGGAGACCACGCCCTGAGCTCTCTATAAAAGGAGTGTTTGGGGAGGGGCTGGTTGCTGAAAGCAACTCTTTTGCTTGAGAAGATAAGCTCTTGTGTGTTTACTATTAAATCTTGGCAGAAGCCTTTTAGCCTTGGACGCTTTCCAGTCTCTTCTTTTGATTAGGGGTGCGAGAAGAGGGCTGGTTCAGAACAGTTTGCTTTCAGCCACCCACCCCTTAATACTACGATGGAGCAGCTTCTTGCCGAGAATGCCCAGCTCAACCAGCAACTCACCTTGCTGGCCACTCAGGTGGCACAACTGCAGGCTCAGGTACATGCTGCCCCCCCACCCAGGAGGAAATGTCAGATAGCTATGCCGGATAAATTTGCTGGTAAACCAGAACTGTTTCCTGCCTTCCTGGGACAATGCCAGCTTTATATCAGCGTGAGAGCAGCTGATTTCCCCACTGACCGAGATAAGGTGGGATTCGTGTTGAGCCTTCTGTCGGGAGATGCAGCTCGTTGGGGCACGCCTCTGTTGGCACAGCCTAGCCCTTTGTTGGATAACTTTGGGGGGTTTTGTGACCATATGCGCCTCATGTACGAGGACCCGATTAAGGCGCAGACCGCCACCCGACGCCTGAAAGCTTTGAGGCAGGGTCAGCGCCCTCTACAGGCCTATATCAGCGATTTCCGGCTGCTTAGCCAGGATTCCGCCTGGAATGAGGCTGCGCTCGTGGATGCCTTTCAGGATGGCTTGTCAGAGGAGATGTTGGATGAGCTGGCCCGCGTGGACATTCCCTCAGACCTGAATGGGCTGATCCATCTTTGTCTGCGGATCGATGCCCGGCTGCAGCAGCGTAAGAGTCGCCGTGCCACCCCACAGACCCCTGCCGCCCCTGTTGTGCGTGAGCCCCCAGTCCAGAGGGAGGAGCCAATGGAGCTGGGTGCCGCCAGGTCCCGTCTATCGGTGACGGAAATGGACAGACGACGATCGGAGGGGTTGTGTTTTTACTGTGGGGACCCTGGACATTTGGCTGCTTCTTGCCCGAAGAAGCGTCAGCGGGCGTCAGTGACCAAGCCTGCCCCGAGAAAGTCCCCTGCTTTGCTATCGGGAAACGGCCCGAGCCCGATCTAGACGGTGTGAAAGATCGGGCGACCCACAACGATCACGCCGAGCGACGCCGTTCCGACGGTGCCTGTGAACCTCCACGGCATTTGATTCTGGAGGCACGACTGATCCTCCCTGGCAAGCCAGAGGGGATTCCGGTCCATGCCTTAATTGACTCTGGGGCTACCACTAACTTTATGGATTCGGCCTTTGTGGCCAAATGGGCTGTTCCCCAGTGTCCAGTGGATCCGCCCATGCTTGTGGAGACCATCGATGGTCGAGTGCTCCTGTCCGGGCCTATCACGGCCGCCACGCAACCCGTGTGTATGGCCATCAGTACCCATGTGGAGGCCATTCAGTTCTACGTCACTTCGGATCTGCACTCCCCCGTGGTCTTGGGACTGGCGTGGCTCCGGGCGCATGATCCACAGATCTATTGGTCTCAGAACTTGGTCACCTTCCCAAGTTTGCAGTGCGTGGACCACACCCGCCATATCTGTGCCGGCCAGGTGGAGGGTTCCCCAGGGGTTTCCTTGCCTCCCGAACTGTCCGACTTTGCTGACGTGTTCAGCGAGTCAGAGGCGGACCAATTACCCCCGCACAGGCCCTACGACTGCTCCATTGACCTAGTCCCTGATGCGCCTCTCCCAGTGGGGCGTTTGTACTCCATGTCGGAGCCCGAGTTGGCTGCATTGCGGGACTTCCTGACAAAGAACTTGGCTCGTGGTTTCATCCGGCCCTCGTCCTCGCCAGTGTCTGCGCCCGTGCTCTTCGTCAAAAAGAAGTCGGGCGAGTTACGGCTTTGCTGTGACTACCGGAAACTCAACGCTATCACGGTGCGTAACCGCTACCCGCTGCCCCTCATCCCCGAGCTCTTGGACCGACTCCGGGAGGCTAAGATCTTCACGAAACTGGACCTGCGTGGAGCTTACAACCTCGTCAGGGTTCGGCCGGGTGATGAGTGGAAGACGGCGTTTGGTACTCGCTATGGACATTTCGAGTACACGGTGATGCCGTTTGGCCTGACCAACGCCCCCGCTGTGTTTCAGCATTTTATGAATGACATCTTTCGGGATCTGTTGGACCAGTTTGTTGTGATTTACCTGGACGACATCCTGATTTACTCCCCGTCGCGTGAAGCGCATCATCAGCATCTCCGTCAGGTCCTGCAGCGCCTCCGGAAACATCGGCTGTTTGCCAAGTTGGAGAAGTGCCAGTTCTACCAGGTGACCATTGATTTCTTGGGTCACCGCATTTCTCCTGAGGGCATCGCCATGGAACCGAGTAAAGTTGAGTCGTTGCAGAGTTGGCAACCCCCGCGTCGCGTGAAGGATATTCAGCGACTTCTTGGATTTGCCAACTACTATCGGACATTCATCCCTGGCTTTGCTGCCTTGACAGCCCCCCTCACCCGGCTCCTGCAGAAGAAGACTCGGTTCCAGTGGAACGCCCCCGAACAACAGGCGTTCCAAGCTTTGAAGGACGCCTTCATGAAGGAGCCCATCTTGAAGCATCCTGACCCGCAACGGCCGTTTGTCGTGGAGGCGGACGCCTCCGACATTGCCATTGGGGCCGTGTTGCTCCAGGCAGCGACGCCCAACGGTACCCTTTTCCCTTGCGCGTATCACTCTCGGAAATTGAATCCCTCGGAGCGCAACTATACCATCTGGGAGAAGGAGCTGCTGGCCATCAAGGCGGTGTTCGAGGCTTGGAGGCATCATCTGGAGGGGACGCGGCATCAAATCGAGGTCCGGACGGACCACAAGAATCTGGAAAGCCTGCAGACCGCTCGGAATTTGAACCAACGCCAGATCCGGTGGTCCCTCTTCTTTGCGAGGTTTGACTTCCGGGTGCGGTACATACCAAGCGGGCACAACCAGAGAGCGGATGCTCTGTCCAGGAAGCCCGAGTACACCCGAGTGGAAGACAAGCTTCCGCCCAGGACCGTGATCCCCGTCGAGTCTTTTGCTGCGGTGCGGGAGCCGGTGGATATACGGGCTCGGATCCGGGAGGCGCAGCAGCAGGAGGCGTGGGTGGCTCAGCGGAAGGAAGAGGTGGGGCCAGATTCGCCTTGGTCGGTCACGGATGGACTCCTGTATTATCGTGACCGGCTCTATGTTCCAGGAGGGCCACTCAGGGGACTCGTCCTCAGCCAATGTCATGATAACCCGGCTGCGGGGCATTTTGGCCTGTTCAAGACTCTGAACCTGGTCTCCCGTACGTTCTGGTGGCCCCGAGTCCGACACGATGTCCAGTCGTATGTCACCTCCTGCGTCCCATGCAGGCAGGCCAAGTCAGCGACAGGGGCCCCGCCTGGTTTACTGCAGCCTTTGCCAACGCCCAAGAGACCCTGGGGGGCTGTGTCCATGGACTTTCTGACGGATCTACCCCCATCCTCCGGCTTCACGACAGTGTTTGTGGTGGTGGACATGTTGACCAAGATGGCGCACTTCATCCCCTGTCGCGGCTTACCGTCAGCTCGCGCCACTAGTCGCATGTTCATCCAACAGGTGTTCCGGCTGCACGGCCTTCCCGATAGAGTCGTCTCCGATAGGGGGGCCCAGTTTACAGCCCGCTTCTGGCAGGAGTTGATGCGGGCGTTGGACATTAAGGTTTGCCTCTCGTCCGCGCATCATCCTCAGACCGACGGGGGTACCGAGAAGGTCATCGGCATCTTAGAGCAGTATCTGCGCTGCTACGTTAACCTGCAGCAGGACAATTGGGTGGACTATTTGGCCATAGCCGAGTTTGCCTTTAACAACTCGCAGCACACCTCCACGCAGATGACACCGTTCTTGGCCAATGTGGGTTATCACCCCCGGTTTTTCCCCCTTTCTCCCGTGGACTCACCGGAGCCGGCAGCGAACGAATTCATGGCGGAGTTACAGGCGATCCATCGGTTGGTGCGACGGCAGCTGGAGAAGGCCAAGGCCGACTACAAGAGGTTCGCCGATCGGTCGAGAAGGGATACGCCTCCACTATCGGTGGGGGATCGGGTCTGGCTGTCCACCAGGAACCTACCATCCACTCGGCCGGCGAGGAAGCTGGACCACCGTTACCTTGGACCGTTCCCAGTCGAGGCCGTCATCAACCCGGTCGCCTATCGTTTAACTCTGCCACGTTCCCTGCGCGTGCACCCCGTCTTCCATCGGTCCTTGTTGGTCCCCGAACAACCGGCTTGTCCACTTCGCCAAGCGGAACCTCCCCCATCAGGACCTCGTGATGGCGACAGCACCCCCGAGTACGAGGTCGCCAGCATCAGGGATTCCCGCTGGCTGAAAGGTCGCTTCCAGTACCTGATCGAGTGGAAAGGGTACGGGCCGGAGGGCTTCACATGGGAAGACGCGACCGCCGTTCATGCCCCTGCGTTGGTGACTGCGTTTCACGAACAGTTCCCATCCCGACCGCATCCGGATCGGCAGACCCGGGGGAAGGGCCCTGCGGTGCGGGATAGTGTTGTGACTCAGGGTCAGCCTGTGGGTCCGACAGCCGGCTCCGATGTATCGGAGGACTCAGATGTGGGGGAGGAGGGAAACGAACCGGCTGATGATGATTTGGAGACTTTGCAGAGTCCTCAGCCGGGAACCTCTGCTCAGCTGTGTGAGCCCGAGAGTGCGGAGGATGATGACCCACAGCTGGCCCTGTTCAAGGACGCCCGACGCAGGAGGCAGTCGAGCAGGGACAAACAAAGGAAGGCTATGGGACTCCTCGGGAGGAGGCACAGGGAGACCACGCCCTGAGCTCTCTATAAAAGGAGTGTTTGGGGAGGGGCTGGTTGCTGAAAGCAACTCTTTTGCTTGAGAAGATAAGCTCTTGTGTGTTTACTATTAAATCTTGGCAGAAGCCTTTTAGCCTTGGACGCTTTCCAGTCTCTTCTTTTGATTAGGGGTGCGAGAAGAGGGCTGGTTCAGAACAGAAGCCTGGATGGATAAGTGGACGGATAGGTGGGAATGAGGATTATGTGGCAGCTCCAGGGAACATAGCTCTTCAGGCCGTAGTCCCAAATTTATGCCCGTCCTATAACCACTTGTTTATCTCTGGTGGCAGCCACAAGTGGAAGAACTGTGTCCGTGTGTGTGTGTGTGGGGGGGGATATGTTTGTTTCTTTTGCAATTCCCTGTGAGCAAAATTGTGTCGTGCTTCTCTGAACCTCAGCACTCCTCAATCACAGAAAACAAAACATTCCCCCACCTCCAAAGCCAAAACCAAGCCAAGCCAAAAAAAAAAAGACAGCCTAGGAGATGCCCCAAAATTCCACCTTAAGAGGTAGTGATGTCATCACAGGGTCTGCAGTACCAGAAGGCGCAGCCCTGCATCCGGAGACTAGGGGTGGAGGGGGGGTGGTGTAGGAAGCAGAAACACACAAGGTGTGTGTGTGGGGGGAAGAGGCAGACAGAGTGACTCTATTCAGCAACATCCTGCGTCTCCTTCTCTCCCCCCCTCCTCCACCTCACCATCAATTATCGACTCTATCCTTCTGCGCTGCTACAGAGATATCTCAGTCCCCAGAAGGTGGTGGTGGGGAAGCACTCCATAACCTCTCCCCTGCTCCCCTATTTTTATTCTTTTTATTATTATTTATTTTTTTGGCGGAGAGGCAGGGGCAATTCCCTCCATCACAAGGCTCTCCTTCTGTCTCTGTCTTCCTCTCTCAAAAATAACCCTGAGCCAAAAGGGTTGGCTTAGCAGGTACGTATGGGCCTTTAGTGGCTCTATTGGTGTGTGTCAGTGTATGTTTGTTTTTTCTGTTGGATGGCAGAGGGAGGGGGTGAATATGGTCAAAAAGCTTGAGGGGGGAAACAAAAATATGGGCTGGTTGTTCCCCCCCCCCCAAAAGGGAGCTCATAGAGAGCATATGGGGCCGGGGAGGGGGGAGTGAGAGTTTCAGCACCTGTGACTGGACAGCAGCATGTTAAAAATAGACAGACGGCAAGGATAGGTTGTGCTCTACTGATTTACCATCTTTTAATCTAGAGGATACAGGTCTGGTTTTCAGTTTGGTAGCTATTTGCCTGCTCATATATTGTCTGTGTGTGTGTGTGTGTGTGTGTGAGAGAGAGAGAGAGAGAGAGAGAGAGAGAGAGAGAGAGAGAGAGAGAGAGAGAGAGAGAGAGAGAGAGAGAGAGAGAGAGAGAGAGAGAGAGAGAGAGAGAGAGAGAGAGAGAGAGAGAGAGAGAGAGATCTTGATTTGTCTACATCTGTGCATTGCAGTGTGAATGCATGGGCCATGGCTTCAAGGATACCTCAATGTCCCCCAACTTCAGGCCCTCCAAACATGCTGGACTACAAGTCCCATAAGCTTAGGGGAACCTTTGCTGTCTAGAAAGTGTGGAGCATGGAAGTCACAGTCATAGTCCATTACAAAGGAAGGAAGGAAGGAAGGAAGGAAGGAAGGAAGGAAGGAAGGAAGGAAGGAAGGAAGGAAGGAAGGAAGGAAGGTAGGTTGGTTGGTTTAGAGGGATATGAAAGCAGAGGAGGAATCAACTCAAGTGTGTGCAGAAAGACAGCTATTAATATGATTGAGTGGTCAGTGTGTATGAAAGTGTGTCTCTGGGATTATGACTCCAAAGGGAAGTAAGTTATATTTGATTGGGATTGGCACATGAGGGAAACTACCATGCTAAAATATGGTCAGCAATTGAGAAATGTGTGCATGCCTAGCTGCACATGAAAAATAGGTAACAATTGGTGTGTCATTGCATTCCTGTATGGTGATTGCATTGGTGATGTCTTCGGCTTTTGTATGCTATCCATTGCTCTGCTGTAGTGAAAGGACAGAAAATGTGGGGAGAGAAAAGAAAAAGAGAGAGGGGAAGTTAGAGTGAGATTATTTCTCTAAGAAAAAGCCAAACACAGTCACATACTTCCTCACAGGAAAGCATAAAAAGAAAGCTGTAAGAACCAGATGGCCCCACAAATATTAGGGCATGCAAGGCTTCAAAAATAACAGATTGGCTCCTGCCCTTGAAAACAGCCATGCACCATTGCTAGATACATGTGCTCTATTAATAATAGTATTATTTCAATGTATAGCCTATCTTTCTGCTTGGGAACACTCATTCCAAATTCACATGAGGTTGTTGGCAACTTCCTTGCATTTTGCCTTCATGTGTAATTACAAAAATTTAAATTGCATCCAGAAACATAATTTTTTTTGCCTTTGAATACTGTATAGATACAGAAAAGTGATTCAGGATATTACTAATGTATTTATTAACTAGATTTTAAGATAATAATAAATACATTTTCAGCCAGTCCTTCCCCGTAAAGCTTATGATGAAGGCAAATTGTAAGAATTTGCCATGAAATAAATTGGCAATCTTATCTGGATGGACTCAGAAGGAATCCCAGCTAGATTCCTCAGGAATTGCCGTCTACATAAGGCTGAACAGGTTGCAGACCTGAATAATAAAATTCTGAAGGTGTTTCTGGGTGGAGGGGTTTAGAAGCTGGCTCCTCCCATTCCCACATCCTTCAAGCCAGCTTTATCCCAATGGAATACTTGCAACCCCTTGCAAAGCTCCAATGACCATGATGGTTGGAAATGATGAGCATAACTGGAAGGGCAATTACTCTAAATGTTTCACCTTATGCCTTTCCTCTTTCTGTTATCCTTCCTAAAACATTTATATATTTTGTTTTTGGAAATATACTAGGGAGCAGATTATAGCTTTCCCTGTATTTGGAGTGGCAAATATATTTCAAACATATGCACACTGTGAAAAAAAATGCTAACTGTGAAATGGAAAGTGCAGGGTTTGGGATTTTAAAAGTCTAAATCCAAAGTCTAAAACTCAGACTCTTGGTGAGAACAGTTCATTAGGAATTTAGTTGGGCCAATTATCCTAAGTGACAGACTCAAAATTTGGATGGCCATTTACTTTCCTGCATGTTGTTTGTATAGATCTGTTTCCACAACCGGTGCATTTTTATTCCCTGCACAACCTTATGTGCCATGTTAATTTAGGAACATATGTAACACTGAGGCTTGAGCCTTAATTCACACTCACAAGCCTACATTCCCTTTACAAATACCCAAGCTTCCTTTCAGGTACATGAGGATGCATTTGAGTGTACATGGACAATTATACATTCCACGAGTAAAGGAACAGCAATTAGTGAAACTCCAGGCTTCCCCCCCCCCTTTGGTATACTCACACAACCAATATTCCCCATCTGGTTCTTGAACAAAAATAATCTCAGCACAAACGTTTTTGACAATCTACATCCACCCATTTAATTGCATGGCCATGCTTTCTCTTATTGTCACTGGTCAGGCTGATTCTTCTCTAAGTGTAGGTCACTTGATAAGAGAGAAACTTGATGCTTAGCAGCTGAATGTGTGAACTGTTCATGGGGTGACATTGCATTTCAAATATATAGAAACTTCATCTGTGGTGGTTATATTTGTTATGGCTTATTCACACATTGAGGTTACTGCCTTGCTGATGCTGAGACATCAAGCAATACATAAGCATACATTAAAATAAACCACTCCTAAAGGTAGCATGATCCTTTGGTTGCAAGCCTCTCTTAGAAAACCTTTTCCCTAATTCTCAAAACAACAGAGCTGCAACCTTATGAACTGATATGGAGCAACTCCATTAAACACAGTGGAATTTACTTCTGAGCAGATAAATGCAGGATCATGTCTGAGAGACATTTTACAAATGCCGTCTTGTAGATACAAGTTTAATACAGTCAGGTTAAGCATCCATTGGCTAAAATTCCTCATTTCCTCCCAACTGATCTTCAAAGACCCCAAAATCCAAACATTGGTCTTCAGGTGAATATGGACCTGATTTCTAGGCATTTTCCCTTCTAGGTAATGAGCAGGTCCAGATGTGCCCAGCTTCACTGCAGGGGTTGCATTATGTGCGTTTAGACCAGGGGTCTTCAAACTTGGCCCTTTTATGACTTGTGGACTTCAACTCACAGAATTCCTCAGCTAGCGTGCCTGGCTGAGGAATTCTGGGAGTTGGAGTCCACAAGTCATAAAAAGGCCAAGTTTGAAGACCCCTGCTTTAGACCAATGCTTTTCAACCTTGATAACTTTAAGATGCGTGGACTTCAACTCCCAGAATTCCCCCGCTAATATGTTGAGGTTGATAAGCACTACTTTAGACTCAGGATAGAGAATGATATAAAATAAAAGGAAAGGTTATATAAAGCTGGGGGAAAACAGAAGCCAATTTAGGCCAAGAGAAATTGTCCAAGAATATAGCTTGCATTCAAAGTGATAAATCTCCCTTATACATTCATACAAACTTTCCGATGTTCTTCCTCCCTTTTCACCCCATCTTGTTATCTTGACTGTTTTAATCCAGTAAGTATAACAAATCCTCATTCCTAGCCAGGCCAACACTCTTCTGGTCCTGAGGGACCAGAAAATACAAAATACTCAAACAGATAAAGGAAGAAAAGTAGGGAGAAAATGTTTTTCCCAGCCGGGCAGTTCTGAGATGTGTTGGAATGCAAGGATGGCTGCACACTGAAGCTTGCAGGGCTGTGTCTTGAAGATTGTTGAGGTAGATATAGAAGGGAATCTTTGGAAAAAAATAGCCAAAACCAATCTATACAAGAAAGGGAAGGAGAGAAGAACTAAAGATCAGAGGTTGAGGATCACTGAGCCATCAGGATTTGAAATAGAAGCAGAGGTCATGAAAGAGGTCAAAGGAAGGGGTCAAGGGTAAGGATATATGAGTCCTGGATAAAATGAGGCTCCAAGAAGAATTAGGGTGGCAGTTTGACCCATGGTGAGGAACAGAATGAGCCAGGATTCATCAATAAGAGCAAAGAGCTGTCAGACTTGTGTTGCGAAAGTACAGGTAGAAAAAAAAAACACCCTATCAAGACAAAAGAACAATTGCAGAAAGGCCACTGAAAGACGACTGAAAGGACTACGACATGTAGTTGGTGGCTGGGTTCATACAACCCACAGCTTGGTTACTGAATTAACCCATTTTTCTGGATTTGCACAATTCACCAGATCGTACTAACTAACATAACCTAACTAAACTAAAGCCGAGTTTTCATTGAAAAACCCCAGAACGATGTCTTGAATTAGGCTTAGCACATAAGTGCAGTCTTTAACTGCTCGGGCATGTTGGGTGTACCCAGCCAGTGAGGATTGTCTGGAAACCTCCACGCTAGGAGCTCCAAGGGAAATCTGGTCAAGCACAGGAGAAACAAGGCAGTGGGAATGGGGGGGGTCACAGGGGGACCTAGAACTTGGGCAGAGGTAGAGGAGCAGCTCTGCTGTGGGTGGCTGCACAGAAGCAAACTCCAGCATTTCCTTAAGGCAGCGCCAAGGGCCGCACGATCAGCAAAGAGTGTGTGAGCCAGGGCAGTGTTATTCCAGAGCCAACGAGAGAGCAATCCAGGGAAAGGGCATAGAAAAAAAAATGGACAACTCTTGGGAGGGAGGGGGGGCGGAGGAGAGAAGAACTGGAGAAGGAGCAGAAAAGGAGCACCCAAAAAGTGGCTCCAACAAAGGGAATATGTTGGAGGGGGGTTAAGGGAGGAAAGAGGGAGGGAGGGAGGGAGGGAGGGAAGCTGAGAGATGAATGGGGAAACGGATGGACAAAGGCAGTGGAAGGGCAGTGCAGGCTGAGCGGTGGCGTATTCTAAAGAGATGGGGGGAAAAAGGGAAAGAGGAAGAGGAGAGGGGAAGCCAAAGAAAGAGAGAAGGACAGAAAACGGAGACAAAAACAAAACAAAACATGAGAGGAGCAGAAAGTTTGATGCCTGGAGGGCTGAGTGAAGCAGGGAACGGAATGGAAGGAAAGGTGGGGAAGAAGGGAAGATTTGCTCAGGGAAAAGACCTCTCTCCCCCTTTTTTTTTCCTCCTCCTCCACCACCACCACCACCTACCTGCCTGTTAGGAGGAAGACCCCAACGGTTTCTCTCTTCCCTGCAGGAAAGCATACCCTGAAGTGATTCCCAGCAGCCACAGTGAAGGAATGCAGGGCAGAGCCAGGAAAGGGGTGAAAGAAGAACAGAAAAGAGACAGGAGGCAGGGGGAAATGAGGGGGTGGGGGTGGTGGGTGGTGGGAAATCAAGGGTTAGCAGCCAGGGAGAGGAGAAACAGGCAAAGAGAGGAGGACACCGGTAGCAGTTTTGGAGGAAAAGGAGAAAAATCATTAGAAGATGGGGACGGGGGGGGGGGGCGGGGGGGCGGCGGGAAAGAGGCAGAAAATGGAAAAAATGAAAAAGCAAGAAGTAAAAGGAGGGAGGGAGGAGGAGGAAGTAAGGAAGAGAACAAACGAGTGAATGATAAAATGGATGGAAGGAAGGGAGGGAGGGAGGGAGGGAGGGAGGGAGGGATTGAATGGAAAAGAAGAAAGGAGGGAGGGAAGAAATGAATGGAAAAAAACCGAATGGAAAAGAGAGAGAGAAAGAAAGAAAGAGAGAGAGAGAGAGAGAGAGAGAGAGAGAGAGAGAGAGAGAGAGAGAGAAAGAAAGAAAGAAAGAAAGAAAGAAAGAAAGAAAGAAAGAAAGAAAGAAAGAAAGAAAGAAAGAAAGAAAGAAAGAAAGAAAGAAAGAAAGAAAGAAAGAAAGAAAGAAAGAAAGAAAGAAAGAAAGAAAGAAAGAAAGAAAGAAAGAGGAAATTAGCGGAAAGGCTGAACGGAAGGAAGGAAGAAGGGGAAGGAGGGAAGAAAGGAAGGCAAAAGAGGTGACCGGAGGAGGAAGGCGGCAAAAGTGTGTGAGAGAGGCGAGAGATGGAAAGGCCGAGGGAGGGCTCCAAAGCTGCGCCAGCAACGGAGCGTCAGGTTGGCAGGATAGCGCGCAAGCAGGCTGCCAGCCTCCCCGTCGAGGCCACCCGCTTTCGCCAGAGGGTATCCTGAGTAGCATAGGGACCGGGGCGGCGGCGGGGCGGGGGGGAGGGAAGGGCGCGAGGATTGAGACAGGGAGCACAGCAGAGCGGAGGGGGCCGGGCTGCTCCCCCCCTCCTCCTCCAAAAAAAAAAAAAAAGACGGGACGGCGGTGGCCGAGGGGTGCAGGTGGTGCGCCGGGAGCGGGTGGATGGGAGGGGGACAGGCGGGATGAAGGGGGAGAAATCGGATGGTGGGTGGGTGGGTGGGTGGTTAGGGTTGGCGGAGCAGCGTCCGCACTCACCTTTCCCCGTCCCTTCCTTTTTTTTTCCTCTTTTGCAGAGCCGCGGGGCTCCTTCCTCTCGCTCGCCCGCCCGCCCGCCCCGTCTAGAAAGAGCGGGAGCGGGAGCGGGAGGGAGGAGGAGGAGGAGGAGGAAGAGGAAGAAGAGGAGGAGGAGGAGGAGGGGGAGGCCGCGATGACGCCTCGTCCCCTGATTTGACACCTGCCCGGCCTCGGGGGGGCGGCTCTCCACCCCCGCCCCCTCCCGGCCCCGGCCCCGGCCCTCGCCCCCCCGATGCTGAGCTCAGTGTGCGTCTCCTCTTTCCGCGGGCGCAAGTCTGGGAACAAGCCGCCGTCCAAGTCATGTTTGAAAGGGGAGATGGGCCGGAACGAAGACAACGACAAGATCGTCATCAACGTGGGCGGCATCCGGCATGAGACTTACCGCAGCACCCTCAAGACCCTGCCGGGCACCCGGTTGTCTTGGCTCACCGAGCCGGACGCCTGCAGCAACTTCGACTACGACCCCAAAGCCGACGAGTTCTTCTTCGACCGGCACCCCCAGGTTTTCGCCTACGTCCTCAACTACTACCGGACCGGCAAGCTCCACTGCCCCGCCGACGTCTGCGGACCTCTCTTCGAAGAGGAGCTGGCCTTCTGGGGCATCGACGAGACCGACGTGGAGGCCTGCTGCTGGATGAACTACCGGCAGCACCGCGACGCCGAGGAAGCCCTGGACAGCTTCGAGGCCCCCGAGAGCCAGGAAGATGAGGAGAGCGGCGACCTCAAGCGCCTCTGCCTGCAGGAGGACGGGCGCAAGCTGGGCTGGTGGTCCAGCTGGCAGCCCAAGGTCTGGGCCCTCTTCGAAGACCCCTACTCCTCCAAGATGGCCCGGGTGAGTCGGAGGGCGAAGGGGGGGGAGGGCGGCGGGGAGGGGCGTTAGGGTCCCCTCCAGAGACAGGTCGCCCTTAGAGGCTCCTCTCCTCCTAGTGTGCTTGCTTTGGGGGGAGGCGATGTCGGGGTGTGTGTGTGTGTGTGTGTGTGTGTGTGTGTGATGGGGGTGGTGGTGGAAAGAGAGCTGCATTCCAGCACATCTGGAGAATGCCCTGCTAGGAGAAGGACCCTCCTTCCACATGCCTGGTTTTTCCCCATGGGTATTTCCCAGTGCTTTTTTGTTTTTTAAAAAAATAAGGTGCCGGAACCTCACACATGTATATACAACCCGCCTTGCCTACCCTACAAGGTTCCATCCAAAAAAGGTGCCGGTACTCCGTTCTGAACGTTCTATGACAAAAAAAAGCCCTGGTATTTCCTCAGATTCCCTCCCCCCCCCACCCCCATTTAAGGAGAAAATAAGACACAGAGTCGGGGTCTTGAGACTGTTGCTATGAGCCCGGAATCTTCTGTCTTCTGCCATTCTATCAGTTTATTTGCAAAGTAAAGGAAGCAGGAGACCAACCCCCTGGGATTCGGTTAATAAAGGTAGACCTTAGGGAGACAAATTGGGTGCAAGAGAGGCAAGGAGGAGGAGGAGGAGGAGGAGGAGGAGGAGGAGGAGGAGGAGGAGGATGTGTTGGGGTTATCTTTGGTGTAGCACATTCTAGAAGGAAATGTAGCACATTCTAGAGGACTTAGTGTCACAAAGAGGAGTTGTGTAAAGGGGAAATGGGGGGAGGGAAATCCTATTCCTTCCTCCAAATATAGTCTCAACTCGAATATAGTCTTAGCTCCACGTAGCCCCCAAAGATCCATAGTTATAAGCTCTCTAGGACAGCTTTCCCCAACCTGGTAGGACTCTGGATAAGACCCGCAGGTGCCAGAATTGCACTGATGTGTTGACACCGCAAAATCAACCCCAGAAGCGTTCTTAGGTTGCAGTCCTAACACAGTTGGAGGACACCAAGCTTGAGGAAGGTGCTGTAAGAGTTTACATGTAGGCAAGCATCAAACACAAGTGCTGTTTTGTCATTTGGCATTGCATGTAAAGGATACACTCTGCAACTAGGTTCAGGTTCCAAAGTGAGCTGAAGAAATGGCCCGTGAAAAAAAGCAACAACTGTTGTTTGATTTTTGTAATTGAATCTCGATTCTCTCCACAAGCGGCCTTTCTGCTTGTGAATCCCGCCCCCTTCCCACAGCATCTTCTGTGCTTGTCCTTGAACCTTGAAACTGCACTCTTAGGAGAAGGTCTGTGTGTGTCTGTGGGGGGGGGGTGATGTGTCAGGAGAGGTGTGAAAAAGACAGAGGGGAGGGCTACTTGGGATAAATGGACTTTAGCAGTAGGCATGCAGTGATTTGCTAACTTCTTTCAAATGCTGATTGAGCAGCAGCAGACAAAATATGCTCTTTAAAAGATATAATCTATACATGCAGCACTTGATATGGATGAAAGGATGTGCCAATTGGAGGTGTGAGTGGCACTGAATGTGTGTGTCTGTGGGGGGGTGGGGGGAATAAAATCATTCTAGGAGGGGGAGGATGCACCAGCTGAATCTCATGCACAAATTTGGAAATGCCCAGAAAGTAAGCAATGGATCAGGACAGGATGCTTAGGGCACTCTTTCCCCCCCCCCCCAATCTGGAAGCCTACAGAGAAGTTGGACGTACAATTCTCATGACCCCCACACAGCTTCATGAACAAGCTGCCTGGGACAATGGGAACTGTAGTCTGAACACATCAGGGTTAGGATAATATCTGATAGTGAGAACTGAGCAGATACAGTATCTACCCGGCCAAGGTAGAGCAAGAAGAAATGGATTTGGCAGTGAAAATTAAGCCAAAGCTTCTTGTCTCAAGGAAATAAGGTTGGAGCTTGAGGTTGCCCTAGGGTGGAGAGAGAGAAGGGTGCCTGAGGGGGTTTTTTGGTTTTGCTTTTTTGGGGGGGAGGAGTGTGCTAAAGGCCAAGGGGGGGAAAGGGAGAAGGGAGGGGGAGGAAAAGCACTGAGAAGCACAGAGATAATATGAGGATTGTGGGGGGGGGGCAGCAGAAGCAGCTAGCCAAATACTGTATATGGTGGGGAAGCGAAGACCCTAAGTTGAATGCCACCGGACACAAATGTGTGAATGAAAAGTAGTAATGTGTAAGCGGCAGGAGGGCCCTAATACGCATGCTCCAGAGTTATGACTAGCTTCTCAAGTGTTCAAAGAGAGAATGCCTTGGTTCCCGACAGGAGGTGCTGCTAGCCCGTTTACAAGCTCTTTCCTCCTGGTTTCCCCCCACACTCAGCTCTCCTATCCAGGTGTGCCTCCTACCCTTCTTCTTTCAAATCCCCCTGTCCCACACAAAAGTTTGGGCCCTTCGCTCTCAAATACCCGTGCAAACCCCTTTCCCACAACCCGGGGGTGCGGGGGTGGGGGTGGGGGGGAAGAGAAGCTTTAGCATTCCTCAGCATTGCAGTTCTGGATTCACTGCTCCCCCCACCCCCGCCGCCAAGCTGAAACAATGTTCCTCAGAGTGACCCCCTCCGTTTCCAAGCACTGCAGTTCACAACTCCTTGGTCTGCCTGTCTGCCGGCTTCATTGCTTCCTGCTCTCTATGCAGAGAAACCTTTTTTTGCTGGACAACTACTAGGGGAAGTTGCTACTGCTGACAAGGACCCTCTCCTTCCCGGTCCCCCCCACCCCACTTTTTCCTATTATTTCTAGGATAGTATGAAAGCTTTGCTGCCTTCTGAATTGCAGAGACAGCAGGTTGAGTGTGTGTGTGTGCGTGTGTGTGTGTGGTGGGGGGGAGGGAGGGAGGGAGGGGGAAGGGGGCACCGCAGTGCAGTGTGGAAACCCCAGAGTTTGCAGTGCAAAGCAGGCATTTGGCAGCCTGTGGCAGCTTCCCTCCCTCTCCCCCCCACCCCCCACCTACCTCCTTCCCTCCCTTTGAGGCAGTGGGTCTCAAAGCTGCAAGCCCTGTCAGATTTCCTGATCGATTTCCTCCCCCCCTCCCCCCCTCTTCTTCCCCTACACAGTTGGAAGCAGAGCCAGGAAAAGTTGCAGTGGGAAGGAAGATGAAGAGAGAAACCAGGAATTTTTAGTACTGGAGGGGAGGGGTGTGTGTGGGGGGGTGCGGATGTGGATGGTAGGAGCCGAGATGATGAGCTGGTGCTGCACTGGGCGGGCATCAAGTCCGGAGTGTCCATAAATGGAGAACAATTTGGAGGGATTATAGATCACCCTCCTTTGTACAACATTGTCTCTCTCTCCCCCCCCCCGCTCCCGTTGTATTTTAAAAAAGATTTGACTTGCAGTGTTGGTAGCCCCCCCCCCCCACTCACCCAGCCAAGAAGAAGAAGAATGGGAAGAAGATGTGCATGCCTACTGTGGAAGGAGACTTTTCATTTGCCTAGCCACTGTCCCTGAAGGATATCTGCATGAAAAGCCTACAGAGGGGGGAAAAAAGCTGCAGAGATTGTTTGAGTGGCCCATTTTGAGCATTTCTTCAGTCTTCCCCCCCCCTTCCCTGCACCAACTTTCTGTCATGGTAAAAAGAAACGAGAGAGAGTGGACTAGAAAGAACAGGTAGACAACAAGCTAAAGGAGCAGATCAGAGGTTAGGCAGATAGACCAAACTCTTCTGTGAAAGGTCTACCCAGGGCCACATTTGCTAAGTTTCCATCTGTGAACCACGATGGATATTTTACGGCAATGCACGGGCAGGCTGGAACTTCAAAACTGTTCATTTGATAACGCTTATCGGATAGCCGCATCTAACAGCTGGAATACGGAAAAGAAGTTGAGTGTGCACATGGAGAGGACTCCTAAGCAGCTCATAAAGACATGCATATCTGTAGATGGATCCTTCATCCCCACCAATTATCAGGTTTTTCACCTATTTATGTTCTTTCTTTCTTTCTTTCTTTCTTTCTTTCTTTCTTTCTTTCTTTCTTTCTTTCTTTCTTTCTTTCTTTCTTTCTTTTTCTCTTTCTTTCTTTCTTTTTCTTTCTTTCTTTCTTTCCTTCTTTTCTTTTTTCTTTCTTTTTTCTTCCTTCCTTCCTTCTTTCCATCCTACTTCCCTTCCATTCTTTTGGGGAGCGTTCAATTCTCAAACTTTTAAAATTCCTTTAAAAGAATATAGACAAGTTGTTACTTTATATCACGCGTGTCCCAGAACTACCTCAGTAAATATATGCTTCCACTAGTGTAGGTAAGGGAAGAGATGATAGAGCACATTATGCCAGCTGAATGAATTCACAGGCTGTGTGCATTGCAAATATAAGCATGTTACGGGAACGTAAATCCCATCGTATTCAGAAGGATTTTCTTCGGAGTAGAAAATGGTTAGGGTTATCGTCAAAATTTTCTTCTTCAGAATAGAAATCTTTGTTTTTATAAGATGAAAGCATACACACAGGAAAAAAAAATCTCATGGCTCCAGAGATTGCATTTCTTCCACATTATGGATGGACAACTCGGTGCAGGATTGCGTGGACCTCTCAAGTTTTCTTTTCTTGCAGATTCGTTTAGTTTACCTCCTTTCTGAGGTAAAAAACGTATAAAAAAATGTAGCATAAGCTTAGTGTACTCTTTAAAATAAACAGGAAATGTCAGGTGTATCCAAATAATAATAAAACAACTATGGCAAAAGTAAAAAAATAAAAACGAAGATAGCCGCAATAGTAATAAGCACCTTGGATGCAATTTCAAAACATCTGGAGCACCACGCGAACACCATCGACATTGACAAAATCACCATCAGTTGATTACATCCTGTGACAATATCTTTAATATTATTAAACAACAACATCTGCCTGTCCCAGGTTCTTGGGAAGGGCTGACTAGGGTGGACAAAAATATCTAATGCAGTCTAAGCATCTGGCTGGCGCTGCTACCAGCCATAATAAGGATATATTAAATTTGTATTCCACACGATTTCAATAATTTACAGGATTGTATATACTCTTACTTCTATCTAATCTATGGCACTTATACCCTTCCCCATGTCCATTAAGTATAGCTGCGGGGTCCTCCAACGTGGCTAACTGCTTTTCTACAGCAGAACCATGTTCTTAAGTTATGAATGATACATAATTTGAGAGTTCAGTTCACCATCAAAATATGAATAAGGTCATCTGTATCATTTCAACAACAAAAACTTTTTGCGGTACCCTGAAGACAGTAAAGAGAGAGAGTTGGTTAGCTGATGGCGGTAAAAAAAAAACAGAGGCTGGTCACAGCAGATAACTTGTGAATATGACGACAGTGAGAAAACAGTGAATGAAGGAAACAACACAAATTAAATAGCCTTAAGAGCCATTTAGTAACTTCCACTAACTCGATTTACTGCGATCACCTTTAAGAGATTCTTTTGGGGGGTTTTAGGGTACGGTAGGCAGGGCTTTTTTTGTCATAGAACACTCAGAATGGAGTTCCGGCACCTTTTTTAGATGGAACCTTGTAGAGTAGGCAAGGCGGGTTGTATGACATGTGTGAGTTCCGGAACCTTTTTCTTTTACAAAAAAAGCACTGACGGTAGGTGCCATTTTTAAACCTTGTTAGGAATATATGCAAGAGAAAAGGGAAAAGGGGACAGAAATGGAGGACGAAAAGTCAGAACAAATCTCAGAACAAAATCTGTTTCCTGTCAGCGGAGGACTTGCTGCTAAAAAAAAAAAAGGTCATTCAATATGCCAGGAAATTTGCATGATGGAAAATAAATGCGGACAATCATCTTTTACTAATATTACAACTGTTGAATAGCGGGTTCTTTTTTTTTACAGTAGATCTGCACTTTTGACTAAAATAAGGAAGCCAGCACTAATTTTAGCATCATAAAAAAAACAACACCTCAGTTATTTTTCCCTCTGCGGTACCTGCTTGACCTTGGCTGATCTAAAAGAAAATAAAGACTCAGTCACTTAGTTATAGTATTTGGGTGGGAGACCACTAAGAAATTCCAGAGCTGCAGTTTACAGTGGAAAGTTCAAAAACAAATCAAAAAGACAATGATGGCAAGCTATATCCCAATCGCTGCTAACCAACTTGGCTCAAGGCGGTCCTTCCCTTTAACATAGCCCTGCAGTTAGAACTCAGTTAATACCTCATATGCCCCTCCCGTATAATTAGTTCGGAAGTTGTACTTGGAACTAAGAGTAACTCAAAAGACTAGTGCCATCCCGCAGAATAAGATCTACCTGAGCTAAAATGATGTGTTGTTAACTACATTTACTTCTGCTTCTCTGTCTCATGTTCATTCACAATATCATATGTTCTTTTTTGAAATTCTCAACTCTGAAAGGAAAAGCAAATCTTTGGGGCCTATAGGGGTGCCCCGAATCCCATGGCAATGTATATCTCCCTTTTATCCGTTTCTCAAACCCTGAACAACCCCAACTGCATTCTCTTTTATATTAACTATTCTATTGTAATCTTCCTTGCATGGTTAAGCAGAGGTGCAGAATTCTTGGTTCAACTTCTTGGGGAATGTAAAGGAGGTAAGGATGTGAAAGGAGATAAATAAAGAGGGTTTTAAAAAGGCTTTTAATGACGCTTGTGAATAATGACTGCAGATAGGGAATAGATTCCAAACATTGGCAAGAACCAGTTATTCTTATTTATTACAGTGAAGGATTCAAGAGGCATTTCGGTTCCCCCAGCACATTAGCTATACATTTCCTCACTCAGTGAACCCACAAGTCTTGACATCCAACAGCCTTTGTCTGAATTTAGCAGTCTCCATTTTACTTCCACGACTTTCTGAATTCAGCTCCTGACCATCATTCTGACCCGCAAGATTGGCATCCTTCCCAGTCCTCACTGCAAGTTCTCCATATTTTAATGTCCTACTATTCAAAATCTTTCCAAAGGAATCTATCGGAATTTTAACTCATCCCTCAGACCACTTTATATCCCACTTCCCCAATTTAAAAGCCAGCCATATTAAGTCACTTCTCTTAGTCTTTTCTCCCCAAATCCCAATTCTGCCACACAGTATAGTGCCTGACAATGTGGTTCTTTCTCTTTGTTTTGATCCATGATCCTTCTTTGCTACTTCATTAAAGACTCAGAAAGAATTACCCTCCTCAAATTCAGAAACCTGCAACTCATTTCTTTCTGCTTTAAATCAACCAATACGCAGAAGAGTTTAGATTCCAGTAAAATGATGTATTCTATTACAGACATTTCCATCTGCTCTTGCTTGAGAACTCAAGATATCTCATTAGATTCTTCACTTTCTGGAAGACTAGATGTAACCCCTCATTTCTAAAAGTTCAGAAGTCTTAATTTTGCATCCTTTCTTTCATGTCTTCCATCCCCAGTACAACCGGCTAGCTTTTCACAATATGCTAGATCAGGCCAAAAGTTTTAATTGTTGCACAAATCCAGCTGTTTCCTTAGCATGTTGTAGGAACCATTGCATGATGTTAAACCATGTTGAACTCTCTGATCTGGGTTTAGAGTCTGGTATGATATGTGATTCCAGCCATCCAGAAAGTTGCTTGACTTTAGATGGCGTTCACAGATGTTTCAAGAACTTTGCGCCACTCCCCTCTTCGATTTTATTTGACTGTCTTTTGTTCCAACTTCTCGATGAAGGACTTAGTAACTAGTGTCTGATCCCTTTACTCTTAAGGCTCTTAAGGCACGAGTGAATGTAGGAAAACGACCCTTTTTGTGGAGCTAAAATTGGGCTATTGCGGTTTTAATCCAGGCTTCATTGTGTTGCTCTCCGTGGTACTGAACTGCAGTATTGCATCCAGCAGTAGCAGCTGATGGAAAGAATACACGGAAGCAGAAGGAACACAAGCAGAAATGTTCTCCTACTTCCAGACTTTGCTGGCTGAGGCTACTCTATCGTGCTTTGCATTAAAAATAAGACAATATTCATGACTTCGCATAAGGTGTCATATAGGGATGATAAATGCAATATCCCATTCAGCTATTACAGAGTAGAAGGGCAAAAAAGTAATAAGGCCAGTGAGGTTCTGTAAAGTGGTATTTGTGTGTGTGTGTGTGTGTGTGTGTGTGTGTGTGTGTGTGTGTTGAAAAATGTGTGTGGGAATCCGGGGACATTGTAATTTCAGCATAATGACTTTTTTCCATAAGAGCTTACAAATAAAAACAAGGGTTAAAGAAGAACAAAGATAGGACAATAGAGTCAAATCAAACTGGATGATGGCACGCGCGCACACACACACACACACACAAAAGGAGAATGACAAAAGAGGGCTGACTTCATTCTTATCCCACTTTTCTAGCTCCTGAGCTCTTTCTTTTGCTGTGGCAAAAGTAAGGATGTACAGGTAGTCCTCGATTTGTGACCACAACTTTATGTTGCTGGGTGAGAAATGTGTTTAAGTGAGCTTTGCCCCATTTTATGACTTTTCTTGCCACATTTGTTAAGTGAATCACTGCAGATGTTACGTTAGTAACATGGTTGTTAAGTGACTCTGGCTTCCCCATTGACTTTGCTTGTCAAAAGGTTGCAAAAGGTAATCACATGACCCCCGAGACATAGCAACCGTCATAAATATGAACCCAGTTGCCAAGCAGCTGAACTTTGATCACAGCACCGTGGGGATGCTGCAATGGTCATGTGTGACAAATGGTCATAAGACACTTTTTTCAATGGCACTGTAACTGAATGGTCACTAAACGAACTGTTGTAAGTCAAGGACTACCTGTACAGCAAATTTTGTGGAAAGAGGGGAGACTCCTAGAGCATTTGGAGAAGCAGCAAGAACAAAGTGGTGCCTTATTTTTCTAGATCAGGATTGGGGAACAATGGCCCTTTTATATGACTTGTGGACATGCATGGCTGGCTCAGGAATTCTGGGAGTTGAAGTCCTCAAGTCACAAAAGGGCCATCGTTCCCCACCCCAGATCTATATGGAAACTATCCTTATTTCCAAAGCTTTGCTTGCTACCTTTCACTTCCTCTCCTTTCACAGCATTGATCTTCTTATCAAGCCATAGTAAATTAATTAGGTGCCACAAGGCTCTGGATGGCTTTTTTTACAGCCACAGACTATTCCTGTGGGGGAGGGGGTGAAACAGAGGCATTGCAAATAAATCACTGGAGAGGGATTATAATTTAATTGCCATCAATATCCTTCATCTGCACTGCATTTGATGTTTACATATTTCACTATCTTCCCCCCCACTCTTTTACTCATCTACTTACTTCGTTTCCTACCTCCCCATTAAAATAGATCTTGAAAAATGGAAAGTACATAAAGATTTAAAGTCATAACACTACTTTGTTATATTATTTCCAGTCACAAACTATTATCCAAATTTACCTCAAAGTGGCTAGTGGGAGAGGCTGTCTTTCCAAGGAATGTTACCTGCTCATCTCTGACAGGTCTCTGCTTATTTGCCTGTTTCAGGGAATCTTACAAGCCTTCCAATATGATCTATCCATCTGTATACCCTGTATCGCCCTTTCTCTCTGCTTTAGAGGAACCATCAGCCCTAGGCTTTCCAAAGCTGTCTCGTTCAACCAACGTTAGTTCAGGTACTCATACATCCAGGCATCCAAGCTTGATGACCCAAGTAAATTCTTCTCCAGCAGTCTGCGATACCTCCCAGGCCTCCATTAATCTCCAGGTAAACAGAGAGAAAGTTAAAATGATTGATAATTTAGAAAGAGTTTCTGATTCCCGATCATCTTAAATCTGAAACGGAAGGATGCTTGAGTTGAAAGTCTGATGATTCTGGGATAAAAACAAACTCTGCATTGAACTCGAGTTTAGAGGTTTCTTTGGTTAATCTGGAGGATTCTAGCAAAATGATTCCTGCAAAGGCCTGCTACCTATCTTTTAAAGAGACAGGCCCCAGCCTTTTCCTGTATATTTGGGAATATTCATTTCCTATTTGCACTGTTTCAATATCCTGTTCCTCCAACCGACTCGTATTTTAATCCCAAGGAGAACAATCTAAGACCACGGGCTGCTCAAGACGTCTTAGGTACATTCATAGATTTCCAAACATGGTTAATTTATATGGAAGTGACACTAAGGCAAATATATCTTTTTGTCCTGGCCATTATTTTTTGGAACATGCAACTACTCCACATCACATTTAACAGCCAAGGGGGCCATTTAGCCTTATTCTTTCTCATTAGTTTCTCTTCCCTAGAAACCAAACAATTGCGCACGCGCACACACACACACACACATGCACACACACACATATAAAAAGTATCTATTCCAAGCTCCACACTCCGAGTCCACTTGGCAAGAAATCGAAAGACGGAAAAGAGGTGTCTAAAGAGAGACTTTCCACTTTGGTTCTCCTATAAAAATAACTTGACTAGGTATTGCTTACAGCTTGCCTAATACACAAAGAATACCTCACCGTCTTCATTGGGTCTATGCTTAGGTTTTTCTTCCTCTCCCCTGCAGTTGCACAAGTTGTAGAATGGAAGCTCTGAACAGCTAAATTAAAGATAAGGTCATCTCAGGGAATAATGCTGGCTAAGTTCAGGCTGTTTTTCAAGAGATTTCAGAATCAAGTCCTATTTTTTGACCTTGTGCCCTATACCAAATGCGCACACACGCACACGCACATATACGTTTTATTTTATTTTTGTTTCCTTCTTTCCACCCCTGCTGGATCTTCCATCTGCTACTGCAATATGTTTCTTCATTTATTTCCAAAAAAAAGGACTATTCCTGCACTGACAGAAGGACAGTCGTAGCCCTGGGAAAAGATGGAAGGCAGGGGTTGGCTAGCCAAGGCAGCCGAGTCAATAACAGTCCCAAGTGTTATTGGAATCCCGAGTTCCCTAGTCAAAGTCCTAATGGGTTGGAGGGACTGCATAAGACCAAAAATTGGGGAGTTCTCTGGAAGAAGAGAAGTTGAAAACACGAGTTGATCACGTCTGTCTGAGCACTTCACCCCTTTTGCTGCGTGACATTGTGCTGGTCTCCTTCCTGCCTCACAGACACCTTCCGGGAACAGTTACATGAGCGATATCTCTTCTCTTTCCCACGTATTCTGTCGCCAAACCGTGTCATGGGTTCCCAGGAGACGGAAGTCATTATTTCCATCCGAATGATCTGGGACTCCCAGCGCTGCCTGAAGAAAGTCCCATATAGGCTACTGCTCATTGCTTTTTGCAAGGGCAATGAATGCAAACTGCAGTGGGTAGCATTAAGGGATGAGAGCACCATCGGCCTGCTTCTCCAAACCTCCAGCCTCTGGTTAAAGCTGTCTGTGATACACCCAGCTCTGGAAGTGGGTCAGAAGCGCTCAATGGCTTCCTGGGGAAAAGCGCTCCTTTGGGATTTCAAAAGATCCCTGTCCCTGTTTCCCTTCCCTCCGTGGGGTATGCCATGCTTAAAAGCAAGGTTCTGCCCAAACAGTTTCTCTATAGTAGAAGCATCGCTCTAATCCTCATTTTTCTCATTCTCCTCCGCTCCCTCCCTTTCCTTCGGATTCCTTGGCTTTCCCCTTCATCTTTTCCTCCTGCTCTCACCCCCCCCTCTCCAGTTCCTGGGCACCGCACTGCGCTTTCAAAAAGGATTCTAGGATTCGCTTGTAGAAAGTGCTGACGGGACGGGAATTCTATGCAGTGCAGAGAGCAAGCAGCAAGCTTTTGCCCTGCAGAGGGGAGATGAGAGGAGAGACTGAAAGAGAGTTTGGCGCACGAGTGTAAATATGAATGGGGAAATCGATGTATGTGCTTGTGCAAGCAAGGGCAATCATGCCTGCACTGTGTTATGACATGCATGCATCTGTGGTGTGTGTGTGTGTGTATACCAAGCTCAAGTATGTGCGTAGCCTCGGACAGAATTTGCGCTGCCAAGGCAGGTTTTGTTCCGTGCATGTATAAAGGCATATTTGGTGCATAGCCTAGAGCTTTTCTGGGTGCATTGGAGCAAACAGCGTTACGGGGAATATACATTCATCTTTGCATGAGATGTACACACACATTAAGACATAAACATGCACCCGGAAAAAGTTTTTAGCGTACAGCAAACATTTTATATAGAATGTGCTAGGAAAGGGAGTGTGTAGTTGTATTTAAGTGCAGATATATGCAAAACTTTGTTTGCACCTTAATCTGCAATTAAACCAACTTAAATTTAATCGAAATTGGTAAATACAATTCCATTCAGCGCTGACCTTATTTGTACTGGAGGTAGATCGGCATGGGGGTGCGTGTGAAGAGCCGCATAGAGAGATGGACATGCACCCACGTTCTGTAATTTTCAAAGTGAGTTGTGGAAGGAATGCATAAATAGGTATACTCTCCCCGGAGCCCAAATTCATATAGGGCCTATAAAACTGCACACTGTACTGAGATGAATGTCTTAAATAGTGGTAGGCTGGCTATGGCTGGCGGAAAACTAATTCAGGGGGGGAGGAGGGGATTGGGGGGGTGTATGCAGGCAGATGAAGTTGAAGTGAGAAAGTGATTTGTGTACACTTGTACACATGAGCCTTAATTCAAAGCCTGGAGGAGAGTAAGTTCATGATTGCATGTAAATATTTGCTTATACTGTATGTGGTTGTACATGGGACATACGTCAGAGGACAGTGTGTCAGATCGCACCTGGCGACAAAGCATTTGGTAACGATGTAGCAGCTAAAACTCCTGGACAATCAGATCTTGTGTGAGTTGTGTGTATACCAATGGGGGGAATGTGAATGAATGCAAAGCGCTCAGTCTATGTGCAAGGCAGCACATGACTGTTTGCGTCATTGCTTGCTTTCACTGTTTTCTCAAGGGACTAAAATAGGAGAATGGTGTAACAGAAGGCGTGTGAATGCTGAGCCTAAAATCTGAACAGAATCCTTTCTGTTCTGGGGCTTTTTGTTCATTCATCCAAATGACTGATGTTAGGATAGTTAAAGCATTCAACATTTTGCTGAAAAAGAGCAGAAATTCAAGAGGGAGGAAGGAAACGTTTTACCATCTCAAAATTCCCTCGTAAGAGGGTTTTAAATCCCTAGCTTCTTCCCTAAATGGCACAATGGTTTATGGACACGTTGCATGGTTTGCAACCTATGATTCCCAGTCTGAAGACAAACAAACAAACAAATAATGTAACAAAGTTGACCTCAAAAGAGCTGTGACAGGATCACTGCAATTCTGCCCCAAAATAAACCAGAACACACACCAAGGGAAGATCTGCAACCTGCATTCACTATGCAGATTAAAGAACAAATATAGTCACAAGGGATGGAAAGTTCCTTGGAGGTTTGTTTTTTTCGTATTCAGGCTGAGTCTCAATTCAAAATGTTGACTTTTGTGTCACCTAAGCAAATTATGTACCTGCATAATGCAACTGTCAGTGGGTGAATGCTAAAATAGGTGTTATATTGTAATAATAGACTCCTATTCCTCTAAGGATAGGGACGTGGTAGCTCAGTGGGTTAGGACGCTGAGCTTGTCGATCAGAAGGTCGGCAGTTTGGCGGGTCGAATCCCGAGTGCCGCGTAGCAGAGTGAGCGCCTGTTACTCGTCCCAGCTTCTGCCAACCTAGCAGTTCGAAAGCACGTAAAAATGCAAGTAGAAAAATGGGGACCACTCCGGTGGGAAGGTAACAGCGTTCCGTGCGCCTTTGGCGTCTAGTCATGCCGGCCACATGACCACGGAGACGTCCTCGGACAAGCGCTGGCTCTTCGGCTTTGAAACGGAGATAAGCACCGGCCCCTAGAGTCAGAAAGGACTAGCACGCATGTGTGAGGGAACCTTTACCTTTATTCCTCTAAGGAACAAAGCAGGTTCTTTTCATTCTCCCCTCTCAAGTCATTTACTGGGTCAGTTTTACAAGGTTAGATTGGACTGGAAAAAAAAAGAATAATTGGCCCCAAATCATGGAACGAATTTCATAACTGACCAGCTAATGGAATAGTTTGTCTCAAGTCCACCATCAGCTGAGAATTAATGAAGAATGAGTGGCTAGCCCAGAAAGTGTCCAACCTTGGCAACGTTAAGACTTGTGGACTTCGACTCCGGAATTCTGGGCATTGAAGTTCACAAGTCTTAAAATTGTCAAGGTTGGACACCTCTGGGTTAGAGCATTAGGCTCTGATGGGGATGCCTACTTATGAATCTTTTGTTTTGTTATAAAATTCCCTGGGTGATCTTGGACTTGTAATCTCAAAACTGTTGTACATAAAGCATAGAGGAATATGGACTCGGCTCAGTTTCTTTGGAGAAACGATAAGACATTTTTTTTAAAAAAAATGAGGATATTAGGGAATGGTCATACTATAGTTCCAAGAAAAGTTTCCTTCAAAAGGAAGACAGTGTTGTCCATCCTCTCTCATGACGCATGCCTAGAGACAGGCCTGGCTATCCCTATAAGATGTTGGGATTCCTCCAGTCTCTGATGGCTTTAAATCAAATTGGGCCCAGAATTGTGGGAATTCCAACCCAACCTAGCCGAAGGGTTCCTTCTTTCAGAAGGCTGCTTTAGAAAGTGACCAGACCAACCTTCAATTGATGGCTATTAAACATGATGGCCAGCTAATTATGAAGTCAAGGAGGAGGCATTGTTTAGAGATTTGCCGGAAAACCCGGGTCCAGTCAAATGGAAAGAAAATATTGGGAAACAGGTCCCACCAAAGAACCAGGATCCCAAAAAAAGGGCAGACACTAACAAGCTAGAACTGGGGTTGGAAAACAATCTGGATTTATTGGTAGATCTTTATAGACATGCAATAGATCAGTAAGATATTTTTTTACTTTAATGACAGCAACAAGAAAACATATGTATGCCACATACATACACAAACATGGTTAGCACCCCTGAACCATAATAAATCAGATGCAGATCAATCCATTGAATAGGTAATAGTGTGTAACAATTGGAGTGCAATAAGCAGATAAGCCACCATCTCAGGATGCTACTTAGAATAGATCTCTGTAACATAGGGGTTGAATATACAATAAAACAGAGAAATAATAGAAAAAAATAATTATTTATTGCTATATCATTTTCTAGGTTTTTTTTCTTCCAACAGTTATTAGACCTGTCTTAGATATGTTAAGGTGGTAGAAACGACTGCAGGGGATGGGATGCCATTTTTAAATGCAGATCCCTCCATTTGCTAAAAAAAATTTGCATAAGAAGAAAGCTAGGCTAACACATCAATGTCCAATCTAATTGTCTAGGTCTGTGGTGGCGAACCTATGGCACGGGTGCCACAGGCGGCACACAGAGCCCTCTCTGTGGGCACGCGCACCATCGCCCAAGTCCTAGGCCTTCAGCTAGGTTTTATAAACCCTTTTCGCTTTAGGCCTCTGCAGCCGTCCACAAAAAAAAAAGGTTCAATCAATCAATTTCAACTTCTCGTGGGAAAAATAAAGTTCTCGCAATTGATTGATTGAACTTTTTAGTCCCACCCAGTCTGCCATTACCACCGCAGCCACGCCCACCCAATGGGCCTCGCCCCCACCGGCACCCGACAATACATAAGTGGGTTTTGGGTTGCAGTTTAGGCACTCTTGTCTCTAAAAGGTTCGCCATCACTGGTCTAGGTATAATAGTATGAAGATTTTTTTTAAGTGGGCCACAATTTTTTAAAAAAAAATGAAATATGTCCTTCCCTCTTACCCCATACCTGTTTTCCCTGACTAACATTGGGATGAAGAGGAAGAATAAGCAGGGTATTTGCTATCTCTTGGGATATTCTTGACAGCTGTTTATTGAGGAGGGGGCAGTAATTGGGGAGGGGCTGACTTTTGTAGGGTAGGTTTCTTCCTTTTCTGGAAGAGTTTGTTCTTTTACAATTATGAGTTAGCACTAATGTTTCCCTTCCCTGTCCTTTCCTGCTTGACATTCTCGTCTCCCTGCTGTTCCCCTCTGTCTGCTTCTTCCCTGTACACTTGTCCTTCTGCATCTCTCCAGTATGTGGCCTTTGCCTCCCTCTTCTTCATCCTCATCTCCATCACCACTTTCTGCTTAGAGACCCATGAGACTTTCAACCACTTCAAAAACAAGACAGAAATCATCAAGACGGGGAACAGCACCAGCATCAAGGTGGACTATGAAATGGAAACGGAACCCTTCCTCACCTACGTAGAAGGGATGTGCGTCATCTGGTTCACTTTTGAGTTCCTCATCCGGGTCATCTTTTGCCCAGACAAACTGGAATTCATCAAGAGCAGCCTCAACATCATCGACTTTGTGGCCATCCTGCCCTTCTACCTGGAAGTGGGCCTCAGTGGCCTCTCATCCAAAGCAGCCAAGGATGTGTTGGGCTTCTTGAGGGTGGTAAGATTTGTCCGGATCCTAAGGATCTTCAAGCTGACCCGGCATTTTGTAGGACTGAGAGTCCTAGGTCACACGCTAAGGGCCAGCACCAATGAGTTCTTGCTCCTCATCATCTTCTTGGCCCTAGGGGTCTTGATCTTTGCCACCATGATCTATTATGCTGAAAGGATCGGTGCTGCCCCAGATGACATAACGGGCAGCAAGCACACCGTCTTCAAGAACATCCCCATTGGGTTTTGGTGGGCTGTAGTGACCATGACGACTTTGGGCTACGGTGATATGTATCCTGAGACTTGGTCAGGCATGTTGGTGGGAGCACTCTGTGCCTTGGCTGGTGTGTTGACCATTGCCATGCCTGTGCCAGTCATCGTCAACAACTTTGGCATGTATTATTCGCTGGCTATGGCCAAGCAGAAACTACCAAAGAAAAAGAACAAGCACATCCCACGAGCCCCCCAACCCGGCTCACCCAACTACTGCAAACCGGACATGCAGTCCCCTCATCGCAGCAACCAGGGTGACTCATGCCCCCTGGCTCAAGAGGAGATAATCGAGATTAATCGGCCAGGTAAGGGGGAGACAGGATTTAATTTAATTTAATTTAATAATATTTATATACCGCCCTTCTCCCTGAGGACTCAGGGCGGTTTACAGGGCAGAATAGTTAAAAGCTACATCTATGTGAGTCAAATCTATATGCTGTTTGTGATTCTCAAACATTCTGGCGTCTAAAGATACTCTTCCTGCTAAAAAATCAATACTGTACTATAGTGAGGGAGGTACAAGTAGTCCTTGACTTACAACCACAATCGTGACCAGCATTTCTGTTGCTAAGCAAGGTGGTTATTGAGTTGTGACCAAATCTTACAACCTTCTTTGCCTGGGTTGAGCAAATCACTGCAATTGTTAAGTGAGTCACATGGTCGTTAAGCAAATTCAGGTTCCCCCCCGCCCCCTTTTATTTTGCTTGTCAGAAACTGGCTGGGAAGATCAGAGTTGGTGATCACGTGATCCCAAGATGTTGCAACCGTTGTAAATACATGCCAGTTGCCAAACTCTTGAATTCTGATCATGTGACTGCGGGGAATGCTACAACGGTCCTAATGGTGAGGATCTGTCGTAAGCCAATTTTGTCCGACTCGTAAGTTCAAACAGTCACTAAATGGGTGGTTGTAAGTTGAGGAGTACCTGTGCACAGAGTCAGGTACTGTAGATTGAGGAGGATTCCTGAGAATCTTAACGAAGCATGTTTTATGGTTCACATGGGCTTTTACCTGTGTTGAGTCTCACTTTTGTACCTCTTAGAAACAGTGGAGCACACCCAAGACTTATTCCCGTTTCCCAGCCTTTCTCAAGCTGGCTGGAGGTGAAGAGGGTTGTAGCCCAACAGTGTCTGGGATACCAAGATTGCCCACAGGTGCATATGCTAGTTTGGGGCTATGTATTGCTAGAAAGATTAATAGGGGACTTTTCCAGGTGAGCTTACCGGTACATTGATGCTTCTCATTGAAAACGTCTTGGTAAATGTGTGATAACATTTTAAGTCAAGAGGTCAACTACCAGATGCTCGTAGGGACCACAACTATCATCCTCAGAAAGTTATGGGTGAAATACCTCAAATTACATTAGTCTTTTTAAAAAAAAATGGCTGAAAACTTGTAGGGTTGTAAACATCTGGCAAGATTTAAGTGCGGCTTCGCCAAAGAATGCTACGCTGATAAAATCATGTATCAAGAGTTCGTGCAAGAGTTTCCAGCTTTGTATCACTATTTCCAAAATAGCTGGATTTTTAAAATTATTATTCACTCTGCTCTGAAATGGAGTTATATAATGCCTTAGGTTGCTAACCATAAAAAAAGAAACAATAAGAGCAAAAAGGTAATGTCCTATGTATGTAAGCATATGTAAGTACATAGCGCTACAGTACAAGTTCCTGTTTGTGTCTCAAGTGCAAAAATTGGAAAGGCACGCTCTGCATAGAATTTCTTCTGTGAGAAACTCCGTTTAATTTTTTAAAGCAAATTTTTACCCCATATTCCCCTTTAAGTGAATCCCTGCCTCTCCATATATTACTAAAATTCTTCACTCAATCTAGGCCAGGGCTTTGCAACCAGTGGTACGGATACCACCTGTGGTACATTGGCACCTGGCAGGTGGTACGCGACCATCCTAGAAAAGTGGTAGCAGGGGAAGGGAATGAGCTGAACCGGTGGCAGCACCGCACAAGCCTGAGCGAGAGATGGCTGGAGCTGCAGGGCTGTCAGGGCTCAGCGGAAGCACCAGGATCAGCGCCAGGCTCCAGCTGGAGCTCGGCGCTGATCCTGGTGCTTCTGAGCCCAGAAGAAGCGCCAATCAGCTGGAATGTTGCAACATCTCCAGGGTCTTGTGATTTGCATTCAGATGCTTGGCAACTGATTCATATTTATGACGGTCACAGTGTCCCAGGGTCATGTGAAGTGACCAAAACCTGCTGCAACCACCCAGCAGATGGGGGGAATAAAAACCAAACAAGCCCCCCACACACACACACACACTGCCAATCCTCAACAGAAATTTTCAAACGGTCACATAAAAGTCCTTGGGATTCTCTTCCTCATTCTTCCCTTGCACATTTCTTTCTTTGCAGCAAAGAAAGTAACCGCCAGCCACTGAGCTGGTCTGAAGGATTGTGAATGATGGAGGGAAACCCTCCATCTGTATGATGTCATGTGACCTTGGGGAGGGACTCGGGGAAATATGAAAAATAGGGGGCAGGACAAGTTGGGAACTACCGTATTTTCCGGCGTATAAGACGACTGGGCGTATAAGACGACCCCCTACATTTCCTGTTAAATTATAGGGTTTGGGCTATACTCGCTGTATAAGACTACCCCTCTTCCAACGCACACCAAATAAAAATTAAAAAACATCAGATTTGATTTTAATATGGTAATTTTAATTCAAATGCTTATGACATGCAGGTACTTAGTAGGAAAACTGTCACTTATAAACATAAGGCTGTTTGTCATCAAACATGTAAACATAAAACAGTGCAAGTGGATTAAACTTTTCCTAATTCACACTAAAGCTTTCCCTGCGCAGACCAAATGGGAGATCCGCTCCAGGTTTTCCAGCCAGCCCGCCCAGTTCTTGAGTCAAATGTGTCCTTAGAGCTAAGCAGCTGCTCTGGCTGCTGCATTCCCCACCTGCCTTTCAAGTTGGGATAGACTGCAGCTGCTCTTTAACTTTAGAAGGAAAGACGCCCAGACCCCAGCCTGTAAAAAATCACAGACTGCAGCTTCTTCTCCAATTGGTCCCACTTTCCCTGCACAGACCAAATGGGAGATCTGCTTCAGGTTTTCCAGCCAGCCCTGTCCCTAAAGTTTCAGCACCATTGCCAGTACCGTATTTTCTGGCGTATAAGATGACCCCTAACTTTTGAGAAGATTTTCATGGGTTAAAAAGTCATCTTATACGCCAGAAAATACGGTACTGGCAATGGAAAGCTGCTTGGCCTGTAGAGCTCTTCAAAACACTTCCCAACTAACCCTCCCAGGAATCTCTGGAGTATCTTCTGAGCTAATTGTTAATCATCTTGTGTGAGAAGATCTTCATCAGCCACAATATGATGCAAAGAAGGCCAACTGCAATATTGGATTGGTGCAGCTCTTACACAGATGACTCTGCCCTTCTCGAGGCATTAAAGAGGAAACGTTTGAAGCTTCTATTTTCCTGTTAATCGAAATTATTTTTACAGGAAATTAAAACAAGTATTCTTATTCAACAATAGGTAATATTCACTAAGTACAATAAATAATATGAGGCCCTGTCATCTGCGTTAAATCTAGCCTGATTATTAATCACTGACATAGAAGTCAGTTGTAATACTGAATATTTTGCAACTGGCCCACAAAATGAAACACTCTTACTCCTGCTTTGCAGGACACCATTTTAGGCATACTAGCCTGGCTGTGGCTCACTTGGAGGACACAGCAGAGGCAAGAGTGCGCCAAGGCCACTTTTTGATCCTCTACCTCGAAATCCGAATGCCCAGCTTTAAAACTGGGGCTCACCCATCACTTTCCCATGGTAGACTGGAGTTCTCCAAAATGCAAAATAATAGATTCCTTTACTCATTAGCTGTGGGGCAAATGCTGGAAATATGAAGTATTTTGAAGTTTTGGAAACCATAACTTAGGTAAAGGTAAAGGTTCCCCCGCACATGCGTGCTAGTCGTTTCCGACTCTAGGGGCCGGTGCTCATCTCCGTTTCAAAGCCAAAGAGCCAGCGCTTGTCCGAGGACGTCTCCGTGGTCATGTGGTCGGCATGACTAGACGCCAAAGGCGCACGGAACGCTGTTACCTTCCCACCGTAGTGGTCCCCATTTTTCTACTTGCATTTTTATGTGCTTTCGAACTGCTAGGTTGGCAGAAGCTGGAACGAGTAACAGGCGCTCACTCTGTTACGCGGCACTCGGGATTCGACCCGCCAAACTGCCGACCTTCTGATCGACAAGCTCAGCGTCCTAACCAACTGAGCCACCGCGTCCCTCTCAAAATTTACTGAGCTCCAAAGCCCTCCGGATGGATTACACAAGAGCTGGCTAATTTCCATACTGACCTGCTTAATGGCACTGAAATCTATTGTCTTGAGCAGGGTTTCTCAACCTTGGCGACTTTAAGGTGGACTTCAATTCCCAGAATTCCCCAGTTGACATCCCCCTATTTTAAAGTTGCCATGGTTGAGAAACAGTGTTCTTGAGCCTCTTTTCTTACCTTTATTATTCATGGTCTGATAATAAAGTCCACAGATTACATCTTATCTCTTTAGTGAAAAAGAAAGGGATGTTTAAGACCAGGGGTAGGCAACCTCGGCTCTTTTATGACTCATGGACTTCAACTCCCAGAATTCCTGAGCCAGCTATGCTATGCTGGCTCAGGAATTCTGGGAGTTGAAGTCCATGAGTCATAAAAGAGCCGAGGTTGCCTACCCCTGTTTAAGACCAACTTTGGATTAGAAACTTTCTAGACTTATGATGCAATCTGTGGAATGGATTATAAGATTATATCACCCCAGTGAAAAAGAAGGGATGAACAAGGCCATATTTGGATTAGAAACGTTTCTTAAACCAATTTAATTTATTTAATAGAACTTTGATTGGAAGTTAGCTGTATAAAGAATGTGGACCAAAGGCAGGGCTGACCTTTTACTTGATAGAATAAAGCAAACAGGGACAGACAGCACATACTGGGGGAAAGCAGTGGCACTTAAAAGTTACAGCTGTTTTCTTCTGTTGCAAGATAGATGCATTGGCTCAGGACCTTGGCCTGCATCCCAGCTGATAGGAGTGAACTAATGCTCAACCAGCAATTCACTCAGTTCCTGTGGGTGAAGTATCAGAATGGATTCCAAAGTATCTCGGGCCAGGCTTCTCCAAAAGCCCCAAGTCAGCTAAACAAAACTGTCTTCTGTAAAAAAAAAATCTTTGGGATGCAGTAAAGGTAAAGGTTCCCACGCACATGCGTGCTAGTCGTTTCCAACTCTAGGGGCCGGTGCTCATCTCCGTTTCAAAGCCGAAGAGCCAGCGCTTGTCCAAGGACGTCTCTGTGGTCATGTGGCCGGCATGACTAGACGCCAAAGGAAGGTGGTAAATGTCTATGGAGATTCTCAATTATCCAGGTTACGGTTGTCCCATGACAACATGAAGAAGCTTCTTGGATGAGAAGCGAAACGTCTTCCAGAAAAACAAAGGAAACCCAATTGCCTTTTGGAAAAGCACCTTTGGGACAACAGTGACCTGGATGACTTGAGAATCTCCACAGACCCTTTGGCAATTTTTTAAGACTGGGCTGAGTCTTCATAAGAGGTGGGTTTAAGTCATCTCACTTTGGCAGAGGACTGCATAAGGGAAGGTGCATTATGAACACCTTCTCAATTAATAGCCTCTGTCCATCGGTAGCGTGATAGCCAAGCCCAGTTCTTAAAACTGGTGTTGTATTCTTTAGACTCTATCAATTAGCCTGGCAGGGTGTCAAATTCCAGCAGGCCTGATCGGCATTCTAGAAAATGTGAAAAAATTCCTCAGAACGTACCTTTCTTTGTGGACCAATTGTCGGTGAATGGAGAATTCTCTGTGTGGTCAGTGATTTGAAAGTAGTAGCCAATGCTCATTTTCTCTCTCTCTGACACCCACACCCACAAACTCTTTCTCTCCAGCTATGTTCCCTCTTTATGCTTTGAACTGCTGACTCGTGGAGGTGGCATAAAAATTACTGCTGCATAAAAAAGACCTATATGTTGTTCCAGAAAGCAGTTTAGGTTATCCCATCTTGGCTAGGGATTTGGAAGGATTTGTCCTTCCAAAATGACTCATACGTAAAGATCAAAGGGCCTGTTTTGGCAATTCAAGCCATTTTTGATTGAGAATTATTATTCTTTTTCTTCCGTGAAGAAAAGGGGATGATATTGGCAATCATGTTCAGAAATATGTGACTTAGATTCATGGGAATGTTTTAGCTACAGTGGAATCATTAGTGATAGAGGCTAAAATACACGAAGGACGGTTGCAGGAATTGGGTATGTCTAGTTTAATGAAAAGAAGGACTAGGGGGTGACATGATAACAGTGTTCCAATATCTAAGGGGCTGCCACAAAAAGAGGGGGTCTACCTACTCTCCAAAGCACCTGAAGGCAGGACAAGAAGCAATGGACAGTCGTTAAGTGAATCACTGTGGTTTTTAAGCAATATTGAGTTGGTTGGAAAGGTCACAAATATGAGCCAGAAGTGTGCTGCAAGTGCCAAAAAAGCCAACACAGTTCTAGGCTGCATTAACAGAGGGGTAGAATCAAAATCACATGAAGTGTTAATACCACTTTATAACACCTTGGTAAGGCCACACTTGGAATATTGCATCCAGTTTTGGTCACCACGATGTAAAAAAGATGTTAAGACTCTAGAAAGAGTGCAGAGAAGAGCAACAAAGATGATCAGGGGACTGGAGGCTAAAAGATATAAAGAATGGTTGCTGGAATTGGGTGTGTCTAGTTTAATGAAAAGAAGGACTTAGGGGTGACATGATAGCAGTCTTCTGATATCTCAGGAGCTGCACAAAAAAGAGGGGGGGGGGTCAACCTATTCTCCAAAGCACCTGAAGGCAGGACAAGAAGCAATGGCTGAAAACTAATCAAGGAGGGAAGCAGCCTAGAACTAAGGAGAAATTTCTTGACAGTTAGAAGAATTAATCAGTGGAATGATTTGCCTTCAGAAGCTGTGGATGCTCCAACACTGGAGGTTTTTAAGAAGAAATTGGACAAACCATTTGTCTGAAATGGTACAGAGTTTTCACCCGAGCAGAGAGTTGGACTAGAAGACCTTGAAGATGTGTGGACTTCAACTCCCAGAATTCCACAGCATGCTGCAAATGAAGTCCACACATCTTTAAGCAGTCACGGTTGAGAAACACTGATAGGCTGTTTGGGTTCCATAATAATGGGAAAGGAAAAGATCAAGAGATAGCCAATTCACTTTATTTATTTCTTAGATTTATATCCTACCTTAAATAGGAGCTGCACAGTATTCCTCTCCTATTTTTCCCAAATGACAACAGCAATTCTGTTGTAGTTGGGTTGGCAGTGACTGACCTCAAGTCAACCAATGAGCTTCCATGATTGAGGATGGATTTGAACGTAGGTTTCCTCAGTGTCCAACCCTTAACCAGTATGCCACTGTTTTGCAACAATAGTTGACTTTGGAGAGAGGGTTAGTAGTTATGGTTGATTGGCAAGGCCTCTTGGATTAAAACAGGACTGCCTTAATAGAAAATAAAAATAAAGAGGGTTAATTTGTTCAAGCAGAACAGAGTTGGGTAGACAGGAAACTAATAGCTCTGGAACAATCCAGACGCAGAAGAAATTCAGCCTTGCGGTTGAGGAGCCCAACTGCCACCTGAAGCAAAGTGATCGCTACAAGCACTACAACCACCCTTACCCACACATCTCTTTGGGGTTCACTCAGTAAATGGATCCTCAAGACAGACCACAAGGCAGAAGTGGCAGGAAGAGAAGACTGTGTGATGACGGGCCTGCAGCGTCTGCAATCAGTTCCTAGCTTGCTTTCCATCTGTTCCAGGTCCTTTGGGCCAGGAAGCCCATTTGGAGCAAATACAGTGGAGGAGCAAGGATTCACTTAATTTAACAAGCTCTTGGCTATGCACTGCATAGCAGGGGACGCCAAAGGGGATGTGGTTGCTGGAGCTATTGATGTCAGGGCACGGCACAAACAGCATCTGACAACTGCAACCTCAGTCTTTATGCCCGGCTTAATTTTACCTTAGTCTCTTTTTTACTTCACTAACAGCCTTACATTTTCCACTTGAGTTGCCTGATAACCCAATGCTTTTTGGTTCCCATGGCAACAGGTTGCCTGCAACTCCTTCAACTCAGTTTATGCGCTCATTTCAATATATGAAATGATTAATATCAGTGGCGGGATTGTCTCGGAAGGCCTTTCCTTCGAGCGTTATTTACTATTATTATACATGCTAATTTTTGTGGATCAAAATTGATCAAAGATGAAGTAATCTGAGCTTCTTGCCTCCTGTGGTATTCTGAGGGGCAGCCATGAAATGTAGCAGAGTGCTTATATGTGGGATTTTTTTTTCTTCCTTTGGCAACAGATTTTCCTTGACTAGCCCTAATTCTGCACGTCACCTGGTATTAAAAATACAAGCGCAGGGATAGTAGTAACCATAAAAGTGGGCAATCTTGAGGTTTTGAATTAATGTAATCCATTTAATTATCTCTGAAACAAACCAAGAAAAGATATTCACTCCAATTCTGTAAAGGGAAGTTCATTCTCAATAAATGCAGAACAGCCAGGATTTATTTTGGACAGATCGCTATTTGGAATGGTCATTAAAAAAATAATCTATATGAACATTTAGCAAATGAGTGCTTATTTGGAAGGATCTAAGAAGAAATGGGAATTAAAATGTTTAAAAAAACTTGGAAAACAATAGTAAAAATGGTTCCAGAAGATATCAAAGATTTATTTAATGAGTTCCTTTGAGTCCATACTGCCTATGGCTACTAGACAATTACCAGAGAGCTTTCTATATCTCTCCATTACAGACTGGATTTGGCATCCCAGATTTGGTAGCCTTAATACAGCCTTATGTGGAACACAATAATCTGAATAGCAATGAAGATAGTAACTGAATATGCATGTGATTGTTTGAATGCAGTTAAAACAAAATACCTGTACAGTATAATTTATATATTTTTTTTACACTCTGCACATAAATTCCATAAATACTGTAAATGAACAAACAAATAAGTAAAATAATTGTAGAGATGGCTTATAAATGATTCTCAAATGGCAGCTATCTTTTCGAATTTCACCTTAGGCTTAGAATACCTTCATCAAAATATTTCACGAGGTTAGCCAATACTGAAGCCTCCTCCTCACTCCAGCCTCCCCCCTCCCCCCCCCAAAAAAATAAGTTAGGGTCTTTTATAGTACAATCCAAGCCATTGTCTAAAGTTGCAAAGAAACCAAACCACTCTATTTTGCCATGTATCAAAATTGATGGCCTTGCCACTGTGGTACCATTAATTAAATCATTCTTCTATTCCAGATTGAATGGAATTGATTTCAAAGAGATACAAAGAGTAGAACATGAGCTGAATATCTTGCCACTTCCCACATCTTGTTAAAGAGAGATTAATGTACATCTTGTTACAGAGAAAGATAATGTATTTTATTTTGGCTTAGTTACCATTCAGTTGGGATAGCTTATTTAGCTTTGGGCACAAGAGCATAAGAAGGTTGTTGACAAGAAATTCTAAGAATAGTATACAAATGCTAAAAGGGTCAAGAAGACAAGTATATGAGAAAAAGCTGAAGGAACAGGATATCTTTAGGGCTCCTTGCAGTTTTCAAACTGTTCCAGGGCCTTTTCTCTGACATTAGGGAATTCCATGGAGACATGCAACATTTACTCAGCTGACAATTCAATGCAGGCTGCAGAAAGTTTTCTGGAGGGCAAGAAGTATGAAATTCATTAGTCTGGGTGGGGGGAAGCCTGGAGAAGCATAGATGAGACAATTGTTCATGTGAGGAAGAATAGAAAAATTATTCATCCTATCTGCTAAAAGAGCAGGGAAAGAGGCAATAAGATTAAATTTAGGAATGACAGAGGTTTCATGTCAGTGTTGAATGAACGTGCAGAATAGATACTCAAACATGTATTTTGTCACTTGGGTAAATGGGAACTTTAGCTGGTGTTTCAGTTGCTATTTCAATTGTTGGGCAAAATGTGATTGCAAAGGGGTCATAGGCTATACACCATTATGGTCCATCAAAATCAAGATCGTACCACTTGAGCAAGGGGTCCCTCACCTAGCACTTAATTCTGTACAAAGCAATGCCCTTCCACTTCAACTGTCTCAACATTTCAACAAACTTTACCCCCTCCCCTAAGAAAAAATTGTTCTAACAGCCTTGGATCTTTCTAGAATAATTCCGTCACAAGATACAATATGACAAGTAACCTCTGATAGCCTCATCCGTTCAAATGTCAAGTGACATTATCAGGTTAAAAATAAAACCGGCAATAAATTCCTCCACAGGATTGCTTGATCATATCTATGGGCCGGCTTATATGTAGCTTATATTAAAGATCAGGACAAGATATGAGAATGCAGCTATGAAGGCCAAATTTTATTCAGAACATTGTCTCTAAATAAAATAAAATTTCTATTTCATACTATGATCATTCCTGAGGAAACCCCAAATCTCTTATATATGTGCTCTGCTGCAAACTGCAGTGACTCTGTGTGTGTGGTGATGTCATCGCACAAATGTGACTTAGTTGAGTCACAATGTCTGATTCAAGTACATAAGCCACAGCATCCGTATGACATCATTATGCATGTTTTCTTTGCATCCTACCCATGGATACCTTATTTGTACATTTTTTAAATAAGGTAGCCCTAACAATTTCAGGCAGGTTGTTTTGTCTCTTTTGAAACTGATTAGTGAATTATATCAAAAATACTTTTGGGGGCTTGCTTGTTTTCAGGGGACCTTCTCCAGTACAGATTTTAATTGATTGGACAGTTGGACAAAAGTCTATCTGTCATAATTTCCACTACAAGACCTAACACTAAACTGCAATTCCTGAGGCAGATTCCTTGGGGACCTAATCATTATTTTAAATAAATATTAGAAGACTTATTGGATCATTGCTTCAGCTATATTTTCTTATCAGATTCCTCAGTGCCTTCAACAATGGCAGAGCTTCTAATGTACTTGATAAGGTCTTAAAAATTCAGGGAAATGTTCATGGATGTATCTGCCTTATAGGTAGCCCATGTTGAACTGTATAGCACAGTCAAACATCAGCACAGGAAATGTTTTATGACATTTTGTATTATGTCACAAACTGGCTTGTGATAATGTTTATGTCATAAAACATTTTATAAAATTGTTCAAATTTCTATTCCACAGGAGTAAGGGACTGGTTTTGGGATGCATTCTATAAGTTAGTCCATTTGAGGTACTTTGATTGAAAAGGCTTTGCACCATTTCTCCCAGTTAAAAGTCACAGACACAAGAGTATTAGTAATATATAGATAGGAAGCCATTCTTAACACATAACTCTTACTGACAGAAATGATAAAATACCTTCACTTTTGTGTTCTTGAGTCACAGATTGGGGTACAGAATCATGGCTAAATTAGTATTTAATATACGTCAAGTGAATTGAGCACTGCCTAGGCCAAATTATAACGGCAAAGCAGTTAAAGACAGTACTCCCTCATTTTCTGAGAGGGGAAATATAGTCATCACTAATTTTTTGAACAGAAATTATGTTTGAACAAAATCTTCTGAAACTTGACTCTTAATTGCTTGTCACTTGTAATTATAAGAAATCGTTTACATCTTGGATTTGCAAGAACTAAAACTAAATGCCTCACTTCCCAGGAACAGATACTACTTTAAAAAGGTGTAAAGTGTTTGGACTAAGAGACTTAGAATCATCCCAAAGCAATCTGAGAAACAGTTTAAATTTTCCCCTAGATTTTCAAAACATACATAATGTACTTTTAAAAATATAAGAAGAGCCAGATTACTCCTGGATTAGACCAAAAGCCTATTTAATCAGCATCCATTTCTGCAAAAGACTATCAGAAGCTTCTGAGACGTTTGAGCATCAAATGTTGTTTTAATTCCTTACTGGTTGATATTTATATTTAGCAGATATTTCAGTGATCTTCTTAGGTCTGCTGTACATTTTTTTCTTCCCCTTCCCCTTCCCCTTCCCCTTTACAGATTCCAAGCAGAATGGCGATGCAGCAAACGCGGCTCTGGCTAATGAAGACTGCCCCACAATTGATCAGGCCCTGTCACCTGAGGAGAAGTCACCTGTCACACCTGGCGGCCGAGAGCGCTATAATCGTGACCGAGCCTGCTTCCTCCTCTCCACAGGTGATTTTGGGCAGTCACCTGATGGAAACATCCGAAAAGGTATGTGTACACATATGTCACCATCATTTTCCCCTGCCTATTTCTGCAAAGCTTGCATTCCCTCCTCTAAGCTTGTACCCAAGTACGTTATCTTCCACCCTTGTCACTAATACCACCATAACCTTTGTCTTAGTAAAACGTAGAGCTGACACTTTTCAGGGATAAAGGAGACAATTGCAGATATGTAACTGACTTAAGTAAAAGCCTAATCTTCAGATCAAGGTGGGCAGATAACGTCCTAGCAACCAGCGAGGTCTCCATTTGTTCGACTCTAGTGCCTTAATCGCAGAATGCATTGCTCAAGGGACAGCATTATCTCATGTATAACTTTTCCCAACCTGGTGCTTCCAGATCTGTTGGACCATAATTCAGAATACCCATTGGTCAAACTGACCGGGAATTCTGAGAACTGTAGTCCAGTCTATCGAGATCAGCCTTCCCCAGATTGAAAAAAAAACCTACCATAATACCTCTTTCCGGGAGACAGTCCATAATTTTGAGCAGTTGAGATTTTGGGGAGAATCTTGATTCTCCATCAGCATCGGCAGTCCATTCTTTTCAAAACTCTTGTTACGTAATTACGTGCACGGTTCCCCAGCTTCATTACCTCATCCCTTCCCTCAACAAAGTAATGTTTCCCTTACCAGCTTTTGCTTTTTCATCAGTTTCCCCCACCCCACCATCTTTTCTCCCCAGGGGTATCATTCTGTCTTCCAATATTAGCCTGCAGTTGCTCTTCGGGTGCTCATCAGGTTGTTCTTTTAAGGGAGAGAGCAGCAAATGACAACTAGTTCTTTTACCGGGATTTATTGGAAGAGCATGGAAGTGGCCATAAAGTGTTTGAAGTTATTTCCCATTCTCCAAATTTGTTATAAATAGGGGGGAAAAAGTAAAGCTTGAGCCTAACTGACTTGCTTCAAATTCCTGCAACATTTTTACCTGAAACATAGAAATAATAAGGTTCTCGGTCAGACATCTTGTAATGAGAGATTTTCCCCATTGTAAACCTTGGGCTGGTTTTAGACCGGTGTTTCTCAACCTTGGCCACATTAAGATGGACGGATTTCAACTCCCAGAATTCCTTAGCCAGTTAATGCTGGCTAGGAAATTCAAGGAGTTGAAATCCACCCATCATAAAGTGCCCATGGTTGAGAAACACTGTTTTAGATTATCAGCTTAATTGAAGACCTACTAGCTTAACTAGTAGGACAAGAAGCAATGGATGGAAACTAGTCAAGGAGAGAAGCAACCTAGAACTAAGGAGAAACTTCCTGACAGTTAGAACAACTAACCAGTGGAACAACCTGCCTCCAGAAGTGGTGAATGCTCCAACACTGGAAGTTTTTAAGAAGAGACTGGACAGCCATTTGTCTGAAATGGTATAGGGTTTCCTGCCTTAGCAGGGGGTTGGACTAGATGACCTCCAAGGTCCCTTCCAACTTATTATTATTATTAACTGAAGAACCACTAGCCTGAGGTTCCCCAAAATGATCATTATCAACTCCCAGGGGTTGAGGGGACCATCCAAGGGGTCGATGTTGCTGATGTTGGGAAATACTGAAGGCCAAAGGAGAAGGGGATGGCAGAGGATGAGATGGTTAGACAGTGTCATCCAAGCAGTGAACATGAATTTGGGCAAACTCCAGGAAACAGTGTGGAGGACACAACTTAGCGACTGAACAACAACAACAATAAATATTTATTTATTTATTTATTTATTTTATTAAAGAGTTTTACAAAAACAAAATTTTACAATATATCCCCAAATCCCTCCCACCCCAAACCCCCCCACTTCCCAGAGCTAAATACAGGATTATAGTTACAATAATCATATTCTAAATAAAAATTATGCATAATATACAATTAACCAAATTCATAATGTGCTTTAACTCCCCTTTAACATAACTACAAACAACGTACCAATAACAATATCCCACTAAAATCTACTCATAAGCTAAATGGAACTTTTTAGTCCCATATTTGTTCTGAATATAATTTATCCATCTCCAAACTGAAATATATCTTTCCTGTGAATGATCTTTCAAATAAGCAGAAATCTTAGACATTTCTGCAAGATTCGAAACTTTAAACACCCATTCTTCTATAGTGGGCAAACTATCCTTCTTCCAATATTGTCCCACCAGTAACCGTGCTGCTGTTATTTATATTTATTAAATCATTCCCATATAATAAATGTTTGGGGAGGATCAACGAAGAATCTGAAGCTTCATGAAGAGGTTGATAAGCTGAAGTGTTGGGTGATTCCTGTATTAGCCACACAGCTGAACTCTTTTGCAAAACAAATAAGTTGCCAGATAAAAAAGAATCATGTTCCTTCCACTCAGCTTGCTGGCAGGTAGTCCTCGATTTACAACTATTCGTTTAATTAAATTAAAAATTAAAAGAATTAAAAGAATTAAAACAACCCTGAAAAAAGGGACTTATGACCAGCTCTCACACTAATGACCATTGCAGCATCCCACGGTCACATGATCAGACTTCAGGTGCTTAGCAATCAGCATGTATTTACAATGGTTACAGTGTCCAGAGGTCCTGGGATTGTCATCTTCAACCTTCGTAGGGAGCTTCTGACAAGCAAAGTCAAGCTAGATTCGCCTAACGACTGCATGACTTACTTAGCAACCATAGCAAAAAAAGTTTGCAAAATGGGGCAAAATACAACTAACAAGTGCCTTGCTTAGCAGTGGAAATTTAGGGCTTAACTGTGGTTGTAAGTCGAGGACTGCCTATATTCTGACCTCTCCTGCTCAAAAACCCTGCAGACTCCAACCGAGATGGGTCACAAATTTAGCACTGATGTAATTGGGTATGATACACATACAATGCTTCTTCCTCAGTTCCTCCCCCTCTGTTTCCTTCAAAGATCTCTCCTGTCAAATCCTTTAGACTCAAGTGAATCTCAAGAGAGATGTGTCAGGAGATTCCAGGCTGCTAATTTATGGTCAGGAAGCTGCACACGGAGTGCTTGTCCAGGAACAATGCATCATGCTGGGCAAGCAATTGGGATCTTTACAACAGGAAGGCTGAAAACAGAGATCTCACAGCTTTTAGGGTTAGGGCTACAATATCTGGCTTGCAAAATCCTGGCTAGACATTACGTGGCAACATACTCGTGTGTTGCCATCTAGTCATCATCCAAACTTTTGCAGCTTAGATACAGTCTCTCTGCAGTACAGGTAGTCCACAATTGGGATCAGCATTTCTGTTGCTAAGCAAGGCGTTAGGTGAGACATGCCCGAGTTTGCAACCATTTTTTTTGCCATGGTTGTGAAATGAATGATGCAGTTGTTGAATCCGGCTTCCCTCATTGATTTTGCTTGTCGAAACTGGTTGGGACGGTCAGAAATGGCAATCACATGAGCAAGGGACGCTGTAACTGTAATAAATACAGGCCAGTTGCCAAGCACCCAAATTTGGTTCACATGACTGTGGGGAATATTGCAATGGTTGTCAATGCAAGGACCAGTTGTAAGTCACTTTTTTTTTAGTGCCATTGGCAATCACATGAGCAAGGGACGCTGTAACTGTAATAAATACAGGCCAGTTTCCAAGCACCCAAATTTGGATCACATGACTGGGGAATATTGCAATGGTTGTCAATGCAAGGACCAGTTGTAAGTCACTTTTTTTTTAGTGCCATATTATAACTTTGAACAGTTGCTAAACCAATGGCCAAGGAGTACACACATTTCTGACTGACCTCCAAATCAGTGTTTATGGATAAATCAGCAACATTTACATAATCTTTACTAATTCTGTTATCCTATTCGAAAATTCCCAAATGGTCCATATTGCTTTTTTTGAAGAAAAAAAATCACTCATGCTAACTGCATGAACAAATAACTGGTTAGGAAAATCTTGTTGCGGTTGTTAACTCTGGATATAGGGATAATTGACTTTAGAGTCTTTAGACTGTCAATGATACATCTGAAATTAATATCGCCAGAAAAGTCATCAGTCATTTTTTATGGAACCTAGCACCGACTCTTTGCAGTCCTTCATTCTGCGCTAGGTGAGAGTTGACTGTAATTGTGTTCCTCTCTCTGTGTGAAAAAGAATAAGAGACTGTGATCCTTCTAACCCAGGAGTGATCATCAGCATGTTTATGTGCTGTGTAAGTTCTGGTCTAGCATCTGTCAGAAACGGATCTTAGCAGCAGGCAAACTTTCATACAGAGACAAGGTTGCCCCTGTCACAGCAGGCAAACAGGAGGTGACAGCAAATGAAAGCTGACGATGAGTTTAATTCCACCAAGGAAGCGAGAACACCACAGACCTTTCGTGGTGGTGCACAGTAGAGAAGACCAACAAGCAGTGGGCAAAGAAGGACCACAGAAGTGGAACCATCGTCACAAAGTCCAAATTCTGACAACAGCCTTTCTGTACTAGAGACGTAGACATTCAACCTAGGATTAAGTAGTTTACCAAATATTTTCACCGGCCTTATTTCTTGTTGGCATAAGGGTAGGCAGGCTTTTAAGTTCATCAAGTGGAACAAAGTCAGTCCTCCCAGATAAAGGCAGCAGACAAGGTTAATCAAATCAGTTTCTTTGATTTTAGGTGGGATGTGCATATCCAGTGCAACTGCACAGGATTCAGAAAGCCTGTTCTTCCTGAAGGAATGCAGTCTGATATTCAAACCAATGTTGTTGTTAGTTGCGAAGTCGTGTCCGACCCATCGCAACCCTATGGACAACGTTCCTCCAGGCCTTCCTGTCCTCTACCATCTTCTGGAGTCCATTTAAGCTCACGCCTACTGCTTCAGTGACTCCATCCAGCCACCTCATCCTCTGTCGTCCCTTCCTTCTATTGCCCTCAATCTTTCCCAGCATTAGGCTCTTCTCCAGTGAGTCCTTCCTTCTCATTAGGTGCCCAAAGTATTTAAGTTTTAGCTTCATGATCTGGCCTTCTAAAGAGCAGTCAGGGTTGATCTCCTCTAGGACTGACCGGTTTGATCGCCTTGCAGTCCAAGGGACTCGCAGGAGTCTTCTCCAGCACCATAGTTCAAAGGCTTCAATTCTTTGGCGCTCAGCCTTTCTTATGGTCCAACTTTCACTGCCATACATTGCAACTGGGAAGACCATAGCCTTGACTATACGCACTTTTGTTGACAGGGTGATGTCTCTGCTTTTTAGTGTGCTGTCTAGATTTGCCATGGCTTTCCTCCCCAGGAGCAAGCGTCTTTTAATTTCTTGGCTATAGTCCCCAAACCAATATTCATGAGTAAATCCAACCACTGCATTCTGTGAGCCCAACATCCAGCTAAAAAGGAGTACTGGGGATACTTTAACATTTAAAGCAATAGGGCCACTCTATCTGCCTATCTATCTACTGTATTTATTTATCTCTCTCTCTGTCTGTACTGATCACTCTATATCTATGTTTCACTAATCTACTGTACTGATCTCTCTTTCTACCTCTCTATCTACTACAACTACAGCTTTCTATCTCTGTCTTTCTACCTCTATCTCTATCACCCACATTCTCTTTTAGTTGGAAGTTGGACTCACCTAATGCACCGGTTGGATGTACTCTTTAATATTGGTTTGCCCACAGCAAATTTGCCACCCTGTTGAAAAGCATTCTGGATAAGCATGAAAAAAAAGTGATGCAGTTATTGAAACACTGTTCAGTACCACAGGATAAGATCCTGAAGCTAAAACTCAACTACTTTGGCCACCTAATGAGAAGGAAGGACTCACTGGACAAGAGCCTAATGCTGGGAAAGATTGAGGGCAAGAGAAGAAGAGGACGACAGAGAATGAGGTGGCTGGATGGAGTCACTGAAGCAGTAGGCGTGAGCTTAAAGGGACTCCAGAAGATGGTAGAGGACAGGAAGGCCTGGAGGAACGTTGTCCATAGGGTCGCGATGAGTCGGACACGACTTTGCAGCTAACAACAACAACAACCACAGGATAGACCTAAACTCACGACAAAGCAGCTTTAAGGCCATAGTCTATTCAGTATACACACCATGGACAGACTGCCTGTTTGAATAGGTTTAGTTTAGTTTAGTTAGTTTAGTTTATTAGACTTATATACCGCCCTTCTCCCGTAGGACTCAGGGCGGTTCACAAGGTTTTTTAAAAGAAACAATACTACAATTACAAAAGTTAAAACAATTAAAATGATTATATTAAACCTTGAATATAAAAAACCTAGTTCAGGGGTGTCAAACTCAATTTCATTGAGGGCAGCATCAGCATTGCGGTGGCCCTCAGGGGGCCGGGTGGGTGTGGCCAGGCTGGCCGTGGCCTACTGGGTGGGCGTGGCTAGAGTGCGTATGGCCTACTGGGTGGGCGTGGCCAGCTCTACAACGTTCGCATGAAGGGTGCCTATGGGGGCCCGGGCAGGAGTGGGACAGATCTGAGGGTCTCTGGTAGAAGGAGGGTCTCTGGGCCAGGGCCAAGGCAGTGGGGGCCGTTCCCTCACTGTTTCCAGGATGGCTTCGCGGGCCACATGAAACCACTTCGCGGGCCGGATCTGGCCTTGTGTTTGACATGTCTGACCTAGTTAAAAACCACTTAAAACCCCAATTAATATCCTCAGTCCAGGCCAGAAAGCTCAAAGAGCCAGGTCTTCAGGTCCCGGCGGAATGAACGGAGGTCAGGGGCAGTCCTAAGCTCTACAGGCAGCTGGTTCCAAAGGGCCGGCGCACCCACAGAGAAAGCCCTCCCCCTGGGTATTGTCCACCGGCAATCTCTTACCGGCGGCACCCTGAGAAGACCCTCCCTGTGGGAGCGCAGAGGACGAAGGGAGCTTGATGCCGGCAGCAGGTGCTCCCTCAAATATCCCAGACCCAAGCCATTTAGGGCTTTATAGGTCATCACCAGCACCTTGAATCTCACCCGGAGGGCAACTGGAAGCCAATGCAGCTCGCGGAGCAGAGGTGTTATGTGGGAGTATCAGAAGGGTAGTGGAGAAAACATGGCACTGCTCACACACAATGGCTAATTCATTCAAAGGTATGCAGATTACACATTGTTAGGGAGACAGAGTATTGCTCAGGTGCTGGGTTGTATTAACTGAAGTACAAAAAATAATTTGACACTGGAGTGGCTATTAGCCAGTGCACCAATGGCTTGTGCTCATTAGATTGGTACTATTCATGGCTAGGAGGGGGTACGTAAGTTATTGCTTGTGGTATGCATTCCTGATGTTGACATTTTTCAGAGGCTGCCTTCTTACCTATAAGCGATATTTATGCACTGCACTAGTGGTAAATCTATATTGTCGCCAGTGAACATGAGTAGAAATAATTCTCTGTATGTGGCACTACGTAAACAAGGGGACCAGGTCAACCTGGGCACTTCAACTCACAGAATTCCCCAGCCGGCTGAGGAATTCTGGGAATTGAAGTCCCCACGTTGTAAAGTTGCCAAGTTTGAACACCCCTGATGTAAACAGTGAGGCACTGCAGATGGGGACTGCAGCCAAGAAATTAAAAGACACTTGCTCCTGGGGAGGAAAGCTATGGCAAATCTAGACAGCATAGTAAAAAGCAGAGACATCACCCTGTCAACAAAAGTGCGTATAGTCAAGGCTATGGTCTTCCCAGTTGCAATGTATGGATGTGAAAGTTGGACCATAAGAAAGGCTGAGTGCCAAAGAATTAAGGCCTTTGAACTATGGTGTTGGAGAAGACTCCTGCGAGTCCCTTGGACTGCAAGGCGATCAAACCGGTCAGTCCTAGAAGAGATCAACCCTGACTGCTCTTTAGAAGGCCAGATCCTGAAGTTGAAACTCAAATACTTTGGCCACCTAATGAGAAGGAAGGACTCACTGGAGAAGAGCCTAATGCTGGGAAAGGTTGAGGGCAAGAGAAGAAAGGGATGACAGAGAATGAGGTGGTTGGATGGAGTCACTGAAGCAGTAGGTGTGAGCTTAGGACTCCAGAAGATGGTAGAGGACAGGAAGGCCTGGAGGAACGTTGTCCATAGGGTCGCGATGGGTCGGACACGACTTCGCAGCTAACAACAACAACAACAACAATCCAATGATGTCTCCTCAATTCACGACCTTTTTGCACTCCAGACATCCACTGTTTGGAGCTTCCCTATAGGTTTAAATCAGGTGGAGCAAAGTGCAGACAAATTTTGTTTGTGTGCGTGTGTGTTTGTGTGTGTGTGTGTGTGTGTGTGTGTGTGTGTGAGAGAGAGAGAGAGAGAGAGAGAGAGGGGGGGACTTTTAGGGGACTTCCTGTCTCAAACTATGTCTCTTCTGCCTCTCAAGGTAGGACTCAGGAAGCAACAGTACTGTAACTTTTGCTAGAGATCCTATACCTACTCCAAGTAGAACATAAATACTGTTATAGCTTCTCCATAGAGGTAGAGTCATTAGCAGAATCCAATGCTTTCATCAGAACGACTGAAGTAGCATCACACTTCTGCAGTTCCAGAGGAGCCCTTAACGCACGTGGCCACACACATACAATTCGAATGGAAGTCTAGACTGGTGAGCTGCTTCCAGGGAACAGTGTTTCTAAGGCCTGCAGCGGCAGGAACAGCAATCCTCAGTTTGCAACCATTCCTTTAGTGACTGTTCTAAGTTATAATAACGGCACTGAACAAAGGGGCTCACCGCGATTGCTCACACTTAACAACCATGCCCATGTTCACATGTTCAAAATTTAGGCAGTTGGCAACCAGCATGTAGTTATGATGGTTGCCACGTTCCAGGGTCATATGATCATCATTTGCAACCTTTCCAGCCAGCTTCAGGCAAGCAAAGCCAATTGGGCGTGGGGGGTGGAAGCTGGATTCACTTCAGTGCAGGGATTCGAATAGAAGGGAATACTTTTAGCCAGTGCTTTTTTTGTAAAAGAAAAAGGTGCCGGAACTCACACATGTTATACTGTACAACCCACCTTGCCTACCCTACAAGGTTCCATCCAAAAAAGGTGCCGGAACTCCGTTCTGAGCGTTCAATGAGAAAAAAAGCCCTGCTTTTAGCTCGAGGTTAAACTGTAGGATTCTTAATGCTCTCTGAGCTGGTTGCACTGATGATGCTACCTACTTGGGTAATAAAACATCTGCAAGAGAAAAAAAAACCAACCTCAGAGAGCACTGAGGACCCTGCAGTGATTTGCTTAATAACTATGGCAGAAATGGCTGCAAAATTGGGCACAACTCATGTAACGATCACCTTGCTTAGCAACAGAAATTCTGCTGTCAGTTGGGGAGGTAAGTCGAGGACAACCTGTACATTTTTTGAGGGTGGGTGGAGGGGAAGAAGGTTTATGCCACAGTTCTGATGTTTTCACTGAAGAGCTTCTGATCAGCTTCCGAGGAAATCAGCAAAGCTAGATACGTAGTCTGAGTGGCAGTGAGGAAGGCTGAAAAAATGTTTAGCAAGATAAAATAAAGTAGCGCAGTTAGTTAAGTGTAAGGGAACCAACAATATCTTTTATAGGCTCGCTTCTAAAGTTTCCAGTTTTTACTCTTAAATTTTAATCTACATGGAAATGTATTTTAAATCAGCCCCGGGCATCTGCCCATGCTCTTCAGAGCAAATAAAAGCATGTACAGCTGAGGGAAGAAATCATTATTAATTTTCCTATTTGTACGTGCGCATATTTTAAAACACGTTGGAAATAAGGCCAAGTGCCGTTTGGCAAAAGATAAAATCTTGTTTCAATTCAAGGAGTTGTTCCTGAAAAAAGTGACAAAAGTATAAGAAAAGGTCTCTGAGCGTAAGAGAGTGCACTTTAAATAGCACCGCAGAAACAGCTTGTACTACATTTTTTATGATTAACCAGCATGATTTCAAAAACAGGGGAATTCAGACTGACTTCAGTTGTAGCCCAACCCAGAAATTAAGTACTCTGTGGGTCTTAATCCAAAATAAAATGAGAAGTAGACCATTGTTGATTTGCATACGGTGATTAATCCACCTACGCGCAAATGAAAATTCTATATTGCTTAGCACCAAGGCTAAGATTACGCAGACAAAATTTAGATATAGCTTAAGGCCAGGGCTGATAGGTTAAATCTTATATTAGGGGATGGGAGACTATTTGGATTTTCATTCCTTTAAAAACATTTAAAGGTTTGGGGTTTTATTTTTCACCGGCCAGATTCACTGTTTAGAGCCGTGGTGGCGAACCTATGGCACGGATGCCACAGGTGGCATGCAGAGCCCTCTCTGTGGGCACGCGCACTGTCGCCCCAGTCCAAGGCCTTCAGCTGGGTTTTATAAAACCTTTTCACTTTAGGCCTCCGCCGTCGTGTGCAAAAGAAAAAAAAAGGTTCAATCAATCATTCAATTTCAACTTCTCGTGGGAAAAAAAAGATCTCGCAAAGTTGGAACTGATTGATTGAACTTTTTAGTCCCACCCAGTCTGCCGTTACCATGCCCACCCAATGGGTCACGCCCACCCAATGGGCCACGCCCAGGCGGCACCCGACGATACATAAGTGGGTTTTGGGTTGCAGTTTGGGCACTCGTTCTCCAAAAGGTTCGCCATCACTGGTTTAGAGGAAACAACCCAAAGTCAGGGATGCAGCCTGTATTTTGCATTTATATATTATTTCTTGGCTTGCTTGCTTGCTTGCTTGCTTTTTTAAAATTTATCTATTTCACAGTATTTGTAACCTGCCCCAAGCTGAGGACTCTGTCTAGAGTGCCACAGAGTAAAAACATAGGAATAAAAATTAAAAGGGAGACCCCCTCCTCCTCTCCCCCAGATAGCTACCCAAAACATTAAAAAGCATTGTTAAAAACATTGTGGAATAGTTTTGTTTTAACGGCTTTATAAAACGCTGGGAGGGAAGGCAGAAATATCCCCAGTTTTTGGCCTGTCAAAACTACAGTTTACCCATCTTTGAAGGTGGCCAAGATAACATTAAAAAACTGCCCACGTTTTTTTATATTTTTTTTTTACCAGCATCCTAAAGAATAGATTGGTTTAAACAGTAGCAACTGTGTCCAGATAGGCTCCATTACTCCAGTACGGTGTTTCTCAATTCCAGGGACATTTAAGATGTGTGGACTTCAATACCCAGAATTCCCTAGCAACTTTCATTAATAGAAAGTTTTCCAGCTCATTCAGATAAACGGAGATTCAGACTCAAGCAAATGAGGGTGAACTGCTGCCTCAGAGATTTAGCGTGGCATGATCTGGTACAAACATAAATTGCAAACAGCAATAATTAAAAGATACTGAGACCATTTTAGACTTCACTAAGAAATCTAAAGAAAGAGATTTACTGAACAAAATTAAGAAATTCAAGAACCATTAAGCAGTCCTAGTCCTATTAAAACCACAATATTCTTATATTTAAAAGGAATGCTTAGCATAATTTAAATTCAAACTTTCAGGAGTCTTCCTCCAAACCATGCCTGTTGGATATTCTCCAAAAGAAAGAAAATACTAATGATCATTTGATATTGGAACCCCTGAGAATCCAGAAGAAAAAGATTGGATTTCTGGACAGGAAAACAATGTTTTTATTTTAAATATTATATATTGTAGCTCCGCTTCTTCCATAGGCAGCAGGGGGAAAAAATCCCGAGTTACTAATGGTGTTATCCTTATGACACCCAAATATTGCCCCAGTAGCTTTCAGGGCCAAGAATGTATTTGAATTCATATCAAATCAGAGCTAGCATCGAATCAAAGCTAGCATTCCTAACCTTGGCATCGTTCCATTTAAACAGGAGGGAAAGGGAGATTAAACATTAAAATCAACAGGGAAAATAATAACAGCTTTCCCCGACTTGGCACCGTCCAGATTTTCTGGGACAGCAACTCTCACATTTTCCAGCCAAGAGTTTTGCCAGAGACCTTGAAAATTACCATTCTGGAGGGCTGTCAGATTAAGAAGGATTGTTCTAATATGATAGAACAGGTGAGTCAAGCAACAGGCTGGGAGCAGAGCAGGTAAGCGGGGGAGGTGGTTTCCCACAGCCATGCCTCCCTTGACTTCATCACATGCTCATCTTCAGTGCCTCCTCCTCACACCACCTCTGTCTGTTTTTCCCACCCCCCCCCGACCCCCTTTTCATCTCCATCCATTGCTCCTATCCCTACCCCTCCCTTTATCCCACTGCCCACCAAATCTGGGCCGCACAGGCGCCCGCCGCCTGCCACCGACAGCATTTGACTCCTCTGCCACCTCCTGGTACCTGCATGACTACAATGCCAACGCAGCTCCTTGGAAGCATGAGTAGGAGGCCTGGAAAGCAGGGAATTGGTGAGTAAGCTTTTCCCCATTGCTCTCCGTCCCCTTGGCTCACACTTTCACTTTGGTCTACTTGCACTTTGCCACCCCCTCCAAAAGAACATTTGACAGCCACTTTGCAGTTTCCTCCTCCTCCTCCTCCTCCTTCAGCTCAAGTTCTTGATTTTATTTGGGCAAAAAGGGGCCATTAAGAATTTGCATTGTCAGGAGGGAAGCCATTGGAGGAAACAAAAAAGGGACAGCTGACTGGGCTAGATGGTCCCGCACCAAACGCTGTGTTTCATTTCTTGGTGGGTTTTTTCTTTTTTTTCTTTTTTTTGCAGAAAAAACTTGTTGACTTCCGAAAGCGTTACAGATGTAATCCCCTCTCTGCGCAGGTAGTCCTCGACTTACGACCCCGGTTCAGTCTAAAATTCCGTTGCTAAGTGATTTGGAAAGTGAGTTCTGCCACTTTGTATGACCACTTTTGCCAGCGCTGTTAAGTGACTCAGTGCAGTTGTTAAGGGGATCGTGTAGCCATTAAGCAGATCTGGCCTCCTCCCCACTTTGATTGACGGAAACTGACTGGGAAGGTTAGAAATGGTGATCACATGACCCCAGGACACTACGGCTGTTGTAAACTCATGCCCATTGCCAAGCATCCCAATTTTGATCACATGACCATAGAGATGCTACAACGGTAACCATTGTGTGAAATCCAGCCATAAATCACTTTTTCCAGTGCTGCTGTAACTTTGAATGGTCACTAAACAAATGGTTGTAAGTCAAAGACTACCTTTAGTCTAATATAATACTATCAGCTTTTCAACTCACTGGCATCCCATTCTGTTTCGTGTTTAAGCCAGCCTTCAGAGGTTCCCCGTGTGGAGTAAAATGGGACATAATTATATTCCCTTTTTTTAGCACAGCAGACCACACATAATATTAAATTTAGTGAAGGCATCTCATAGGTCATTAGTAAAACCTTCTACTCAGTACAAGAGAGTTTTGATTTCAGAGGGTTGCAGTCAGTTAATTTTAGAAATAATTTCTTAACAATGACTCCACGTATGACTGAAGCAGGGGCCTACAAGATCTGGATTGCAAAGCTCAACAGAGGATGGCAGCGAAGAGATACAGTACAAAAAAACTATTTTTTTGCTTCCCCCTGGTGATTGAATATGGGATTGAGTGATTGATTGATTGATTGATTGATTTCAAGATTTCAAGAAGAACATAAGACCATAATTGAGCCCAAAATTTCTGTTGTTAAGTGAGACAGTTGCTAAGTGAGTTTTACCCCATTTTACATCCTTTATTGCCACCGTTGTTAAGTGAATCATTGCAGTTGATGTTACTAACCCAGTTGTTAAGTGAATCTGGCTCCCCCCGCTTGACTTGGCTTGTCAGAAGGTTGCAAAAGGTGATCACATGACCCCGGGATGCTGTAACGATCATAAGTATGAACCAGTTGCCAAGCATCTGAATTTTGGTCGCATGACCATGGGGATGCTGCAAAAGTTGTATCTTTGAAAAAATGGTCATAAGTCACTTTTTTCATTGCTCTTGTAACTTTGAATGGTCACTAAAGGAACTGTTGTAAGTCGAGGACTACCTGTAGATTGGACCAATTATTTTTTTAATTATAGATGTATACTGCCCAATTACAAGACTAATTATTATTCTTGTATAATCCAATAGCCTTTTTCCCTCAAAGGCCATTTTCTTGATAATTGACCCGGCTGCTCCCTAGCAGTGCTAATTAGAAATATGCTGCTGCTGTATTGGACATGGAATTTCCAATCAGTTGTAATGGCCAAAGGCTATTAAAATGTTGCTTCCATGAGTAGGTTATTCCTTGTCCTCATTAAAGCCATTTAAATGGGAAGTGATCATCTTTTGTACCACTGATAGCTTAGTGTTATCTCTGTCAACCTATTTATGACAATAAAAATAGTTCTCCTGAATGAGAGGCCTTTCCAGTATTATAGGAAAGAGGAAAACCCTTTGTGTAATCATTGTACTGTACTCCATTCTCGTTTCATAATTTTTAATTTCAGATCAGATTCAGGTAAAGGACCCCAAGGTTGCTTTTTCCCCCTGGACTAACCATTTTTGTACATTTCAGAGAATCTGTAGCATAAATGTCCACTTAATGAGGTTTTTTTTAAAGAAATTATTTGCTGTACTTCACTGAGCTTTAATATATTTTGGGCTGTGAAGGCCTGACTGCTTATGACAGACCCTTTTTATGACAAACCCTTATTATATGCCAAATATATCACAAACAAAGGTTAAATCTGTATTTGGAGAGCTGTCAGAGGAACAATCCACTGAAGGCGTTTTCTATTAATTAGCTGTGTTTCTCAGACTTGGCAACTTTCAGACAGGTGGACTCCAATTCCCAGAATTCCCTAGCAAAGACAAAATTGCCAAGCCTCGGAAACACTGAATTAGTTGCAGAGACTACCTTCTGTTGGAATATTAGCAGGGAATAGCATCGGGACAACCTTGTTTGAACTTGGAAGTCAAGCAGAGTCTAATATGGTTAGGACTAGAGAAAACTCAGAAGCTGAGTTTCCAAAACCTTTCACTGAAAAAAACTTACTGATCTAAGAAAGGTGTCTAACTAAGAAAGGTAAGACAATAACTTTGCCCATCAGTAGTTAAGATGTAGTATACAGTACATAGCATAGCATAGCTGACAAACCCTTTTTCTCTTACAGTAAACAGGACCTGTGCAGTGCAGAATTGATAATTGGCACATTCATTACTATGGAAGACAAGCTCATTGGTTTTTATTCAGGCACATCCCCATTTATCACTGTAAGGGATTGTTCTGGGGTGTCTACAGGGAAGTGGTAAAAAATAGGAATCAAAATACCGCAAAGTTTGAGAAACCTCACAGTACAATTAGTCCTCAACTTACAACGGTTCATTTTGTTGTTGTTAGTTGCGAAGTCGTGTCCGACCCATCGCGACCCTATGGACAATGTTCCTCCAGGCCTTCCTGTCCTCTACCATCTTCTGGAGTCCAGTTAAGCTCACGCCTACTGCTTCAGTGACTCCATCCAGCCACCTCATTCTCTGTCGTCCCCTTCTTCTATTGCCCTCAATCTTTCCCAGCATTAGGCTCTTCTCCAGTGAGTCCTTCCTCCTCATTAGGTGGCCAAAGTATTTGAGTTTTAGCTTCAGGATCTGGCCTTCTAAAGAGCAGTCAGGGTTGATCTCCTCTAGGACTGACCGGTTTGATCGCCTTGCAGTCCAAGGGACTCGCAGGAGTCTTCTCCAGCACCAGAGTTCAAAGGCCTCAATTCTTTTGCGCTCAGCCTTTCTTATGGTCCAACTTTCACTGCCATACATTGCAACTGGGAAGACCATAGCCTTGACTATACGCACTTTTGTTGACAGGGTGATGTCTCTGCTTTTTAGTGTGCTGTCTAGATTTGCCATGGCTTTCCTCCCTAGGAGCAAGCGTCTTTTAATTTCTTGACTACAGTCCCCATCTGCAGTGATCTTGGAGCCCAGGAAAATAAAATCTGTCACTACCTCCATTTCTTCCCCATCTATTTGCCAGGAATTAAGAGGGCCGGATGCCATGATCTTAGTTTTCTTAATGTTTAGTTTCAACCCAACTTTTGCACTCTCCTTCTTCACTCGCAACAAGAGACTCTTCAGTTCCTCTTCACTTTCTGCCATTAGAGTGGTATCATCTGCATATCTTAGGTTGTTGATATTTCTTCCAGCAATCTTAATTCCAACTTTTGATTCATCTAGCCCTGCCTTTCTCATGATGTGCTCTGCATATAAGTTAAATAGGCAAGGCGACAGTATACAGCCTTGCCGGACTCCTTTCCCAATTTTGAACCAATCAGTGGTTCCGTGTCCAGTTCTCACTGTTGCTTCTTGGCCCGCATATAGGTTTCTCAAGAGACAAATAAGATGTTCTGGTACTCCCATCTCTTTAAGAACTTGCCACAGTTTGTTATGATCCACACAATCAAAGGCTTTAGCATAGTCAATGAAGCAGAAGTAGATGTTTTTCTGGAACTCTCTAGCTTTTTCCATGATCCAGCGTATGTTGGCAATTTGATCTCTAGTTCCTCTGCCTCTTCGAAATCCTGTCTGTACTTCTGGTAGTTCTCGATCCACATACTGCTGGAGTCTAGCTTGTAGGATTTTAAGCATAACTTTACTAGCATGAGAAATGAGTGCAATGGTGCGATAGTTTGAACATTCTTTGGCACTGCCTTTCTTTGGAATTGGAATGTAAACTGATCTTTTCCAATCCTGTGGCCACTGTTGAGTTTTCCAAATTTGCTGGCAAATTGAGTGTAGCACTTTTACTGCATCGTCTTTTAAGATTTTGAATAGCTCAGCTGGAATACTGTCACCTCCACTAGCTTTGTTGTTGCTCAGCTTTTCTAAGGCCCACTTCACTTCACATTCTAGGATGTCTGGCTCGAGGTCAGTGACCACCTCATTGTGATTATCAGGGACGTTAAGCTCATTCTTGTATAGTTCTTCTGTGTAATTTTGCCATCTCTTCTTAATCTCTTCTGCCTCTGTTAGGTCCCTGCCATTTTGGTCCTTTATCATGCCCATTTTTGCATTGAACGTTCCCTTCATCTCTCCAATTTTCTTGAAAAGATCTCTGGTCCTCCCTATTCTATTGTTTTCTTCTATTTCTTTGCACTGTTCATTTAAGAAGTCATTCTTATCTCTTCTAGCTATTCTCTGGAATTCTGCATTCAATTGGGCGTATCTTTCTTTTTCTCCCTTGCCTTTTGCTTCCCTCCTTTCCTCAGCTATTTGCAAAGCTTCCTCAGACAGCCATTTTGCTTTCTTGCATTTCTTTTTCTTTGGGATGGTTTTGGTTGCTACCTCTTGTACAATGTTGCGAACCTCTGTCCATAGTTCTTCAGGCACCCTGTCTATCAGATCTAATTCCTTAAATCTATTTGTCACCTCTACTGTATATTCAACAGGGATATGATTTAATTCATACCTGACTGGCCTAGTGCTTTTCCCTACTTTCTTCAGTTTAAGCTTAAACTTTGCAACAAGAAGCTCATGGTCTGAGCCACAGTCAGCTCCTGGTCTTGTTTTTATTGACTGTATAGAGCTTCTCCATCTTTGGCTGCAGAGTACATAGTCAATCTGATTTCTGTGTTGACCGTCTGGTGATGTCCATGTGTAGAGCCGTCTCTTGGGTTGTTGGAAAAGGGTGTTTGCTATGACCATCGTATTCTCTTGACAAAATTCTATCAGCCTGTGCCCTGCTTCATTTTGTACTCCAAGGCCAAACTTGCCTGTTATTCCGGTTATCTTTTGGCTTCCTACTTTAGCATTCCAATCCCCCATGATGATAAGGACATCATTTTTTGGTGTTAGTTCTATAAGGTGCTGTAGGGCTTCATAGAACCGGTCAATTTCATCCTCTTCAGCACCGGTGGTTGGGGCATAGACTTGGACTACTGTGATATTGAATGGTTTGCCTTGGATTCGAACTGAGATCATTCTGTCATTTTGAGGATTGTATCCCAGTATTGCTTTTCCTACTCTTTTATTGACTATGAAGGCTACTCCATTTCTTCTGAGGGATTCTTGCCCGCAGTAGTATACCTGATGGTCATCTGAATTAAATTCACCCATTCCTGTCCATTTTAGTTCGCTGATACCTAAGATGTCAATGTTCAGTCTTGTCATCTCTTGTTTGACCACGTCCAGCTTTCCTTGATTCATGGATCTTACATTCCAGGTTCCTATGGAGAAAAAATCTTTACAGCATCGGACTTTCCTTTCACTACCAGACATATCCACAGCTGAGCGTCCTTTCGGCTTTGGCCCAGTCGCTTCATTCTTTCTGGCGCTACTAGTACTAGCCCTCTGCTCTTCCCCAGTAGCATATTGGACGCCTTCCGACCTGAGGGGCTCATCTTCCAGCGTCATATCGTTTTGCCTTTTGGTACTGTCCATAGGGTTTTCATGGCAAAGATACTGGAGTGGGTTGCCATTTCCTTCTCCAGTGGATCACGTTTTGTCAGAACTCTCTGCTATGACCTGTCCGTCTTGGGTGGCCCTGCACGGCATAGCTCATAGCTTCATTGAATTACGCAAGCCCCTTCGCCACGACAAGGCAGTAATCCATGAAGGGGAACGGTTCATTTAGTGACCATTCAAACTTACAACGGTACTAAAAAAAATGACATGACTGTTTTTCACGCTTACAACCGTTGCAGTATCCCCATGATTATGTGATCACAATTCGGATGCTTAGCAACTGGTTCATATTTATGACAGTTGCAGTGTCCTGGGATCATGTGATCACCCTTTGCAACCTTCTGACAATCAAAGTCAATGGGGAAGCTAGATTCTCTTAACAGCTGGGTTACTAACTTAACAGCCGTTGCAAGGAAGATTGTAAAATGGGGGGGGAAATCACTTAACAATTATCTCACTTAACAACAGAAATTTTGGGCTCAATTGTGGTCGTAAGTCAAAGACTACCTGTAGTGATTTCCACATCTGTATTTATAGAGAGCGAGCAGTGTTTCTAACCTCAACAAATTTAAGATGTGTGGAACAGACTGGGGAATTCTGGGAGCTGAACTCTAAAAGTTGCTGAACTTGAGAAACACTAATATAGAGCAGTATATGCAAATACCATGCAAAGCAGCAGATTTTTAAATCCTCTTTTTAAGCAATGCTTTTCTATTATCGAACTGATGCTATTTATATTGTCACTGTAAATCTCTGTCAAGAGCTTAGATCCACAGAAACAGGCAATGTGTTAGTATCAGGCAGCTCAATGACTGCACCCCTATTTTATATAACTCTAGGACATGGGCACACATGTACCTACACACTCACAGGTTAGCAGAGGAATTTTCCCCCTCCAATTTCTGAAAGACAAATCACACACAAAAAGGAGAGGTATCAAGCTACCTCTTCGCTCTGATCTTCTCCTATCTTCCGCAGTACAGCTAAAGTAACAATTAACTACAGTACTTCAGGTTGTTCACAAGCCATAACATACATGTCATGTTAATCCCTTGCCAGACCCTTCTTCATACTTTTAAATTAATTATAAGAATTTATTTGTGTTTGACCAAAAACCCACAAAAAGCCTCACACCCAAGGAGCTACAATCTAAATTATGTGTAGTAAGGGAAACAACAAAAGGAAAGGAAAGTAGCTAAGAATGAGCAGATGTGAACAAATATTAGTTTTAGGCATGCTGTTCATTACCATCTCAGACCTCAATAGTATACTACAGGGGTGTCAAACTCAATTTCATTGAGGGCCGCATCAGCATTGCGGTTACCCTTGAGGGGCCAGGTGGGCGTGGCCAGGGTGGGCGTGGCCTACTGATTGGGTGTGGGTGGAGTGGGTGTGGCCTACTGCATGGGCATGGCCAACTCTACATCATTTGCGTCAAGGGTGCCTATGGGGGCTGGGCAGGAGTGGGACAGATCTGAGGGTCTCTGGCAGAAGGAGATAGGACTGGGGCAAGTGCCGAGGCATGGTCCACTGGAGGAGCCTCACTGATCCTCTCAGGCCATGTGTATGTGGGGGGGGGGGCTGGACAGTGGTGTGGAGGTCGAATGCCCAGCCCAGCCCTCAAGCACCCACAGCACTAAGCCCACCCCCACTTCCCCATGAGGGTGCCCAGCTGCTGTGCTTGCTCTCCTTAGCCAGGTTGCTCATGATGGGTATGAGGGCAACGTCAAGAGGGAGGCCCACTTCCTCTCCATGTGAGGAGACCTGGCTTTGTATCCAAAGCTTCCTTAGCAAAAGGATGGGAGACCACCCAGGTTAGGCCAGGAGGAGGGGGCAAGGGGATGGTGAAAGGGCAGCAGGGAAGGACTAAGGCAGGACTTCCCTCAGACCCTCCCTCTCCTTCCTTCCTTCCTTCCTTCCTTCCTTCCTTCCTTCCTTCCTTCCTTCCTTCCTTCCTTCCTTCCTTCCTTCCAAGAACAGAGTGGTAGGAAAATATTTGAGATGAGGGAGGGAGAAAAACAGGCAAGAAACGCAGCTGGGGAAGTGTTATCCTTCATGAGGAATGAAGAAATGCACCATCGCCTGGAAGTGGCCAGCACATGGCCCTCTCCTCACAGCGCCGAGAGGCTGAGCCGGTGGCACAAAACTGAAGAGAAGCACAACGCTGCCCAGCCCCTAGCCTGCCCGAAGTAGGCAGGGCCATGTGCTGGCCACTTCCAGGCGATGGTGCATTTCTTCATTCCTCACAAAGGGTGATACCTCCCCAGCGTGCACCCAGGGGGCAGGGCCGATGCGGCAGGGGCCGGTCCCTCACTGTTTCCAGATGGCCTTGTGGAGCTAAGACTGAATGTATTTCAGCATAGATGATCACCACAAAATTGTACATTGGCTCCTGGCCGGCCTGGGCCGGAGCCAAGGCAGCGGGGGCCGTTCCCTCACTGTTTCCAGGATGGCTTCGCGGGCCACATGAAACCACTTCGCGGGCTGGATCTGGCCCCCGGGCCTTGTGTTTGACATGTCTGGTATACTATATTCCATACATAGATTTCTCCAACCAGTGGTGCTCCAGATGTTTGGGGCCCTCCAGAGGCTGGGTCGGGAATTACATGAGTCACCACATGGAAAAGGCACCATGTTGGGGAAAAGCTTCTTTGGTAAGGCATTTTTTTACAATCAGGATTAAACTTCAAAAGAGACTGTGGCAAAACAAGGGCCAAGTCACTCAAGATTTTGCCTACTTGGGTAGGGTGCCAATATCTTCATTTCTATTCTTCTCACCTATCATATATATAGAGATACAGCCTCATACATTCCCCATTAATTCCCCCTCCTCTCCCGCTCCCATGTCCTATGTGCTTTGGCTTAATTTCATTATTATCTGTTTTCATTTTCAGGGCAAATATTGTGCCTGTCCATGGAAGAGAACGATGGGGAGCCTCATAGCCCTAGAACTGAGAGTTGGGGTGTCAAGCAGTCCCTGCCCTTAAAACATAGAGAAAAGAGAAAAGGAGAATGCTTTTAAAAAGCAGTGTTTTTTTCAAACCTGGCAACTTTTAAGATGTGTGCGCTTCAACTTCCAGAAATCCCTAGCTAGCATGTTGCCTGAGGGATTCTGGGAGCTGAAGCTCACACATCTTAAAATTGCCCCAAGTTTGAAAAACAACACTTTAAAGGGACATTGAGCATGGGCACCATTAGGGGAACAAAATGGTGGAGGATGGAGAATGGAGCTGAGGTGAAATTTGGAGGAGCTGAATTGCTGAAGGGGTAAAAAAAGCAGAAAACACAATCCGTGGCTTGACTGGGCCACAGAGATAGGTGGCATCTCAACATCATCCATCAAGTGACACAGCCTCTTGTTCATGGCAGAGATGGGGCTTCCCTCGTGTTCTTCCCAGGGGTGGGCTGCATCAATATTTGATTCCAATTAATGCCCCATTTCATACGTCTTGTAGGGTCTACCCTGTATTCTCGTAACGCCCCGACTGCGTGAGCCAGGTACGTATCTTGTGCCATACACCTCAGCCTGCTTATTTATATGCCTGGGGGTGAATGGGGGGGGCGGCACTTTCCATTTTTCACAGGCAGCTGGTTAGAGATGTCTGGATGAAGCTGGGGCTTCATGCCAGTCTCTCGTTCAGGGGTTGGGTGGAGAAAGACAAGAATCCAAAACATAATTCCATCAAGCAGCCTTTAGACTTCTTGTCATGCCCTAATTCCCTATGCCAATATTTGTGGCCTCAAAGGATTGAAAAAAAAATTAAGTCATGAAGATTCTGTGCATTGGATGCAATTCTTAGAGGTCCTAGCACAGTTTCGTTGCCCAGCAGTACCATGGTTCTCACTTTATGCTTTCCATTGGATTTGGTTCAGACAGTGTTGTCCATCCAAATCCTTGGTACAATTCTTGCCATTCAGACTTTTTAGTTCTCCTGCGTCTGCAAATCAGTGCTCCTCTCCTTTTTCCATGTGCCTATTGTTTTGCATATGTTTACCTAAGCATCAGAGGGACGCGGTGGCTCAGTGGGTTAGGACGCCGAGCTTGTCGATCAGAAGGTCGGCAGTTTGGCAGGTCGAATCCCGAGTGCCGCGTAACAGAGTGAGCGCCTGTTACTCGTCCCAGCTTCTGCCAACCTAGCAGTTTGAAAGCACGTAAAAATGCAAGTAGAAAAATAGGGACCACTGCGGTGGGAAGGTAACAGCGTTCCGTGCGCCTCTGGCGTCTAGTCATGCGGGCCACATGACCACGGAGACGTCCTCGGACAAGCGCTGGCTCTTCGGCTTTGAAACGGAGATGAGCACCGGCCCCTAGAGTCGGAAACGACTAGCACGCATGTGCGGGGGAACCTTTACCTTTACCTTTTTACCTAAGCATCTGTGTTATGTGCATATGCAAAACCCCAAATCATGGCCAAGGAAATAAAGGTGTGGCTTGCCCTGGTTGCAAAATTGAATTCTGGGTGTAGACAACAGTGTGTGCAAAAAAACAGGTAAGTGTCAAACGGTGCGGCTGGTAAAAGGTTTGGATATCGTTGCATGCCAAGGAAGCTCGGCTTCCCATTAGCACCACAAAACTGGTGCTAATGGGACAGAAACGATGAAATGCATCTGCATGCATACCTGGTTCGAGCTACAGGTGAACCTAAAGGTTGAGCGTGCAATCTACTGCTTAGTTGCATTTAATTTAAAGAGCTGCACGTGAAAAGAAACTGGATAGTCTCCTTGCTTCTTCTTAAGTTTCGCTTCATTCAGGTGATTCTGTACAATTTCACAGAACTGTACAGTAAAAAGTGAAAGTTTCCTTGGTGTGAGCGAATCTTAGAATGTGCAAACTGTTCCTGCGTAGGTAAAAATGAACCGATGAGTACAGGAAATCTGCACTTTGCACGTGCTGTTATTCCTTTTGCTCCATGCTGCGTGTCAAAAGAAAGGGTGAGCACACGCTGATGATATGCAAAAGTCTCCTTCTTCTGCACACGGAAGGAGTGAACGTTTGCTTGCACAAGCTATCCTGCTTAGCATTTCCAGCCCGTGTGATCAGGTATCTGTGTCTTTCTTTGTTCTCAGCTCTGATTACCGCCTGAGACTGGCTGGGCATGTGAACTCCTGCGCCCCCTGGAGGAGGTCAGCCCTGCTCTGCTTTCACTCCAATCTCACTTGTTGCTTTTGGGGTGGGGTTGGGGGCTTCTGGCAAATAAGAGGCCTTAGGACCCTGTCCTCTGTCTATAGCCAGGGCCATTTTCTCTCTCCTGCTCAGGACTGAATTGGGACTTCACATAAGATCTATTTGGATGTGTTTGCATGACCCCTCTGGTTAACTTATTAAGTCAGTTATGGAATCATAAACTAACCAAATTTAGCTAGGTTAGCACATCATGGTTAGGCTAAATCACTGTGTCTTTGTTTCTGTTTATTGTGTCATGTGAACACACCATGCATATAGCAGGGCCAAGCAGCAGGCATCTCTGATACAGAATAACTCTTTTGCATGAAAGTACAGATAGTCCTCAACTTACCACCTTTCGTTCATAGTTATGATGGACTCAAAAAAGATGTACTGACATGACCGTTGCACCACCCCCGCAGTAACATGATCGCAATTCAGTGACTTGGCAACTGGCTCCCATTTATGACCAGTTGCAGCATCCTTTAGTCATGTGATTGTGATTTGCAAGCTCTTTTGCCAAATCCCAGCAAAAAACATCCTTTGAGGAAGCTGGATAACCTTAACAATTACATGATTCACTTAACAACTGTGTGATTAGTTTAATGACAGTGGTAATTTGCTTATTAAACAATGGCATAAAAATAGGCGTAAAATTGGGTCTGGCTTCGCATACAACTGCAACGACTTGTGATGGAAATTCCAGTCCTAATTCCGGTCATAAGTCAAGGACTATTTGTACTGAGTTATGAGAAAGAGAGAGTGAGATGGAGTTGGGCTTCCACAAGCTAAGAAATTGCACCAGATTTGTAATAGATTTAGTGCAATGTTCTGATCAGAAAGCTAATGCCTCTCTGTTACACACTGTGAATATATGTAAAAGCATGATCAACTGATAAAAGCAGCATGTTTGGAGAGTGTCCCTGGGATGACATGTAATGACTTACTACCTACATACAAACATACAAAAGTATTACATACTGAATTACCATGCCATATAGGTCTGCAAAGTGCACATTGGTATATGGGGTGGTGTACTTTACATGTATATTGTACTAAACCTCCAATCATCCAGTTTCAATTCACAACAGTCTGCAGTATGTATACTGAAGTGGTACAGATAGGCTACACAAGCACAACAGTGGATATCCTGGCATTCATTTGTATGCAACAGTGGCGAATTTCTGCAGCTTCATTTGTATTGGTCTAGATCAGAATTCTGCTATTTGGTGGTCTTCAGATGTATAACATTAAAACTTTCATAATTGCCAGACAGCATGATTAGTATATCTAGAGAATATCAGGTTAGAGATGGATAGGTGGATGGATAGAATGAACAGATCAATATCCAACAAACATACATATTATATCTTCATAATATACTGTATACATCTCAAGAGTAGTATTCATGGATTGTGTGTTTTCCGCTTCTTTCTTTTAAGGGGAAGGAGTATAGAAGTGTTTTCAATAAAACAAATACTAAAAAAAAATAAAACAAATACATACATATTAACAGTAGCATATACATTATACCAGGGTTTTTCAAACTGACTTCTGTTTGAATTTGATGGGTTTCCATGAGAAACTAAGAGCAAAAAAAACAACAACCCCTAACTAATTTGAAGATATAAAGTTGCATAAATTAATTTTATGCACAAACTATGTTTTATTGGCAATGTTGATCCCTAGGGTTTTGCCTTTTGATCAGGGATTCCAATGTTTTTTAATAGGTTCTACAGCCTGAGAATGTTTGACACCCCCCTTCCCGCGCTCAGTTATATGACACATGTGTCAGCCAGGTTTAACCTGGAACATATATTTAAATTATGTTTCACATATTCCTTCATCAAATAGCATGTTAATTACATGCATTAAGTTAATATTATGAATATACTTACAATGGTTTGAGCTTCAAACATACAATCTGGAATAAACTTAAGTTACGCTTCCATTTAATACAGATCATGCTACCAAGAGTCTGTTGTGAGCTATATAACCAATGAATCCTGTAACCGACTATGCACTTACCTTTGGAAGAGCTCCAGACCTTGAGCTGGGAAAGGAGACCAGGCCTCTCCAAACTTCAGCATCCTTAGGCCGCGCATCATTCCATCCTGGAAGTAAACACCATTTTCAGAGCAGCTACAATGAATTATGGCCCTTCCCCAATGTGATGAGCACAATGAAATATGATCCCTTCCATTGGGAGCAGGGGAAGGGGGGAGACAAAGGTGTAGGGAGGGCCCTGTAGGGCAGGATGTGGGGCCCAAGGCCTGTGGGGCCTAATGGGGCAGGAAGCAAAGCAGGAAGTGGGAGAGGCCTTGGGAGGCCCAGAGTAGGCCGCATGTGAGCTAGAAAGGTACTGCATTACAGGTCTAGGCTTGCGCTAGGCCTCCCAGGGCTTCCCCTGCCCCTGAGGCACCCCAGGCTCCATTTAATGACCCCATTGGGAAGAGGAGAAGTGGGGGTTGTTAAATGGAACAGTCATGTGATTGCCTCGCTTAACAACCATAATGATTTGCGGTCATAATGGCAGGCTCTATAATGGGCAGGCTCTCAAGGGCTACCTGTAAGGGCCTAAAGACCTGGCTCTGTTAGTTGGCCTGGGACCCCAATAGGGGAACAGCGCAATGGAAGTGGTTCATCAAGTAACAACAGATCCCACCTCCCCCATTCTGCCCCTGCCCTCCCCACAGGTCCTTGATTTTTAATTCTTGCTTTTAATTTATGGGGTGTGTGTGTGTGTGTGTGCACGTACATAAATAAAAGCAAGAATTAAAAATATATCTATTTATCTATTGACTGTAAGCCACCCAGAGTCACCTTATGGTAAGATGGGCAGCCAATAAATAAATATGTAGTGAACAAGTTGACTGCCAAAACAGGTTTTAGTGTCCTGGTTGCTACTTGCCTGTATGAGATACACAAAACACTTAAGTCATAACATGTTAAAGTCCCATGCATCTCCTCAACAGGTATATTGTCATATTATGCAAGTGTGGCCTGCATGATTTTGTCTTTATCGCACAATCGGCTGTGAATTGTATAGGAAGCATGTAAATGGTGACAGTGAGGATCTTTTACATAAATAAGTAAAATAAGGGGAAAAACAGGTTTTTAGGAGGGGGAACAAGTCATGGTGGGAATTGCTTTGGCAGCAAAAGGGTTTTTCAGATTAAATTCCCCCTCCTCTATACAATTTGTGATCCCTATAATTATGAGCCTTTCTTTCTTGAGGATGATAAGTGCATTTTTTTAAACCTGCAAACTTTTTTTCCCCTCTCTTATGCAGGATATGCCCCTTTTTTCTCCCTGCTTTTTATATATTCTGGAATAATTGGGTTGGAAGTGAGTTTATACTATAGATACCAAGCAGGATTATAAAGATTAGCCACTATAAATCAGTTGAATTAGGAAAAATCTGTGTCAATAGCTTTTTTTCTGATATTCTACTTTTGGATGAAGATGGATCTTATTTGGGGGAACCATTCCCATCTGGAACAGTAACAACTCTATTCCAGAGGTGTCCAGAGGTGGGAAGAAAAAAAATCAAGATGGTAGCTAGAACTGTATGATTCAAGCCCCATCCCCTTTTTACATATGCTGTGACAAACTTAAAAGCGGTAGGCCTTCAGTTCACATGTTTGTAACCACCATGTTGACTTTTCGACACACACCCCGGGGATACCTATGATGGACCACAGATTAATAAAACGAAGGAGAGGGCCTTGCACTGCTTAGTTCTGCTTCCTCAGATTATCCTTTGTAAATAGGAAAAGATAAGGGGGAATGATGATCTCTGCTGCTCATCCCTCTAACAATGCTGTGAGAGTCTGTAAGGCAGCCCTTACAGACTGCCATTTTAAGATGGGCGAACCTCAACTCCCAGAATTCCCCAACCAACAAGGAATTCTGGGAAAGGAAGTCCACACATCTTAAAGCAGCCAAAATTGAGAAATGCTACTATAGGGTATAATTTCTGAAGTGCTAGACCACAGCCAGGAATATCAGAGCTCAGACTGCTGCTTAGAGAGTGATACCATTAAAACAAAAAAAGGGAGAGTCCCATTTCAACCAACTATGGTTCCTTCAAGAAACCCATCAGGATTATTCCATCAAGGTGGAATAATCACATAACAAAAAAGGAGATAAAAATAGACATGAACTGACAAAATGTTATTAGGCTAATTGATTAGACTGACATGGACTGAATAGACCATAATCCAAGGATTCATATCCTTTAAACAGATATCCTGATCAGAAGGCAATTGTCTGCTAATTGTTTTCAATTCAGGTGGAGGCCAAGGGGCAGTCCATTTCCAAATTTGCTGTCCCAGAGCTGTCCCCTTGATTGTAATGATAGCAGCCAGGCAACCCAGGCCCAGTAGGATCCTCATACCTACACCACCTGCTTTGCTAACCTGTGTTCTGCAAGGTCTGGTGAAAGAAGAATTACATGTGCAATTGGAGGAGAGATTAATTTATGGTACTACTGGGAAGAAAGCAAGAATTCATTTGAAGCCCAGATGGAACAATACATACCAGCCAAACCACTGATCAATAGATAATTACAAATATTGTCTTGATTTAAATAATTATTACTTAAGGTTATTTTGGAATCAATTATTATACAGTACAGCTTCATTATAGAATATGGCACAGTTGGTGGTTTGAGATGCTGTTAAGGATGCAGGCTAAGGTCTAAAGTGAAGGAGTAAGGTGTTTCCAGACAATGTTTTCAGTGGGCAATTATTCTGCCTTATTCATAGCATTTTAAAGAAGCAGAAATCAGGACGACCCTGTTTTCTATTTGTAAATTACTTTTTTAAAAAAGCACTGAAAAAAGAATGAAAAGGAATGGTTACATTAATGCCTTTTGACTGGTTTTAGTAGGTCACCCCACTGGAAATATCTTCAATCAGATTTAGCAGTTTTATACAGCTAGTTAGCTGTTGTATCTAGTGACCTCTGCTGATCTAGGGACTGCCCTATAGCTGTCTAGACAGCAATATGGAAGGACTGAAACAGCACAAAATTTGGTTTTAGAAGGCCCCAATCTGCACAGCCATTGTTGAGAAGTTCAGGAGTGGAAATCCACACATTTGTAGTGTGCCAAAGTTGGTAATAGACACTAGTATTGAGGGGTGATTTCATAAGCCATAAACCGGCCTTCCTCAACAACCACCTCCCAATTGTATTGCGAATGCAATTTCTAAAGCATGCCAAATTGTAGGAAGACTGCTCCAAACCTCCACAAAGTGTGACTTCATATTAGTGAAAAGCAGTTTCAATTAAAACAAACGAAAATCAGAGTGCCCCAATTTGGACCATATAGCCAGCATCGCTGCAGCTGATGAGGAATTGGGAAGGGAGGAGAAAAAGCTGCTGCTTCAGAAATCCTGATTATGAAACCGCACATTTTTAAATGCAGCCAACACTGGGGTAAATGGAGCAGATCTGAATCAGTGTAAAGTTATCAGTGAAGCATAGCAGAAAGTAGCTTCCTCTCCCCCACCCCACTATGCTATTGAGATTGCCTGACAGAGTGCCTTTAAGTCTTAACCAGACTTGTGTTTTTGTTCATTCACTCACTTCTCTCATCTCTCTCCTTCCTTCCTGACAGCACTCCCCACAGGCTATGAGAAGTCCCACAGCCTGAACAGCATTGCTGGTCTACCTCCATCTCCAGCACCTCCTTCCTTTGGCTCACCTGGTTCCGTCCGACGTCCTTGCTCGCCCATCCCTTCCATACTCTAGAGACACACCAGGAATGCTTGGGGTTAGCTTGTATGTTTGTTTCTTTAAAAAAAGAAGAAGAAGAAGGAAAAGGAAAAAGAAAAGGTAATGCCAAAAAATGGGGGGGGCAGAGTTAAAGGCAAAGAACACACTATCTGCCGAATGCATTGGAACACACGAAAAGCGGGAGACACCCATACAAGTGGTGTTGCACTAAATTTGCACTTTCTGGAGCATCCATGAGAATTCTGAGGCCTGAAGCCTTCGGTCCCTGTAGCTTTGAATCAGGAGTACAGCTTAAGCATCTACTGTGGGAAGAAGGGTGAGGGATGGTTTGCTCTGAAAATCCAAATGCTCTAAAAGCAGGAGAGGAGATATGTCAAGGACAGACATTGCAGGAAAGAGCCCAAGGCCCTCCTGTCTGGATTCTCTGCATCCTTCCCTTCATCCACCTTACCAGACCGCACAGTATTTCTCTGGCCCTGGCTTTTGCAGTTTTTCTCTCTCTGTTTAATGCTTTTTTCCCCTTTTCATCATCTTACTCAGGACTTTAATGAGCCATAGAGCCTTCCTTCCTTCCTTCCTTTCCTTCTGTTTTGTGTCTCTCGGCCTGCACCTTGTTTTCTATGTTTGGTTTCTCTGTCCTTCCTATCTATCTCTGAACTTTTCCCACAGAAAAATCTATCTCTCTGCTAAATCTTTCCTCATGAATGTTTCCGGTCTCTCTCTCTCTCTCTCTCTCTCTCTCTCTCTCTTAACTTTCCTTATTTCCTTAATAAGTGGTTCTGGTTCTTTAAACACATGGACCCTCCACCGTTCCTCTGAAGAAGGCCACCCACTCATCTGCCTTGGGTCTTCTGTCTTTCCTTGGAATTGTTCTTCTGTTCTGTGCATGGATCTTCCATCAATCACAAGCAATAAGGTCAGACTCTCCTTTCTGCCTGGATGCATGATAACGACTTTCCTATGATGTAGATAAACCAAGAATAACCAAGTTCTCACAGATGAAAGAGCTGAGGGTGAGCACAGAGACCAGGATGGGGTCGGGGAGAAGGCAACTCCACCATCTGACTAGGTTTGAAGGAGAAGCTAGAGAACCATCCTCCTTCTTTTGCCTCTCTCTCTCTCTCTCCTTTCTTCTCTTTTGTTTGTTTCTTTTTTCCACACACAGAAAAGGACAACGGAGCACTACTTGTTGAGGTGGGTGCTTTCACTGTGATTTTTTTTCCTGTTTCCATCCAAAGTTGGGATGGGATGCTGTTTTGATCTGATTGCAAAAAAAACAACCCCAAGAATGGGGAAAACAAAGAGATATGAGAACAACCACCAAGAGAATGCGGGAAAAAGAAATCTATTTTTCAATCGATAAAGAATACTTTATCCACAGAATCAGAGAATTTGTTGGCGACTGCACAGGGAAAGACACCTTCCCTAGGTTTCTTCTGGAACAAGAAAATATAGGACATGTCACTGAGCACTTGAGTATGGGACACCTGGTTTTTGTTTTTTTTCTTCAAAGCAATGCTGCTGATACAGACAAAAAAAAATGTAAGGAATAGCACCACCGAGTTAAACTATTTAGAATCTGCATTTTCCAAGCCAGCATGTATTTGCATGTAATACTGTAAGCGACAATATTTAACGTTATATGCAAAAGCAAATGAAAAAAATGACAAAAAAGAACTACAAAAAAGCAAAAAGAGGTATATTTTCCTTCAGGACTTGCAATCCCCTACAACAACAACACATCACCAAATTTAGCAAGTACCCCCTCCCCCTGACCTGTTTCCATCCTGCAAGGGGGTAAGAAGTGCTGCACATTGTAGGAGGTGGATGAATCCTAAAGGGCTTTCTCTTTCCCTGGGCATGTGTCACGGATGGCGATAAGATGCCGACAGAGCGAGCCCTTTGTCCTAGAGCAAAATCCAAGAGCCTCTTGTTTGTTAAGAAAATGTTCATATGATCTGAAATAATGCAAGAGGGAAGAGTAGCTTATACTCATTGCTAATTCAAGTAGTAAATTCCAGAGGAAAGGACGGTGTGTGTGGGGGGGGGGGGCAGCAAGGCTGGCATTTTTATTATGTGGACATTGAGGAAGTAGCTTGGAGGGAATTATAAAAGGCAGGAATTTGAGCAAGCTGCGAATAAGACATTGAGAAATGCTGTACTACAATCCCTTGTACATAAAGGTGTTACCTTTAGCTGATATATATTTTAGCACAGGAATTCTGTTTCATCAAAGTGGTGTAATACTCAAAGCAGTGTGTTCCTTTTGTAGATGTTATCTTATTGGAGGCTACCAATCTTCAGTGCCTCAGCTTCCATTCAAAACCTGTTTTCCTAGCAATTAATTGTAGGAGAAAAATTAAGCACCTCAACCTGGTTCAAAAATATACACAACCAGTTTGGTTACTTTTTTTTTTATACGAGAGATAAGATTTGCAGATTTGCACAGCTCAAGTTTTCCAATGAATGCACTTTTGAGGAATGCAAAATACTATGTTTTGCAAGACGCTCAGGACCGGAGAGGGAAGTGTTAGCAGCATGTTAGTTTCTTGAAGTTTTTTTTTTTAAAAAGAATTTCTTAAGTCTACCCATCCTGTGGGAATTGGAGTTGACTGCACCAACAACATATGTCACAGGCAGGTTGATTACTTTGGCAGCAAAATATATCTGGCATGTTATCAGAGTATGAATTAAATGGGGAGATTTGTAACTGGAGCAACATGGCTCACTCCATATCCATAGGCAGTCTAAAAATGTAGCTTTCTAAGGCCAAATATCACAAGTAGCTGAAGCAATAGTTATCCCATTCTCATGCATTGTTCTGTTGCCTCCTGTTGGCAGGCTTTTCATGGACAGGCTACAGGCAACGAATGGCACAAACCAAGCTATTGTGAAATACAGTTAGTCAACAGTAATCGGACTATATTTTATGTTATTGGTCCATGTAGAATCTGTGAACATGACTGAATGCATCACACCATCTTTAGCATCCGAATGGCTTCTTAGCTATTTCCATTAAATAACCTTATGGTTAAAATAACCAGCACCAGTAGTTACATATCATTATGGTGGGTACGTGTTCAGCTCTCAGAGAGTTAATAAATGATCTGACGGACCCTTTGGAAGCACTTCTAGCATAGGTTTTTGTTTGGTCATACAGATGCTCTAGAGGGATGCGGTGGCTCAGTGGGTTAGGACGCTGAGCTTGTCGATCAGAAGGTCGGCAGTTTGGCGGGTTGAATCCCGAGTGCCACGTAATTCTGCCAACCTAGCAGTTTGAAAGCGCGTAAAAATGCAAGTAGAAAAATAGGGACCACTACGGCGGGAAGGTAACAGCGTTCCGTGCGCCTTTGGCGTCTAGTCATGCGGGCCACATGACCACGGAGACGTCCTCGGACAAGCGCTGGCTTCTTCGGCTTTGAAACGGAGATGAGCCCCTAGAGTCGGAAACGACTAGCACGCATGTGCGGGGGAACCTTTACCTTTACAGATGCTCTGCCTTTCCTTCTCTTCCACAGCATTTCCAAACACCCTACAAAGTGTGATGGTACAATTTGTAATATCCAGTAGTAAAACATAAAGTGTTTTTCTTTTTCGTTAGTCGTATTAGAAAAAAAAACATTGTTTAGCTTAGAGCAGTGGTTGTTTTTTTTAAACTTGGTCATTTTAAGATGTTTGGACTCAAGAATTCCCCAGTCAGCAGATCTGGGAGTTGAAGTCCATATAAGGTAAAGTTGCCTAGTTTGAAAAACTCTGGCTTAGAAGACCATGGATATGTAAACTGGTTTTTCTCTCTAGCTAATGGCTACCGCATATTAATAGCTCAAAGGGACTAACACAGTGAACAGTTGAGATAAAACAATGTACACTTTTCTCTGACATCCCATCAGATCAAAAGAATTCATTATGTAGATTCTAGGTCTATGTTAATATGTTAATATTTCAACTGAAACTTGAAAAGGCCTTGTTTCCTTGAAATATTGACCTAATGCCCAATCTACATCAGCATTTGTAAAAAAAAAAGTGCTAGTCTTCACTATCAGAGTGGCAAATCTTTGAATAAAACAAAGATGATTAAAAAAAATAAAAGTGAAAGGAGGTGAGATTGAAATATTTATGGACAGAAAACAAATGGAGACAATAAAGTATTTGAATACTGTCTCTGCTTAACGAGATAACAAATATATAGACTTTTTTTCTCCTTTTTTATTGTTCCATAATACAAATTTGGAAGTCTTTAATAACACTCCTTCCTTCCTTCCTTCCTTCCTTCCTTCCTTCCTTCCTTTTCCCCTGAGCTAGGAACTTCTATGTCTCTTATGTCCCTATGGGGCAAAGGTTCTTAAATTAGCATAAAGAGACAGAAATGACTAAAAGTATATTTTGGCTTATTAAACTATGTTTGTAGAGTGAAAAGAATAGCTAGCATTTTTTCTTAGTCTGTTTTTTAAATTGTTCCCATTCACAATATTTTTTGACTGGTCAAATTTATGGAAGGGTTTATAATGTAGTCAAGGTTGCTAAATTAGTTAGTGTATGTGTGTGTGTATGAATATAACTTATTTTTATAACAATAAAATTAGTCTCCAAAAGATATGAAGAATATCTCAAATTGATTTTGCAATGAAAAAAACCCAATATATATGAGATGCAGTGACAATTGGATGAATATCCATTAAACTCAAATATAATAAAAACTGTTTGACCTTGCTTTGCAAATTTATACTTGCAAAATCTTCAGGCTTGTTCACTGATTTCCTTTCCTCTGCCTGCACATGAGGACCTCTTTAACCTACTTTTTGAAACTTATCATGGTTCCCCATTACATCTCAACTTGGAAATCACAGTTGTTCTAGATGGATTTTGTTAAAAGCCATCAGATGAATTTAGATGTGATAGGAAATTGTGGTTTGTTCAAAAAGAAGGGATCAGAGCTTCCAGAATTTACAAGATAGAATGAGGAGAGAAAAGATGCAAATGTCATTGTACACAATATATTTTGTCATTCCAATTGAACCAGGCAGGATATTGAAATAAAGCATATTTAGGTGTATTTTCGTAGCTTAGATAAATAAGCCTGTAATTTCGAAGTAAGAGAATACTAAATATGATCATCAAGTTTCTTCCGTTTGTTCTTCATCCATAAAGTTATTGTTCCTTGATATATGTCAATTATGTAGCATAATAATTAAATTACGTTTTTTGTTGAAATAGTTATTACTGTATTTTTAAACTCCCAGCATAATTTCTATCTCAGCATAATTAAAATCAGTAGATAATAAAGAAATCAAATTAAATTAATTGTCCTTCATAGCATATTAAAATCCCTCAGTTAAGAAAAAGCTATATAGCCAATTGAAACAAAATTGACTTGAAAGCCAAAAAAGATGAAAAGCATTTTAGTACGTTGACTCATTTGTGTCCTGCACACCCCTTAAATGACATATGATTTCATAGGAAAATATATCACTGAATTAATCCAAAATAATTAATAATTTAATCAAAATTTGATTTAATCAATCATAACTTAGTTCCAAAGTCCTCCATATAATCGAAGGCTGCAAGTGATATTATATGCCACCAAAATATCATGCCAATAGCAAGCACATTTTAATTTAAAAGTTTTGATTCTAATATAACCCATGAAAGAATCCATTTCCTTGTTTGTAAAGAACTTCAGAGATGATCAAACAATTCAATGATAATGCGATTTGGAACTTGTAGTTAGCGTAATTTATGGGCTACCACAGACTAGTTTACATAGCTTTGGAGACTAAAACTTTGTAGAACCATATTTGTAACATACTCACTTTAGATTCTTTGGACTTCAGCAATAGTGGAAATTTTGTTTCAGAACAGTAGGACTTTTTTTTCCAAGAAAATGCTGGAATGCAGGTAAATGAAAGCTGTTTTCAGATGATGGGAGAAAAAAGTATCATCTGTACTTGATGTCTTCCAGTATGGCTAAATATGTCACAAAAATTGTTTGGGCATTGAAAATTGGCCTCAAATCCATGGATACTTTCCCATGAGATTAAATACCAGCAATGACATATCGATCCTACGTTATACTATGGCTATAAATTATGTCAGTAGCATTCCACTTTAGACACTTTAGGACTGTAGTAAAGAAAAAGAAAAGAACAAAGAAGGTTTAGCACCCAAAAAACTAAAGCAGAAGGATTCCTAGCCAACTATTTGTCTGCACATCTTAATTTTTTTATTTGCAGGGACTTGTTTGAAAAGTGTGTTCCTGTAAAGAGTAATTCTTTTAGCGTAGAATCCTAGCTAGTGAAAATACCCAAAATTGCATTTAATGATAAGAGATGATGAGCCAACTTGCTCTCAAACTTTTCTTGTTCATTAAAGATTTCTATGCCCCTACAAACAGAGAAGGAACCCCGCCCCCCCTTAGCAGCCCACCACACCTCATCAAACATACCCATCTTACATACTATGCAAATATTTTTGTGGGTGCCTGTTTGAGCTCACACACACCCCTCCCCAGACTTGCACAATTCAAAGGATGGAAACTTTTTATGCAATGATTTCTATGCAAAATAAATAAAAATATAAAAACTAGCTAGATTCAGGAGAACAGTTGGGAGCATAGGAAAAATGTGGGAAGGATGACTTAATGCAGACGATTATTATTATTATTATTTTAAATTCCCTTTTGTGGTGCATGTTCTGTTTCCAAAATGGGGACAGTAGTTATGCTGGTCATATTGACCTATATATCTCTTTGAAGGACATCGTTCCCTGTGTACATTATATTGAGACTGAGGCGATGAAGAGGCTTAAATTTAAGAAAGCGATGGTCTTGTCAAAAGCTGCAATTCGGTGGGTGCAGTACTCTCTAGTAAGTACTGTAAAAATAAATGCATTAATTGTTTCTAAGTAGACCCTCATATGACTACATAATGTCCATTTTTCCTTTTCCACTGATAAGGCCATTTTGTCTTCTCATGGTCTGAATGACTAAGGATAAAAGACAAGACAGTGGGCTTTCTAACCAGAGATTCCAACTGCAAAAGGCTTATGTACAAATCACGTTCGCATTAATTGTAGATTTTCTACCAAGAGCTCCTCTTCTGCCTTTAAAAGGTGGACCCAGAAGAGGATGGTGTAGGCTTGTTTAGGACTTCTGCTGAGTGGCATATTGAATACTGTCTGTCTCTTACCCACCTCATTTAGCAAGGTGGAAGTGCAACTTCCTCTAGCAACAGTGTCATTTATTTTAATTGCTTTCATTTGTATACTTTGATTTGGCTGGTTTGTCAGAGTTGATTGACGTTGATTGAGTTTGCGTAGTACAGTTTGTGTGACCCAGTTCTCCTGGATTGCACCACTTCAGTAGATGGAGTGGTGGAAGGAATGTTCCCCAGGCTTGTAAAATTGTTATTCTCTCTGTCTTGAGTAACATGGCCAGGGGCAGGGGAATTTTGGAAATAGATTAAAATAGGTCCTTGATTTTTCCTGATTACCTTAGTAATATGCATGAGGATAATATTTGTTGGGGCTTAGCAACCTGTCTGGACTTGATGGTGTATTTGAATGCAAGCCCATATTATAAACTATTGTTTGTAGAAAACTAGCAAGTCAGGTAAATAAGCTAATATATAAGCTTGACATTGGTAAGGAAAGACAAAAGTTCTCATCGCAGCCAAGAATTCTGTAGCCATTTTTGCATTCAAAACTGGGGCAGGCCCAGGAGAGTCATAATGTCTTTTGCAAGTAAATAATTGGCTCTGAATAAGTAGCTTAAGATAACATCTTTGTAAAAGTGATATGGATGAATCATAGCACCATTTAAAGATCAATATCACTTTCTATTATGTCATTTCTTTTCACTCTTCCTTTTCAGTATTTTCTTCCTTGACAAGATGAAAAAATACACATTTTCTATGAAAAATTATGTTAGCAACATAACCACTGCCTTGCTTTTCCATTTCAAATATTGTCATTGGAATAATTTTCTTTCCCGTGGTCTTTTTGGTTGTTTTTGAGAAGTCACTGGTCACTTATGCGTCAACAGAAACATTTTGAGCTTTCTCAAAATGTTCGGATGTCTTTTAAATAAGGACATTTGTGGCTACTTCATTCACTATCACTGAGGCAAGAAAAGAAATAATTTTCATTAAAAAAAAACCTAATGATACTATGTAGTCTATTTGCAAGAAATGAAGCCAGGTTTGAGAGTTTTTTTTTAAAAAAAAAAAACCTATTCCAAATCACGGAAAAAAGTAGAAACTTTTCCAAAGGAAATAATCTGGAAATGTTAAATGTCAGTAATATTTTCCACGTGTAAAATACTGTTATCACTTCTGACCCTCTACCACAAAAGAAACGTACATTTGAATTCAAATATAAGCACAAAGTTTAAAAAAATCATGAAATACGTGACAGTGACCTTTCTGAGATGTTTAGAAAATCAGTGAATGAAATGATGGCAGCATTTTTAATAAACCATTTTTGAACTTGCCACCTCATGCTAATTTTTCCATCTTCCATATGCAAGAGACCCATTGCTGTCATAAACATTTGCAGTTTCCAATGAGGAGGGTTGGATATTTAAGAATTTGAACGATGCCATCAGTCCTGAAAAAAGTCCTGCTAGTATTTTCTCTATCCTTTTGTTTTAGAAAAGAGATGTAAATGGAAGAAAAATGAGGAAAACTGGAATAGTACCTCAGGAAGAGGTTCCAGTTATGGTGGATCTTCAGAGATGGCCGATCTTCATATTGTTGAGTTCACAATGTCCAAATCACGGCTTTAATTGTGCCTTGAAAAGGAGTGAACATTCTATCTGTGCAATTTAATTTCTACTTGGATATTTGCGTGTTTATAAGTACAGACATATCAACAATATCTTTGTGAACTGCCTATCACTTATGAATGGTTATGCATAAGTCTGCTTTCTGAACAGAGTTTTTCATTCTTGCCTCAGAATCTCATAAATAATTCCTCTGTGTCTGTACAGAGTGCCTTTCCTGCACTAATACGAATTGCCAATTTCCTGATCCTCCTCTTTCTTATAAAAAAAGGAAGTGCAGCCTATATCAGGGGTGGGCCACCATGGGCCTCTTACAACCCGTGGATTCCAACTCCCAGAATTCCTGAGACAGCCAAGAATTGAAGTCCATGGGATGTAAAAGGGTCATAGTTGCCCATCCCTGCCCTATATGATGAACCTGTAAGTTGTAAGGTTGGACAATCTGGGCTAAAATAATCATATTTTGGTATATTCAGATGCTTTAAGTCTGGATGAATGTCACTTTTCTCCCCAAATTCCAATTTAAGATAAATACACAAAAAGTGTGTGTCATACTAAACACACAGACAATAACAGCGGCAGATTATCTTCTTTTTACATAGATGGATAAATAAATGGGGAAGTGGCTAAAGCCTGAGCAAGAGTGAAAGTGTACACAAAAAGTAGCTATCATTTTCTGGAAATTTATCCTAGTCCAAATTTTGATCGCAAGGACAGGAATTTACAAAGGAAAGACATTCTGCACACATTCAAAAATATTCTTTTTTTCCAGTGACCTTGCAAGACAAAAAAAGAATCCGATTTAACAATAGGGAAGCATCTACTTAGACAAAATAGCAATCAGCTCCAGGAAAGCCCTCGTGTGTTATATATATATTCCTTTGTCCATTTTTGTTCTCAAAAATCATCAGCTAATTAGTCTGTAAGCAGCCTAATGGTTGAGGCCTAGAACTTTGAGCGATATTTCCTCCAATCGAAAACTTCTAGAGGAACCAGTCCAGTCCAAAACTCTTTTTTTTCCCCACTTGAACTTTTTATTTTCACCAGGGATAATGTTCGAGATGTCCTTCAGAGTCACTGATATAACCCAGGGTCCTCTTGCGCAATCTTTCACTCACGTCACTTGCAGCATTGAGATGGCATTGCAGCTGTTAAGTGGGGTTATAGCGCAAGGTGGAAACAGTGAGGAGAATTAACCAGTGGAGCAGCTTGCCTTCAGAAGTTGTGGGTGCTTCGTCACTGGAAGCTTTCAAGAAGAGACTGGACAGCCACTTGTCAGAAATGGTATAGGGTCTCCTACTTGAGCAGGGGGTTGGACTAGATGACCTACAAGGTCCCTTCCAACTCTGTTATTCTGTATTCTGTATAATGGATCTGTCCGTGCATATTTGAATCTTTCATAGGTCTGCGCTCTCCAGCTAGCACTTTATGGCTCAATACCTCTGAACCCATGCATTTCTTGGTATTGAGGCAGAACAGAAGTCTACTGTACTGATCTTTATTGTGTGTTTGAATGTGCTGCCAGAGACAAGGGGATTCAGCCTTCTGATAACATGTGAGATAAGAGTCAAGCCTTCTAGGGCACAAGAGCCGGCCACGAATGACTAAATTTTCCATACAAATCAATCTTTATGAATGTCTATCTAAGAATGGAAGGGTTTTGCTAAATTCCACCTCTTTGTTGCCAGATTAGCCCTAGTTTTCATTCTACCTGACGGATGACATTTTTGCCTAGTAGTAAAGTCACAAGGGACGCGGTGGCTCAGTGGGTTAGGACGCTGAGCTTGTCAATCAGAAGGTTGGCAGTTTGGCGGGTCGAATCCCGAGTGCCGCGTAACAGAGTGAGCGCCTGTTACTCGTCCCAGCTTCTGCCAACCTAGCAGTTCGAAAGCACGTAAAAATGCAAGTAGAAAAATAGGGACCACTGCGGTGGGAAGGTAACAGCGTTCCGTGCGCCTTTGACGTCTAGTCATGCCGGCCACATGACCACGGAGACGTCCTCGGACAAGCGCTGGCTCTTCGGCTTTGAAACGGAGATGAGCACCGCCCCCTAGAGTCGGAAACAACTAGCACGCATGTGCGGGGGAACCTTTACCTTTACCTTAAATTAAAGTCACAATCATAATCTGCACACGTAAAAGTCAGACTGGTTTTTTTTAGCAAATGTTTTCCTTAGCTCTGTCAATCCCCTGCTACATCGGGAGGAAAAAAACCCCTCTATTTGTGTGTCTGTGGAGGTGACTGACTGGCTGTGTCTGCTACAAGACAATCTCCTCCTCACCTTTGCCAGATGCCTTTAGATGCATTCCTACAAAGTGGCTAATAGGCGGTAGACAACTGCCCTGCTCTTGCAATGTTTAGGCGCAATGTGAAGTCTTAAAAGGGGAAGGAAGAATACAGAATGCCTTCAGAAGAAATGTGTTGTGTTCTACCACTGTCTTTCCAGCGATGCTTCTCCCCCGTGTTGTATGAAATTAGGAGCAAGGGTGGGGAAAAAGATAAAGAGGAAAGACGGGTGACTTTTGACTCAGGAAAGATTGGGTTTGGGTGGGTGGGGAGTGGAAATGTGATTTTTGCCCCACTGCTGGTTTGGCAGTGAGGCTTAGGTTTGGCAAATGTTGGTGCCAAAAGTTGTTGATGATGGGTGGGCTCAGGGACGATGGGGGAGGGACACAGAACTATTTTTTCAAAACAGATGTATTATAGTGACTATAATTTTAAAAAACTGAAATTGATGCTATTTTTTCATAAATCCCTTTTCCCCCCGTCCAGTTGCCAGAGAAATATATTAAAAAAAACCACTGTAACAGAGGCAAAAGGATTTCCATGGGGGCAGTCAAGGGGAGGAGAACCATGAATGATGCAGGTGGTGAAAGCACAGAGTGATGTTCTTTTGCCAAATACACACACACACACACACACACACAAAAGAAAGTTTTCTTTGTGATTTTTGCAGTTTTTCTCCCAAATGAAATTATTTCTTCTGCTCACAATGAGCAAAAATATTAAACCAGGTCAAGAGGACAAAAATGTTTTATAGTTTTTCTAATTCAAGAAAAAAAATGAAACTATTAACTTTTACTCCCTGAAAATACAAAATTTAAATAATACTTATCTATGTTTCATCCCCTATTAGAAGCTTTAATACAGAAAGCTCTATTTTAATGCCTTGAAACTTGAATGTACATTTTATTTCTTTATTCAATGTAGGTGATACAGAATCCTCCAAAATAAATTATGTTCCAATCATTCAATTTCCAGAAACGTCAACCTTTTTAAAAAGAAAGAATGTCTTTGATTATTCTAAAAAGAAATCGGGCAGGAAAAAAATTAAATGTGTCAAGGGGGAGAGTTAATTGGTACAATTAATGTTTTTTTTTCTTTTAGAAACGCAAATGTCTGCTTGATATCCCGTGATATTTTCTTCCTTCACGTAGAATTGATGTGCCAAAAATGTTTAGAATTCTTAAATGTTAAATTATTGTTGGGGAGGGGGTTGGCGAGTCAAAGGAACAAAATTCAAGTTTGTATTAATGTATTGGATCCTCTGTTTTGTCCCCCTCATCCCATTATCTGTTTACCCCGACACAAAACACCACACCTAAACATACCCCAGAATCCATTCTTCTTCATCCTACAGAAGTACCATATTCATTTTTTTGGTGAAACAGAATCTCATTTTGATGAGATTTAAATTCACATCATAATTTAAAGTGAAGATCGTTGCAAATTCAGATTGGTCATATTTATGGTGATTGACAAGGATGGCTTCCCCAAATGTATTTTAGTTTGGTGAAGATTGTATGTTTTCCCCTTTTAGAGGATTACAAATTCCCTGCTAAATATTTAACTTGTTTAAATATCTGATTTGGATAGGATCAAACAATGTTATTGTAGCAGTGGCTTTCACGGGGGAATAGAGTTATCACTTCAATAAAACTGTTTAACCTTCAGGGTGTCAGGTGAACAATTTCCGTTGTTGCCGTACGGAAGCCTTTACCATCTATTCTGAGCTTCTGTCAGCTTCTTGAGGACTTTCTAAACCTTATCCATATTCATTTCACACACTCTCAGATCATTCCAGATTCCAAAGAGAGGTACAACATATTTTCTCTCCTGCATACTCCAGCTTGCCTTGAAGATAAAAAAGAATGACCAGAATATCTTTTAAAAAGAAAAAAAAGAAAGGAGTTGATGGGATCCAGTTAGAATAGATGCTATGCAGCCGCTTCAGTCCAATTCATTCCAAAGAATATACTTCCCAGAAGATACATCACAGAAGCAAGACATGTTTCATGTCTATCTTTTGTCACATTCAAACTGACTCAGAATAGCTCCTTCTAAGAATCTACCCCATGTGTTTAGTTATCATTGCCAGCAAGGGGCCTCTCAATAGCAACTTCTTGGTGTTCTCTGAGCTTGGTTGCTCACTTGCAGACATTTCATTACCAAAACTAGGTAAGATCATCAGTGCATTGATGGTTCTTTTTTCATGGCTTCCCACAAGGAATTATTTTATTTTATTTAATTCCATTTATATCCCGCCCTTCTCCGAAGACTCAGGGCGGCTTACAAGCTTAGCAGTAGCCTTCATTCTATGTATATGCCTGCTTATTAGGGCTTTCATACACCCCCCAAGCGGCATTATTACAAAGTCAGCTTAATTGCCCCCAACAATCTGGGTCCTCATTTTACCTACCTCGGAAGGATGGAAGGCTGAGTCAACCTTGAGCCTGGTGGGATGCGAACCTGCACTAATTGCAGGCAGCTTGTGTTACTTAAGGAGGCATTAGCCCACTGCTCCACCAAGGACTCTGAATTATAGTTCAAGGCTAGCAAAGAGAGCCTCAAACAGACAAATTCAACTTCTCGGAGCTCCTTAGGAAGCCATGGCTCTTAACACATCACTGGCTTGGGTTTACGGTGCATTAATGTCTGGGTAACATGAATTATCCCAGTCATTGTTTCATAATCACTATTCAAACTTGGGGCAATACCCAGAGGTGTATAGCCCGTGCATTTACACACAGTTCAACGCATCTATGCAAAGCCTGGGCTGATGACTCGTACATTTGCCCACATAATATTGAATTACATCATCAGGACCTATTCGCACTCTAATCTTAACCTTGGCTTTACAGAGCTTTGCTGTCATGGCATCTTTCAAAGAATCCTGGGAGTTACGACCTTTTAAGGATGCTAAGACAGCTTTGTTTGAAATCTCCCATTTTCAAATCACAGGACTACCATTGTCCGATTTCTCTAGAGAAAAGTAATTACTATTGAGCCAGGCTTCAGTTCTCTGATGTTGGCAATGCCCTTCTTCCACATATACACAACCGAATAGAGATATGGGCACGTATGTGTATCTGTACGTATGCACAGAGTAAAAATCTTATATCGACTTTCTCCATCAATCCTTCTCAATCAGTGTTGTTGACCTTGATTGAGACCCAGAATTGGCAGCAAGGGTTCTTCTCTCACCTGGCCTATAGCTGTAGGAAGTGAATCTGTGGACTCTCCTGCATCGCATTGTTGTGCTCAGCCACTGAGCTCTGAGCTTCCCAACAGCAGACATGCTCAAAATGTAAATTATATAAGGGGGAGGGGGATGCATATTCATACAATTCAGGCCCTCAGTTTCCTATTTTGCAACTGTCGTCAACCATTTAATGTTCCGGTTGCTGGGCTATAAGGACAGAAAGGCAGCCATTTGGGGCTGCACTTCAAGAGGTTTCTTTTGGCCCTCTTTCAAAGTCATTTATACAGCCTGTTCTTCGCCAAGCTCCGCACTTGCTCTCTTAATAGGAGAAATACCTCCAGGTCAATCTCATACAGAAAGCAATAAAAACAGTCCCCATCACCCACCCCTCCAGATAACAAGAGAAGCTTCCGGAACACAAATGTGAATTCACATGTTTTGCCTTGTGGTGACAGGGCACATGGGGCACCAGTCCTTCAAAATCCAGCTAATCCTCTTTCACCTTAGCCAACTCTTTCCCTACTTTTCTTCCTCCATTATAACTCAAAGTCAGAGGAATTACTCATTCTAAGTCAAAAGTGGTCCATATTTTTCTTCTTCCCTCTCATTCCAACAAACACATTTCTCTCTATCCAGGCAACCAACCAGTCCAAAATTTCATTCTCCATCAGTCCCTTCTGGTTTCCGTAGCAGTGTTCTCTATCATCTAGTTAACAAACATCAATGTCTTAATTAAGATGAAATGTACCTGATAAGCAATAGTAAGAGATGGAGATGTCACTAATTTATATAGGCAGGCCGTGGTGGTAATGTATGGTAATTTACCATATTATTTCAGAAATACAGGTCATGGTTTCTATTCGTTCACGCTAATATTCTCTGAGGCTTATCAATTTATGATCTCCAAATCCAGATATCGATGGATATGCAGGGCAGATCAACACTCATTTATGTTTCCACTATGCTCTTTTCCATTTTGCTTCATCATCCTGTGACTCCAGCATGAAGCAATAACCCATCTCCTGTATAGCGTATTCACTGTACAAGATCCATTCTTCTTCTGCCGCCTTTCTGATTTTTCATCATCACCACCTGTCCCTTCCCCACCCTGGATGCCTCATTGGTCTTGAACTTCAGTTTGCCCCGAGAGGGAAGAGAGATTAACCAGCAAAATCCAGACCTCTTGAAACAAGAAACCATTGGGCCACTTGGTTTTAACTGCTTGCCATCACCGATCCTTCCTTTCCTTTCATTGCCATCACTCAACTCTGGTGCTACAAGGGACTCCTAGATGAGGATTGGGGCTAGGTTCTTCTGAAAACTCCTTAAGATCTGGCCCTATTCCCATTCCTTTGCATCCCCCACCCCCTTGAGGGTCATTGAGAAGGAGGTGCAGTTCAGATTCTTGTTAATTTTGTGAAGATCTTTGTTATGTTCCTCATTGTTCTGTCCCACTCACTCTGCTTTCTCCCCTCTCAGCACACCATCCTCTCCTCCCATGTCTCCCATTGTCCTCTGGTCTTCAATCTCTGGGACATAGTAGTGTCTGCATGAGCTGACATGCCGAGGTTACCGCATGTAATAAAATTATTTCCTTTTCATTTAAAACTTTCAAAAAAAAAAAACAAAAAAAACAACAACAACCAACCACCAAATGCATTCAGAGTGTGATTCATTGGCTAAAGATGGGAGGGAGGGACACTGGGCTCATCCTATGGAACAATGAAGCTACTCTCCAACTCAAGTAACAAATCTTAAGCAGCTGGAATTGCCAATCCATCTGTTTCTCCCACCTGTGTTGTCCACAGAGGAGAACATGCTTTACTGTATCAGCCATTTCCCAGGAACGTGGGCATTATCTTGGAGAGCGTTCTCTAGGAAGCCAAGAAAAAGGAGCAAAAGAGTTGGTGTCTACAAGGGTCACCATTAAAGCTACTTGCCTTGGTGATGCTCAGGCTACCCCCAGGAAGAGGCTGAATATTATGAGCACATTTGAAACAAATGCTGTTAGAACGAAAGGCCCTTATGCCTTTTTTCCCCCAGTAGGATTATAAGATGGAGTTGGACTGCACTTGCTATGAGTTTTGAAGCCCTCCTGGGCAAGGGAAAAATGTTGGTTATGTACTGTTACATCAATCTATGGCATTATACAAATCTCAATGAAAACAGTTTTGCTGCCTAGGGAGACCAAATTGTGTTTTGGGGGTGGGGGGGCTGTAAGGAAAACCAAATGGAAAAGGGCAGCTCTGTTCTTTTCCTCCTTTTTTTTAATCTGGCCAGATTGGCAAACTAGGATGGAAGGTTTTCCTATCTCAGTTTGCAAGGCAAGTGCAAAGCTTGGCTTGCCAGTAAAGCCAGCCAACTCATACCAGGAGAATTGAGCCAGACGTGGAAAAAACAGGACAGTTGACAAAAGAGACCTTCTGTAGGACTACTGGATATGTTCTCCAAGAATACAGCAAAAAGAGGATTCAAGATGACCTACTCTCCTTTCAGCGCTACTGACTTTAAAATGCAGAGGATGCCCCGGGAGACAATCAGTGCCCCCTTCCCGACCCTAAATAGAAAAACACAAAAAAGCAGCATCCACTGATTGTTGCCCTCCTCCCTTCCTTTTGATTGGCATTTAAAAGGCCTGAGGTTTCACATTCAGAATCAGCAGCGAAGCTACTAAGGTGGCATTTCTAGGCCCCTTTTATTAAAACAGCAAGGGGGTAAATCCCATGAAACTATAATAGTTTAACCTCTGGGGGGAAAAGACACAAGATAAAGTGAGCAGATAAAGTGAACTGTTCCTGACAGTGCAAAATGCCCAAGATTCACAGAATTTCAGCATTTTGACTAGGAAACCGAAATGGTTATATTGCCAGTTGAACAGCAAGTGAACTGGGAAATCCTTTGGCTCCAGTATGAAGGAAAGACGACGTTAGGCGGCTACAAGAGCACAGACACAATCTGGGAGCAGCGCAAATGCCATATGCGAATGGTGCTTTGAGTCTGGAACATGTAACATTACCTCTGAGTTATCAACGGCTCTGCCTTTCTTACGGTTGCATTTTTCTCCGCTGCAACGTCTCAGAAATGTCACTAGTATTCAGTGCTTTTTTTGTAAAAGAAAAAGGTGCCAGAACTCACACATGTCATACAACCCGCCTTGCCTACCCTACAATGTTCCATCCAGAAAAGGCGCCGGAACTCCGTTCTGAGCGTTCTATGACAAAAAAAGCCCTGCTAGTATTTAGATCAGTGTTTCTCAAGCTTTAAGGCGCCTGGACTTCAACTCCCAGAATTCTCTAGCCAGCCTTGCTAGGAGTTGAAGTCCACACATCTTAAAGTTGAGAAACACTGATCTAGAATTGACAATACTCGATTCAAACAATGAGCAAGAACCCCAGTTGGCGTATAAATGAATGGTGGCCAACCTGGCTTGTTAGAAAGGATTCCAACGTATTTCGACACCACCCACATTTTCCAGGTACAATTAAAAATTTCTGCGAAGCTTTCTGTCCTTGTTTCCACACAGCGTTTGTCATGCAGGTACTGTAGTCCTCGACTTGCAACAGTTCACTCAGTGACCATTCAAAGTCACAACGGTCCTGAAAACAGGGACTTACGACTTTTCACACTTAACAGCCATTGCAGCATCCCCGCGGTCACGTGATCAGAGTTCAGAAGCACGGCAGCTAACTCACGTTTTATGACACGCCATCACCTTTTGCGACCCTCTGACAAGCAAAATCAATGGGTCTAGGATTATCCTATGGGCCCTTGAACTGAGAATAGTCCAATTTTGCATTCTGAGCCAGGCAGCCTGGCTGGTTTACCAAAAAAACAAAAAAAATCCCAGAAAGAAGCTTGTCCGGATTGAGAAAGGAGGAGTGCGACTTTAACCACTTGACACAACTCCCTCCCCTCTCTTTTCTTGCACAGGGGAGGGAGGGTGACAAAGGGAGCAAGTCGGTCAGATGGCTACGTCTGTGCTCTCCTTTTGCCTAAGGGAGCGCAGGCAACCGTCTGGCGAAATTCCCTTCGCTTTCTCTGGGCAAGCTGCACAGACAGAGGGAGAGTAAATGCTGAAAGAGGACTCAAGTGGGCCCTGCCCATCATCACCTGGGCCAGGGGTAGGCAACCTCGGCTCTTTTATGACACATGGACTTCAACTCCCAGAATTTTGTCCAGATTCGCCTGGTGCGCCAGTTGCGGCCCTATCTGGACCGAGATGCTCTACGCACAGTCACTCATGCGCTCGTGACCTCCCGGTTAGACTACTACAATGCCCTCTACATGGGGCTTCCCTTGAGGACCACTCGGAGGCTTCAACTGGTGCAGAATTCAGCCACGCGAGTTGTGATGGGAGCTTCCCGATACTCCCGTGTAACACCTCTTCTCCGCGAGCTGCATTGGCTTCCGGTTGCCCTCTGGGTGAGATTCAAGGTGCTGGTAATGACCTATAAAGCCCTAAATGGCTTGGGTCCGGACTATCTAAGGGAACACCTGCTGCCGGCATCATCTTCCCATCGTCCTGTGCGCTCCCACAGGGAGGGCCTTCTCAGGGTACCGCCGGTTAATGAATGCCAGCAGGTTATTCCCAGGGGAAGGGCGTTCTCTGTGGGTGCGCCTGCCCTATGGAACCAACTACCCACGGAACTTAGGACTGCCCCCGACCTTCGCTCATTTCGCCGGGACCTGAAAACTTGGCTCTTTGAGCTGTTTGGCCCAGACTGTGGGGTTTTTAATTTAATTGGGTTTAGATTTACTTTTGGGGCTTGAATTTAATTTAATTGTTTTAATTGATTTTAATTTTTTGTATTTCATGGTTTTAACTGCCCTGTAAACCGTCCTGAGTCCTACGGGAATAGGGCGGTATACAAATTCAATAAAATAAATAAATAAATAAATAAATAATTCCTGAGTCAGCATAGCTGACTCAGGAATTCTGGGAGTTGAAGTCCATGAGTCATAAAAGAGCCGAGGTTGCCTACCCGTGGCCTGGGCAAACCTGCTAATCATGACTTTGCTCCGGTTTAACTGCTTGAAAAGATGGTACCACCACCACCCCTATACCTCGCTAGGAGCGATGCCTTGCAAGGAAAATGCTAAGCAGGCCTGAAAAACTGCACACGTGTATTTTTAACGCCATCGTCCTGCCCCTACATTGGAGAGGTCTATGAATGGTAGGATTTGGAGAGCTGCTCGCAAGACTTTAGACCTGAATTGTCATCAAATACAGCAGAACAGGGTCCTACTTAGATTTTTTTTAAAAAAACAAACAAACAAACAGCCCTTAGCCATGGATGGATGGTTATGAACTCAATAAACCTCCTCTGTGGAGATTATGACAGGGGAGAGCAGAGGCTGTCAAGAAGCTAGCAGGCCATAACACATGTCTGGAGGGAATGAATAGCTTTTCATCAGTTACGATTTGAGCAAACTACAAATAGCTCTTGCCTCACCTCGATGTCCCTTTCAGCCTACTGATTGCACATAATTGTGAAGCTCCAACTCAGGCTGGTTTTGCACCATCTCGCTTGATGGCCGATCTGCACGCTGAAAAAAAGCCAGAAAGCTTTCTTACCGGTGTTTTCTTTGGCTCGCGCAGAAAGCTGCTAAGAAAATTTTGCATCTTGCATTACTAATATGCTTTAAAGGAATATTCTGTTCCAATTATTCCTGCCTTTGTTACCCTGCAACCTATCTGTATCTCTGCAAACTACTTATTCCTGCTTCCTACTGATAAGGGACCACTAAACTTCCTGCCCATCAGAGGCTATATTCATATAATACTTGATAAGTTGCTTTAATCGGTGTGATTCCTTTTCACCACCATCACAGACTTTGGAGATACATCATTTGGTGAAAATATGGAAGAGTCCTTGGATACATCTGCATGTCCCACTGACTTCCGTTTGAGGTTGCCTGGATAACCGTTCCTGAAGGACATGGCCTAACTGACATAAAATTCCTTTCAATCCCACCCCACAGAGAAGGATAACTAACTTTGTATTTTTCTACACTGAAATTCAGGTGTTCTTTCCATCTCCTCCCAACACAGGCCGTGCTGCAGCTAGTCCTCAACTTATGATCCAAATGTTGAGCCCAACATTTCTGTTGTTAAATGAAACATTTGCCAAGTGAGGTCTGCCCCACTTTACGACTTTTCTGGCCACCGTTACGTTAGTGACACAGTTTGTTAAGTGAATCTGGCTTGCCCATTGACTTTGCTCGCCAGAAGGTCATGGAAGGTGATCGCGCGACCCCAGGACACCCTGCAGCCGCCATAAATATGAGTCAGCTCCCAAGCATCTGAATTTTGATCACGTGACCGTGGGGATGCTGCAATGGTTATAAGGTGTGAAAAAAGGTCACAAGTCACTTTTTTCAATCCCGTTGGAACTTCGAATGGTCACTAAATCAACTGTTGTAATTCGAGGACTACCTGTATTTGCATGATGTGTGGCACATAATAACCAGGTTTCTGGTGAGACAAGGCTAAGATCTGTCCAGTTCGTATTAACTACTTTCAGCTGTTCCAGCCAGTCTTGAGCCGAGGTGGCGCAGTGGTTAGAATGCAGTACTGCAGGCTACTTCTTCTTGCCTGCAGTTCGATCCTGACCAGCTCAAGATTGACTCAGCCTTCCATCCTTTCGAGATTGGTAAAATGAGGATCCAGATGATTGGGGCAATAGGCTGGCTCTGTAAACCGCTTAGAGAGGGCTGTAAAGCACTGTGAAGCAGTATAGAAGTCTACGTGCTATTGCTACTTATTTCTACTCTCCTAGAACCTATTAATACCTAAATCGAGACCATTCATAGATGTCTCCCCTTTGCTTTGGACAAGTGGGCTTTGGTTTTCTTGTCATTCATGCTTTCTCCACCATTCCCCTGGCACCCCAGATACATTTTGAATTAGAATAACTGCTCCCCCAGACAAGACTACACTCTGAACCAGGTGCAGATGACCATTTAAAGTTGCAGCCAACAACTCGTTGGCAATTGGCCAAAGGAGCCAACTGGTCAAAGCAAGACAGTCCACCTGTATTGGCCAGTATTGCACCTCCTGCAGGGCGGAGATACAAGTGCTTCTCGGGAAAGACTGCAGGCGGAGATGAGAAGACTACCTAAATGTCCCTTTGACCAACCAGCGAGGCATCCTCAGATGGCATCTTTGCGTGATGGAAGGCAAATTCGTTGTCTCTTCTTGTTCCTGAGCCAGCTTGTTTTATGCCTTAATGAATCGGCACCCCTGTTAAATGGACTCTGTGTCCTTTCAAGGAGCCCTGATGGGATTTTGATGCCTCAGTGGTTAGCAAAGAGGCTGGCAGGAAGAGAGAACTGGCTGTTTTCCAAATCCCTATCTCTGTGCCAGAGACGGTCCCTCAGCACCGGCCTGGACAAGGATGCTGGCCAAGAAAAGAGCAGACAGATTGTGGGGGAAACAGCGAGGATTGGGTGGGGGGGCAGATGGAATGGATGCCCTCCAAGGAAGGGAAATGCAATGGTTGTTATTGACCAGACTTAACTATTTCTGGGTGACTAAGAACATGTGCAGACATGTGAACAAGATATTTAAAGGTCCCTGAAGTGACTTTACTTTCACTGACAACTGTCAAGCAGGGGACTCTTAGCTAGTCCGTGAAGACAACGGAATGGTGGCCACACTGAAGCAACACATTCTATTAATTAATCTACTGTACAAAATTTAAAGTTAATCGCACCTCGATTCTCTTGGAAATCAGATTTCAAGAGTCTGTTACCAATGCCTATATCAATAAAATAAGAGTTCCAGGATTTCTTGTAGACTCCATTTTCAGACTTGTCTACTTTTGGAGGGCTGACCACAGTGTAGACCAGTGTTTCTCAATCTTGGCGAATTTAAGGTATGTGGACTTCAATTCCCAGAACTCCCGAACCAGTGCTTGCTGGGGAATTCTGGGAGTCAATGTCCATATATTAATTAAAGCTTCACAAGGTTGACAAAACACTGGTCTAGAAAGCCTGACAATGTTTTAACCTCCTTTCCTCTTCTATGTAAGAAAGTCATTTTTTAAGTTTGTTGTGTTATCTTGTCTTTCTGGGCTCATTTAATGTGTCACTAACGTGGCCACCTAATGAGAAGGAAGGACTCACTGGAGAAGAACCTAATGCTGGGAAAGGTTGAGGGCAAGAGAAGAAGGGGACGACAGAGAATGAGGGGGCTGGATGGAGTCACTGAAGCAGTAGGCATGAGCTTAAAGGGACTCCAGAAGATGGTAGAGGACAGGAAGGCCTGTGTTCTGTACCAGCCTGCTACCGGCCTTGCAGAAAGGCAACCCCTGTACAAACGGCAGAGGCTGGAAAACGTCTGAGGCTGGAAAACGTCTGCCAAGTTTAATTCACAAACAAACAACAGAACATGAAACAAGATATCGGAACTTTGACCCTCAAACTGAGCGGTTGCTTTCAGCAACCAGCCCTTCCCCAAACACTCCCTTTATTAGAGTTCAGGGCGTGGCCTCCCTGTGCCTCCTTCCGAGGAGTCCCACAGCCTTTCTCTGCTTGCTCCTGCTTGACTGCCTCCTGCGTCGGGCGTCCTTGAACAGGGCCAGCTGTGGGTCATCATCATCCGCACTGTCGGGCTCGCGCAGCTGAGAAGAGGGGCCTGGCTGGGGGCTCTGCGAAGCCTCCAAGCCATCATCAGCAAGTTCGTCTTCAACACCCTCCTCCTCCCCCTCGTCTGAGTCATCCGAGTCATCCGACCCGGCTGCCGGACCCACAGGCTGACCCTGAATCACAACACTATCCCGCACCGCAGGGCCCTTCCCCCGGGGCTGCCGATCCGGATGCGGTCGGGATGGGAATTGTTCGTGAAAAGCAGTCACCAACGCAGGGGCATGAACGGCGGGCGCGTCTTCCCAGGTGAAGTCCTCCGGCCCGTACCCTTTCCACTCGATCAGGTACTGAAAACGACCTTTCAGCCAACGGGAATCCCTGATGCTGGCGACCTCGTACTCGGGGGTGCTGCCTCCATCACGAGGTCTTGATGGGGGAGGTTCCGCTTGGCGGAGTGGACAAGCCGGTTGCTCGGGGACCAACAGAGACCGATGGAAGACGGGGTGCACGCGCAGGGAACGTGGCAGAGTTAAGCGATAGGTGACCGGATTAATGACAGCCTCGACTGGGAACGGTCCTAAATATCGGTGGTCTAACTTCCTCGCCGGCCGTGTGGACGGTAAGTTCCTGGTGGACAGCCAGACCCGATCCCCCACCGATAGTGGAGGCGTATCCCGTCTTGACCGATCAGCAAACCTTTTGTAATCGGCCTTGGCCTTCTCCAACTGCCGTCGCACCAATCGATGGATCGCCTGTAACTCTGCCATGAAGTCGTTCGCTGCCGGCTCCGGTGAGTCCACGGGAGAAAGGGGGAAAAACCGGGGGTGATAACCCACATTGGCCAAGAACGGTGTCATCTGTGTGGAGGTGTGCTGCGAGTTGTTAAAGGCAAACTCGGCTATGGCCAGATAGTCCACCCAATTGTTCTGCTGCAGGTTGACGTAGCAGCGCAGATACTGTTCCAGGATACCGATGACCTCGGTTCCCCCGTCAGTCTGAGGATGATGCGCGGACGAGAGGCAAACCTTAATGTCCAACGCATGCATCAACTCCTGCCAGAAGCGGGCTGTAAACTGGGCCCCCCTATCGGAGACGACTCTATCGGGGAGGCCGTGCAGCCGAAACACCTGTTGGATAAACATACGACTAGTGGCGCGAGCTGACGGTAAGACGCGACAGGGGATGAAGTGCGCCATCTTGGTCAGCATGTCCACCACCACAAACACTGTCGTGAAACCAGAGGATGGGGGTAAATCCGTCAGAAAGTCCATGGACACAGCCCCCCAGGGTCTCTTGGGTGTTGGCAAAGGCTGCAGTAATCCAGGCGGGGCCCCTGTCGCTGACTTGGCCTGCCTGCATGGGATGCAGGAGGTGACATAAGACTGGACGTCGTGTCGGACTCGGGGCCACCAGAAGGTACGGGAGACCAGGTTCAGAGTCTTGAACAGGCCAAAATGCCACGCTGCCGGATTATCGTGACACTGGCTGAGGACGAGTCCCCTGAGTGGCCCTCCCGGAACATAGAGCCGGTCACGATAATACAAGAGTCCATCCGTGACCGTCCAAGGCGAATCTGGCCCCACCTCCTCCTTCCGCTGAGCCACCCACGCCTCCTGCTGCTGTGCCTCCCGGATCCGAGCCCGTATATCAACCGGCTCCCGCACCGCAGCAAAAGACTCGATGGGGATCACTGTCCTGGGCAGAAGCTTGTCTTCCACTCGGGTATATTCGGGCTTCCTGGACAGAGCATCCGCTCTCTGATTGTGCCCGCTTGGTATGTACCGAACCCGGAAGTCAAACCTCGCAAAGAAAAGAGACCACCGGATCTGGCGTTGGTTCAAATTCCGAGCGGTCTGCAGGCTTTCCAGATTCTTATGATCCGTCCGGACCTCGATTTGATGCCGCGCTCCCTCCAGATGATGCCTCCAGGCCTCGAACGCCGCTTTGATGGCCAGCAGCTCCTTCTCCCAGATGGTATAGTTGCGCTCCGAGGGGTTCAATTTTCGAGAGTGATACGCGCAAGGGAAAAGGGTACCACTGGGCGTCGTTGCCTGGAGTAACACTGCCCCAATGGCAATGTCGGAGGCGTCCGCCTCCACGACAAACGGCCGTTGCGGGTCAGGATGCTTCAAGATGGGCTCCTTCATGAAGGCTTCCTTCAAAGCCTGGAACGCCTGTTGTTCTGGTGCGTTCCACTGGAACCGAGTCTTCTTCTGCAGGAGCCGGGTGAGGGGGGCTGTCAAGGCAGCAAAGCCAGGGATGAAAGTGCGGTAATAGTTGGCAAATCCAAGAAGTCGCTGAACATCCTTCACGCGACGCGGGGGTTGCCAACTCTGCAACGACTCAACCTTACTCGGCTCCATGGCGATGCCCTCAGGAGAAATGCGGTGACCCAGGAAATCGATGGTCACCCGGTAGAACTGGCACTTCTCCAACTTGGCAAACAGCCGATGTTCTCGGAGTCGCTGCAGGACCTGACGGAGATGCCGATGATGCACTTCACGCGACGGGGAGTAAATCAGGATGTCGTCCAAATAGATCACGACAAACTGGTCCAACAAATCCCGGAAGATGTCGTTCATGAAATGCTGAAACACAGCGGGGGCGTTGGTCAGGCCAAACGGCATCACCGTGTACTCAAAATGTCCATAGCGAGTACCAAACGCCGTCTTCCACTCATCACCCGGCCGAACCCTGACGAGGTTGTAAGCTCCACGCAGGTCCAGTTTCGTGAAGATCTTAGCCTCCCGGAGTCGGTCCAAGAACTCGGGGATGAGGGGCAGCGGGTAACGGTTGCGCACCGTGATGGCGTTGAGTTTCCGGTAGTCGCAGCAAAGCCGTAATTCGCCCGACTTCTTTTTGACGAAGAGCACGGGTGCAGACACTGGCGAGGACGAGGGCCGGATGAAACCGCGAGCCAAATTCTTCTCCAGGAAGTCCCGCAATGCAGCCAACTCGGGCTCCGACATGGAGTACAAACGCCCCACTGGGAGAGGCGCATCAGGGACTAAATCAATGGAGCAGTCATAGGGCCTGTGCGGGGGTAATTGATCCGCCTCTGACTCGCTGAACACATCAGCAAAGTCGGACAGTTCGGGAGGCAAGGAAACCCCTGGGGAACCCTCCACCTGGCCGGCACAGATATGGCGGGAGTGGTCCACGCACTGCAAGCTTGGGAAGGTGACCAAGTTCTGTGACCAATAGATCTGTGGGTCATGCGCCCGGAGCCACGCCAGTCCCAAGACCACGGGGAAGTGCAGATCTGAGGTGATATAGAACTGGATGGCCTCCACGTGGGAGCTGATGGCCATACATACTGGTTGCGTGGCGGCCGTAATAGGCCCAGACAGGAGCACTCGACCATCGATAGTCTCCACTAACATGGGCGGATCCACCGGGCACTGGGGAACAGCCCATTTGGCCACAAATGCTGAGTCCATAAAGTTTGTGGTGGCCCCAGAGTCAATTAAGGCGTGGACTGGAATCCCCTCTGGCTTGCCAGGAAGGATCAGACGTGCCTCCAAAATCAAATGCCGTGGAGGTTCACAGGCACGATCGGAAAGGCGTCGCTCGGTGTTGTTGTTGTGGGACGCCCGATCTCTCACACCGTCTAGATCGGGCTCGGGGCGTTTCCCGACAGCAGAGTAGGGGACTGTCTCGGGGCAGGCTTGGTCACTGATGCCCGCTGACGCTTCTTTGGGCAAAAAGCAGCCAAATGTCCAGGGTCCCCACAGTAAAAACACACCCCCCCGATCGTCGTCTGTTCATTTCCGTCACCGATAGACGAGACCTGGCGGCACCCAGCTCCATTGGCTCCTCCCTTTGAACTGGGGGCTCACGCACAACAGGGGCGGCAGGGGTCTGTGGGGTGGCACGGCGACTCTTTCGCTGCTGCAACCGGGCATCGATCCGCAGGCAAAGATGGATCAGCCCATTCAGGTCTGAGGGAATGTCCACACGGGCCAGCTCATCCAACATCTCCTCCGACAATCCATCCTGAAAGGCATCCACGAGCGCAGCCTCATTCCAGGCGGAATCCTGGCTAAGCAGCCGGAAATCGCTGATATAGCCCTGTAGGGGGCGTTGACCCTGCCTCAGAGCTTTCAGGCGTCGGGTGGCAGTCTGCGTCTTAATTGGGTCCTCGTACATTAGACGCATATGGTCACAAAACCCCACAAAGTTGTCCAACAATGGGCTAGGTTGTGCCAGCAGAGGCGTGCCCCAACGAGCTGCATCCCCCGAAAGAAGGCTTAACACGAACCCCACCTTATCCCGGTCAGTGGGGAAATCAGCCGCTCTCACGCTGATAAAGAGCTGGCATTGTCCCAGGAAAGCAGGAAACAGTTCAGGAATACCTGTAAATTTGTCCGGCATTGCAACTTGGCATTTTCTCCTGGGTGGGGGTGCAGCAAGAACCTGTGCTTGCAGTTGAGCCACCTGAGCTGCCAGCAAAGTGAGTTGCTGAGTGAGCTGAGCATTCTCGGCACGAAGCTGCTCCATAATAGTTGTAAGGGGTGGGAGGCTGAAAGCAAACTGTTCTGTACCAGCCTGCTACCGGCCTTGCAGAAAGGCAACCCCTGTACAAACGGCAGAGGCTGGAAAACGTCTGAGGCTGGAAAACGTCTGCCAAGTTTAATTCACAAACAAACAACAGAACATGAAACAAGATATCGGAACTTTGACCCTCAAACGGAGCGGTTGCTTTCAGCAACCAGCCCTTCCCCAAACACTCCCTTTATTAGAGTTCAGGGCGTGGCCTCCCTGTGCCTCCTTCCGAGGAGTCCCACAGCCTTTCTCTGCTTGCTCCTGCTTGACTGCCTCCTGCGTCGGGCATCCTTGAACAGGGCCAGCTGTGGGTCATCATCATCCGCACTGTCGGGCTCGCGCAGCTGAGAAGAGGGGCCTGGCTGGGGGCTCTGCGAAGCCTCCAAGCCATCATCAGCAAGTTCGTCTTCAACACCCTCCTCCTCCCCCTCGTCTGAGTCATCCGAGTCATCCGACCCGGCTGCCGGACCCACAGGCTGACCCTGAATCACAACACTCTGGAGGAACGTTGTCCGTGGGGTCGCGATGAGTCGGACACGACTTCGCAGCTAACAACAACAACAATGGTCTTTGCATTCTTTCCCCAAGGAATTCCTGAAGTTCCCAACACGAGCCCACCAGCTCATATATCTAACCGAGGGACAGAGGAAAGCATAGAAATAAAACAGCGCTGAGCCCCCTTTTGTCCTACTTTATCAGTATCCCTTGGATTAAAAATAACATCTGAATGGTGGTGGGGAGCTTGAAAGCTATCTGCTCCTTTTAGAAAGAACTATACGGTTGAAGTATATTCCATTGGAAACTCCTGAGCTCTACCAAAACCAGATGCTAACAGGCCCAAATGTCCAACGAAGTGTGAAAGCTAAGAACATTTGTCCACCAGCAGGGGCCAAAACACTATGCACAAGTGCTCAGAGCTGAAGAGCTGCTTATTAAACAGGTGGCCTCTCAAATTAGTCCCTTTTGTGAGGTGTGCTGATTTTGATTATCCAATACATTATCGCATGACAAAAAGAGACAAGATTCCAACTTGAGATTTAAGGTGCTGGAACTCCCCCTTGAGCTTCGGACGGCCCCGGATCTCCAGTCCTTCCGCCGCGGCCTTAAAACATTCCTTTTCCATCAGGCTGACCTGGACTGACGATAGGGATTTTTAAAATGTTTTTAAATTTTAATTTATTAATTTTAATTATTTTATTGGGGCTAGTTTAATTCTTTTTAACTTTTGCATTGCTGTATTTTTATTGTTGTTAGCCACCCTGAGTCCTTCGGGAGATAGGGCGGCATATAAGTCCCATAAATAAATAAATAAATGAATGAATGAATGAATGAATGAATGAATGAATGAATAAATAAATAAATAAATAATCTTATGTGCTCATAATCCAACTTCAGACTACTTTTCCAGCCTCTCACAGAATGCCAGATGAGACATAAAGAGGCAACGGTTTGTCATGGGGATGGCAAAGTATTATTGAAAATAAAACTGTAGAGTGTAGGGAATTAAAATCTCTTTCCTCCCCTCAGACGCAGTTTATTGTGCTCTGGTTCTTGGAGTAACGTTTTTGTTCATTTCAGTAGATTGAACGAGGCTGACCTGGAGAAAATCACTTCGATCTGGGCTCCCAGTATTTATTGCAAAAAAATCTAGGCTCACTAGATGCCAGTAGAGATATCGAAAACTCTATCCCTTTTCTGCCCTCTAGTGATCACCCAAAATGTTTGCAAGCCAGTAATGCTAGTTTAAGAAAACCAAGATCATGGCATCCGGCCCTCTCAATTCCTGGCAAATAGATGGGGAGGAAATGGAGGTAGTGACAGATTTTATTTTCCTGGGCTCCAAGATCACTGCAGATGGGGACTGTAGCCAAGAAATTAAAAGACGCTTGCTCCTCGGGAGGAAAGCCATGACAAATCTAGACAGCACACTAAAAAGCAGAGACATCACCCTGTCAACAAAAGTGCGTATAGTCAAGGCTATGGTCTTCCCAGTTGCAATGTATGGCAGTGAAAGCTGGACCATAAAAAAGGCTGAACGCCAAAGAATTGAGGCCTTTGAACTATGGTGCTGGAGAAGACTCCTCCGAGTCCCTTGGACTGCAAGGTGATCTGCTCTTTAGGAGGCCAGATCCTGAAGCTAAAACTCAAATACTTTGGCCACCTAATGAGAAGGAAAGACTCACTGGAGAAGAGCCTAATGCTGGGAAAGATTGAGGGCAAGAGAAGAAGGGGACGACAGAGAATGAGGCGGCTGGATGGAGTCACTGAAGCAGTAGGCGTGAGCTTAAAGGGACTCCAGAAGATGGTAGAGGACAGGAAGGCCTGAAGGAACGTTGTCCATAGGGTCGCGATGGGTCGGACACGACTTCGCAGCTAACAACAATGTTAGTTCTACTTAAAAACAATGAGATACAATTGCTAGGCACCTTTTAATAACATTAATGCCCTCCATCCCTAAATAGCTTGGTTTTCCAACTGAATAAGACAGAGATAAAAGCTATAGAAGAGCGATAGAATAATAATTCTTGTAAACAAAAACATTAACATTCAGTAAGGAAGCTAAGGTATAACATTCCTTCAGTGAAGAGGCAACTTGTTAATTTATAGGAAAAAAGTAATTTGTGAGAACACTTTAGCCAGCTTTCTGGCTACAGTTCAACAGCATCACATTGAAAAGCAAAACGTGGCTGAGCTGTAAAGGAAAGAAACACGGGAAGAACATTTTTTTTCTCCCTGATCAACAAATCTTCCATCTTTCTTGAAGCCAGAAAGCAGGACAAGAGTTTATAGCTTTCTCATTTATAGCTTCCCTTCTCCTCCTTTGTAGCTAATTAAATGCCTTCACCCTGAGAGGTTGAGTTAATGAGAGTGGAGTGCACTGATTCCCTAGAGCACTCTTTTTCAGCCTTGGCAACATTAAGTTGTACGGAATTCAATACCCAGAATTCTCTAGTTTGGCTGGAGAATTCTGGGAGTTGAAGTCCACACAGCTTAAAGTTGCCAAGGTTGAGAAGCACTGCCCTAGACTATTCTGGCTGGGGAATTCTGGGAGTTGAAGTCCACATGTCATCACATTACCAAGGTTAAGAAATATTGCCCTAAAGCAGGGCTTTTCAACCAGTGGTACGGGTACCACCTGTGGTACATTGGCACCTGGCAAGTAGTACGCGACCATCCTAGAGAAGTGGTAGCGGGGGAGGGGAATGAGCTGAACCGGTGGCAGCACCGCACAAGCCTGAGCAAGAGACGGCTGGAGCTGCAGGGCTGTCAGGGCTCAGCAGAAGCGCCAGGATCAGCACCAGGCTCCAGCTGGAACTCGGGGCTGTTCCTGGCGCTTCTGCTGAGCCCAGAAGAAGCGCCGATCAGCTGGAATGTTGCAGCATCTCCAGGGTCTTGTGATTTACATTCAGATGCTTGGCAACTGATTCATATTTATGACGGTCACGGTGTCCCAGGGTCATGTGAGGTGACCAAAACCTGCTGCAACCACCCAGCAGATGGGGGGGGAATAAAAACCAAACACCCACCCCACCCCCACTGCCAATCTTCAACAGAAATGCTCACAACAATGAAAACCTCGGAGAGGAGGAAGAGCGCCGCCGGGAGCGCAGGCAGGTGTCTTGCTTGGCTGTGGCTTGGGGGGGGCACTTTTTTCAGTGCCATTGTAACTTTGAACAGTAACTAAGCAAACTGTTTTAAGTCGAGGACTACCTGTAGTTCATCACTTTTTTTTCCTTTTTTTTTGGTCATCAAGTTTTTGACACCTTGGTAGGCGACTGGTGGTACTCGGATGTTGCCATATCCTAAAAGTGGTACATTGGGTGAAAAGGTTGAAAAGCCCTGCCCTAAAGCAGGGGTGTCAAACTGCCAGCCTGCGGGCCAGTTGCATCATACGGAGGCCGCGCCCACCCCAGCTCCAGCAATGCAAAAAACATCGCGATATGTCCCAACACGTCACATGATGCGGCGAGTTTGACACCCATGCCCTACGTTTTCTCTCTGTATTTTGTACACATAGCCAGTACTGTCAATTCAAAACTATTTTATAAGAAAAAGTTTCTATTTATTATAATTAGGTAATTTCTTCCCCTGTATTGAGATGCTATAAACGGCCAGTCTTTTTATTTCAAAATTTCAGGGCTTTCACTTTACCTTTTAATGGAGATGCCCAGGGCTTTTTTTCTCACAAAACGCTCAGAACGGAGTTCCGGCACCTTTTTTCGATGGAACCTTGTAGGGTAGGCAAGGCAGGCTGTATGACATGTGTGAGTTCCGGCACCTTTTTCTTTTACAAAAAAAGCACTGGAGATGCCAAGTCTGTGAATGCTACCATTTTGAATAGACGGCATTAAGATCCATTTGGAGCTTGCTTCTGCCTTCTCTAGTTTTTCTGTCAGTCAGAGATGGTTTAAGAAATTGAGGGTCCCAATGCAACACCACCTTTATCCCCACCGCCAACATACAGTCCTAGATTAAAACAGTATTAGATAGTTCCCTTCAAAATGAGATGAAGGAAAGGACAGTGTGGTTTTAGAAAAAAATAATCCTCTGCGTTGACTAATCTGAGAAAGGCACAGCACAATTCACCACACAAGCCCTAAGTCAGACAATGATGTTGTCCGATGAAACTCCCTATTGGCTACCCCAAAGGTGTATTAGCCCATAATCAGTCCAGTCTACCTGCCAGTTAACATGGATCTATATTAATCAACAAGTAGACCAGCCCATTGAGAGCCAGTTTGGTGTAGCAGTTAAGGCATCAGGCTACAAGCTGAGAGGCTATGTGTTCTAATCCTGCCCTATGCCTAAAGCTAGCTGAGTGACCTTGAGCCAGTCACTTCCTCTCAGCCCTAGGAATGAGACAGTGGCAAACCACATCTGAAAAACCTTGCCAAGAAGATTGCGGAGACTTGTCCAGGCAGTCTCCAAGAAGCAGACATGATTGAATGGAAGGGAGGGGGAAGGGGAAAGGACCAACCCATTAATCCATTTCCCTTTAGGTACCTTGCAACTCGGTTAGTCTGTGAGATCTGAAGGAAACATGAGAATTTCTCTCCAGAGCAAAGTGGTAAAGACAGGACACAAAGCCCCTTCACTTTCTGGCCTTCAGGTTGCTTTCCAGAAACCACACTGGTCACACGGTTTGACTGCCATCTCGACTCTTTTTGAGGTCCTCCCGGCAGCCAACCACGTCTCTGCCTGCTTGCTGGCTTTCTTTATTAATATATAGGATTGTGCTGTCATTTACTTGGGACACTAAGGAATAGGCAGCCAGAACATGTCAATCTAACTTAATAATTTCTAGCAAGTCAGCAGGGACCTCAAACTTCTAATTGCTCAGCTGTAGTCATAACAAAAATTATTCTTCCCCTGACCCTAATGCACGCAGACACAGATACAAAACTGGCAATTCCAATTATCCAAATGACATGGGAAAATCCTGGGAGAAATAAGGGGTGTATTTCTAGGTATGAAAAAAAAAATCGACGAGCTTCGTTCAGTTTCATTACTCAACATAATTTTGTACCGGTGTATATTCTAAATATATCTTTTGCAGCAGGCTGTGGTCAGTAACTGCTGGAGAACCCATTTTTTTAAAAAAAAACAAAAAACGGTCCTGTAACTTTGAAGAGCATTCTACCCTGTTACATGGTACTAATGGTAGTTTAGTGGTTAAAGCAGTTTCTTACCCAAATGGCTGTCCTTCTGACATGTTCAAGATGTCATCTTTTTGTCAGCGTCCCGAGAGTTGAAATCTGTTGGGACAGCACTATAGAGTGGAAGGCTGGTTTAAACAAGTGGACTGCGCCAGAGGAAAGACAGGACCAAATCTGTTTGAATTCAGTCCAATATACCCCAGAGGCTTATATCGAAAATAAAAAAGGGACAGGAATTCTTGTAAGTGCCTCAGTTTCTTAGGATGAAACTTGTGGAGGAAATAAATATGGGCTGTTCCATATTATTCATATTAATAATTGCTATTAATATTAATTAGTGATAAATTATTGAGGACAACGCAAATATGGATTATTTAAATCCACATTAAATAAACAAGAGATACAAATCGTGTAAGAACCCCCAATGACTCTTGCATCAAATCCTTTTCCTTTAGAGCTGGGTTATTTTCTTTTAATAAACAAAGAATGTACACTCTTTTACACTGTTTTCTTCCTAGTGCCAAGACTTAGTTTTTTTTAGGCTTCAAGATCAGTGTTTTTCAACCTTGGTAACTTGAAGATGTGTGCTGGGTGGGGAATTCTGGGAGTTGCAGTCCGCACATCTTAAAGCTGCTGAGGTTGAGAAACACCGTTCCAGAGGAATGATAAAGAAAAATAAATATATGAGATGCGTAACATCCAATATAGATAGATTTATGAAGGATTACACTTGGAGTATATGCAGATTGTCCCCAAGGGAACACTTTTTTATTTATAAAGGCAAAATGAAACTTATGAAATGTAATGAATAATGACAACACAAACCTCTAAATGCACCTTCTCTGCCAGCCCAACTATCCACAATTTGTGCAGTCAATATCTGGAGCTTAGCATGATTGGTAGCACTGATGGGAAGCCATAACAGAAGTCTTGGCTGTCAAGGTCAATTTTTGGTGCTCTTGACAAACACGTGGAAATCATTTGCCCTTATATTCTTGACTCCCAATCCCGTCTACAGCTCTAGAATTTTATCCCTCTTTTACCGGTCTACCATAGAGAGCGTCCTCTCGTATGGTATTGTGGTTTGGTATGCTGGTTGGACAGCCGCGGATAGGAAAGTATTACAGAGGGTAGTGAGCACAGCACAAGACATTGTGGGCTGTTCCCTGACACCACTGGATGACATCGCCAGGGCTCGTTGCCTTGGAAGAGTGAGGAAGATTCTCAGGGATGACTCACACCCTGGACGGTATCTCTTTACTCTCCTACCATCCGGTAGGAGATATAGGAATATAGCCAGCCGTACCAACAGGCTGAAAAATAGCTTTTATCCGTGGGCTGTTAGGCTTTTGAATGGGACATAATCGTATGCAGAATTGACTTGGGAGGCCGGTGTGTGGTGTAGTTGGTTCACATAGTGTGGTGGGATGGAGGGTTTGTTGTCACTGTGTGTTGGGGGGAGAGAGCACAGGGGGAGGCTCAGCTAATCTCAATGTACACATGTTGTACTTTGACAATAAAGGTTTATTATTATTATTATTTCCTAGTCACCTCCCATCCAGGAATTAGCCAGGGCTGATCCTGCTTAGCTTTGAGGGTTCAGCCATGGTCATCTAGGTACTCATTGCACATGCTCCCAGCATGGATAAAAATATATTTTTTACCTGGGCTGGGGCTCAAAAAAGGATCATGGATCCAGAAATAAATCCCTTCTGTTGGGACAGTAATGAAAGAGAAGGCTTAGATAGTGTGATGCAGCTTTGCTGGGCTGACCTAGATTTCCTCTAGAAGGATCTCAGTGCAATTTCTTAAAGAAAACATAAGTGTTTTTTTGGAGTTTTCTAGGAGCTTACCTAGGATCTTTCTATTCCAGAATCACGATTTCCTTTACCCTTTTGGGATCAACATCAAGATGGAAGGCACCCGCCAATCCATGTCACCCAGCCCACCACAGCCCCCTTAGAGTATGTCACCACTGTACACATACATTTTACATAAGGAACAACTGAGGCACAAGGCCAAGGCTGAGCACCATTTTAAAATCACTGCTGTTTATGTCAGAGATCATAGCCCATTGCCCCTCTGCTCAGAAATTGCTCTGCAGAATTCAATACAGGCAGTCCTTGACTTACCACCATTCATTTAACAACCATTTGAAGTCACAACGGTGCTGAAAAAGCCGATTCTCGCACTTATGACTGTCACAGAATCTCCATGATCATGTGGTCAAAATTTGGGGGCTTAGCAACTGACATGTATTTACAACATCCTGGTTGCAGCATCTTGGGTTTATGTGATCACCATCTGCAACCTTCCCAACCAGCTTCCAACAAATGAAGTCTATGAGGGAAGCCAGATTCGCTTAATGACTGTGTGATTCACTTAACAATCATGTCATCCACGGGCAAAAAAAAAGGTTGTAAAACTGGATGCCACTCACTTAACAACCATCTTACTTAGCAACAGACGTTCGGGTCCCAATTGTGGTTGTAAATCAAGGGCTATCGTTAAGTTAAATCCTAAAGATGTCTACAACCTAAACAGATTTAGGCAAGGATTGTTCGCGTCTCAGACAACTAATTCAAGTTAAGATTTTTTTGAACCAGACAATCTTTTAATGAAAAGCACATAGCCATGCCATAGTACTTGATCCACTAAGTCAGCTTTTAAAAGGAGATTGTAGGGCAATTAGGATAATAACCATCACCATTCTAAAAAACTGTTTTAAGAGAAGAGGGACTATCTTTCAGAAACCCTCTATTTGTTTAAGTAACAGTGGATAGCCTAATACTATATTTCCCCCAGCCGTATTGTCTGAATAGGTTTTCAAATCATCTGTCCTGCTCTACATACCATATGCAAGAAGCTACAGACAAAGAACAAACTTTGCCGCTTATTCTCATATTTCTAAGTATTTGTCCCTTCTTCATTTCTGACTGATTTTTTTTTCAGGATGGGCACAATAAAGGCCCTTGGTCAGAAGACTTAGCAGGCCACCCTCCCACAAAGAAAGTGGGGCTAACTAACCCTCTTTTGAAGACAGTGAATGAATAGTATACATTATTCAATCTTTACAGATAGCAATCTAAAGGGGAGAACTATATCCAAATTTTAAACACAGAACAAGGGAGCCATTTCAGGCAGCAGAGGTGCCGGTGGTCAAAAAAGTCAAGATGTCAGCTTTAGTGCTGCAATTGGAGCTCTACTTCATTTGCAGATGCAATGTATTTTAAAACAGGCAGTGCTTCAATCCCACCATTGAGGCCTCCATCTTGACTTTTTTAATTATCGCCCTACAGGCACCCGATTGGCAAGATGGCACCTCTATTTTCAACTATTGTTGCCATATCAACATGCAGACTGAGGAATTATTCTTCTTATTCAGTGGCAAACCTTGTTTGCAGCAAGGAAGGCCTGCTGGCTATCTCCTTCAGCAAACACGAAAAATGGCCCTGGGGCAAGGCCTTGTGAAGGTGGCAAGGAGAGAAACTGCCTGTTTGTAAGCCACCGCAGCATAACTGATATGCACAAGCCACAAAGCCTGTGTGCTAGGCATAAATTTCAGCAAGATTCATTAAGCTAGTGTGCCTTGCCCAAATAACATCCAAGCTGAAAAGGGAGATTAATATCTCTTTATCCATGCATAAACAAGGAGAGGAACTCTACAGATAAAAGGTGAGGAGTCTTTTAAAAAGGTAGGGAGTCATGATATACAGTTTATATACAGTTCAAACATATTTGGTTTCTTTCATTTGGTAGCATCATTTGACATGCTCAGTAGCTGTATATGTACCTGTAATATTTCATAGCATCCCATAATATTCTTAATATGACTTTGTTAATGCTCACCCTCATATTCATTGGGTATGATTTTTACATTATAATGGGGCATAATGAATTGCAAGTTACTAGAGTCCAAATTTTTGAACTGCCACAAAGAAGAGTGGGGTCAAGTTACTCTCCAAAGCACCCGAAGGCAGGACAAGAAGCAATGGATGGAAACTAATGAAGGAGAGAATCAATCTAGAACTAAGGAGAAATTTCCTGACAGTTAGAACAATTAATCAGTGGAACAACTTGCCTCCAGAAGTTGTGAGTGCTCCAATACTGGAAGTTTTTAAGAGATTGGACAGCCATTTGTCTGAAATGGTATAGGGTTTCTTGTTTGAGTAGGGGGTTGGACTAGAAGACCTCCAAGGTTCCTTCCAACTCTGTTATTTTGTCCAGTCCTTGTCTTCAGTAGGTTTGAACCCAGAATACACATTTCACATGGAGAAGGTTCTAAGTTACTTGAAAGAATTAGAAACCTAAATCAAAAACACTCCTAGTTACAGAAAACGTTACTCAGAGTGCCCTTTCTCTGGCTTCCATCAACTGTGTCCCCCAACCGGAAGTGGCAGCAACTCTGTATGCCACCATTTGCTTGAGCTGGCCCTAAACAGAGTGGTGTACCTCAAAGAGACTACAAAGCCCACAGTAAAACAGGATTTCACTGCCAGTATAGTCATCTTGATAAGGGATTGGGGGCAGCTTCCATTTTGTCTCTCACCTCTGCAGCAAAGGGCCTTGGCTGAGCCCTGCCCAGAAGGCCAAGGAATACATTGCTCATAGAGGCACATTTGTCCTTTAAAGATTTCGGCACCAAACCATGACTTACAGAAATGAGGCAAAACATACCCAGTACCAAAGACCCAATTGAAATGCTATTGCAAAGAATCAACTGTAGCTTTACGTACATGTGTTACTGAAAGATAAACTAGGATAATTTTAGCGTGAAAGAAGGTCTATGGCTGAATAGATCTCTTGGTCTCATTGTATAAGGTGTTAGATCTGTTTTTCCCCATCTTGATTTAAAACAGAAGTGGCAACTTACAGTCCCTAAAACTCCTATTTCGAAAACTCGGAAATCCTTTGGATCACTACAGATGAATCTGGTGGCACAACTTCCTATCATTTTGAGGCAGGAAATACATTTTTAAAAAAATGACATCAACTCAAAAGTAGGCTTTGGCAATGAAAAAAATCCCCACCAGCTCCAACTGAGAATAAAAGCCTTGAAATCTGAAGGCCCACCAGGCTGCAATGCAGCCTCATTTTACCACAGAATTCTAACCACTATTCTCAGTGAATGGAAATAGGAATAGGAATAGGAATAGAATAGGAATAGAATAGAATAGAATAGAATAGAATAGAATAGAATAGAATAGAATAGAATAGAATAGAATAGAATAGAATAGAATAGAATAGAATAGAATAGAATAGAATAGAATAGAATAGAATAGAATAGAATAGAATAGACCTTGGAGGTCTTCTAGTGCAACCCCCTGCTCAGGCAGGAAACCTTATACCACTTCAGACAAATGGTTGTCCAATCGCTTAAAAACTTCCAGTATTGGAACATTCACAACTTCTGGAGACAAGTTGTTCCACTGATTAATTGTTCTAACTGTCAGGAAATTTCTCCTTAGTTCTAGGCTGCTTCTCTCTTTGATTTGTTTCCATTCATTGCTTCTTGTCCTGCCTTCGGGCGCTTTGGAGATTAGCTTGACTCCCTCTTCCTTGTGGAAACCCCCTGAGATATTGGAACACTGCTATCATGTCATCCCTCGTCCTTCTCTTCTTTAAACTAGACATTCCAGCAACCATTCTTTATATGTTTTATCCTCCAATGCCCTAATCATCTTTGTTGTTCTTTCTAGAGTCTCTTGTCATTATTTCACAAGCAGTCTGACTTTCAATGCCCATCAATGAAAAGGTGCCCGACCTCAAATCAAAGATTCCTATTTAAACTGCTGAAGGAAAAAAGCTCACTATGTCTGCAGCCAGGAAGGACAATATGGGAGAAGTTGTAAGAAGAAGAGAGCCAAGTTAGTCTCTGGTACCAAAACATCAGAGCCGTGTTAGTCTCTGGTACCAACATGTTTGATAACATCAGGGCTTTTTTTCTCATAGAACGCTCAGAACGGAGTTCCGGCACCTTTTTTGGATGGAACCTTGTAGGTTAGGCAAGTCAAGTTGTATGACATGTGTGAGTTCTGGCACCTTTTTCTTTTACAAAAAAGCACTGGATAACATGCTTTCTGACTCAATAATTTAGTACCTTATGCCTTTTAGTGAAATGTGTCCATCAGAAAAGGAAGGGATGAGAGATCCACATGAGTACAATCTATTCTCTATTCTGCCCCCAAGTGGCTGAACGTGGAAATTCCCCTGCTTTACTATGCCACCATGCCCTCCATGGAGCATCGCTTCAATCTGCAGAATACAGTATATCAGTTCTCAGAGCCTGTCAAGTTCTGGCTATTAAAGTGCACTCAAGGCAATTATTTTCATGAGAAGCCTCACAACCAGTTGTTTCCCTGGTTTGTGTGATGACCTGGTTTAAACAAAATTGCAATAAATACACAAATTCACTTCCCATTGCTTAGCACCCATAGAAAATCCTTAAAGTAGAACCTTGGACCCCACTATCATGCTTATATCTATTTTATTTTTATCCTGCTTTTCTTCCTTCTATCCCATTTTTTCCTTGCGGGAATCTTGGTGAATTCAAAATAAGCTGACCATGATTTAACTCTATAAAAACCCATGATGCATTTATTTATTTTTTTGCCTATCACATTCTAAAAATATATAATCCTTTCCACCAGCCACTTATATTGTATGCCGGCCTGAATCTCTTTAAGTGTGCAGGAAACAGATCATGCAATACTGTATATACAAGTGTGAACTAGTCTAGCTTCTCCACCGAATCAGAGTTTTTGTTCTTTCTATCAATATGCTAATCAGGGACATCTGCAGGGGGTCAAAGAAATAGTCAAGATGCCAGGCTTTTGACTGCACAGATGTAGCCAGCATCTTGACTGTTTTAATCCTCCTTCATGCCCTTGCTCTAAATCTTAATAGCTTTGCTCATATAATTTTATTCCTCAGCTATTTCAAGGAAGAACTGTGTGTCTTAAGGATTTGCTTCTGCCATTTTAAATACCAGTTTGACCCATAAAGATGTTTCATTTATAATTAGGTTTACATAGATGTAATGTATATATTCTGCCACAATAATATTTTTTAAAAAAATCATTGCCAGGCAAGCTGGTTTCATTAATGTACATAAAACTTTCAATGGGTTGAGATACTAGGAAAATGTAGGGACCAGGAAGAGGAATACTAAGATATTCTTATGCTTTTGCATCAAGATGTTAAGATTTTTTTAAAGTTAACAGAATGACAGGATAAGAGAGTTGGAAGGGACCTTGGTGGTCTTTTAGTCCAACCAAAACCCCAAACCAATTTTAATTCTGAAAAGATATGTGAACAGCTTACTGCTGTCCCTGAATTTGGAGATGATAACTCCCATGATTATTAGACTGGAAATCAGATTCAAATTGCCACACAGCAATTAAATTTAATTGAATGTACATATAGTGCTAAAGTTAAAAATGGAGCTGAAGGTTGGTTTTATGGGTGGTGCGTTGTGTGAGGTTCCTCCCCATGGCTAATAAATCATGGTTTATAATTTAATGCAATATCTAAACCCAGTCAGTTATGGCTTCCTGAACAAACCTGATTTCCAATGGTACATGAGCCCAATAATTGAATGTATAGACTCATTTTCACAGGAATACTTTCAGTTCAGTCTTGAGGGGATTTTAAAAAGGGGAGTATAATGCCAAGGAATGTCTTGAAGAAAAAGCAGGAGTGGAACGCTAAAATAAATTATTCAGGGCATCCAGACCAGCCTTTCCCAACCTCGGCAACTTTTAAGATGTGTGGATTTCAACTGGCTGGGGAATTCTGGGAGTTGAAGTCCGCACGTCTTAAAAGTTGCTGAGGTTGAGAAGTACTGATCTAGCCTGCAAGAAGCTCGATCACCCTCAAGCTGATGCAACGCAGAAACCAAGACTGAAGGTGTGAACCTTTCCCTTTTAAGAAACCTTCTCTGTCTCTCAGTCCCACTGCAATTCTGCCCGACAGAACCCAAGATAAAATGCATTTGGCTTCCTTCAAATACTGTTGCACTACCGTAGATGAGATGCAAGATCACTATAGCTACGGTAGCTGGGGTGTGCCTTCCTCTGGTGGCTATTTGGATTTTTGCAGCCTACCTTAAGTTGTAAATTTATATTCGTTCCTGGAACTGAAATGAGGCATTTGTAATATTTACTCCCGATTCCCGTATTTACAGGACCGGCAAAGCAGTTGGGAACGCCTGCTGAGAGGAAAATGGTACTTTTGATTACTGGTTAGGGAGGGCGATCGGGGACGTTACTGAGAAAATAAATTAATCAGGTGATGGCTGGGAGTAACGGACATGAAGAAAAAGGCGGCAAGATTCCCAAGTACTGTTCAGGAGGGAATTTGAGTATTGTATTCTCTGGCATCCCGGGTTGAATACTCTCTCCCGTAATACATGCGTACGAAGCTGTGGTTGCAAAAAAAAACCCCTAAAAGAGTCTTTAATAGCTTACGCTTTTTAACCAGATTTGTTCATCAGAAAAGGGGCTACCGGACTCCTCCTATAAGATTTAGGAAATCTGGTTGTTGTAACCCAGAGTTTTGTTTTAAATGCACTGGGGGAGCACAAGAAGAGAACCGCAAAAGCAGCCCGTCTGCAGGATTTGTGCAGATGCTTTTATTCCCAACTAACTACCCCGTCTTCCCGCCCCCGCATCCCAGCGCTCAACTGCTACCGGTGGGTGTTTTCAGGAAGACAAAAGAGGAAGGCATGGAAGCGCCAAGAAAAGCCTAGCAGCCAGCCAAGCTTCGTGATCCTGGACAAATTGCCATTTAGTACTGCATCACTGGCTCCCTGCATTGCTCTCCTGCAGTGCTGGGAGCGGGGGGGGGGGGAGAAGGGAGGGAGAGAGAGAGAAGTGAGGAGAGCAATGCTGCATTCACTGCAGTGGAAGCTGGTTTGCTGCAGAGAAGCTGGAAAACGTAAGCTCCGGTGGCCGTTACCCTTCACTCATGGGGCAGGGGGAAGGGTCCACAGTAATGCACAACGAATTTGCAGAGACCAAGGTTTGCGCTCTCTGTAGTAAAGGCACAGAATTGGGCTTCCCCAAGGGACTGCAGGCATCTCCCCTGGGCCCTGAACACCCCTGAAATCAGGCCCCTAAGAGGATATCTTCATTCCCTAGCTAACACTTGTAACTTATACAATGAAACCCCACAAAATCAATGCTTCTTGGCTTTTGGAAGTATGAAAATGGGGAGAATCTTATCGCACCATGCCACAGATGCCTGGCTCCTAGATCAAGGGTCCCACCTCACCGTCCCAAGAGCATAGACTGGAGATGTTATTTAAAAATTCCCAGAAGGCAGCTGTGGCCTACTACATTGTGTACCGTTGCCCAGTAACTTCATGGGACACGCTTTCAAAATTCAGCATTGCTTCACTGAGCAAAGTTGAGAACTCCGAGAGTCTTCTATTAAATAATCAGAAAGTTGATTTTCCCGCAAGACCCATCTCATTACCTCACAAAGCCAAGAATCAAATTTTTCCTCCCTATATCAATGCTGACATGGAATAAGCTTACTCAATGGTGGACACCAGTCCCAAATTCTAGGTAGAACCAGGGAAGGTCTTTTGAAATTTTGGAAATTACTGCTTAACGAAGGCTAAAGCAAATCAACTTCTAGCCTGCCGTGACTTCTACCCAGATTGAGAATATTAATAAGAATTGTAATCCAACATCTTCTGGAGCATTATTTTGAATGTAAATAATGCTGTTTGATGAATCAGTGATCTGACCAAATGTAAGTCAATCACTGCTTTTTCTTTTGATGACAGTTCATAGTGGACGCTGCCCTGTTGAATCTATTACTTCTAAATATGTTGTTGTTAGTTGCGAAGTTGTGTCCAACCAATCACGACCCCACAGACAATGTTCCTCCAGGCCTTCCTGTCCTCTACCATCTTGTGGAGTCCATTTAAGCTCAGGCCTACTGCTTCAGTGACTCCATCCAGCCACCTCATTCTCTGTCGTACTTCTAAATATAGCAGTATAAAAAAATGATTTAATTATATAGGTAGTGGCTTCCTCGTTGGGGAAAGAAAGCAACATTGAGCTAGAACTCAGCAATGATGGAATTACATGTCAAGGTCATAGAGCCTCCTCCGCAAACACTCAATTCATATATACCTTAAATATAAGGTGGTCAAACCACTATGGCTTCCATCAATGATTTTTGCTCCAAGAGGACAGAGTTAATGAAATGTGTCAACCCCCAGCCTTTGGACTGGTTTCCTGTTGAGAGAAAGATCTAGATACAAAATACAGTAATTGATTCTAAGCAATATGTGATTTAAACATTGAGCTACTGTAGTTTTAAGATGTCACTAATCCTTTTGTATTGTAGAAAAGTATATATCAATCTGATCACCCTTTTATCTGTTTACAGTTTTATTCTCTTATTTGCTTTCCTTCGTATCTTATGTCTGTTCCTAGTTTGTATTTATCTTTCAGGCCTAGATAGTTTGGGTTGAATTGCTGACAGGTCGTGTTTACAAGATCTACTTTTCATTATTTTTATTTTTATTTTTTGAGGGGGGAAAATGTTACTTGTTAAAGGGAGTTGGTTGAAAATATTAAAAAAGATGAGGCCGCGAGTCTCACAATCAAGTGTTCCTTGCAGTAATCCAGTCACACTGGTTTAAAAAAGTGCAGCGCAGAAAGATAAAAAGGCACGCTGGCACGCTCTGGAAAGGCCTTATAGTACCATTCTGCGAAGGAGTAGCTTTTGAAGACTCCTTATATTTTTTTATCCCTCCCCTCTCCAATCTCAGCCCACCCAGGAAAATAGCTCAGGCCAAGCAAGGTTCCCCTCTAACGAGCTGCACACTCAAAAGAATGACAGAATACTTTTAATGTATTTTACAAAGGGGGAGGGAAGCAAGATAAGGACCAAGAAAGATGCTGTAAGGAGAATAGTCTGCGTATGCACACAAAGCTTCAGAGCCACGTGCCTGCTGGATTAGAGAGGCACAGAAGAACCAAGTCTCACATCCCTCCTCAAGGTATTGCAGTTAATTTATAACCATGTTTTAAAGAGAAAACAGCAAGCAGGGCATGAGATGAACCTCCAGTCCTGGGAAGGAAGCACGAGGCAGCATATCAACAGGAATATCCTTGGCAAAATTCTAAATAACTTAGGAGTTGGGCCTTCTAGCCTCCAGTCCTGAAAGTTCTGATTCTGTGTTTCTCCCAGAGGGAACATCTCTGCGATATTCCAAGTTTTCCACTAAGGAACTTTCTAGTTAGCTTTCCTGCATTTTTGTTTAGCGTGGCGCTTGGGCATCTCCCAACTAAATTCTGTGAGTCAAGGCAGAGGCTTCGATTGGCAGAAGCAATAGCCGCCGCCCCCAAAATTGAACCGCGACGTATAAAAGAAATGTTGCAAGACAGACGGCAAAAAACAGGATTTAAGAGGGTCGGAATATAGATCGGAAAACCAGTGGGACGACAGCTACTAGCCTGTTCCTGTCTGTCTTTTTTATACTGTACAACCAAGTTTGGGCCAAGACCTGGCTGGGGCTTTTCAAGGAAGCCTTAGGGTTACAGATAAAGGCACACTGTGCACGCTAAGCCCACTAGCTGTGATTGAGACTTCATATTCCTGCAACTATTTGGACTCTAGGAAGAAAATAACTTTGCAAGGCCCCCTGACCTGCCTCCCTCCTAGCCCACCCCCCTGCTCTGATTAAAGTGCTTGTGTTAAGAAGATGGTTGTGGCGGTGTGAGTTTTTCACGGAGACAGGCTCTGAGAGGTGGAGGGGTCCTCCGCAGGCAGGATTTCGATGCTGCTGTCTGGCTGGCTTGGGGAAATGCTGTCAGTCAAGTCCATTTCCTGCACCTGACTGGGTGACAGTGGCTGTGGGGAGCTGGCTGTGTCAGTGCTGGAGGCGGGGGACTTGCTCTCGGAAAGGCCCAGCAGTTCTTGCACGTTACGTGGTAGATCCTGGCAGAAAGAAAACCCAAGACTTTAATAGGTAGCTTTTCCCCCACTCGGGTTCAAATCGGGCATCCCCTAGTATGGTATGCTTAGGTCGCACACAAATTCCATGGCATACAGATACCCAAACAATTTCAGTGACAAAGCCCTGCTTGAAATGTATTAGTTTTAGGCTTGGATCTCCGATAAAAGAGTTAAGTAGGTGGTCTTTTGTCTGCTTAAATTGTAGGCTAACAAAACGAACGTGACGAACTGATAAAATGCTACATGAACTACCCATTCACGGTCGCCAGATATGCAATCACCATTAGGTTTGACGGCATTAAAAAGGGGCAGGTAGAATCCCGAGTGCCGCGTAACAGAGTGAGCGCCTGTTACTCGTCCCAGCTTCTGCCAACCTAGCAGTTCGAAAGCACGTAAAAATGCAAGTAGAAAAATAGGGACCACTACGGTGGGAAGGTAACAGCGTTCCGTGTGCCTTTGGCGTCTAGTCATGCCGGCCACATGACCACGGAGACGTCCTCGGACAAGCGCTGGCTCTTCGGCTTTGAAATGGAGATGAGCACCGGCTCCTAGAGTTGGAAACAACTAGCACGCATGTGCGGGGGAACCTTTACCTTTACCTTTTAAAGTATATATTTATATATTACTTCACAGTACTACAAGGAGTTTGATGTAGGGGTTAAGGCATCAGACTAGAAACCTGGAGACTGGGAGTTCCAGTCCTATCTTGGGCCAGTCACTTTCTCTCAACCCAGGAAAGGCAATGGCAAACCAATTCTGAAAAACCTTGCTAAAAAAGCTGCAGGGACTTGCCTCTGAAGGTTCCGGGAGCTAATAAGCTTGAAGACACAAATGCATGGGTGTGTAGATACACACACACACACACACACACACACCAAACCTCATTGGGTTAAATACATAATACCTTGATTTGTACCAAACATCTACCGATCCCAGATGCTCGGGAAGGACTCGACAGGTGGATAAAATGCCAAATTCAGCCTAAACATCTGGCTGACTGTGCAGTGGACCATAATAATAATATTGTCCCGTTTGCACACAAAGCACAAGATCAGCAACTGATAAGAACCTGGGAAAAACACTCAAGCAGCACAATGAAAACTGAGCATGCTCGGTGTCCACGTAATTCTGATAGCTGAATAGGAATTCTCCATCCTGCAACGCTTTGTCACGGATCTTGTAAGCACTATTGTTAATAACCACACATATAACCACACGACAGGCGGAGCACTTCCTGTGTTTTTTGAGGAGGGCAGCATTCCACCTAGCCATTTTGGTCTCCCAGGAACGTCAGGTCCCACAGCCACCAGGTTGCTCTCCATCTTGCTCAGCCTGAGTCTCAAACACAGGAAATGCTGAAGGTGAAAGCCAACAGCTATGCCAGCTAGAAATATTTTAAGACATCCGGTTGGGAAACATTCTTTCAATCCAGTCGAAGTTGGATCATTATTCGGGCACTATTTTACACCTCCCTCTTATTGTGGATGTTTGCCTATTGGCTCCAGAAAGGAGACTGCAGTAGGGAAGCTTCATGCCTCATTGGCAAAAAAACTCACTGGAGTAGAAAGCAACTGCCTGTAGATTGCCTCAGCCCGGCATAAGATGTCTTCCACGCTCATCTTCATGGTCAGTTCATTAATATGCTTTGGAAAGACACAAAACAAAAAGAAGACACTCTGCTGATCACGAATGTAAAAAATCAACCGGACAGAAAGGAATGGAACGGACTATACGAAAAAATCTTTCAGGAAAAAAGTATTTCCTGTAAACCGGAATGCATATTCCGCGACGTTTGGGGAACTGTTATAAAAGGCATGTGGGAATTACCATATTTTCCGGCGTATAAGACGACTGGGTGTATAAGACGACCCCCTACATTTCCTGTTAAATTATAGGGTTTGGGCTATACTCGCCGTATAAGACTACCCCTCTTCCAACGCACAACAAATAAAAATTAAAAAACATCAGATTTGATTTTAATATGGTAATTTTAATTCAAATGCTTATGACATGCAGGTACTTAGTAGGAAAACTGTCACTTATAAACATAAGGCTGTCATCAAACATGTAAACATAAAACAGTGCAAGTGGATTAAACTTCTCCTAATTCACTCTAAAGCTTTCCCTGCACAGACCAAATGGGAGATCCGCTCCAGGTTTTCCAGCCCGCCCAGTTCCTGAGTCAAATGTGTCCTTAGAGCTAAGCAGCTGCTCTGGCTGCTGTATTCCCCACCTGCCTTTCAAGTTGGGATAGACTGCAGCTGCTCTTCAACTTTAGAAGGAAAGACGCCCAGACCCCAGCCTGTAAAAAATTACAGACTGCAGCTTCTTCTCCAATTGGTCCCGCTTTCCCTGCGCAGACCAAATGGGAGATCCGCTCCAGGTTTTCCAGCCAGCCCTGTCCCTAAAGTTTCAGCACCCGGTATATAAGACGACCCCTGACTTTTGAGAAGATTTTCATGGGTTAAAAAGTCGTCTTATACGCCAGAAGATACAGTAGGAATGTAAAAGCCAAAGCGAAAGACTTCTAGAAAACGACTTGAGATACAGTGAAATAAATACATTATTTAACCTTAACCAAGCAATGCAGCAGAAACTTTGCATAACAGCAGGGCACCCAACGACAGAAAATCTCAGTGGAAAAACGCACTGTTTTCCAGCACACACAATGTCAGAATCCATTTATATCACATTCATAAATGTATGTTTAAAACATTATTCCCCCCCCCCATAGATTCTGCCATCTCCCGAGGAAGGAGGAGCGCATGTGGATTCAGCCTGCCTTAGGTTATTTCAAAGACCAAGGGAAACCGTTTGAACTGGGGGAACAAAAGGGAGGGTTAGGGAAGAAGGCATCTGGCCTGTGTCTCCATTTGAATCTGTAAAGGAAGAAGGCAATAACCATAAAGATTCGAAGTTCCCTTTTTCCCACGAAATGGATGACACGAAGTAAAACGATGGGGGGGCTGACCAAATGGGGTTGATGGAAGGGGTGTTGAACCGGGAACTCTTTATAAAGTTTCAATTTGTAAAACAATACCAAGTCCTGTCTTGTATTTCTACAACCAAGCATGTCCTAGTAAAAATTCCTTTTGGACTAGAACTGACTCCAAGAGTTTTTGTTTTCCTAAGACATGGATTGGGGTGGGTCCTGACACACAATTTGTCTTTCAGAAGCACGCTACTAGCATAATTCGGTATTTGTTCTTGTAAACTGAAACTGTGAATGGTACATGTCAATGCAAGGATAGAGTTCAAAGTCAAACCTATGCTATGATTTTAGGTTCCATCCTTATGAGTGAGAGATAAAGAGGAAAGCATTCATCTGCTCGGCCCTCACCTTGAGAATCTCGTTAAAGCCAAAACCGGAGTTCATAAGAGCCTGTCTCTCTGCATCCAGAATGCCACAAGCCACCAGCAGATGGAAATTGGGGCAAGGTAATTCCGTCCATAATACCTGGAATGAGGGACAGGAAGACAATTTAGACTGGGGAAGGGTATCAACTAGCAATACTGTTTACCACACTGCCTAATTCAGCACAATATTATGTGAGGGTGAAGGTTTGTTCTCTCCCAGCTTGTGGTTTGGTTTCCAAACATTTCATTACCAGGCTAGGTAACAACTTCAGGAGATTTTAGGGCAGGGGTGTCAAACTCGCAACGTCACATGACGCGTCGCGACACATCGGACTTGTTTGCCATTGCCGGCAAAGGGGTGGGCGCAGTTTCGCTATGATGTATCCAGCCCATGGGCCGGCAGTTTGACACCCCTGGTTTAGGGGACCCGCAAGCTCATAGGACGAACCTTCACCCTCATCCTACACCCGAGCTATAGATATTCGCCACTATTGCAAACAATATTCTGTCTTTTCCCATCATCCATTGGACCAACTTATCCCTGAGGTGAACTTTGTTTGGCGAGGAAAAAAACAAAAAAGAAGACGTAGCCTGCCTGGTTCTATCATTTAATCTTCCCAAATCACTTTTTGACACGGGACCAGATTTCAGCCAAGTTCCTCTGTGAGAAAACAACTGAGACTCAGGGAATCTACCTTTAATAGACTCCCCCCCCCTCTGAGAAACCATCCTTGTTAAATTGTATAGCAGGGCTTTTCAACCAGTGGAACGGGTACCACCTGTGGTACATTGGCACCTGGCAGGTGGTACGCGACCATCCTAGAAAAGTGGTAGCGGGGGAGGGGAATAAGCTGAACCGGTGGCAGCACCGCACAAGCCTGAGCGAGAGACGGCTAGAGCTGCAGGGCTGTCAGGGCTCAGCGGAAGTGCCAGGATCAGCACTTCTTCGGGGCTGTCAGGGCTCAGCGGAAGTGCCAGGATCAGCGCCAGGCTCCAGCTGGAGCTCAGCGCTGATCCTGGGGCTTCTGCTGAGCCCAGAAGCAGCGCCGATCAGCTGGAATGTCAGCATCTCCAGGGTCTTTTGATTTACATTCAGATGCTTGGCAACTGATTCATATTTATGACGGTCACAGTGTCCCAGGGTCGTGTGAAGTGACCAAAACCTGCTGCAACCACCCAGCAGAGGGGGGTGGGGGAATAAAAACCAAACACCCTCCACCCCACCCCCGCTGCCAATCCTCAACAGAAGTGCTCGCAACAATGAAAACCTGGCAAGTGTCTTGCTCGGCTGTGGCTTGGGGGGCACTTTTTTCAGTGCCACTGTAACTTCAAACAGTCACTAAGCGAACTGTTGTAAGTCGAGGACTACCTGTACTTCATCATTTTTTTTCCTTTTTTTGGTCATCAAGTTTTTGACACCTTGCTAGACGACTAGTGGTACTCGGATGTTGCCATATCCTAAAAGTGGTACAGTGGGTGAAAAGGTTGAAAAGCCCTGTTCTATAGTACAGTTCTATGCCAAACGGAGAGGAAGAAAACTAGATTTATAAAAGCCCAAATCAAGAGCTGCTTATGAAGATCTTTCAGTCCACGCAGACTTATGAGACTTGCCTGATTTATCTACAGCAGGAAGGTGAGATGCAATGGTCGTACGTCGGAATTAATTGTCACCTTTTACTGAACTCCTCAGGAACTTTGCACAGTTCTCCTCTCCTTGCTAAGTAATGTTGTTGTATTGCTTACTAAACAAATTTATATATGGTTGCTCAGAGTCACACACAGGTGACTCCGGATAACTTACAACATTAAAAATCCACAACATAAAAACCATAAATCTCCACCATCACCACCCACCCAGCAACACATTGAGACCGATCAAGTGGTTGGATCCACCTAACATCAATCTAAATGTGGATCTTTACTATGGTCAGGCCTGGTCAATATTCTGAACATTTTTTTTCTGCAGGCCTCCAATGAGGATACTCCACCCTAGGAATCTTATGGATCAAGTGATTTCCTGCGGATGCGTGGGAGATTTTTAGAGTGACCTACCGACAGTACAGCAGGTTGTTTCAATAGACACTGATCCTTGGAACTCAGAAATAAAAGGGGCACAAGATAGCTTCTGAGCATCAATTCCAAGGATGCTTTTAGCTTATCAAGGAGCTCTGGTAGAAAGTACACTCATGGGATCATCATGAGGAATCTTCCCCACCAGCCTGCCCGTGCTGTAGCACCCACCTATGGCCCCTGCCGTCCCACCCACATTTAGTAATGCTTACCCGCAGGACTCGCCCATCTGCAACTGTTATCTGCCAGCCGGCTTGCCTAGGATTCCAATCACATGAGGTCCGAGATTGCCATCGCTAGGCGATGCAGTCACACGACATTGTACTTTGTGACCACATTGCTTAGCCGTTCCAATCCCAGTTGCCATCATAACCTGAGGACTACCTGTACACTTAGGGAAGCGACGGAGAAAGACAGGGATTGAATCTAACCTAACCCAAGTACAGGTACATATCTGGGCTGATGTCATGGTGAGAAGAGGAGAAACAGTGTTTCTCTCTCGGCAGAATGGAGCATCGCAAGCATTATGTCCAGCGGGTCCTAATTCAAAAGGGCCCATTTCTCTTTGGAGTAGAACGGGCAGGAAACGGCTAAGAAATCTGCCCATAAAACTGGCCATTATTCACTTAGATTTGGACTCCACAAAAGGGGATCCAGATAACGTGACTGCTGTGCTGTCTTGCAATGTGTATCTGGGATTCTTTCAGCTTATCGCCGCTCTCCAAGGAAGCGTTCTCTGCAAGATGAGGACTGACAGCCGCATTTTGAGATACCATCTGAGAATGGCATACATGAAAATCTAAACTTGTTGCAGAAATGGCTGGAAAACAGTCCCACAGGTCTAACACTTCTTGCATCGGTAAATCTCCCTGGGACATTTTCCCACACTGTACCTGCAGTCCCACTGGTTTTCCCCAGTCAGTTTTCTCTTTTCCCTCCACCAGTCCCCAAAATGAAACAAGTTATCACCCAGGTTTCTGCTTATCGTCCTGACCTGAGTAAGAATTATTATTTTTCCCCAGTCTCACCTCCCAAAGCTGAAGAATTTCAGAGAAGGGAAATTCTCTCTTGAACCAGATCAAGATCCATCGGAAGCAGAAACATAAGGTGCCAGACTCCTTCGAGTCTATGGGAAGCAGGAAAAATAAGACAGAAACAAAAGCAAAAGATGGAATTATGTAGATAGGTATTCATTAGCGTAAAATACGTTTTTTGAGTCTTTAAAAAGAGTTGTAGGTCGAATTAAAGAAAGATGAAGAAGCCCCTGAATAATTAGATTTAACCATTTTTTTTAACATTACATGCAACAAAGAACCAAAACATAAACATCTCCATAGAAACAGAATCCCTTAATTTTTAACTTCTACACCTGTAATACACCTGTAATACACCTGTAATACACCTGTACCTAGGAAGTCACAGAGTGGGGGATCCAGCACTCTAAGAAGCAAGGTGAGCTGGGAAAGCTGGCGTTTCATGGACTCCTGGCTTTCTTCAAAATTGCGATGCTGCAAGCAGAAAACAGAAGACCGTGGAAAAAAAACGGGTGGGGAGAAGTAATTATTGTTAAGTAAATGTACACGGGTAGTCCTCGACTTAACGACGATTCTTTTAGTGACCATTCAAAGTTACAGCAGCACTGAAAAAAGTGACTTCTGACCGTTTTTCACAGATACGATCGTTGCGGCATCCCCATGGTCACATGATCAAAATTCAGGCATTTGGCAACCGACTCATATTTATGACGGTTGGAGTGTCCCAGGGTCATGCGATCACCTTTTCTGACCTGACTAGCTAAATGAAGGAGGAAGCCAGATTATTCACTTAACAACTATGTTACTAATTTAACAACTTAACAAGTGTGGTGAGAAAGCGCATAAAATGGGCCAAAACTCATTTAACAAATATCTCGCCTAGCAGCAGAAATGTTGGGCAATATTGTGGTCATAAGCCGAGGACTACCTATATACCAGCCTCTTCCCTAAAAGTAGTCCTCAAGGCTTAAAATACAAAACCAAGATTTATAATCCAAACACATTTTTTTTAAAAAAATGAAACCAGTAGCGAATCAAGTCAAAGACCCACAGCTCTCCTGTAACTTTGAAAAATGTCTTAAAATGAGGGTAAAGATACATTAATTAAATTACGGTTACAAGGAAAGTTTTTGTTTTCCAATAAGTTGAGCTGACCCCAGACAGTCTACTCACCACCAGTTCCATGAAACCACAGAAGCACCAGAAGGCGTCGACTTCATTCTGGGTGATATAGAGAATGGGGGACAGGAGATCACTCATACCTTGTACGTACCCTGTTCAGGCAAGCAAAAGAAATAATGAGTTTTAATTTCTTAATCTGATGTGATTTTTTTTTCAAGCTTCAAATTCATGCTTATCTTTTCTGTGGGTGACTCTTTAAAAAAACCGACACCTTTTCCTGGGCTCACACAGTTCCAGGAAATGTGTCATTAAGAAGACGGTGATGAACGCTCTCTCGTTAATTCAAACGCATCTGCTGCTAGGCCACATGACTGCTAGCTCAGCGCCCTGCCCCCCCCAAAAAAATTTTGTGGCTTCTTTACGGAAACACCGACAGGTGTAAGATGCCCGTGTTCCCTCTGAAGCCCCTTTTTCTTTCAAACTGTACCTATTTCCTTACTACCAGGGCTTTTTTTCTCATAGAACGCTCAGAACGGAGTTCCGGCACCTTTTTTGGATGGAACCTTGTAGAAGGCAATAGTTTCAATATTAAGCAAAAATCAAGAACATGGGAGCAGGACCTCAAACAGACAGGAGAGAAGTGCAAAAGTAACGTTAGAAAATATTGCTTCATAGAAAGAGTAATGGAAGCTTGGAACCAACTTTCAGTGGAGGTAGTGGGTCAATCATCACTAACTTGAGTTTAAACATGCCTGGGATAAACGCATGTCTATCATCTGACTAAAATAAAATAAATAAAAGTAAATAATAATAATAATAATGACTACAAACAAAAATAAATTAACGATGGACCACTTGGTGCCTTTCTGCCATCGGTTTTCTGTGTTTCTATGCTTCTGAGAGCCCCCTCTTAAGCCATGATGATTTCAACTGGTGCTCTTGCTTGGAACTCACCTAGATCAAAGTTGTACATGCAGTATGTCATCAGCACGTCATTCAACAGTACCAGTCCTGGATTCTCATTGCCCTCATAGAATTTGTTGTTTCTATCTGTCCGGCTGACATCTCTTTCTGCAAAGGCACCGCGACAAGTTTATAAAACTCACCTGTACTGCCCCTGACAAGGGACGTTCAGAAAGATAACTTAGGAAAGAAATTCGTGTTTTTTTTTTAAAAAGGCAAACTAAATCAGGAAGGCAAAGCAATAAGGAAAGATGGAGGCATTATACCCCAAGAAAGAACAAATGGTCATATGCACAGCTTAGACCAGGGGTCGGCAACCATAAACACTCAAAGAGCCACTTGGACCCGTTTCCCAGAGGGGAAAAAAACACTGGGAGGGGGAAACTTGATTGAAGAGTTTAATTAAAAAGAAATAGAGGATGCTGTGCATGAGTTCTCTCCCTCTCTCTCTCTCTCTTCCTCCCCTCTCTCCAATCTTCTCCTCACCTGGCAAGCTGGCTTCACGCTGTTCTGGACAAGCTGACATACATTCTTACTGGGCTGGCTCTCCTGCCCTGCTTTCTGCTGCTTCTTGTGGAGACCCAGCAAAGGCAGGAGCCCCACCCAATAATAAGCTTGTCAGCTTCTTGGAGAACAGCGTGAGTTACGCACACACAGAGAGAGAGAGAGAGAGAAAGAGAGAAGGGAAGCACAAGTGCCTGTCTCTGTCTCTGCAAATGGCTAGGAGCCGCAAGAGAAGGCTGAAAGAGCTGCATGTAACTCCAGAGCCGTGGGTTGCCGACCCGTGACTTAAGACGATTTAGATTAGAAAAAGGGTATTCCAAAACATTAGGACAAGCACTGGTGGGATTCAACAGAAATTAAAATTATGAATGAGGGTGCAAAAAAGTCAGAAATGGAGAGATCAGACTCATTGTCGTATAAATGAGGCGTGGTGGTGCAGCGGTTAGAATGCCGTATTGCAGGCTGACTCTACCCACCGCCAGGAGTTCAATCTTGACCAGCTTAAGGTTGCCTCAGCCTTCCATCCTTCCGAGGTCAGTAAAATGAGGACCTAGATCAGGGGTCTTCAAACTTGGCCAGGCATGCTGGCTGAGGAATTCTGGGAGTTGAAGTCCACAAGTCATGAAAGGGCCAAGTTTGAAGACCCCTGACCTAGATGGTTGGGAGCAGTAAACCACTTAAGAGAGGGCCGTAAAGCACTATGGAACGGTATATAAGTCTAAGTACTATCGTTATGATGTAGTGTACGAGAACTTGGAAATCACTTACTGAACCTCATTGGCAACAGATTCAGGCCAGATCAAAGGAAGCACTTATTTATTTAATGCATAATTCATTCATACAATATACTGTCAGAAGTAGTGGTGGCGGCTGCTATCATGGAAAGCTCTAAAAGATTCTGTCTCCTGTGCACTGATTATTAACTATTAACCAGAGCAGATAATGGGAGAAACCTCCACCTTCAAGGGGAAATCTACTTTGCAATATTAGATACTGGGAAACGATAAAGGAAGAAAGGATTGTGTTTAGAAGCATCTGGCTGTAATACAAGGATAATATGAATAGAATGACCTTGCTTTAGGCCAGTATTTCAGCATGGGTAAGAAAGTTGCCATTAAGAAAACCAAGATCATGGCACCCGGCCCTCTCAATTCCTGGCAAATAGATGGGGAAGAAATGGAAGTAGTGACAGATTTTATTTTCCTGGGCTCCAAGATCACCGCAGATGGGGACTGCAGCCAAGAAATTAAAAGACGCTTGCTCCTGGGGAGGAAAGCCGTGGCAAATCTAGACAGCACACTAAAAAGCAGAGCCATCACCCTGCCAACAAAAGTGCGTATAGTCAAGGCTATGGTCTTCCCAGTTGCAATGTAATGGCTGTGAAAGTTGGACCATAAGAAAGGCTGAGCGCCAAAGAATTGAGGCCTTTGAACTATGGTGCTGGAGAAGACTCCTGCGAGTCCCTTGGACTGCAAGGCGATCAAACCGGTCAGTCCTAGAGGAGATCAACCCTGACTGCTCTTTAGAAGGCCAGATCTTGAAGTTGAAACTCAGATACTTGGGCCACCTAATGAGAAAGAAGGACTCACTGGAGAAGAGCCTAATGCTGGGAAAGGTTGAGGGCAAGAGAAGAAGGGGACGAAAAGAGAATGAGGTGGCTGGATGGAGTCACTGAAGCGGTAGGCATGAGCTTAAATGGACTCCAGAAAATGGTAGAGGACAGGAAGGCCTGGAGGAACGTTGTCCATAGGGTCGCGATGAGTCGGACACGACTTCGCTACTAACAACAACAAGAAGAAAGTTGCGATTCTGACCACTGGCAAAAAAAAGATGGGCGACAACAAATCAGCCATGTGCCACTACTGAAGGAGAGTAAACCTCAGACCAATCAAAACCAACAAGTAGAATTTATACCAACCAATAAGGCTGCGATAGCCCCGCAGTAAAGAGTTCCGCAGCTCCTGTTCCTCGCTGACCGACTTCCACTGTAACTTCATGCGGAAGTATTCGTCTCTGAGGAGAAGGATGAAGAGTGGAATGGGAAAATCAGCTCACCTCTGCAGACCTAAAAGTCCTTGCCAAGCCCCAGGACTAGTTCTCCTTGGGACAGGCCACACCCTGATGATGAATTTAGGCTCACGTTTTCCGCCTCACTTGCGCCTTGTTCTCCTCACTGGTGCTGCCCCAGGAATAATAGTTCAAAAGGTACTTCCACACTTCCTTACGTAATGACATGCTGAGACCCTGAAAGGGACCAAAAAAAAAAAGAAAAAAAAAGTAATTCAAAGAAAGGAACCAATGAGCCAAGTTATTATAGAACAAAGCACCTACTTTGCATCAATTCCAGGGCTTAAATCAGTGGCAAGAAACACAGTACAGGTGGTCCTCAGCTTGCAACTTGTGTATGACACACACACACACACACACACACACACCAATTTAAAATTCAGACAGCCCTTAATGGTCACATAATCACATTTTGGCCGTTGGCAACCGGCCTGCATTTAGGACTGTTTGCAGTGTCCTGCAGTCACATGACCGTGTTTTAGAGATGTTTTTTGTTTTGTTTTGTTTTGTTTTTTTGCCAGAAACTGGCATTTACTTCCAGTTTCCAGCAAAATAATGCCAAATGTGGACAATGGATTGGCTATATAACAGTGCTCACTTTACAACCACCACATTCGCTTTAAAACGTCGTAAGTTGAGGACTACCTGTATCGTACTACTCTCATCAATGTAGATGGACATTCCAATAAACAGCCACTATAATATCCTCTTGTTTTCTACTCCAGAAACATAAGGCATGCTGGTCCAGCTGTACTCCTTCCCACAAATCTCACCCCAGCAAAGATCCTCTTCCGCAACCCAATGGGATCCAGTACACGTCCATCGGGATCCAGATGCTGTTCCCATTCCTGCTCCGTAACAGGGGTCTCCCTTTGAACAGAGGGCCGTTCTCCTAGTTGTGCCTGCTGTTAGGAACAAAGTCAGCTAAAAAAACACAATTGTATCTGAAGAAGAAAAGGTCCTTAAGAGGGAAGGAGGGAGAAAGTATAATGATTAAAAGTTTCCTTTTGAATTAAAGGGGCATTGTAAAGCTGAAGAGCCTAAAGAACTCTTGCTATAGTCAAATGTGCCCACATATTGCAAATGCTTTTCACACTGAGAAGTTCTAGAAGTTTCACAGCGGTAGATCTAGCAAACAATGGAGAAATTCTGTTGTGGATCTGTTAACTACAGTGGTACCTTGGTACTCGTCAAAAATTAGTTCTGGGAGGCGCAATGGATACTAAAAACAATGAGTTCCAAACAAAGCATGTAATTAATATGTGATCCTTTGTTTTGGCTGGAAAGGGTTGGGAGTCACAAGACAGCCGCCACCGACAAGTTCTAGCATGAGTGCCAAACAAATGAGAAGTACTGGGACAAACTTTTCATATCAAAATGCATCGAGTAAAGCAATCGAGGACCAAAGTACCACTGTATTTTCTTTTATTTAATCATGTTTAGTTATTTTTAAGAGCGTAATGTTTTGAAGGAAGCTTATAGAGTACATATATTAGCATAATATAACTATCTTCAGTATAATCAGCTCTTCAAGCCAGTTCCAAGTATGACACATTTTAAAATGCCCTCAACAAATATCATTCAGTTAAAATTCAGAAAGCACAAATGTAAGGCTTTAAATCCTCTTAAGAGCAACCACAACTGTCATTTTTGCTGGAAGGAATCTATAAGTTAAGGGCTATCACCCAGAAGCTGCATCTTCTCAGTCCTACAAAATTTAGTGACCTTGGACGCCAGCTGCTGCTACTACTACTACTACTACTACAGCAGCTTCACACTGGGTGTGAGGTTTATTAAGCCCTCATGAATCTCTTGTGTAAGTCACTCCACTGATGGAAAGACTAGATCAGGCAAAATTTGACACACTGATAGACGAAGATATGAAACTGACAGATGCATGTGTAAACATGACAAGACAGCACAAACCACTTTAGCAAACTAGCTGCCGTTCCTCCTACGCATTGTTTGGGAGATCTGCTCTAAGGCTGACATTGGACCTTTTACGTTTCTGTGTTTAAAGACAAGTCTGGCTGACCTTTGATTAAGGGAAAGGGATTTCCTTCAAAGAGTTCATTTGTAGCCTGCCACTTCTGCAATGTCCCACTTGTTGCTTTTCTACAAGCTTCCCCCCCACACACACACACACGCACAACATAGCCAAATCTTCGGCAACTCTATGGCAGTTGGAGGAAATGGGTGGCAGAAAGGATAACCAAACATTCCTTGAGCCAGAAAAACACTTCTTCCTCTTTGACTGGTTGCCATTTCTCCTACTCTCTGCCAGCCCTCAAAACTGCCTATTTCAACACTCACACAGGTGATGACTTCAAAGCCTGTCTCTTCCTCCACATTGGTAGCCGCTGAGTCACTCTGGGAATGGTGGGCGAGTCCATCTTCCTGGTGCAGAGCTCCACGGAAGAAATTGGTAACTTTGGAGAAGCCCCCAAAGGTGGCAGCATAAGGATCCTGCAGGAATCGCTGGGAGGAAAAAATATCTGTGGTTACAGCTACAGGTGGAGCTCATTTACCGACTGTCTCACTTAGCAACCGTTCAAAGGTACAACGGTGTAAAAAAATAAAAATAAAAAAGGCTTCGCAACCAGCAAACACTGTAGCCTTCCAGTCATGTGATCACCATTTGCGTGCTTCACAAGCTGGCTTGCAAAAAGAGTTCCTAGAGAAGGAGGAAGCAAAATCGTTAAGCCACAGTCACGTGATGTTTCGCTTAGCAACTGTAAATCTGGACAGTAGAGTTGCCAGTCCCAATTTTTGGTCGCTAAGGGAGGACTACCCATTAAAACTTCACTGCATGAAATCCATGTTGCATATTATTCATAATACCTAATTAACCTGTGATCTAGGAGTGCTCTGTGCTAGTCATCTCGGTAGCACTCATGTATCTGAATCTCTGCAGTTAGTACTCAGGATATAATCACAGCCCTCTCCAATGTAAATAGCTGCTAGTGGTGTGAAGAGCTGCTGAAGTGGATAAACCACTTTTTCAACTATCAGTCTATCATCCACTTCCTGGAACTTGAATTCAAATCATGTTTGCCCAGAACCTGATGGTGCAACTTTACACATTTCAAACATTAACAGAGGGATAGAATCAAGATTACATGAAGTCTTAATGTTGTTGTTGTTAGCTGCGAAGTCGTGTCCGACCCATCGCGACCCTATGGACAATGTTCCTCCAGGCCTTCCTGTCCTCTACCATCTTCTGGAGTCCATTTAAGCTCACGCCTAATGCTTCAGTGAACTCCATCCAGCCACCTCATTCTCTGTCGCCCGCTTCTTCTCTTGCCCTCAACCTTTCCCAGCATTAGCCTCTTCTCCAGTGAGTCCTTCCTTCTCATTAGGTGGCCAAAGTATTTGAGTTTCAACTTCAGGATCTGGCCTTCTAAAGAGCAGTCAGGGTTGATCTCCTCCAGGACTGACCGGTCTGATCGTCTTGCAGCCCAAGGGACTCGCAGGAGTCTTCTCCAGCACCATAGTTCAAAGGCCTCGATTCTTTGGCGCTCAGCCTTTCTTATGGTCCAACTTTCACTGCCGTACATTGCAACTGCTACGGCTACTGCTAAGCTTGTAAGCCGCCCTGAGTCTTCGGAGAAGGGCGGGATATAAATGGAATTAAAATAAATAAAAAAAATAAAACTGGGAAGACCATAGCCTTGACTATATGCACTTTTGTTGACAGGGTCAACAGTCTTAATACTGCCTTATAAAGCCTTGGTAAGACACACCTGGAATACTGCATCCAGTTTTGGTCATCATGATATAAAAAAGATGCTGAGAATCTGGAAAGAGTGCAGAGAAGAGCAAGAAAGAGGACTGGAGGTTAAAACATGAAGAATGACTGCAGGAATTGGGTATGTCTAGTCCGGTGAAAAGGAAGACTAGCGGTGACTTGATAGCAGCGTTCCAATATATGAGGAGCTGCCATAAAGAAGAGGGGGTCAACTTATTTTCCAAAGCACCAGAAAACAAGACAAGCAATGGATAGAAACAAACCAAGACCTAGGACTAAGGAGAAATTTTCTAACAGTGAGAACAATTAACCAGTGGAACAACTTGCCTCCAGAAGTTGTTGGTGCTCCATCACTGGAGGCTTTTAAGAAGAGATTGGACAGCCATTTGTCTGAAATGGTATAGGGTCTCCTGCTTGAGCAGGGGTTGGACTAGAAGACCTCCGAGGTCCCTTCCAACTCTGATGATGTTCTATGGTCTATATTTCTACTTCTATGCAATCTTTGCAGATATTCCTATAACCACTTTTGGATGCAGGAGTTGAAAAACCTAGTACAAATAAAAATATCCAGTCTGCTTGAGTTTTCAAAAACATCAAAGACACAGTTCTGGATTCTCACTGGCTGGCTTATCATCTAACTCAGTATTTCTCAACTTTGGCAACTTTAAGATGTCTGGACTTCAACTCAGATATCATGGCTGGCTGGGGAATTCTGGGCATTAAAAGTCCAGAAAATCGTAAACTTGCCAAGGATGAGAAACACTGATCTAACTCTTTAAACTAACTCCATCTCCCTGCTAAAGAGGGTGCACAACGCCTGTATTGTGGATTTGATCCCTTTTGGATGAAAATCAAGCACGTAGCTATTCACAAAGCATTCCAGCATTCCTAAACCAAGGCTTCTGCCTCAAACAAACAAACAAACCCCATGTTAACAGCTTGTCCTTTCCCCCCCACAAAGCCCCATTATTCTGTTTTTAAGGTAAAAAGGTAAAGGTTCCCCCGCACATGCGTGCTAGTCGTTTCCGACTCTAGGGGCCGGTGCTCATCTCCGTTTCAAAGCTGAAGAGCCAGCGCTTGTCCGAGGACGTCTCCGTGGTCATGTGGCCGGCATGACTAGATGCCAAGGGCGCACGGAACGCTGTTACCTTCCCACCGTAGTGGCTCAGTGGGTTAGTACGCTGAGCTTGTCGATCAGAAGGTCGGCAGTTTGGTGGGTCGAATCCCGAGTGCCGCATAACAGAGTGACCGCCTGTTACTCGTCCCAGCTTCTGCCAACCTAGCAGTTCGAAAGCACGTAAAAATGCAAGTAGAAAAATAGGGACCACTACGGTGGGAAGGTAACATTCTGTTTTTAGTTTTCCTTTATTGCCTTTCCAGGGTATGTGACTCCAGATAAGTCCCTTCAGAAAACAGTCTCACCGATACTAGGTTTGATGAATTGTCGTCAAAGAGTTGAAGCTCATCAAAGGAATGAGAAAGGGCGTCTGAATCATGTGTATAAACCAGGTAGAGTCGAGAATCTTTGGGAGAGCTACAAGAAAGAAAACAAAAGGAAATGATTTTATTTTATTTTTTAATCTGGAGGAGGGTTTCAACACTGGGATACATGGTATTGTTGGGGGGGGTTCCATTATATTTTTTCATTTGCAAGAATGTTTGCAAGAATGAAAATTATCACAATATAAAATACAGATGAAAACAAAGATGACAGGAAAAATGGGGAAGAGAAAAAAAAAGAAAGCTACAGGGCAAAGGGGGAAAGAAAAATGAAAGCACCGACTTCCAACTTTTTTTACAGTACAGGGAAGTCCAGAATAGAATTACAGCCTCAACGTTTTACTTTACCAGCTTAACAAGTACTAGCCATTTCTATAAAAACAAGCTAGATTAACCATTATCAAAGTTCTTTTTTTTCCCCCAGTCTTAAGCACAAAGTCTAGAAGCAGTTTCCAAGTAGAAACAACACTGGATATGTTCTTCCTAACTAAAACAGTTTTGCCATTTCTGCTAGCACCATCACTTTTTCCATCCTTTCTTCTGTTATGGGATTGACGTAACTTTCCATTACTGTGCACATAGAATTCTCACTGCTCTCAACACCTACAATAACAAAGTTCCAGATCTTCTTTTTTAACTCCTGTTGGGTCCGTCATGTATTACAAAGTCCTTCTGGAACTATTCTACTTCTAACTACAGTTGGAGATTCCTATATTTTAACTGCTCTTTGCTACACAAAGAAAACTAGCACATTGGAGGAACTGCTTTTGCTTTACTCTTTCCCTTAAGTACTATAGACCAAGGTTCCTTTACTTTACATGCAGGAGCAAAACTGTATGTAATTAGAATGCTTAGAAACTGCATTTCTCTTATAAAAATGTCCACAACCTGCGTCGCGTGCTATCTGCTCTACTAATCTGAAGCTACATAGAATGGTCTCTAAAATCTGGTTCTTATTCAGTTGTGAAGAAAGCATTTGATTCATTTGAACAGGACAGGGGGGAAAGGGCACCCCATAGTCACTCAGCCCTTCAGATGACTACAAGAAATCCCAAATAAACCGGGATAACCAGATTTTGCTTACTGTTGCTTCTCAGAATACCTGGGCCTTACTTGAAACGTAGCCAGCACTTTGCTCAAAGCATCCAAAGAAATAAAGAATAATGTCGACCTTGACTCCCAGACCTCCCAGACCTTGACTCCCATGACCTTGACTTCATGGACAAATTCAAATGGTTTCCTTGCCAACAGTGTAAAAGTGGTTTGCTACCGCTTTCCTCCTGGATGTTTTTCCTCATTTCCTAACTTGATCTATAGCCTTGGGATGTCCCGGTATCTAACAAAAAGGCCTTCAAAACTCACTTTCAGAAGCTGATATTAGAAAACATTCCCCCCCCCCCTGTTCCATGCAATGTGTTTAAACCAGATGGTGAATACAAACAAGAGGTTGTGGTGTAATCTCACTCACGTGGCTAATATAACATATTTGCAAATAGCTTTGAGAAGGGCCTTTGTGCCTCCACGGTGGAAATGCAGAGCTTGAATGGAAATGCCTTCTTTGGTGATGAAGATGAGATACGACCAACCAAGGCCTGGTTTACTCTTACGGATGGATTTCAGCTCAGACAAGCCGAGAGAGAAGGCCCACTGACCTCGGGGGACTGGAGATTTTGGCCCAGAAACTAGTAGAGGAAAACAAGACAGGAAAAGCACAGTGACAAAGGACAGAAGAAACTGGAAACAAAATTTCTAGCTGCCGTCTTTCTCTCATCCCCATCTTCCATTCCTCATTCCAACTTCATCAGCAAGCCTAGACACACCCAAATGAAATTCATAAAAGGAAGCTAAGTGCTTCTTCTTTCAATTTACCAGCTGTTTCCTCCTGGACCTGAGACCTCGTCCCCACTGTACTGATTACAGCCCAGTCTGGTTCATATCCTGGATCAAAGTGTTCTTCCTCGGCTTGGGAGCCAATGGTATCCTAGTAAAGAGAAAACAAGTTAGAGGACATTTCTATGTTTTTAATTATGTCCCTCATAGCGTCTTCAGGGCAATGCACCCTTTAGGTCAGCGGTGTCAAACTCAATTTCACTGAGGGCCGCATCAGCATTGTGGTTGCCCTCAGGGGGCCGGGTGGGTATGGTCAGGGTGGGCGTGGCCTACTGGGTGGGCGTGGCTAGAGTGCGTATGGCCTACTGGGTGGGCATGGCCAGCTCTACATCTTTCGCATCAAGGGTGCCTATGAGGGCCTGGGCAGGAGTGGGACAGATCTGAGGGTCTCTGGCAGAAGGAGGGTCTCTGGGCCAGGGCCAAGGCAGCGGGGGCCGTTCCCTCACTGTTTCCAGGATGTCTTCGCGGGCCACATGAAACCACTTTGCGGGCCGGATCTGGCCCCCGGGCCTTGTGTTTGACATGTCTGCTTTAGGTCCTATTCTCACCAAGTAACATCTGAGCAAGAAAAGAGAAGTACAAACTTTTCTTGTAAAGTAGATACTAATTTGAATTTGCTCTTCTAAAATAGAGGATCTGATTCCTAGGAATCGGAATAAAGGAACTGCACAAGGGGAATTGTGGCAAAAAAATCAATAGTCTGATACCCTCTTTTCCAACTAACAAATTTTATTGAATTCTCACGCCACTCACGAAAGCTTACTCCACTCAACCAGATTTGTTAGTCAGAAAAGGCGCTACAAGATTCTTTCAGAACAAAGGACAATGAGATAGAATTCCAGCAATTCATTCAACATAATCTTTCTTATGAGAGAGGAAAAAGGCAGTGCATTTTGTCCATCAAGAACATAGAAACCATTAAAAAAAAATCTTCCACCACCCTGAAGAAGCCACATAAGACTACCAAATGCTGTCATAACTTTGATCAACCTTTCCTGAACATTTCTTCTGGTTTATGTTATCATACGAGACAGTTTCTGTTCAGTAAACTCCCACAATATCTCTTATTTGACAACTAGAAGAAGGACTACTGCCTTGTCTGCAGAGTAGAAGAGAACCACTGAGCATTCTAGCCTAACTTCCCTGATTGCCAATTTTATGTTGAAAAAAGCACAAAGTATACTTGCATTTGCGTCCTAAAAAATATTAAAAGCATACAAATATTTATTCAGTGTTTCAGATCTATCCAAACCTGCTGGGGTAAGACACCACAAGAATAGCCATACACGTAGTTCTCAACTTATGACCAGTCACTTAGCAACCATTCAAAGCTCCGACGGACCTACTTCTGACGGTCACTCTTGCCTGCATCACGATTGCACTTTGGGTGCTCTGCAACCAGGCAACATTTACAACTGTTTGCAGCGCCCCACTGTCACATGACGTTTTACCAAAAATCCAGCATTTACTTTTTACTTCTGTTTTTTTTGGCAAAATTGCACTCATAGCAAACCACTGATTTGTTTAATGGCTGCTGCAAAAAAGGTTGTGAAATCATGTCTGTATTGTGACCGACCCATTTTACAACTGTCACAAATTATAACCGTGATGGGCAAGCTCCGTTATGATACAGGACTATAATAATTCTGGTAGAATTTAAGGCATATATAATTGAAACCCAAGCATCGTTTTATATTCTTCTAACTATTTTCCTCAACAGATTAAGGGTCTTTTTTTTTACTGTTAGATAGACCGAAAAGATACCACAACATATTGCTCTGCAAAGAACGAACAACTTATACAGTGCTTGATAATAAAAAAAACACTAATCTAAAGAAATGTATTTTTACTTCTGCCAAAACATTGAGAGCAAATATGTTGCAGAGTTTGATACATATAGGCAGAGGATTAAATCAGCAGAAAATCTTACCTTTTTGGTGTACATGATTTGAACAGTATCTGAAGATTCTTCCACAGGGGTCCATTGTAGTAAAGTATCTGAACCCTGAATAAAAAGAAAAAAAGCATAATAAAATATCCCAACAAAATCTCTCATTCCAAAACTTGAATCTCAAACTTTGAAATTTAAGGAATCAAAGGAGTGTTGAATTTTACTTTTTGCTTTTTGAAAAGTAATATGATGCATAAATAAGAGCCTTGGTGGAGCAGTGGGCTAATGCCTCCTTAAGTAACACCAGCTGCCTGCAATTAGTGCAGGTTCGCATCCCACCAGGCTCAAGGTTGACTCAGCCTTCCATCCTTCCGAGGTAGGTAAAATGAGGACCCAGATTGTTGGGGGCAATTAAGCTGACTTTGTAATAATGCCGCTGGGGTGTGTGTGAAAGCCCTAATAAGCAGGCATATACATAGAATGAAGGCTACTGCTAAGCTTGTAAGCCGCCCTGAGTCTTTGGAGAAGGGCGGGATATAAATGGAATTAAAATAAAATAAAATAAATAAATAAATAAATAAATACAGAAATGCTGCTCATGCCCCACTTTGTTTTCTAAAATAACATCACAACCTGCTTAATGCTTTTTGATACACACTGCTTAAATCATAAAGTGCTGGAAATTTAGAGTTTCTTGTGAAATAATTAAATCTTTTATGTGCAACATAAACTACTATTTGTGCACATGCATTAATATACCATACAGGTAGTCTTCATTTAACAATTGCCTCATTTAGCTACCTTTTGCATTTACGATAGTGATAAAAAAGTAACTTTGCAACCAGACCTCACAATGTATAGCTTTTTCAGGTCTGCAAATCAAAGGAAAACTAAAGTAAGACCATAACATTGTGATCTTATGTAACACATTTTTTTAACAACCGAATTGCCAGTCCCAATTGTGGTCACTAAATGAGGACAGCTTGTAGCATGAACAAACTGTTAAGCCCTTGGACTCAAATATGACGCTTCCAGTCTTCTGACCAGTTTTGTTCAAATGAATCCTACCTACCTTTAACCACAATGTCGCAATGAGTCAATGTGACAAAACTACAAAAGCCTCAGATTCTTCCTCAAGCATCAAAAAAAGGAAAAGAGAAAAGTCTTGAGCCTGCATTTAACGGTAAATAGGACTGAACACAATGCCCCAACATAAGCAATATCCCAATATAACCAATTTTCCCACCACGACCACAGAGCCTCCCGCTTCAGTTTACAATCCAATCGGCAACCTGTCTCGACCCACCTTCTCAATGATGCGGATAACTCCCGGAATGAGGGAATCTTGGTCAGGATGCCGCTTTGCACTGGTGTGTAAATAGACCCCATCTTTCTCAAATGCAACCTGCAAAAAGTCAGAAGGAAAGGAATGGAAGGGGCAGGAAAAGAAGCAGAATTCCACTCCTCCAGTTTGTCTGTTTTTCCCCAATGTGCAGCTCAGGTAACCGGATCCAGGCTCCTTTAGTGGTTTATTGTCAAAGCCTCAAAACAAAAGGGGGGGGGGAACCCCACCATTTTATATAACCGTAACGCTGATAACCAACCTCTATATATACTACAGGGAGGGAAAGAGGGGGAGTCTCAATACATCTAGGAGAAATATCACGTCTCCCTGTAACTTCCAAGACGGAAGAAAGCACATTTCCCCATTTCTAACAAAACCACAGTTTCCATACGGAGTGACACAGCCGGCCCTCGACTCCCGGGGAATCATTTTCAGCTCATGCTGGGATTAAAACAACCACCACCACCACCAATCCCCTTTTCCTTTGACAGCCCGTTTTTTGCTTCGCGGAGCCCTCCCGGAGGATTAAAGACCACTCTTACCCTGCAGCCCCCTAACTCCATTCTCCCTGACAGCTACTTCCTGAAAAAAAAACACGTCATTTCCTGCTCCGATTGACCCGATTGGGTTTGTTCGTGGGGTTTTTTTTATTTAAAAAAAAATGTCTTGAAGCCGTCATCATTGTTTCTGGCGAGGAAAAAGCTCAAGCCGGAAACGGTTTGAATGTCCCGATTTGGAAGCGCGCGTGAAGCTTTTGGCGCCATCTTTGAACAGGTCAAATTGGCTGGCTCTTTAAACGTGACTTTTTATCTGTACGTTTTCTCCCGGGATGCAGGTACTATTAAACAATTATGCCCCCGGTTAAGGAATGCTTATACATTCGAAGAACTTAAGAAGGTACGAAATAGGAAATATATTTTATGATTTAACTACTAGGGAGCTGTGGCACGTGGAAGCATCTGGGTGATTTTGGCCTGGGAAGTTAAGCCTTGGGGTCCACACAGGATGGATTGATTGGCAGCCTGTTAAGCAATATCGCATGGGTCTTCAAACTCGGCCCTTTTATGACTCATGGACTTCAAATCCCAGAATTTCTCAGCCAGGCATGCTGGCTGAGGAATTCTGGGAGTTGAAGTCCATGAGTCATAAAAGGGCCGAGTTTGAAGACCCCTGCAATATCAAGACTAGATATCGGGGAGGAGGGGGGGGGAGACAGAAAAAAGTAATGCCAATAAATTTTTACCAAGAAAATTGGGTTTATGAAATATTTAAAGATTATCTAAAGTTTTCATCATTGGCAACCTTCACTCTCGAGAGACTATGGTGTCGTGCTCTGGAAAGAGGTCCTAAAGCAGCATCTGGTGTGGCTAAAAAGGCCAATTCGAGAGTGGCAGTCCCTTCCACACTGAGGGCAGATACAATCTGTCCCCTGTCCAGCCCCCAGATTTTGTTGGTTCCGGGACTGCCTCTGTGCCTTAGCCTGCCGCACAAGTGTCTCTTCGAATTGGAGAAGGCCATGCTGCGTCTTTAGCCTCCAGGCTGAATGATCAGAGAAGTTTTCCCAGCTGTTAATGTCCATTCCCAAGGCCTTTAGATCCCTCTTGCAGATATCCTTATATCGCAGCTCTGGTCTCCCTCTGGGGCGCTTTCCCTGCACTAGTTCTCCACACAGGAGATCTAAAGTTTATCTTGCAATTATTACCAAAGGACGCACTAGAAGCGAGGGAATTTCATTGAATGAAATAATATATAAAATTAATCTTGCAGCGGAGAGAAAGTGAATCCTTTCCTATCTTAATAGATGGGGGAAGAGTTTTCTATCAAATGAGAAATAACTTACACGCTTAAGAGTTTTCGAGTGGGATGCTTTCTGAGACTTCAACTCCCAGAATTCTTAGCACTCCTGTTGGCTGGGGGTGTTCTGGGAGTCGAGGTTCACATACTATACTTGGAAGTTGACAGGTTGTAAAAGCTCTGCCTGATAGCATGGTATTCATTTGATGCTGATGATGATTCAGTATATATCTCCTTTCTGCTAAGCACCCATCAAACAACACGTGCCTAGCTTAGGTCCTTAGGAAAGGCTAGATAGGTGGATAAAAATGCCAAATAAACATTTGGCTGGCTGTGCGACGAACCCTAATAAATGCCGCCCAGCTCTCAGTGGCTATGGACAGCTTACACAACCAAGCAAATAAATCAGAATAATATCAATAATGCATTAGAAAAACTCTGGCAAGCATGGTGAAACGAGGGATTTCAGTCTCCAGAATGAGCAAGGAAGGACTCCCAAGCCTGACCAGGCGATGGCAGCAAGAAGCTTAGAGCACGGTTTATCAACCTTGAAAGCTTTAAATTGTGTGGAATTCTGGGAGTTGGAAGTCCACAAAGCCTCAAGTCGCCATGATTGATTAAATTGAAACACCGACTTAGCGGGCTTCTTGCTTCTCTTTGCTGCCACCTGCTGGACTTTAGAATATCTGCAAGCATAGCAACATTTTCCCTTAAGAACGGGCAGCGTTTTACTGTAGCAATTCGCTAGCGACTCCTGGCGGATACGGTTTAAATCGCCTGCTGGAAATTCTCAGCGAAGGTGCTACGTTTTAAAACGGGTGGCCTTGAGATTCCTCAACTTTCACCTGGGTATCCTGAGTTCCTGTCTCGCCTCATCTTTACAGAGGTTCGGCTGGTTGCCTGCCCTAAGTTCCCAAATCCCGTGTAGCTTTCTCCCTTCTCTTCTAATATGGCCATATCTAGAATTGTCAGTATCTCTTGGCCGCCATTCGGATTTTGACAACCCTCAGAATGTAAACATGACTGACTGACTGACTGAATGAATGAATGTAATATTTAAGCTGAATCCCCGGGTTTGGATAAACCAGGGGTAGGCAACCTCGGCTCTTTTATGACTCATGGACTTCAACTCCCAGAATTCCTGAGGCTCAGGAATTCTGGGAGTTGAAGTCCATGAGTCATAAAAGAGCCGAGGTTGCCTACCCCTGGGATAAACAATCGCACGCATGCGCACGAGGAAAAGCTCTCTTCTTCCCCCCCCCCCGCTTTTCGACGCCATCTTTGGGCCGGGCAATAAGAAGGCCAATCGACGTTCTCAACTCCTCCCTCTCCCCGACGCCTTCCTTTGTTTCCCCGCCCTCCATCTTTGAAAAGGCAATGTGTGGGCGCTGGTCTCATGTCTTGTGAGGGCGGTCGGAGGAGGCGGAGTCTTGGGGGTGGGGAGGGGGAGGTGGCGGTTGTTGTTTAGAAGAGGAGGAGGAGGAGGAGGGGGCAGCATAAGTGTCCTGGGAAGGGTTAAAGGTGAGAGGTCAGGATTCCGGCTGCTGACACCCCCCCCCCAAGGGGGCTGGGAGGAAACGGGTCTCCGGTGCTTAAGCGAAGGGGGGAAAAAAGAAATAAGAGACAGGAGAAGGTAATATGCGTCCCCCCCCCACCATCACCGCCGCTTCCTTTCGGAGCCCTGCTTGTGGGGGGGGGAGGGCTGGGGAGAGAAAGGGGGCGTCGCTTCTTCCTGTCTGTCTGTCGGTATGTGTTCCCCCCCAAAAAAAACCACTCCTTGCTTTTATTGCACGGCTGTATCATTTGCTTCGGTGCCTCTTTTTTTTGCCTCTTTCCCTCTGGGAAAAGGGGGCTTTCCTCCATGCACAGCCTTCTCTGCACCCCACGTCCCCCCACACCTGGTGCACGCTCTTTCCAAAGCAGTCTTGGGTCATCTGAACCCCACTTTCTGCCCTGCACACCGCCCGCCCCGTTGGTTGCTTGCCTCTTCTTGCAAGCTCCTGCTCTGGCTGCTTCTCTCCATGAAAGAAACCCCCCCCCCCCCCAGGCTTGTCCAGCTTGATGCGCTGTGGCCTCTCTTGGTTTTCATACAAGGCTGTTTGTTCATCGTGGCTTCTTAACTTTTTTTCTTTTTAAAAAAAAAAACTCCTGGTCAATGCCAGGTGTTCTGAATTCAGGCCGTGGTTACTCGGCTAAGCTGAATTCCCTCTCTCCGAGGCAGAGCAGGTTTCTTGGCCTTCTGTCCATTCCTGATCTCTCATAAAAGTGCCCCAGGGCGAACTAGGGCAGTGACATTCAGCTGGTTAATTGGCTAGGCAAATTGACTACAGATATTTTACTTTTTGACTGGGCAAAAAATAGTTGCCTTTTTTTAAAAGGCAGCGTGTGGATTTGAATGCCTGTTGCAGTGCGGTATTTGTGTCGCTTAGAAACAGGTGCTTGTTTCCTTCCTGTGAATATTTTAATGTTTTCATCAGCTCGGCTTTTTAACTACGGATGAGTTCTCTTCCACTGTGCGATGGTTTAACCTCGGGGTCCTTTTCGTTTTGTTTGCCTGCAGGATGACAGATATGGCAGATAATCATAAGGAAAATTGGGTAGCCCTGGTGGCTGCAGCGGAACAGTACCGGCGCCAAACGGGCAACGAAATTGTTTTGCTCACAGCCTTCCGGGCACCACCCCCTGGCAACTACAGCTATGCGCAGCATGGAAGTGGGGCTCTAGCAGATGCTGTTCAACGCTACCTCGAAGATATCGCAGTGGTTCACAAAACCACTGCTTTCACCTATGCTGCCCGCCCTCCCTCAACCCTTCGTCCACTTCCCCCACAAGGATCCTACTCCCAAAGTTACCCTCCTACTTATGCTCCAGATGAGCCTGCCCCACACAGGACGCCTACCTTCCAGGGGGGCTTGCCTCAGGCTTCAGGAGGCCAAGAACCTGAAGATGAAGATGATGAAGGGGACAGAAATACATTGACTGAACTGGAACAATCCGGTGGGAGAGACCCTCCTAGTGAAACTACTGGTATGTATCTGGGTAACAAGTTTGCATTTGTAGCCTGTTTTTCTATAAATCATTTCAAGTAGCCTGCAATAAGTATATAATTGTCAGATATCAACCCAGTAGACTGCTCACTCCAAAGCTTTACTTGAAAAGCCAGGCTTGGACAGCACTCTGGAAATTACAGGATGGAGGTAGAGACCTATGGCTTTTTTAATATCTATATATCTATCTATATCTATATATACATATACATATATATATACATATATACATATATACATACATATATACATATATATATATATATATATATATATATATATATATATATATATGTATATGTATGTATATATATGTATATATATGTATATATATAAATAAAGTTCTATAACAAAAGTCAACTTTCCTCAGTCAGGTGTTCTCCAGATGTGTCAGACTTTAACTTCCAATACCTGCCAGCCAGCATCTGGGCTAGAAGGCCCAGGGAAGTTAAAATCCAACCACCAGATGGCTGAATGTAGAAGTCCGCAAATAAGTAAAGTTAAGAGTGTAATGGACTATATTTTAACTGGATCCATTAAGAAAAGCAACACATTGTGCCAAACCTTGACTTGCTTAAATATAGTTTTAGAACAAACACTGTAGACTTGTATAATAAGAAAAGTCACATTGAGTTGAGGCTCGGTGAGGTGCCTGAAGGCACTAGCTTCGCATCACATTTTTAGAAAGAATAAACACTAGGTACTAGTAGCACTTTTCCTATTGTTGCAGTTGTGACAAAACGCTCTGCTAAATTGAGAAGGCACATCCCAAGGTATTAGGTTTGACAGAACAGTGGGCAACAGTTTGAGAATGAAGTGAACACACGATTATGCACAGTCCCTTGCATTCCTCTCTCTCTCTCCCTTTTGGCCTTTATACTTTATTTTTCTGCTAAAAAGGACTTGCAAATCAGCAGGCAAAAAGAGTTTTAACAGGGTGACTTTATTATAGCTTAAAAGGCCAATGAAAAGGAAGCAGAATAACAAATTGTTGGTGTGTCAGCCTGAAAGGGGTAAAAAATGAATTCGTATCATTTAAAAGTCCCCCGAAAAAGCAATAAAATCATTAATAAAAACAAAGAGCAATTTTATTTTGGGAACAAAATGGAACCCCGAGTGAATGAGTGTTTCAGAATTGGGATCCTCTGCCAAAAAAGGTCCCAAGTATTTACCTGCTGCAGCTTGGAGCCAAGTCTCAGCTGAAGATCTTGTTCATAGGTTGATATATAGGAGTATAACATTTCAAATTCGTTTTGTTTGTTTTTTGAAAGATACAGAACAGCTATATTAAGGATGTGAATTTAGTCACAATAATTCATATCAGATGTAGATGTATTAAGTTACCTTTAGATAACAATTTTTCAGGTGCTGAGAAGCATTTCATGTAGCTTAATTTGAGAATCCTCAGAATTCTTAAAGGTATTTTGTTCATATTGTAGACAGACACTTGTGAGCACATGCCTGAAAAAGGAGATTGGATACTTTCATGGCTTCTAGTCTTAGCTACTGCATCTAGTGGATCTGTGTTGGGTGTGTCTTTTGTACCTTGCCCTCTGAACCTTTAGCCTCTCTTGCTGTGTATTTAATGCACACAACAGTCCTGAGTGAAGCCTGAAGATGTCTGCAGAAAGATTTTTTAGCTTCCAGGCTTAGGAGAACCCATTCGATACTAACTGGGGTTGTTGAGTTGTGTGAAGAGGCATGTTGGCCTACAACTTGCAAAGTACATTGTCCTATATCTAGTAGGCTCCATTTTGAGCCACTGAATCTTATCTTGTGAAGCACAACTAATTTCCTGCAGGCTGTGGTCAGGTTTCAGTCTTCCTCATTGGCCTGAACGCTCTTTGCATCGCCAGAGGTGGAGGTCCTCCAGATGTGCTAGATGACAATGTGTTTTTTCATACACATGATTACAAGTAAATCTGGAGTACATAGAATAGGACGCTCTGAACCAAATACTGTGCTATGTGTCTCTGCCCTGACATATTCCTGCCTTCCCTCAGGAAAACAAATCTCGAGTATAGTGAACACTTGCCCAGAGATGTGTAAGATTATTTGAAGAGAAGTTTTTCCTCATGCTGTCGCATGTGTCGTGGTTTTAGTCTGTCCTCCTTTCAAGCCAACTTGGTTCCCTTCTACCATTTTTCCTGTAATGATTTATAGTTTACATTTCCTCCCATGTGAAGCACTCAGAAGGCCAAAAGATCTTAAAATCTCATAAAAACAATTGCGAGAATCATTAAGAGAGCTGAATCTGAAAGGAAAGGTCTAGACCAGGGGTAGGCAACCTCGGCTCTTTTATGACTCGTGGACTTCAACTCCCAGAATTCCTGAGCCAGCATGGCTCAGCTTGGAAACCTCTCCCTTTCCCCTCAGCATGGCTGGCTCAGGAATTCTGGGAGTTGAAGTCCACGAGTCATAAAGTGGCCTAGGCCAGGGGTAGGCAACCTTGGCTTGTTTATGACTCGTGGACTTCAACTCCCAGAATTCCTGAGCCAGCATGGCTCAGCTTGGCAACCTCTCTCTTTCCCCTCAGCATGGCTGGCTCAGGAATTCTGGGAGTTGAAGTCCACGAGTCATAAAAGAGCCAAGGTTGCCTACCCCTGGTCTAGTCTAATGAAGAGAAGGACGAGGGGTGACATGATAGCAGTCTTCCAGTATCTCAGGGGATGCCCCAAAGAAGAGGGAGTCAAGCTAACCCCCAAAGTACCAGAAGGCAGGACAAAAAACAACGGATGGAAACTAATCAAGGATGGAAACTACTCAAGGAAACTAATCAACCTGGAATTAAGGAGAAGTTTGCTGACATTAAGAACAACCAACCAGTGGAACAGCTTGCCACTAGAAGCTGTGGGTGCTCCATCACTGGAGGGCTTTAAGAAGAAACTGGACAGCCATTTGTCTGAAATGGTATAGGGCAGAGGTAGGCAACCTTGGCTCTTTTATGACTTGTGGACTTCAATTCCCAGAATTCCTGAGCCACCCATGCTGAGGAGAAATGGAGAGGTTTCCATGCTGAGCCATGCTGGCTCAGGAATTCTGGGAGTTGAAGTCCACGAGTCATAAAAGAGCCGAGGTTGCCTACCCCTGGTCTAGACTCCTTTCATAAAGGTGGAAAGAGCAGGAGTGTAGAAGTGTGCATCCCAGAGTTTGGAAATAAGATAGAAGCCCCACGAATGGAGCTCGGAAAATGAGGGCCAGAGGTATGTCTTTAAGAAGGCCACTTCTCTTGACCTTAATATTCAAACAGAGGCCTGTGGCATTAGGAGTGCTTGAGATACTAAGGCCACAGCTTGTTTAAAACAATCTTACTGCAATCGCTGTTGTTATCTTCATCACACCCCTCCGAGATAGACTAAAAGGCAATAGCTGATCTAAATAAGATTTGCGACTGAGGGAATGGATGGAACCATAGTCTCTCTAGAATTATATCTAACAGTCCCGACTATAAAGTCACGCTGGTTTTGACTTGCTGGAAAAGTAGGTCATTAGTTATGCAAAGCTTAGCACCTTAAAATATTCCATTCCTCCTTCAGACCGTTCTGATCCTGGTTGTTCAGCAAGTAACTGTGGAGCAATCCAGAACAGCCAAAGTCCAGAGAAGGAACAAAACATTACTGCCTCAGAACATTAGATTGCGCACGTATCCATCACGTATGAAAAGCTATCTCCTCCCCGCTCTTCTAGTGTTTTAAGTTAGTAAAAAAGAATCTCTTTGGCTAAGCCTTTTTAACTATCAATTTTGATTTCATTGTTTTCATGTTTTCTGCTTCGTTGCAGCTTTATAAGCTGCATTGAGGCGTTATGTGGATAGTCCTCAACCTATGACCACAAGTTGGACCAGAATGTCTATGTTGTTAAGTGAATCACGCTTCTATTTATGACCTTTTTGCCATAGTTGCTCAGTGAATCTGGCTTCTCCCATTGACTTTGCTTGTCAGACGTTGGCTGGGAAGGTTGCAAACAGCAATCTCATGATCCCCGGACACTGCAATCATCATAAATGCCTATTACCAAGTGCTCAAATTTTGATCACATGACGATGGGGGATACTGTGACTGTTGTAAAAGTGAGTCCCAATCATAACTCATTTTTTTGGTGTCAATCAAATGATTCCTAAATGAATGGTTGTAAGTCGAGAACTACTTCTATAAGCAGAAATATGTGCTATAACATTATTTGACATATCCCACCTTTATTTTATACATAATATAAAATACATTTTTATAGCATACGTAATTCACTCATCTCCCATTTTCCTCACCACAACAATCCTGTGAGGTGGGTTAAGCTGAAGAGATTGTCTGGCTCAAAGTCCTCCAGCTGGCTTCCATGCCTAAGGGAGGACTAGAACTCATGGCCTAACACTTTCTAGTTTAGTATCTTAGCCTCTGCATTACCTCAGCTCTCTGTAATATCCTACAGTGTGATATCTTTCTTTTAAAACTGACTTCTCATAGTTGAGATGCATTCCTTTCGGATGTCTTATTGTCATCTGCTGACATGAAAGGAGTCTGTGTGAATGGGAGGTCCACAAACTCATTTAATTGCAATAATGTGAACCTTAATCCACATTTATTAATGGAGGAGGCCTATTAAGCTACCATGACAACTCCTTCACTGTGTACTTTTTTTTTCTCCATCCTTTCCTCCATCTCATATTGTTCTTGCCTCACCCGAGGGTTGACGTATACTTTCTGCCTTGCCGTCCTAGGAAATTTATAAATTAAAATAAAAAGTAGGCTTTTCAAGCAGCCATTGAAGTGTGCTTTGTTTCAGGTTCCAATTCAGTTGCTGAAAACTATTATATTGAGTATGATCGGTTCTAACTGGTCTTTGTTTCAAAAACACACACACACACACACACACACACACACACACACACACACCATCGCTTGTGCTGTATTTAGAAAACCTTGATGTTCGTGCAAGCTGGTTGATAGCTTCCAACTGATGGTATTATTTTTGTACACAAGGAATTAATTCTAAAAAAAAAGGTAGTATGAGAAAGGCAGCATTTCTATTCAGCTGCTGGGGGATAAAAAAATGATAATCAACATTTACGTTGAGGGACAGGGGTGTAATGTGAGGGATCCTTGTACGGACAGCCACTGTCATTCTACATTTTAAGATAACAATCCATTTTTAGGTCTGTTTGTGATGGACGAAGATTCTCCAAGCCAAGATTATGAGCCTTTTTTTGATTCCGATGTGGAGAGCACTGACGGTGAGTGAAGTAGCACTGTGTAAGAGAGACAACACTCAACTCAGCTAATCCTTTGAGTTTTCCATCCTCTCTTCTCAGAATGATCCAAGTCTACTGGATTAGTCCAAACGTCCTGTAAATTTTTGGTTTCAGCTTCTTCCATGAAGTCCTCGTTTGTTGTAAGGATCTCCCTGACAAGCCTAGTCAGTTTCAATTACAAGTAGTCCTCAACGTCCGACCACAAATGAGCCCAAAATGTCTGTTGCCAAACGAAACCAGTTAAGTGAAATTTGACACATTTTATGACCTGTCTTGCCACAGATGTTAAGTGAAATCACTTAACAGTTGTTAAGGTACTATCACGGTTTTGTTCAACGGATCTGGCTGCCCCCACTGACTTTGTTTGTCAGAAGGTCGCAAAAGATGATCCCATGGCCCTGGGATACTGCAGCCGTCGTAAGTATGAGTCAGCTGCCAAGTGTCTGAATTTTGACCACGTGCCCATGGGGATGCTGCAGTGGTCATAAATGTGAAAAATGGTCATAAGGCCCTTTTTTCAGAGCTGTTGTAACTTTGAATGGTCACTAAACGAACTGTTGTTGTAAGGCGAGAACTACCTGTACTGTACCAAGCATAGTTTTAGTGGCTAAGAGAATAATAAAAAAACAACCCTCTCCAGCCATTCACTGGATGACTTTGGCTAGTCTAGCATACTTTACAAATTTGTTGAGAGAAGAGAAAGAAAAAGGGAACTGCTTTGTCTATTCCTTGGAGAAAGGATATCAATGTGAGGGATAATTAAACAGAGATCCGCCTAATATGTGGGGCTATGTCATCTCTACCCAGTTGGCTCCCTTAATTGCTTGGCCTAATTAGTCTTTAACGAGACTGCTAGGCTTGTTCTCAACTTTTTTTTTCCTATTTCTATTTAATGTCATTCTCCACAGTTTGTATATTACGAGTTATAACTCCTCGCTGTTTATACATTTGACACTTTTGTAAACAGTCTGTGTGTTATCACTTGAGTTTTCAAAAACTCCAGAAGCTTGAATGCTTTGTGACAGCCATCTCCACTTTTAACGGTATTCAATCCAGCAACCAGGATTTCCTATCTTTGGCCATGCCAGCTGGGAATTCTGGGCACTGTATTTGCAGTGGGACTGGAAGGTGCCAGATTAAGGAAGGCTGCCATAAACAGAAAACTTTTATTAATTGACCATAGTGGTATTTGATGCCCCGGGGAGATGCTTCATTTCATTTGTCTTTTGTAGATCTTCAGTTCTCTTTGGGATTGAAACTATATTACAGGATGAGAGGAAGTTTTAAATTACAGATTTAAAGTTGCTCTACTGATGAATCAATCTCTGGCTTCCTGGGATTTTCAGGAAACAGAATATGGAGAAGTTCTGAATGAGAATAGCCTTGGCCAGATCTAAAAATGAGCATTCCAGGTATTACTTGATAAAAAAATATCTTCAAGAATGTATAAGCTATGTCAAAGATTAACACATGCTTGTACACACTTGGAAAGTTTTTGAATAAAGTTCAGAGAGAGATGGAGGATCTGTGGCAGCTTGTAGATAATTAGTGTGTAGCTAATCCCTTCTGCTGCTGCCCACTTTTGAAAGAGGCTTGTCATAAGAAAAAAGGAAGGCAACACGCGTGCACAACGACGCACTTGCCTGCAGCTTTGCATCTATTTGCAGGAATCCCCTTGAGCTTATCAAGGTCACACTGGCGTGATAAGAGAACCTTTTAGTAAATGAGTGTTTTGTGACTGGCCGGGAAAGTGCATCTGGCACACGCTGTCAAAATTCCAGATGTGCCTTTGTCCTAAAAAGTTGCCTACCTCTGGCTCTAAATGTTGAATCGAAATCTCCCTGTAGCTTCGGCCAAACGTGGCCAAAGATTAATGATTCTGGGAGTTGTAATTCAACAAAATGAAAGGGATTAATCATAACCAGGCCACTCCTGGTTTTAGATCATGCTTCGGATGCCTACAGCTCTGTTTCAAATGTTGCACAGTTGGTCTAAGCTTTTTTTTTTCTCCCAAACCCCCCCCCCCTTTTTCTCAGATGGGAGTCTGAGTGAGGAGGCTCCAGGACAGACAGCTCCTCCACCCCTAAGCCACCAGTATGCCAAATCCCTCCCAGTCTCCGTGCCCATCTGGGGCTTTAAAGAGCAACGCCAAGAGATGCGATCTTCTGACGAAGAGAACAGTAAGGTGGGTCAAAGTGAGGATGGGGTCCTGGAGACAGTCCTCTGGGGATGCAGAAGGGCTGTTGAGACACTTCCTTTTTCCTTGGGCGTCACTGGAGCCTTGCCGACTTAAGTACAGGTGGTCCTTGAATTACAGCCATTCATTTAGTGATCGTTCAAAGTTACAACGGCACTGAAAAATATGTCTTGAACGACTGGTCCTCGCCCTTACGTTATAACGTCCACCCGCATTCCCATGGTTGGCGAACAAAATTCTGGCAACCAGCATGTATTTGCAGTGTCTCAGGGGGTCACGTGATCGCCATTTGCCGCTTTCCCAGCCAACTTCCCAACAAACGAAATCAGTGAAGAAAACTGGATTTGTTTAACAACCCACCTGCTTCGCTTAATTGCAGTGAATTGCTTAACAAGCGTGGCTGGGGAGGGGGGAAGGGGAAAGCGGCAGGGGGGGGGCATAAATCAGGCACGGTTCATTTCACCACCACTTTGCTTCAGAGTGGAAATTCTGGTCCCAATTGTGGTCATAAGTCAAGGACTACCTGTAATAAAATCCCTGAGAGGGGGTTGTTTGTTGTGGCCGAGCCTGTCTCAAGTCTGAAAGTAGAGAACAAAATGCTTAATTCCGCATAAAAGCCTGATTAGATTCCAAGGTTGCTTTGAGGCAACCTTTTCCCAACCAGAGACTCAACTTCCTTGCTGGTCTTTTTCAGCCTGAGAAGACATGAGGGTGATGCCATCAAAGAAAGAAAAGTTCCCTCATTTTTGGAAGTGATTGTGATTGGGGGCCTGAATAAATATATATTATGCTTTGGGGTGGGGTTGTAATGATCTCCTGATGTAGTGATACGTTTACAAATTTGAGTGACCATCTTGAGCATATTTTACATTTCTGGCCGCCACCTTTTAAGGAAGACTCGGAATTTGCAACGTGTTTAAAGGAGCCTGCTCAGGGACAACAATTACGTCTTTGAAGAGAGTCTGAAGGAGCTTTATGTATTTGTGCTTTAGAAAAAATGAGTGAGAGAATTGATAAGATTTCCAAGAACCTGAAATAAGGTCTTGCAAAAAAAAGGTGAAAAATCTGTTTTTCATCACCCGAAAGGATGGAACACAGGAAAATGCTCTCGGGTTACAGGAAGGCAGATCAGAGCAGATCGAATTGTGTAGAAGACTTTCTTACAGTAAGAGCAGTTCAAGCCAAATACCCAAACAGGTTGTAGGTCCCTGCATTAGATGTGTTTAAAGAAAACTCAGGCAAAAGTTTGAAAGCCATGCTTTAATATGGGTTTCTGGACTGAGCAGAGCATTGGGCCCCGTCAAACTATTTTTCATAGTTTGGAATAGCAAATCGTAGAAATGCAACAGCCTAATGCAAAGTTTTCCAACCATGGCAATTTCCAGGTATGTGGACCTCAGCTCCAAGAATTCCACAGCCAGCATAGCCATTTCTGAGAATTCTGGGAGTTGAAGTCCACTCCTCTTCAATTTGGAAGGTTTGGAAACCCTGGTTTAAGGGCTGGCTCTTTGTCCACTTATCTTGACCATTCAGTTGTGCCTAGTTCAGTTGTGACTTTTGGCTTTATTTGTTCTTTCTCAATTATCCCTACACCGAGCGTCATTTACCCATAAACCACTTTGTTGTTGTTAGTTGCGAAGTCGTGTCCGACCCATCGCGACCCTATGGACAATGTTCCTCCAGGCCTTCCTGTCCTCTACCATCTTCTGGAGTCCATTTAAGCTCACGCCTACTGCTTCAGTGACTCCATCCAGCCACCTCATTCTCTGTCGTCCCCTTCTTCTATTGCCCTCAATCTTTCCCAGCATTAGGCTCTTCTCCAGTGAGTCCTTCCTTCTCATTAGGTGGCCAAAGTATTTGAGTTTTAGCTTCAGGATCTGGCCTTCTAAAGAGCAGTCAGGGTTGATCTCCTCTAGGACTGACCGGTTTGATCGCCTTGCAGTCCAAGGGACTCGCAGGAGTCTTCTCCAGCACCATAGTTCAAAGGCTTCAATTCTTTGGCGCTCAGCCTTTCTTATGGTCCAGCTTTCACTGCCATACATTGCAACTGGGAAGACCATAGCCTTGACTATACGCACTTTTGTTGACAGGGTGATGGCTCTGCTTTTTAGTGTGCTGTCTAGATTTGCCATGGCTTTCCTCCCCAGGAGCAAGCATCTTTTAATTTCTTGGCTACAGTCCCCATCTGCAGTGACCTTGGAGCCCAGGAAAATAAAATCTGTCACTACCTCCATTTCTTCCCCATCTATTTGCCAGGAATTGAGAGGGCCAGATGCCATGATCTTGGTTTTCTTAATGTTTAGTTTCAACCCAAGTTTTGCACTCTCCTTCTTCACTCGCAATAAGAGGCTCTTTAGTTCTTCTTCACTTTCTGCCATTAGAGTGGTATCATCTGCATATCTTAGGTTGTTGATGTTTCTTCCGGCAATCTTAATTCCAACTTTGGATTCATCTAGCCCTGCCTTTCTCATGATGTGCTCTGCATATAAGTTAAATAGGCAAGGTGACAGTATACAGCCTTGCCGGACTCCTTTCCCAATTTTGAACCAATCAGTCGTTCCGTGTCCAGTTCTCACTGTTGCTTCTTGGCCCGCATATAGGTTTCTCAAGCGACAAATAAGATGGTCTGGTATGCCCATCTCTTTAAGGACTTGCCACAGTTTGTTATGATCCACACAATCAAAGGCTTTAGCATAGTCAATGAAGCAGAAGTAGATGTTTTTCTGGAACTCTCTAGCTTTCTCCATGATCCAGCGTATGTTAGCAATTTGATCTCTAGTTCCTCTGCCTCTTCGAAATCCTACCTGTACTTCTGGTAGTTCTCGATCCACATACTGCTGGAGTCTAGCTTGTAGAATTTTAAGCATAACTTTACTAGCATGAGAAATGAGTGCAATGGTGCGATAGTTTGAACATTCTTTGGCACTGCCTTTCTTTGGAATTGGAATGTAAACTGATCTTTTCCAATCCTGTGGCCACTGTTGAGTTTTCCAAATTTGCTGGCAAATTGAGTGTAGCACTTTTACTGCATCGTCTTTTAAGATTTTGAATAGCTCAGCTGGAATACTGTCACCTCCACTAGCTTTGTTGTTGCTCAGCTTTTCTAAGGCCCACTTTACTTCACATTCTAGGATGTCTGGCTCGAGGTCAGTGACCACCTCATTGTGATTATCAGGGACATTAAGCTCATTCTTGTATAGTTCTTCTGTGTAATTTTGCTACCTCTTCTTAATCTCTTCTGCCTCTGTTAGGTCCCTGCCATTTTGGTCCTTTAACATGCCCATTTTTGCATGAAATGTTCCCTTCATCTCTCCAATTTTCTTGAAAAGATCTCTGGTCCTCCCTATTCTGTTGTTTTCTTCTATTTCTTTGCATTGTTCATTTAAGAAGGCATTCTTATCTCTTCTAGCTATTCTCTGGAATTCTGCATTCAATTGGGCATATCTTTCTTTTTCTCCCTTGCCTTTCGCTTCCCTCCTTTCCTCAGCTATTTGCAAAGCTTCCTCAGACAGCCATTTTGCTTTCTTGCATTTCTTTTTCTTTGGGATGGTTTTGGTTGCTACCTGTTGTACAATGTTGCGAACCTCTTAGGTAGGTATAGTGAGGAAAAGGGAAATCCTACACAGTTGGATACTTCAGAGGAAAAGACTTTACAAAAAAGGGGGGGGCTTCAGACCAGTTTCTGGAGAAAAATCAGAAGTGGCTTGCAGTTTTTTAATCACGTTAAAGTTTTCATCCCTTTGAGCAGGTAATGGAAAATGGTATATAGTCCTTGACTTACGATCACAGTTAAGATCAGGAGTCCCATCGCTAAGCAAGACAATTAAATGACTCACACCCAATTTCACAACCTTTTGGGCCATGATTAAGCAAATCACTGCAATCGTTAGGAGAATCACACAATTGTTAAGAGAATCCAGCTTCCTCCAACGACTTTGTTCGCTGGAAGCCAACTGGGAAGGTCACAACTGGCAATCACATCACCCCAGGATGCTACAACTATCTTAAATACATGCCCAGCATCCAAATTTTGATCATGTGACCTTGGGACAGTCGTAACTCTGAAAATCCAAGTCATAAGTCACCTTTTCAAAGCTGTTGTAACTTTGGATAGTCACTCAATGGATGGCTGTAAGTTGAGGACTACCTATAATGAGCATTTTGTGTAGAAAATCAGCTTTCCAGGTTGGTTCTTTTTGTCTTCTTAATTAAGAGTGTGAACCGGTATAGAAGAAAGTCCTCGACTTACGACTACAACTGAGCCCAACATTTCTGTGGCTTGAGATATTTGTTAAGTAAGTTTTGCCCCATTTTACGACCTTTCTTGCCGCAGTTGTTAAGCGAACCACTGCAATTGTGAAGTTAGCAACATAATTGTCAAGCAAATCTGGCTTCTCTCATTGACTTTGCTGATCAGGAGGTCGCAAAAGGTCACGTGACCCCAGACACTGCAACCATCATAAATATGAATCAGTTGCCAAAGCGTCTGAATTTTGATCATGTGACCATGAGGATGCTGCGGTGGTTGTAAGTGTGAAAAAAGTCCCTTTTTCCCAGTGCTGCTGTACCTTCGGTCACTGAACGAACGGTTGTAAGTCGAGGATTATCTGTAACGGTGGAAGAGAAGTCAGATTCATAGCGATAAGCTTCTCGCTATCAGTAACAGCAGGAACGGGGGGGGGGTCAATAGAAGAAATTTGGAGATGCAGGAGGAAAAGCAAACCCGTTCTCTCACTTCCCTTCCTCTTCGCAGCATTCGTCTCCTGACCTCGAGAAGATTGCCGCCAGCATGAGAGCTTTGGTGCTGCGGGTTTCGGACGGCACCGAGATGTTTGGGGATCTGCCTCGGCCACGCCTGAATACCAGTGACTTCCAGAAGCTGCAGCGGAAATATTAACAGATCCGGCCATTGCTCCTTCCGCCTCGGCGCCATTTTCCTCCGCTACCAAAAATCGGTAGACAGGGTTCAGAGCTCCCCCTCCAAGCCATACCGTTCAAATTCTGTCCTCCCCCTCCGGCCTTGGCTCCCACAAGCTTTAATTTAAAATGGGTAACCTCAGTTTCACACTACAGATGGGCTGGAGGGGTTAATTACCTCCTTTCCCCCTCCCCCCAACCGAGAAGCCTCGGCTTCTGTGATTTGAATGCTAACATCAGCGTTTCTCCACAACCTTGACAACTTTTAAGATGTGCGGCCTTCAACTTCCAGGATTCTGGCTGGGGAACTCTGAGAGTTGAAGGCCGCACATCTTTAAAAAGTTGTCAAGCTCGTGGAGAAAGGCTGACTCGGCTCTTAACAGCTCTTCTGAGGGGGGCTTCTGACACACCTTGACGAAACACACGCACACAAAGACAGGAACACTAGAGACACCCTGACAAAAGCAAGCTCGACCATCGTGCCCTGCCTCTGCCGCCCCACCCATCCCCCATCAATCTTTCTGCAGCAAGTTCTTAGAAATTCCCCTCCCTCTCTCTTTTTTCCCTCCCCAGTTAAGTGTCTTTAAAAAAAAAGGATCCTTTGCACACAAACCGGGCTTGTGTATACTTTGGTTTAAATTAACTGTCCCTTTGGGGGACAGTGAGTAGAAGGAAGGGCCGGTGCCATTTTGCCGTTCTTTGTTCTCCTTTCTCCCCCATGTAAATCTCCCCGTTTTCAGGAGTACAATTTCAGGGTCCTTTTTATTCTTGGGGGGAGGTCGGCGCCAACGTTGCCCTTCCACCCTGTGGTGGGTGGGATGCGAAAGAGGGTCTAGGAGCTGCGTACAGCCTCGGACGGATCCCCCTCCACCCCAGCCTACTTTTGTATCAGATTTTCAAGAGCCATTTTTGGCCCGAAACCTTCTATTTTTGTCCAAAGATGATTGGTGAATTGGAAGAGAGATGATATTTTCTTTTTTCTCCTTCCTGCCAGCCTATAAGCCAATAATAATAATAATAATAATAATAATAATAATAATAATAATAATAATAATAATAATAATAATAATAATAATAAAAAGTTGTCTTTTACCAGCTCCTTTTGCTGTATTGTCTTTCTGAGTTTTTAGGGTAGAAATCAGCAGTGTTGGCTGGAGTTCTGAAGCACAAGTTAGAGAAAGATAATTTAAATGAAAAGGGGGGAAAAAAACCCAAGAAAGTCTCCAGAAAGTTAAAAGCATTGAAACTGCACTCCAGGTAATATAGTCCTGGACTTACATTGGTTCATTTAGTGACTGTTTTAAGTTACAACAGCACTGAGAAAACTTGACTTATGACCATTTTTCACACTAATGTCTGTTGCTGCGTCCCCATGCTCATGCGGTCAAAATTCAAATGCTTGACAACTGACTCATATTTATGACGGTTGCAGCGTCACGGGGCCATGTGATCACATTTGCAACTTTCTGATGAGCAAAGTCAATGGGGAAGCCACTTAACAATTCTGTTACTAACTGAACAACTGCAGTGATTCACTTAACAACTGTGGCAAGAAAGGTCATAAAATGGGGTAAAAATCACTTAACTGTCTTGCTTAGCAATAGAAATTTTGGGCTCAATTGTCATAAGTCGAGGACTACTTGTAATTAGGAAAAGACAAGAGGGTGACTTCTTATAACTGCCTAAAATGGAAGGACTGCAACAGGAATATTGTTCCATGAAATACTGCCACTTTTCCCATCAGTGTTCATTTGGAACATTGCTTTGCCATTAAATTCATTTTTGCTTTTGTCAAGGAAAATGGGACATGAATAATATGTATAATTCTTAAGAAGATTTTACTCGGCCAATCTCAAGTTTTTAGTCAACCTCCCAGCCTTTTTAAAATACAGTTATAGGTGCAACTAAATAATAACACATACTACAAATAGACAACAGGTTCCAAATGCAGTGTCTAAAAGATAAATATTGTTTTATTGGTGCTTGTTTTATTCTTGTATACAAAGCAGCAGGTTGGAGGGACCCACATCATAAGATATAGGGAGAAGTGACAATAGAAAGAATAGAGATGAAGTTCCTCAGGAGAATTGGTTATTATGGGAAGACAGAACCCCTCTTGCACACATGGTATGAACCTACCAAGCATCAGAACTGGCTTTCACCTGAAGAAGAGACAAGTGAAAGAAGATGCAGGAAGGGACCAATGCAAAAAAAAAACCTCCAGAGGAGCAAAAAATGCTCTTGATCCTTCTGCATCTCATGTCCCTAAGTTTGAAAGGACATGGAATGGACTTGGATGGAGTCAGTCATAGTATTTCTCTACCCTCCGAACCTGGCAGTACATCAGCATGGAGAACACGATACCCAAGACCTAAAGGAATAGAGAAAGATTTAGTCAGGAAAAAAACAGAAGCCCTAGCCCAGCTTATGGTACTCTTTATCTCTTGGAAATGCTTGTTCCTTGTCTGCTCCAAAACACAAGGAAGTACTGCCAGCTCTTGGCTTGGGCCACGAAGTAATCTCACTGCTCGGACATGTAGAAACTAACTGATAATATTCTAAGCTAGTGCTTCTAACTGATAATATTCTAACCTGTGCTATTGCTAAGCACATTGGTTTGTGCTTAAATTGTAAGCCGCCCTGAGTCTTCGGAGAAGGGCGGGATATAAATGGGTTTAAAATAAAAAAAATAAAATAAAATTCTCATTCTTGGCAACTTTAAAATTTGGGACTTCAACTCCCAGAATTCCCCAAACCCTGTAGTGGTTGAGGAATTCTGGGAGTCGAAGTCCACACATATTAAATTTGCCAAGATTGAGAAACACCGTTCTAAGCCTAGCCCCCATAGGACCTAGTAGTAGTTCATCAGAAGACCTTCAGTTCTGAGCAGCAATGGATGGGTACAGGTGGTGTACTTTCTCCCCCCTCTCTTTTTTTCAAACTTAGGTTTAACCAGGTTTAACTAGAAAGTGAATGGAGCAGGACGGGCCCTTCTCCGCACCTTTTCCACCAGCCATCTTGCTGCCTTAATGGAATTTTGGATAGTGCAAGAACAGGTAGTACAGATTACGCTAGTAACACAACTTTCCTCAGCCTAGCACTCTCCACATAGGTTGAAAATTACAGGGATCTGGTTGGAGAAGGCCACTTTAGAGCATCTGGTGGGGTTATAACATCCAGGGTGCTGTGTCTGAACTGACACTGAGGGAGACTCAGGTTCAAGTTTACCTCAGCCAAAGAAATTCCCTGGCAGTTTTTGCCACTCGTCTCCATCACTAGTGATTGTGGGAATAAAAAGGCAGGAAGAGACACTATATATGAGGCCTTGCGCTCCTGAAGGAAAAGGCAGGACAGAAACCAAACAAATTTTAGTGAGCTGAATATTCTCTCTGGGTGTTGGTCACACTTAAAAAGTGACTTAAGCCAGTTCTATTATCTTCCTTCTATGGCACAGGTATCAAACTCACTGCGTCTTGTGACATGTTGCACCGTATCGCAACTTTTCTTGCATTGCCGGAGCTGAGGTGGGTGCGACCTCCACATGATGCAACCGGGCCACGGGTCGGCAATTTGACACCCCTGTTCTGTGGCATCAGATCTACAGCTATGGCATCAGATCCGCAGCTAGGCTATGACTTGTAAAAATTATGCAAACACTAGATGTCAGCAGAGGAATGCTGAAAATTTGCCTCTTTCTTGCCACCCAGTGGCCATTGAAAGCTTTGCAGTTTAGATATGTTAAAACCCAGATAAATACTATGAAGCGTAAGCCATGCTTGATGAAATCTTGGAAACCAGTGGAACTGGCTTTTTAACAGCTGGCCAAAAACTTAAATCCTTTGCATTATTTTTATATTTAATGTACATATTGCTTTTGTGATCTCATTGCTGTCTTGCACATTATATGACCTAAGCATAACATGCTGTCTTTGTTGAATCTACATAACTTTAATGAGCTGTACAGCTGGGTTTTCTGCCTGGTCTTTGTTCTTTTTCTCACGATATATAGTTTCCATTTTTAAAAAAGAAACAAAAATCACACTTTGTTGTGCATGTTTCTTTTAGTGCAGCAGGAGACTTGAGGTGATGTATGGTACCCTCTGAGCAGGCAAAGATTTAAATGTCTACTGCTTTACTTTAGGTTAAAGAGGATTAAGCAAAAAAAAGTACATTAAATCTAGGGGAAGGTTGCAAGTCCATGTTTACTTCTTCCTCATTCAACTGAAAATTGTGCATTCAAATTTGCAGGTGTTAACTTTGAGGAATTCAGGGAAAAATAACCTCCCCAAGAGGGGTGGGAGAGATGCTTGCATTCCCTTGCTCTGTGTCAGAGGTGGGGAACAATGGCCCCTTTGTGACTTGTGGAGTTCAATTCCCAGAATTCCTGAGACTTGAAGTCCATAAGTCATAAAAGGGCCATCGTTCCCCCACCCTTGCTCTTTGGGGTAAGAATAGAGATCTTTCAAGGAAATCTTGCTACATGTCTAGGTCAGTGTTTTTCAACCATGGCAACATTATGATGTATGGACTTCCCACTCCCAGATTCTGGGAGTTGAAGTCCACATATCTTAAAGTTGCCAAGATTGAGAAAAACATTGGTCCAGGCTACTCCATCTGCCATTGGTGCTCTGACCACCTCACCTGGACAACGATGATACAGGCAGCAAAAATGCCCATTGCAAAGATGTTTTCCGCTAGCCAGCGTTTCACCTTCTCATAGCAAGGCTGCAAGGAAAATAAAGAGAAGCCCATAAAACAGTGGTTAGGAAACCTTGGGGGGGAATGTCCCACACAGGTAAACCTCTACTTACAGCCATTCAGTCACTGTTCAGTGTCACAACAGCACTGCAAAATGTGACTTACAATCAGTCCTCACACACACAACATCACAGTATCCCCATGGTCACAGGATCAACATTCTGACATTCGGCAACCAACATGTGATCACATTTGTTGCAGTGTCCCAGGATCAGGTGATCACCATTTGTGACCTCTCCAGCTGGCTTTCAGCAAGCAAAGTCAAGCAGGATTCACTTAACAACTGCGTGATTCATTTAACAACTGTGGCAAAAAAAAAGGCTGTACATCAGGCGCAGCTCGCCTAAGAACCGTGTTGCTTAGCAATAAAACATTCTGGTCCCATTTGTGATTATAAGCTGAGGACTATTTGTATAAAGGTAGTCCTCAAGTTACAACCACAATTGAGCCCAAAGGTTCTGTTGCTAAGCAAGATAGTTGTTAAGTGAATTTTGCCCCATTTTATGACCTTGCCACAGTTGTTAAGTGAATCAATGCAGTTGTTAAGTTAGTAACACGGTTCTTAAGTGACTGTGGCTTCCCCCTTGACTTTGCTTATCAGAAGGTCTCAAAAAAGGATCACATAACTCTGGAACACTGTAACCATCATAAATATGAGTCATCTGCCAAGCATCCGAATTTTGATCATGTGGCCAAGGGGATGCTGTAACGGTCGTAAGTGTGAAAAATGGTCAAAAGTCACTTTTTTCAGTGCTGTTGTAATTTCAAACAATTGCTAAATGAACTGCTGTAAGTCGAGGACTACCTGTATTATATTATTCCCATTAACTCTACTCCTGGAAAAGATCAGCAAGTAATGGCCCCTAGCAGTTTTCAGGGGCTCCTTGAACATAGGAACATTACGCCTTCAAAAGTAAATTTGGGAAACATGACAGGAATCAGAAAAAGAAGGTTGTCTCTAATTTAGAATTGGAAGTAGATCAGTACATACAAGTAGTCCCGACTTACAACTGTTCGCTTAGTGACTGTTCAAAGTTACAATGGCCCTGGAAAAAATGGACTTATGACCATTTTTCACACTGACGACCCTGGCAGCATCCCCAGGGCCATGTGATTTACATTCAGATGCTTACATTTACGACAGTTGCAGTGTCCTGGAGTCAGTTCTGTGATCTCCTTTTGCGACTTTCTGACAAGCAAAGTCAATGGGGAAACCGTGGTATTAACTGAACAACTGTAGCGATTCGCTTAACAAATGTGGCAAGAAAAGATGTAAAATGGGGCAGAACGCATGTCACACATTTTTCACACTTAACAACCATTGCAGCATCCCCATGACCACGTGATCAGAATTCAGATGCTTGGCAACTGGCATGGAGTTATGACGGTTGCAGTGTCCCGGGGTCATGCGATCAACTTTTGTAACCTTCTGACAAGCAAAGTCAATGGGGAAGACAGATTCCCTTAGCCCCCCCCGTGTTGCTAGCTTAAATCACTTAAATCACTTTGGCAAGAAAGATCACAAAACAGGGCAAAACTCATATAACAACTGTCTCACTTAGCAGCAGAAATTTTGGGCTCAATCATGGTCGAGGGCTACCTTTACATGTTTACACACACACGCACATACACAAAAACTATTGCTACCTAATGTTGAAACACCTTTCATGTTTACACACATACAAAAACACTATTGCTATCTAATGTTGACATTGATAAGACATCCTTAAAATCATAAACATGCAGAGGAGAGGACAGCCGGCTGCAAGGTGGAATTTCAGGTTGTGCATCGTTGCATAAACAAATTTGACAGAGCACTGGGGTTGAGGAACCTGGAAGGTCATCCATGCAGGAAGGAGATGTCTGCAGGCCTCCCGCAATTCTCTTGTCCTTCAGTCTGGCAGTTGAGTCTTTACAGCAGGGGTCTTCAGACTTGGCCCTTTTATGACTTGTGGACTTCAACTCCCAGAATTCTGGGAGTTGAAGTCCACAAGTCATAAAAGGGCCAAGTCTGAAGACCCCTGCTTTACAGAGTGCCAGGTCCCTATCGGAACGCTGCCATTCCTAGAGGAAGGGGAGCAGGAGTTACTGTGGATTGAGGATGTTTTCAAATTGGGAAATAGGGAGTGGGAGGAAGCCCTCAGGGCCATCTGCTTTGACTCCTGCTGGCTATCAGGGAGGAGGCACCAAAGAATGGCTGGTTATCATCTTTTTCAGCTGGAAGTTCTCACATCTTCACACCAGCTGATGGGCTCCTGATAGGGTGGGGCATTGGGGTGGAGCTGGGGAAATGGGACTTTGAGCTAAATGCTTTTGCAGGGAACTTCAGATTCCGCCTTGCTTCCTTGCAATCACTTTCTCTCAGTAAAAGATCCCCTTTTGAAATGATGCCTGTTTCAAGAGTCATGCTTTCCTGAGGCGACAGCTGAGGCAGAACCTTACACAGACTCTCTTAGAAAAGGTGCCAGATTGGAAACCACTGCAGGAAAGGGAATTCCCAATAATCTCTGATGCACTGATGATGTTACCTAGTTTGGTAATGAAACGTCTGCAACGAAACTACCAAGCTCAGAGAGTGCCAAGGACTCCACAGTTCAAGCCTAAGCTACATACAGTATATTCTCTTCTATCGGTATCAATCACCTTCAGCACAATCCTTGGCTGCCATCTCACCTCTTTCCACCAGCTGGCGCTGTCCCTTTGACAACCATCGCTTCGCTGTAAGCAGCAGGACTCGGGGACCCATGTGCCATTCCGCACCTCAAACCAATCGGTGTAGTTCCGTACCCCACAACAACGAAACTGCAAAGCAAGAAGATAAGAAGGAAAGGGGGTGGGGAGGGAACAAGTGTGTGTTTGTGTCTGATGTCAGGAAAAACTCCCAATGGTTTCAAACCAGGTAGGTACCACACTGAACAGTGTTTTACACACCTCATTTTGCGCAAGGTCCCAGGCTTTGGTTAATCCCACGTTGTCTTCTGTGCCGTAGAGTTTGAGTCCTTCCTTGAGGTTAGACTGAGCATACTGATCAAACTGGAAGAGAGACATACTACATGTACCAAATGATTTTTTTTTTAGTGTTTCAAGTAAATGTCTGGGGGGGAGGGAATTGCTGAACCAAGTTTTCAGTCCTCGCAGTGGTGATTAAGAAGCCTTCTCCCCAAAAATTGAGGGGAGTTGGAATGATCTATGCTGAAACAGGGTACTTTGGCCTGGTTAGTCTTAGACAGGGAAACCTGATATTAAAACATTTCATATACTTGCAAGCCATATTTGTATACAGGTAGTCCTCGAGCTACGACCACCACTGAGCCCAAAAGTTATGTTGCTAAGTGAAACATTCGTTAAGTGAGTTTGCCCCATTTTACCACTTTTCTTGCCACAGCTGTTAAGTGAATCCTCACATTCATTAAGTTAGTTAGTAAAATGGTTCTTAAGTGAATTTGGATTCCCCATTGACTTTGCTTGGCAGAAGATCGCAGAGGCTGATTACTTGATCCCGGGGCACTGCAGCCGTCATAAATACGAGTCAAGTTGCCAAGCATCTGAATTTTGATCATTTAACTACAGGGATGCTGCAACGATTGTAAGTGTGAAAAATGATCGTAAGTCACTTTTTTCAGTGCCGTTGTAACTTTGAACGGTTACTAAATGAACCGTTGTAAGTCGAGGACCACCTGTACTTAACACTTCAGTCTGTTCTTTTCATATCACCTTTTAGATTATCAAAATACCATTACCCAAGGACGCTAACATTAAGTAATCTGATTAAAGGGAACTTTTATGGGATGGGAAACTTCAAAACATGCCAACAAGTTTGTGTATGGACATGGAATGTAATATCCTATAAAAGGACGCCTTTGCTTGCTGGGACATACTACAACATGTAGTACGTGTCTGGCTGAGGGAATTCTGGGAGTTGAAGTCCATATATTGTTGAGTTTGAGAAACCCTATTCTATGCTCAGATGCAAATTTTCCAGTTTCTTAACAGATTTCTTAGACCTGCAGCTGGAAAACAGGAGAGGTTGAAAGTAAACCTGCATATTTTTCTCTCTCATATCATCATCATCATCAGTTCTAGAGACATTAAAGTAGGAACGGATGGATAGTATGACTACATTGGTATATGACTATTAAATATTGTATTTTCTGATACATAGCACCAGACTGAGGGTGAGATTCAAGGTGCTAGTAATGGTGTTCAAAGCCCTCCATGGCATGGGGCCGGAGTACCTCAGGGAACATCTGCTGCCGGCATCAAGCTCCCTGCGCCCTGTGCGTTCCCACAGAGAGGGCCTCCTCAGGGTGCCACCGGTCAGAGAATGCCGTCTGGTGGCCCCCAGGGGGAGATCCTTCTCTGTGGGCGCCCCGGAGCTATGGAACCAGTTACCGGTTGAGCTCCGGACGGCGCCCGATCTGCGCTCCTTTCGCCGCGATCTGAAAACATACTTGTTCGAGCAAGCCGGCCTGGCCTGAGGGGGGATTGGTGGGTTTTTTTATCATTCTTATTGGGGTTTTTATTATGTATCAATTGTATTTTAATCGGGCATGCATTTAATTATCTTTTAATTTTTGTAAATTTCTGTGTTTTATTCTTGCCCTGTACACCGCCCTGAGTCCTTCGGGAGAAGGGCGGTATAGAAATGATAATAAATTAAATTAAATTAAATTAAACTTTGTAGGACTGACCTGATCTCTTGACCATGCAGAAGCAAAGAAGATGACTTAGCCAGGACAATAATTGTTTCTCCCAATTATTTTGTTTTGTTTTTTTAAATGAATATGTGCTCTACCTCATCAAAGGAAATTTTTGAGGGTGTAAAACTTGAGATGTAGCTTTGTCACCTTTAAGGTATGGAAATGAAGAATTAAGTCCATAGAAGTTAGCCCTCTACTTACAGCCACCACTGAGACCAGAATTCATAAGCAAGGCAGTTTCTTAAATGAGTTGCATCCGATTTTATTTGCCACGGTTATTAAGTGAATCAGTGCAGTTGTTCTTAAGTGAATCACTGCAGTTGTTAAGTGGATCATTTGGTTGTTGAGCAAATCTGGCTTCCCCATTGATTTTGCTTGTCTGAAGCTGGCTGGGAAGGTCTCAAACGGTGATCACATGACGGAAGGATGCTGCAACCGTCATAAGTACATGCCCATTGCCGACTGCCAGAATTCTGATCATGTGACTGAGGGTGCAGCAAGGTTTGTAATTGCAAGGACCAGTCATAAGTTGCTGTAACTTCGAACAATGTCTGAAGAATGGTTGAAAGTCAAGGACTACTGTGTTTCTCCAAAAATAAGACCCAACGGAACACAAACCCTAGCATGAATTTTCAGGATGCTCGTAATATAAGCCCCACCCCCAAAATAAGCCCCAGTTAAGATTGTCAGCCAGATGGATGCATTTAGTACCGTATTTCCCCCGAATATTTTGGAGCAAAAATTAATATAAGACCCGGTTTTATTTTGGGGGAAACACAGTACCTGGATAACGGATTCTTTCCTCATTCCGTGAAATGGAGATAGGTGTTCAGTCTGTATTATTACATACCTCTTTGGATACTGGGAATTCATATCGTGAAACACATTTCTGATATCGTTGATGCCATAATCACTGGAATGCAGAGCAATGAGGCTTTTCTTTAAGCAATCTCTTCTACCCCTATTCCTTCTAATTTTTCTAAATATATGAAAATAAGGATCCTTACCTTATCCCGGCAAGTGAAAAAAACTAGCAACCCAACTAGTTCCAGGAGAAAGAGAGTAAAAAGGACCAGGAAGAACTAAGGAAAAAAAAACAGATAAATTGATCAACCCAGGATGTTTAGGTACATATTTTATGTTTACACTGGTAGTCTTTAACTTACAATCACAATTGAGCTCAAAATTCCTGTTGCTAAGTGAGACATCTGTTAAATGTTTATTATTATTATTATTATTATTATTATTATTATTATTATTATTATTATTATTATTATTATTATTATTATTATTATTATTATTTATTATTATTATAAATGAAATTTGCCCCAGTTTATGACCTTTCTTGCCACAGTTGTTAAGTGACTCACTGCATTTGTGAAGTTAGCCGTATGGTTGTTAAGTGAATCTGGCTTCCCCATTGACTTTGCTTGTCAGAAGGTCGCAAAAGGGGACACTGGGACATTGCCACTACCATAAATATGAGTCAGTTGCCAAGCATCTGAATTTTGATCCCGTGACCATGGGGATGCTGAAACAGTCAGAAGTGTGAAAAACGGTCATAAGTCCCTTTTTATAGTGCTGTTGTAACTCTGAACACTCACTAAATGAACTGTTATAAGATGAGGACTACAGTGGTATACTGTATACAGTGATGTACAAATTTTAGCTAGGATTGTTTCTATCATGCGAACCTTAACTGCTCAATATTTTTAATGGACTCACAGGATTGTGCATATATGACCAGACTGTTGCAACACAACCTTTCCTCAACCTGATGCTCTCCAGATGTGTTCCCTGGCTGCACAATTACATCCAGACTTCTCTGCACATAAACACCCCCCCCCAAAAAAGTGCACATTTTTAAATTCTATTATTTTAATTTATTAAACCCTTTAGACCCATTTTTTTTACACACAACACTTCCCACAGCATTTTGTATACGAATGTAGGAAAAGGAGTCGGTGCCTTACAGTATATTAGATAAAAAGATAAAGAGCGCAAAGGTTGAAACTCTTCAGGAGACAAAAAGAAAGCAAGTAAAGTCGTGCTTCCAAAAGACTGAAAGCAGTTCTTAGGAAGAAATGCAATCAATTTTGGGGAGCAGAAAAAAATAAGGGGGTGTCGATAACATAATTAGGGGTCGCCCTCTTGATTTTTTCATCTCCTTCTTGGTGATAACATCCCTGCTCAGAAATGTATTGCTTCTGAATGATATTCTATGACCGGGCATGCCTGGTCATTAAGTAGGTCCTGTAGACCAAGGGTCCCCAACCTGTGGGCCGCGACCCGCTAGTGAGCCATGAGGGGATCGCAACCAGGCCTCAGAAATGTCTGGCAAGGCGTGCGTGCATACATGCATCCTCACTTGTGCAAGCGGTGGGTAAGCTCGTGCGCGCACGCTCCATTTGCGTGAGCAGCAGGGCCCATGTGCACACCACTCACACAAATGGAGCTGCGGGCACATGCGGGCGCTTGCTGGCCACTCGCACAGAACCTTCTCCTCTCCTCTCCCCACCCCCACCCACCCCTGCCGTTCCGCAAAGCCTGAAACATTGGGGAAATCTGCTGTAGACAAATCTTGCTTCCGATTAAGTCCTAATGAAGGAGAAGATTTGCAGCTCGGGGTTGAAATGAGGGGTCCTTGGTGCTCTCTTATGGGGACACGGAATCGACTTCCGGTGGCGATGCGACGTCGAAAGACAGCCGTTTTCGGGCTGCCCGCTCCGCAGCTGTGTTTTTCCATCGTAAACAGCGCCGATCAGCTGTTTAGATGGATTTGAAGCCCCCTCCTCGGGAGAAGAGGAGGGGGTGAGGCCCCAGGTAGGGGTTGAGCTCTCCGGGGCCGCCTGAGCTGAGAGCTTGGGCGGCTGAAGGATGAGCCCCCCCCCGAAGCCTGGGTTGCTCCGAGCTGCGCAGCGCCTCTGCTCTGGGATTCTTGGAGCAGAGCCAGGCGTTAGCAACCACCCCTGCCAAAAGGAAATACTTTTGATTATCAAGATGCAGGCAGAGCGGTACAGGAGGTCAAGGTGAAGTAGACTCTTTATTTTTACTCTCTAGCTCAATGGATTTTATAGCTTTAAAGTGAAAGTGCGTAATAAGTGAAAGTGGGGGAAGATGGCGGCTAAAACTTCTAAAGCTCTTCGGAATGCGGGGTCTTCCCTGGTGCAAGAGACCTCACTGCAAGCTTTGCTTCCTCCTGCATCTCCCTCGGTATTGACGCTTAAGGATTTACAAGACGCTCTTGGAAAGCATGCACAACTGATGTCTGATATGATGGATGAAAAGTTGAAAAAGCTGGAGGAGAAATTGGAGGAGAAAATGGAGAAATTGGAGAGGAAGATGGAAGAGAAGCTGAGAGCAATGAGGGTGGACATCTTGTCTAAGGTTGAATCCGTAGCTGAATGTGTGCTACAGCTGGATATAAAAGTGGAGGATCTCAGTCAAAAGAACTCTATATTAGAAGCAAAGGTATTAGAAAATGAAAATATAAGGGATAAAATGGACGAAGAATTGAGCCTTGTTCAGTATAATCAGATGCAGTATGCTATTAGAATTAGGGGTTTAAAGGAGAATGGTAAAGAAGATTTAAAGCAGCTGATTTCTGAGGCTCTGGAAGGGGTACTGGGCCAGTCAGCATCTGAAATTGAGGGAAATATGGACAAAGTTTTTCGTGTAAATTCATGGATTGCAAGACAGAGGAAGTTACCCAGAGATGTGGTGGTCTATTTTACAAAGAGAGTAATTAGAGATGAAGTCATTCAAGCTGCTTATGATACTAATTTGGTAGTGGCTGAGCAAGAAGTTTTGGTTTTAAAAGAGATCCCTCCGAAGATCCTAAGGAGAAGGAAAGATTTTGCATTTCTAGTACAGGAACTTAAGAAACGTGATATTAAGTTCAGATGGGAGATTCCAGTTGGGTTGGTGGCGACGCACGAAGGTAAAAGACATCGTTTGGTTACTGTGGCTCAGGCACGTGATTTTTATAGTAATGTGTTAAAAGCAACCCCCCTATCATTTTTGGAAGCTGCAAAAGGATACGGTGTGGGAAAGTTTCAAGATGTTGCAGATAGACAGACAGAGGACAATGGTGTTGGAGGGGATCAAGCCACAGTCTCATCGGTTGCTGCAGGAGGCCAGAAGATGACGCGTGCCGCCCTAAGAAGAGCGAGACGAGAGCAAGAGCAAGACCAGCAGAAAGTTATGGAATCTTCAAAGTGTGCTTACAGTGAAGATGTAGGAGGAGAGCGGTCTAAAGAAGTTTTGGGGGTCATGACAGAGGTGCTCCAAAAGTTTTGGGGCGTTAAGATTGCTGATTAAATTTTTAGATTAGAATGTCAATGGAGTAAAATTATTATAGAGGAGAAAGAAAGTTTTTTTTTCTCTTTTTTAATATTTTACACAATTTAAGATTGATGTTATTTGCTTGCTAGAAAAGTATATTAGGGTTATGGACTTAAACTATGTGTTGAACTAAGAGTGGGTATGTAAGCTCCTAATTAACAACAAGTTGTCTTAGAGATTGCCTAAATTTTTTTTATATACTCTTTTTATTTGAACTTTTATTTGAACTTAAGGATGATTTGGAACTGTGAGACATTTGGTGTGACACATGCAAGAACTATTTTTGATTATAGTTTAGTTTGGTCGGAGATTATTAAGATTAACAGAGATAAGCGCTTTTGGTGCGTAACTGAGAATCTGTTTGGAAATTAGAGAAAGGTGGGAGAATGCAAATAGCAGGTGAAAGTTTTTTTTTCTTTTCCTTTTTTTTTTTTTGAAATTAATATGAATAAGGACTGGGATTAAGAAAATTTATTTTGAGTAAAGATCTTTTTCTGTTTTCCTCTTTTTCTTTTCTACTTTATTTGTAATATTAATATTGTTTGTACTCATTTTATATGAGCTAGAGAGAGATAGAATTTATAGTTTATTGTTGATAACATAGGGGTGTTTATGTTTGTTTTTTGATTTTATGCCCTGTATTTAGCTCTGGGAAGTCGGGGGGGGGGGGAGGAGGGAGTGGGGGAGAGGGATAGGGGTGGGGGAGGGGGGATTAAAGTCAAAATGTATTGTAAAACTTTTTATGGGGACGCGGTGGCTCAGTGGGTTAGGACGCTGAGCTTGTTGATCAGAAGGTCGGCGGTTTGGCGGGTCGAATTCCGAGTGCCACGTAACAGAGTGAGCGCCTGTTACTCGTCCCAGCTTCTGCCAACCTAGCAGTTCGAAAGCACGTAAAAATGCAAGTAGAAAAATAGGGACCACTACGGTGGGAAGGTAACAGGGTTCTGTGCGCCTTTGGCGTCTAGTCATGCTAAGCACATTGGTTTGTGCTTAAATTGTAAGCCGCCCTGAGTCTTCGGAGAAGGGCGGGATATAAATGGGATTAAAATAATAATAAAAAAAATGCCGGCCACATGACCACGGAGACGTCCTCGGACAAGCGCTGGCACTTCGGCTTTGAAACGGAGATGAGCACCGGCCCCTAGAGTCGGAAACGACTAGCACGCATGTGCGGGGGAACCTTTACCTGGTGCTCTCTGAGTTTGCTTGTTTTGCTGTAGACGTTTCATTACCTTAACTAGGTAACAACATCAGTGCTAGTAAGGAGTTGCTGTTTGCTCTCAGTTTATATTTGGTGTCTTGCCCCCACCCACCCAGACAGGCAAGACACCAGAATTATAAACTGATAAGAGAACAGCAACTCCTTACTCCGGGTCCGGGATATCTGAGGGAACACCTGCTGCCGGCATCAAACGCCCTTCGCCCAGTGCGCTCCCACAGGGAGGGTCTGCTCAGGGTCCCGCCGGTAAGAGATTGCCGGCGGGTGACACCCAGGGATAGGGCCTTCTCGGTGGGAGCGCCTGCCCTTTGGAACCAGCTGCCGGTGGAGCTGAGAACTGCCCCCGACCTCCGATCATTCCGCCGGGGCCTGAAGACCTGGCTCTTCGAGCTCTCGGGCCCAGACTGAGGAGAAATTTTAATTTGGGGTTCTTTTTAATCGACTACAGGGTCAATTTAATATTTTTTAATTTGGTTCTTAATTTTTGTATTTTGGATTTTTAATTTCCTGTAAACCGCCCTGAGTCTTCAGGGAATAGGGCGGTATATAAATATAACTAAATAAATAAAATAACTAAATAAATACTAGCACCGGTTGTGTTACCTATAGTTAGGGCAATGAAACGTCGGCAAGAAAACAAGCAAGCTCAGAGAGCAACAAGGAGCCCTCAGATGAAGTCCTTGTTCTGAACCAGCCCTCTTCTGGCCTTGTAAAGGCAAACCCCTATTTAAGAAGAAGAGACTGGAGAGCTTCCAAGGCTAAAAGGCATCTGCCAAGATTTAATTACGCAGTTAACAAAAACACTAGAGCTTGTCTTCTCAAGCGGAAAAGTTGCTTTCAGCAACCAGCCCCTCCCCAAACACTCCTTTTATAGAGAGCTCAGGGCGTGGTCTCCCTGTGCCTCCTCCCGAGGAGTCTCACAGCCTTTCTTTGTTTGTTCCTGCTCGACTGCCTCCTGCGTCGGGCGTCCTTGAACAGGGCCAGCTGTGGGTCATCTTCCTCCGCACTCTCGGGCTCACGCAGCTGAGAAGAGGTCCCCGGCTGAGGACTCTGCAAAGCCTCCAAATCATCATCAGCCGGTTCGTTTCCCTCCTCCCCCACATCTGAGTCATCCGATACATCGGAGCCGGCTGTCGGACCCACAGGCTGGCCCTGAGTCACAACAGTCCTGTAGATACCGCCTTCTCTGGCCAGAAATAGCACCCGCTTCTGCCAATGGGCTCATTTAACGTTCGTTCCATTTGACTCTTGTTTGTGCACACAGTATGGTCCAAAGAGATGCTACTTACCGTCATCAGGAGACATCGGTGTTCTGTGGCTGCCCCCAAGCATCCGAGGAACCCCACCACCATGATGATGGCACCTGTTGCCATGAAGAGTCCGGCTGCTGACAGCGATGGGAAGGAGAAGGATAAGGTAGCAAAACGGCCCTGGGTGGCGGCCAGCCATATGCCCACGCCAAGCACCCCACAGCCACCCAGCTAAAGGGAGAGACAGAAGAGAAGCACATTCACAGAATCAAGAACGGAGGCTCAACTCTTCTCCTCGTGTTCCAGGATCCCGTTGCAGGAGAAATAATTAGCTTGATTCTCACAAATACTTTTTGCCTTTCTAGTCTATCATGAGTGCAAAACTTGGGTTGAAACTAAACATTAAGAAAACCAAGATCATGGCATCCGGCCCTCTCAATTCCTGGCAAATAGATGGGGAAGAAATGGAGGTAGTGACAGATTTTATTTTCCTGGGCTCCAAGATCACTGCAGATGGGGACTGTAGCCAAGAAATTAAAAGACGCTTGCTCCTGGGGAGGAAAGCCATGGCAAATCTAGACAACACACTAAAAAGCAGAGACATCACCCTGTCAACAAAAGTGCATATAGTCAAGGCTATGGTCTTCCCAGTTGCAATGTATGGCAGTGAAAGTTGGACCATAAAAAAGGCTGAGTGCCAAAGAATTGAGGCCTTTGAACTCTGGTGCTGGAGAAGACTCCTGCGAGTCCCTTGGACTGCAAGGCGATCAAACCGGTCTGTCCTAGAGGATATCAACCCTGACTGCTCTTTAGAAGGCCAGATCCTGAAGTTGAAACACCAGCTGCCTGCAATTAGTGCAGGTTCACATCCCACAAGTCTATCAAACTCTCTCCCTACCACCTCAAAGGATCTCCCGCTTCTACAATGGAAACGAGTCCAGTGTTCAATTGTTGTGGACACTGTGGGGTCCCAATGTTTATAAACATTCCATGACATCATAAGAGCTCAGTCAATGAGCGCGCAGGGAAATGAAAGCCAGGTTTTAGAATGTTTTGTCGTGACAATATGGAATCAGTAAATATATACTCTGCATTGTACTTTCTTTAATCTAGCATCAGTCCTATAAGACAAGAGTTTATAACTCTGCTATTGTTTGGAAGATGCATGAAGATCTGTTTTTTTTTTAACCCAGGCTCTCAGTGAGGGAAAATGAGAGCCTTCACCACATTGTGCTTGCTATCATTTATCTTTATTGATTTATTTTAAAAATTATTCTGAACTGCCCAGAGCCCTTGACAGTTGGGCAGCCTACAAGTTTCATCAAGTATGATTAAGGTTGTTATAACAATGAGTAAGTTCCTATCAGGAGACAATATCAATGTGAGCCAGATTGCCTATTATTAATTATTATTGTTCATCGCCACTTGTTGTTTATATCTCGCTTCTTTCTTGTAAGCTGCCCTCGATCACATTAACTGTTAAATTAGATAGAGAGACGGACAGACAGACATGCACTAATTAATAGAAAATATTCCTGATCTAGAATAGATTCACTGACTTGTAAGGCATGAGGAAAACCTGTTGAGTAGGAAGGCTCTCTGATGCATCATTTCAATTTTAACGTAGAGTTCACTCAAATTCATTATAGAAACACAAACTTGCCATACTTACCCAGAAGATGAGATTGAACACAAACATTTTCACTTTAACACAAAGCAAACATCCTCGGCTCACCCCCATGATGCACAAAGATAAACCTAGAAAGAGACATGGAGGCAAGACTCAATAACACATAGTATTTCCATTACATTATTCAAGACAAAGCTTAGTTGTGTCAGTAAAAATATCATGGCTTAGGCAACAGACGCAATAAATCCAAAATCTATTGTGGAGTATGCAAGGATTGAGTTCTCCAAAGTAATTTATCATATTAGTAAAACGAAAGATAAGGAACAGGGAAATACATGAAAAATTTAAAGATCATATTGTATCACATCACTGCCTGTGGAAAAATAGTAATATATATTGGGGAGAACTAGTAATTGTTGCAATAGAACTAACAGAACTGATATTATAATAAAAACACTGGTGTTTGGGAGGGAATCAGTTGTGTAATCTTATGAAAATGACATAAGTTAGTGACTTTTGATAAGCAAAGTTTTTTTTTAAGTTTTTATAACTTTGGACTTCTATCTAGCTACTGGAAATTAAGCCTTGTTTCCAAAATGGAAAGGAAAGCCTGAAAGAGAATTAAAAAGGTAAACCAAAGATGTGAATTAAAGTACAGATAGTCCATGACTTACAACCAATTGTTTAGCAACCATTTGAAATTATGATGGAACTGCCCCCCCAAGAGCTAATTACCACTGGTTGTTCAAGGTTATGGTCACTGCAGCACCCCCAAAGTCATCTCCTCGTCTTCTTGTGCCATATCCGTTATCGGATGTTGGCGATCATGTTGGCGATCCTGTTTTTATCAGCAACCGCACGAAAAAGTGCTGCTGAGTTTTGTCCAAACCAGTCCCTTAGATTTTGAAGCCATGATGTTCTTCTTCTGCCTGGACCTCGTTTGCCTTCAGTCTTTCCCTGGAGGGTTAAATGGAGTATGCCGTATTTTTCTGGGTGTTGCATCACATGTCCGAAATATTCTAACTTTCGTTTTTTCATTGTTTTGATGATTTTCCTTGGCTTTTCCAGGCTGCTTCTCACCTCCTCATTTCTGATCTTGTCAACCCAGTTTATACGTAACAGCCGCCTGTAAATCCACATTTCAAATGCTTCTAGTCTCCCCAGCTAGGGCCTTCTGTCAGAGACCAACTCTCTACTCCATAGAGCAGGATAGATAAAAATATAACATCTGACAAGCCTGATTTTCAATCTTAGGCTTCTGTCGTGACTGCAGAAGACCTTTTTCATTTTGAAGAATGCTGTTCGAGCTTTCTCTATCCTTGTCTTTACTTCAGTGGCCATGTCCCAGCTTTCATGTAAATTAGAACCGAGGTGAATGCCCACAGCCATATGCACTAAACTTGAGCGGATTAGCTCTTATGACTGATTGCAGGGACCCTCGCCTTTCTCCCCCCCATCCCATCATTAAGTGAGGCGCAGGCAACCATCATCACTTGCGGTCGTAATTGGCAGGCTCCAATTTGGTCATAACCCAAGGACTACCTGTCAGCATGTATTTGGTGGTAAATTGGGACAAATTTCCAGACTGTGATGTTTCTATGCTGATATAATCCTGCTTCTAAGCAGCCCGGTGCAATCCTAGGTCTTCAACCCGTGTCTTCATAATGGCAAAGCTGCTTCTAGGCCTAGGCCAGGGGTCTGCAACCTTGACAACTTTAAGATTGGTGGACTTCAGCTCTCAGAATTCCTCAGCCAGAGGAATTCTGGGAGCTGAAGTCCACCAATCTTAAAGTTGTCAAGGTTATAGACCTCTGGCCTAGGCAATTCAGGCAGTCTGTTACTGCACAGGTAGTCCTCAACGTGCGATCACAATTGAGCCTAAAATTTCTGTGGTTAAGTGAGATATTTGTTAAGTGAGTTTTACCACCTTTCTTGCCATAGTTGTTAAGTGAATCACTGCACTGATAAGTTAGTAACCCGGTTGTTAAGTGAATGTGGCTTCCCCATTGACTTTTCTTGTCAAAAGGTCGCAAAAGATGATCATATGAACTTGGGACACAGTAATGGTCATAACTATGAGCCAGTTGCCAAGCATCTGAATTATGATCACATGATGATGGGGATGCTGGAAAGGTCATAGCTGAAAAACAGTTGTAAGCAGGGCTTTTTTTCTCATAGAACGCTCAGAACGGAGTTCCGGCACCTTTTTTGGATGGAACCTTGTAGGGTAGGCAAGGCGGGTTGTATGACATGTGTGAGTTCCGGCACCTTTTTCTTTTACAAAAAAAGCACTGGTTGTAAGTCACTTTTTGCAGTGCCGTTATAACTTTGAACAATCACTAAATGAACTGTTGCAAATCGAGGACTACCTGTACCAAATTTTAGGGACTGACAAAGCTGAAAAGACTTCCAGAATGCATGAGTATAAAATGTGATAATCTTCTCTTATGGCTTTAGAACATTTTCTTTCTATGCTTTTGGAAAATACCTACAAAGTCAGTCAAGTGTAGTGAGCAGCACCCTAACCTGATGTTGAAAATCCTGAAATATTATTATTACAGCTAGGGACCTCAGGATGCTGATAATATTAGACAAAGGTTTGACGTTAAATTACTGAATGAGAGAGTCACATGATTAGCAAGTTACGTGACCAACACCTTATTAACGTTATAAGCAGTAGTAGAGCATGCTCCATGGCAGTGGTCCACTCAATATTAATTTCATGGAATGGCTGCCATACGACAACAATGGGTGCTGAAGTAATTAAAATTATTTACTCTAATTCAGAGTAAATAGGCAAAAATCTTCGAGAAAAGAAAAAAAGTAGAACATCATAAGCATAAAGCTAAAAAACCTGAAGAAAAAGAAATCATTTCTAAGAAAATGGGAAGTTGAACCAAACCATATGGGTTGTCATAAAGAAGAGAGGGGTCAGACTATTCTCCAAAGCACCTGAAAGCAGGACAAGAAGCAATGGATGGAAACTGATCAAGCAGAGAAACCACTTAGAACTAAGGAGAAATTTCCTGACTTTTAGAACAATTAAACAGTGGAACAACTTGCCTCCAGAAGTTGTGAATGCTCCAACACAGAGTTTTTAAGAGATTAGACAACCATTTGTCTGAAAAGGTATAGGGCTGTGATGGTGAAACTTTTAGAGTCCGAGTGCCCAAACTGCAACCCAAAACCCACTTATGTATTGTCAGATGCCGGGTGGGCGTGGCCCATTGGGGGTAGGGGTGGCCAATTGGGTGGGCGTGGCTAACTGGGTGAGCGTGGCGCATTGGGTGGGCATGGCTGCGATGGTAATGGCAGACTGGGTGGGACTAAAAAGTTCAATCAATCAATTCCAACTTTACAAGATTTTTTTTTCCTGCAAGATGTTGAAATTGATTGAACTCTTTTTTTTTGGCACACGGCGGCAGAGGCCTAAAGCAAAAAGATTTTATAAAACTCAGCTGAAGGCCTAGAACTGGGGTGACGGCGCACGTGCCCACAGAGAGGGCAACGTCACGTGATGTGTCGTGACATATCGTGACCCTTTTGCCATTGCCGGCAATGGGGTGGGCGCGGTTTCACTATGATGCATCTGGCATGCGGGCTGGCAGTTTGACACCCCTGGCCTAGGCTAGGGCATCAAAATGTCTACAGTTGGGCCTGATAATGAACTACAGGCTCTTGTATATTTAACTAAGGTAGTGTTTTTCAAGCCTGGCAACTTTTAAGGTGTGTGGACTTCAACTCCCAAGCCACCTATCTTAAAGTTGCCAAGTTTGAAAAATGCTGATCTAGGAGGAAGCCTTATTTTAATCAATTGGTCTCAGTAGGACTTGTGACTCTTCATATATAGGACCCATTGTTTGATGAAGAGCAAACAATCTTTATGGTCTTATTTGAACAACATGCTTAATTGAATCAAGAGTGAGACTTCATGCAAACATGAAAAACAAACTGCATTGGAGCATAAAAGGACACATTTTAACCCAAAACAATGCTGGACATGTTCCATCTTAGATTATCCTATCCCAATGAAGCAAGCCAATAAGCTGTTGTAATTAAGTAGGAATTTGAATTTGGTCTGTTTTTTCCCAAGTCCCACCAAAAATATGTCATTTTACTACATATTTGCGAGCTCCACATTGTCTCCATTGAATTACATATAAAAAACAGCGGGGCCTCAATTGCACAGCCACTATCTTGACTTTTTATACACACACACACACACACACACACACAGAGAGAGAGAGAGAGAGAGAGAGAGAGTTACCTCTGCCCTACTTGGTTGGTGTTCCTCCTCTTAAGCAAGTGCAGGTAGTCCTCAACTTACAACAGTTCATTTAGTGACCAAAGTTACAACGGCACTGAAAAAAGTGACTTATGACCGTTTTTCACACTTGTGACCATTACAGCATCCCTATGGTCCCGTGACCAAAATTCAGACCCTTGGCAATTGACTCGTATTTATGACAGCTGCAGTGTCCTGAGGTCACGTGATCCCCTTTTGTGACCTTTCGACAAGTAAAGACAATGGGGAAGCCAGATTCACTGTCACTGTTACTAATGTTACTAATTTAACAACTGCAGTGATTCACTTAACACCTGTGGCAAGAAAGGTCGCAAAAGGGGGCAAAACTCACTTAACAAAGGTCTCATTTAGCAGCATAAATTTTGGGGCTCCGTTGCAGTCGTAAGTCGAGGACTAGCTGTAGACATCCACCTTCACCCATCTGATGCCATCCAGAGGTGCAGGACTGAAATTCCCATGCCAACTTGGGAATTTCCCAAGTTGGCATGGGAATCCCAACACTTCCAGAGAGCCGCAGGTTGGGGTGGCTGGTTTGCAGCTTAAGAAACAGAAACCATGCCGTGTAGACACTGACCATCTCTACACAATTGTGAGGGACCCTGAATACTCTAAAACCATTATCTCAGTTAAACATTTCGTAAGAGGTGGATTAAACTATTATGAGTGATGTGGTGGCGGTCTCAGTGTCATGGCTGGAAGCTGTTGAAGAGTTTGGATGGGAAGGAAAAGGCAGAGAAGAGCAAAAAAAATGATGGGGGGTCTGGAGGGAGCTACGCATGCCACGTCTATCAAAGAAGAGGATTACGGGGGACACGATAGCTATCTTCCACTGCTTGAGGGGCTGCCACAAAGAAGAGGGGATTGACATATTCTCTAAGGCACCTGAGGGCAGGACAAGAAGCCACGGGTGGAAGCTTGTTAAAGAGAGACCCAACCTAGAAATAAGGAGAGTTTTTCTGACAATGAGAACAATTAATCAATGGAATAGCTTGCAGTGGGGTTTTCAAAAATAGAGTAGACAACCATTTGACTGGGATGGTATAAGGCTCCTGCCTTGAGCACGGGCTTGGACTAGAACAGGGGTCCCCCAACCCCCGGGCCGTGGCCTATTTGGAACCGGGCCATGTGAGTGGCGGGCCGGCACACATATGCATGTCCCCTCTCCCCCTCACTGGGCCACCAAGACATAAAGGACGGGGACCACTGGACCTCTGAAGTCCCTTCCAGCCCTATGATTCTAGGTTTCTGTTTTTATGTTTAAGATGGAGCCCAGAAGTCTTCCAATATAAGTGGCCATCTCTGATCCAAGACAGGGTTGCACTACACCTCCTACACTTTTTAGGAGAAGAGAAAGTGGCAGCTGTGGTCAGAAGGATTCATCTGTACCTTTTCCTGAACCGGGTGTCACTATGCAGTCTTCCATGTCCCCAACTGGATTACAGCAACTTACATTAGGCAGGGATGCTCTTGAAGACCATCATCTGCAACTTCAGAACATGGCTGCTTGTTCAACAGTGGATCAGGCCACTGCTGCCATATCGCTCTGCCATTATTGTAGTTGCACAGGCATTAGGCTATCACTCCATTTCTTTGCAATTCAGTATTGCAGTTCAAAGTACTGGCTATTGCCTATAAAAATGTATGACAATGGGACTTCTGGTTCGCTGCCACGGCCGCCACAAACATTCAGAAGTCGAGCTCTGTCTTCCATGTCCCATTTCGCACCACTGGGGGACCCTGGAAAGGGTCAAAAGTCGCCCTTGTAGAGGTGACCAGCAAGGAGGGGATGCCCGCTTGATTGTGGGAGGGTGGTAGCCCTTCCGCTCGATCTGGGGCAACCTTCCAAACTGGCAGATGAAAGATCGGCCATAGAAATATGGCCCATCACTAGGTTACAGACAGCCAAAGTCAAATTTACCACCAGGCACCTACAAAGCAGCACGGATGAGACTGGGTGAGATCTACCTCTCTTCAATCCTAACTATTTTTTCTACCTGTATAAGCTGCCCAAAGTATTCCCCCATCCCATGAGAGAGGGAAGGGAGATTCTATCCCATCCTCTAAAAACAGTGGCGACTGACTATCCAGGGGAGTTTAAAACATCACAAGAATAACCTGATTCTGACTGGATCTTTATCTTTCTAAAATTTGTGGATTAAAAGACTTCTTATTTTTATTGAAGATTTGGGTTTTTACTTACAAAAAAGAAGTAAAATTGGAAAAAGGATTATAAAAACTTTGGACTTAAAAAAACAAACCCTAAATGGTATGGGTGACATCTTGTGGCTAAACCTGATATTACGACCTGTTATTGTCTAAAGAGACTTGGCTTGAAGCCCAGACTATAGATAAGACTTTTGCAACCTCATCAGCTGTGAGAAGCCCAGCTGTGTTCTATACTCAGTGACAAAATTATTTTCATTCTCTGATTGTAAAGTTTTTAACTTAACACTTTACTAAGAGAACATGGATGAAGATCAGGAACAGATTCTCTTTATGTTGAAAGCAATTTATGAAACTATTCTTATAGCTACTGATGAAATAAGAAGCTACAAAAAAGAACAAGATGTCAGCCTGGATATACGAACCCAAATTTTGATTACAACTAAAGAATCAACTACAGAATGTAATAGAAGAAATGGAACAATTAAATACTATGATAGAAGATTCAATTGATTGACAAACACAGAAAAGAGACTGACAACATGGAAAAGGGAAAAGACTTTCTTTATGAATTAGAAGAAATCTGAGGATCAAAAAGAACAGACTGAAGGGAAGATAAACATTTCAGGACAACTACAGTCGAGATGGACAAATAGAGAGACGATTTGTTAGTCCTTCCAAAAAAAATGGTGACCGGATGGCCTTTTCTACTTCAAACAATATATATAATAATACAGCGAGATCTATTTGATGACTTAAAAGCATGGACATAGAAGGCGAGTTGGCAAAGAAAGAAAGCTAGAATAAGGCAGAAGAAAATTGGGGTTTTGACTTATCAGTAAGAATTAAAATAGAACATACTCAAATAGACAAGATGAGTACTTTGAATACTAGATTTTGTTATGAGCTGAGATAAAGAAAACTTTGGTCATTTAAAACTTGGAAGTATAAATATTAAAAGTTAAATTTGAATATTCATTTGCTTATAAAGGCTGAATGTAAAAGTAATTAAGATATATATAAGCTAAAATCTATTGATAAATGTAATAAATGTTTTTACTTAGCTATTATACTAAAAACTATTAGCTCAAATATGAGATAGTAGACATCAAGAGAAAAAGAGAAGTATTTAATGTTGAAATAAGAGAAATTTTGGTTATTAAATTTAAGACATTTGGAAATTAACAGAAAATAAGAATGTTATACTGTATTATTAATTAGTTGATGTAAGATGGTGGAGAAATAGAATATATTTGAATATATTCAAATAGATAAGATGTGTATCCTGAACATTAGATTTTGTGATGAATTGTGATATTTAAAACTTGGAAATTATCAATATTAAATGTTAAATTTAAATATTAATGGGAAACTAAAAATTGGGAAAAAGTAATTGATAGTCTATAAAGATTGAATGCTAAATAACCAGGACATGTATAAACTAAAAATTATTGTTAAATGTAAGGAAGTTATTATTTAATTGAAATGATAATAATTGTATTAGTTTAAACATGAGACAGTAAATACTAAGGGGAAAAGAGAGGAAATACTTAATGCAGTAATTTGAGACTTGTACTAAAGATACTTGTATGTTATTGAATTATCGTTTAACCCAGCCGCCATGTTGCTTTTTAAATATTTAAATGTAAAATTAGAAAATCAATAAAACTTAAAAAAAATGTATGACAATGTAGGGCCTTGGTATCAACAAGAGCACCTGTTCTAGGCAGGTAATCCTTGTCTTAAGACCATAATTGAGCCCAAATTTTTTGTTGCTAAGTGAAACATTTGTTAATTGAATTCTGCCCTATTTTATGACTTTTCGTGCCACAGTTGTTAAGTGAATCAGTGTAGTTCTTAAATTAGTAACACAGTTGTTAAGTAAATCTGGCTTCCCCCATTGCCTTTCTCATCTGAAGGTCACAAAAGGTGATCACATGACCCGGGAACACTGCAACCGTCATGCCAAGCATTTGAATTTTGATCACGTGACTACCGCTGCAGTGGTTGTAAATGTAAACAATTGTCATAAGTCACTTTTTTCAGTGCCGTTGTAACAAAGTCGTGGACTACCTGAATGTAGTGTAATAAAAGTAGTCCTCGGCTCACAACCAAATTGGGGCCAGAATTTTATCTATCATAAAGCTAAATGTAGCTTTCCTGCCTATCATCAGTGGGAAATATACGAAAAAAGTGTTATAAATATAAAATCGGCTTAACATAATTTAAACGCAGAAAATCTTAGCCCTGCCAATCTCTGTGATTCTGTTGTACTCTTTTAATGTGCCCATGGTGTCCTTAATCTGCCCTACCCGACAGGGTTCTTGTTGTTATGGGAAAAAATAGTTCTCGTGTAAACATATATCAAATAAAACCACCAGAAATGTTAAATAGCATGCTAAAAATGTGAGTTAGAAATGGGGGGGGGGGGTGTCACAAAAATCAGAGAGATGCTTTGGGAGGAAAAGGACAGAACAGAATGGCAGAGTGCCTATAAAAACAATGTATTTTCTCTGTGTTTAACACTGTATTTATATGTTTTTCTAAATTTCTTCTTCAAAATCGATCACTTATCATAAAAGCCATCAGAACTGGAAAGCCTAAAAGGCAACCTACTTGTTTTGTCTTTAAATGTGGCAAGACCTAAATAAGTAATTTTTCAAGGTTACAAAAATAGTAACATTATCTGTCGAAAAGCAGAAATATACATTCAACGTTTTAAAAATTGGAACCTGTTGCACTGTTGTATACACACTTACATGTGTGAGAAGTCCTTATAAAATCTTGTTATTCTCCCTTATTTCTATAGGGGTTTTTTTTTGCTTGTTTTGTTTAATTAAAAGCCCCTCCAGTTGAAAAACAGAAACACTTGTAAAATGCAATTTAAAAACAAAACAAAAAACAAGTTGAAGTCGCATGAGGCTAATTTTAATTCTGCCAGAAGTGGAGAAATTGAGTCAAGACTTGTATTCCGTCCTTATTCAAAACCATATAAAACAGCCACATTTTACTTCAACTCCCTCCATTTTTAGGATCTTCCCCTTTCATCTTTCTTGCCATATATATTTCAGTTTCTCTTCTCATTTTTTTGCTTGCCATTTTGGAGAAACGTTCTCCTCTAATTCACTTTAAATAAACCAGATAGACTGCTCTCTTAATTCTAACTTTAGTTGAACAGAAATCTCAACATTTTTGACATCTGGTTAACTGTATTTGGTTAGTTTGTTTTAATCACATAACCCATTTTTATTGAAATGTTAAATTTAAATTTTATTTTAAATGTATTTAAATTTAAAGTTTATTTCTTTTTATTTAAATGGATGGGCTTCCTCTTTCCCTGCCCCTTTGGACAGTATGTCAGAAAAGGGAGAGAAATAAAGAATTTAAAACAATAAAATACTTTTTTTAAAAAGTCTTTAGAACAAGGCCAACTTTTAAAACAGCACATATACTTACAGTAGGTATTTTGGTCTTCTCTCCCACCCAGCCAGCCACCCATTTTCTGATCTTGCACCAAGAGGTATATTGCATGTAAATATACACACATATTTAAAATTACATATATATTTCCCACCACATTTAAAGAAAAAAACAAATGGTTTGCTTTTTAGTTTTTCCAGTCCGGATAGCTTTTATGCTAAGTGTTATCCATTTTCAAGAAGAAATTTAGAAAGACATAAACATAATCTTTAAAAAAAGAGGATCAAGCCCATCCAAAAGGAACATACAAGGGCAGAATTACCTCGAAATTTCTTCTATTTATTTCTAGAGCATCTTTCCAGCCTTTTGTGATGGAGACTGCCTCCCTTGCTCGCCCCCACCCCCTATCAGATGCGCCCCTCACCTTGACTTCAGCTCAGAAAAGTTTGGGAGGGGGGGGGAATGGATTTCGAGCGCCGTCCCGTCCCAGGTACCTCCGAATCTGAATGTGGCTCCTTTGGAAGGCGAGATGCAGGATGAAAAGGGAGGGGGGGGGGGGGAGGAATTCCAGGCATGGGACAGGGGAAAGGAAATGGGTGGGGGGAAGGGGGCAGCTAGGGGGGAAGGCGGGTTTGAGGATCTGGGGAGGAGTCCAAGGGGCTCTGGAAAGGGACGTTTCCTAATCCCAGCAAAACCTGGGTCGTTTGTGCCAGTCTCAATCCTCCCCCAATCTAAAAATAATACTGTAGTATAATAGTTTTTCTGGATTCGCGTCAATCCAGTTCTGTGGAATCCTTTTCGGTTAGCAGAAGGGGGGAGGTGGTGGATCTTTCCTGCCTCTCCTGCTTTCCTTCAATTGTTTCACTGTTTGTTACACTCACAAGCACCACAAACTTTTTGTGCGTCTAAGTGAGAACTGGACACTGGACACGGAACGACTGATTGGTTCAAAATTGGGAAAGCAGTCCGGCAAGGCTGTATACTGTCGCCCTGCCTATTTAACTTATATGCAGAGCACATCATGAGAAAGGCAGGGCTAGATGAATCAAAAGTTGGAATTAAGGTTGCCGGAAGAAATATCAACAACCTAAGATATGCAGATGATACCACTCTAATGGGAGAAAGTGAAGAAGAACTAAAGAGCCTCTTGTTGCGGGTGAAGATGGAGAGTGCAAAACTTGGGTTGAAACGTAACATTAAAAAAACCAAGATCATGGCATCCGGCCCTCTTAATTCCTGGCAAATAGATGGGGAAGAAATGGAGGTAGTGACAGGTTTTGTTTTCCTGGGCTCCAAGATCACTGCAGATGGGGACTGTAGCCAAGAAATTAAAAGACGCTTGTTCCTGGGGAGGAAAGCCATGGCAAATCTAGACAGCACATCAAAAAGCAAAGACATCACCCTGTCAACAAAAGTGCATATAGTTATGGCTATGGTCTTCCCAGTTGCAATGTATGGCAGTGAAAGTTGGACCATAAAAAAGGCTGAGCGCCAAAGAATTGAGGCCTTTGAACTCTGGTGCTGGAGAAGACTCCTGCAAGTCCCTTGGACTGCAAGGCGATCTACTCTTTAGAAGGCCAGATCCTGAAGCTAAAACTCAAAGACATTGGCTACCTAATGAGAAGGAAAGACTGACTGGAGAAGAGCCTAATGCTGGGAAAGGTTAAAGGCAAGAGAAGAAGGGGACGACAGAGAGTGAGGTGGCTGGATGGAGTCACTGAAGCTGCAGGCATGAGCCTAAATGGACTCCAGAAGATGGTAGACAGGAAGGCCTGGAGGAAAGTTGTCCATAGGGTCGCGATGGGTCGGACACGACTTCGCAGCTAACAACAACAACAAAGTGCAAATGTTTCTTGCAGAAAATCAGGGAGGCTTGAGGCTAAAGGGTCCCTCTCTTCCAAGAATTGGGGGTGCAGGTACAATCTGCATCAGCTGAATGAATGCGAATACACATGTGTGGAAGGGGGAAAGAGCTAAACCCCCAATCCCGGGTGTGCATTCACACTATCACACCAGGCAAAACAAAAGATTCCAAAACAAAAAGGTTAAGCCACTATGTTCCTTGATGCGTTTCCTGCCGCAGAGTAATGTCACTACTTCTCTGCAAGTTGGCTGGCAAATTGTCAAGCAACTTGCCCTGCCTCCACTGCTCAATTTTACTCAGTCTTTCCCTAGAATTTTTAATGTACAGGTAGTCCTTGACTTACAACTATTCATTTAGTGATGGTCCAAAGTTACAAAGGCAGTGAAACAAATTACTTATGACCATTGCAGCATCCCCGTGGTCACGTGACCAAAATTTGGACATTTGGCAACAGACGTACGACCACAATCAAGCTCCAACTCTCTGCTGTTATGCGAGACGTTTGTTGAGGGAGTTTTGCCTCATTTTATGACCTTTCTTGTCACACTTGTTAAGTGAATCACTGCAGTTGTTCAATTAGTAAGAAAGTTGTGAAGTGAACCTGGCTTTAGATGATCAGGGGCCTGGAGAGTAAAACATACGAAGAACGGCTGCAGGACTTGGGTTTGGCTAGTCTTAAAGAAAAGAAGAAATAAGGGAGACATGATAGCAGCGTTCCTGTATCTGAGGGGCTGCCACAAGGCAGAGGGGAACCAGGTTGTTCACCAAAGCACCAGAGGGAAGGATGAGAAACAATGGTTGGAAACTGATCAAAGAGAGAAACAACCTGGAATTGAGAAGAAACTTCCTGAGAGTGAAGACAACCAACCAGTGGAACAGCTCGCCTTCAGAAATCGTGGGCACTCCATCACTGGAGATTTTTAAGAAGAGACTGGACAGTCACTTGTCTGAAATGGTATGACATTCTCCTGCTTGAGCAGGGGGCTGGACTAGAAGACCTCGAAGGTTATTCTATTCCTATTATTTCTAATTGTATTCTATCTATTCTAAGGAAAAGGTAAAGCTTCCCCCGCACATGCGTGCTAGTCGTTTCCAACTCTAGGGGCAGGTGCTCATCTCCGTTTCAAAGCCGAAGAGCCAGCGCTTGTCCGAGGATGTCTCGGTAGTCATGTGGCCAGCATGACAAGACGCCAAAGGCGCACGGAACGCTGTTACCTTCCCACCCTAGTGGTCCCTATTTTTCTACTTGCATTTTTACGTGCTTTCGAACTGCTAGGTTGGCAGAAGCTGGGATGAGTAACAGGCACTCACTGTTACTCGGCACTCCACCTGCCAAACTGCCGACGTTCCAATCGACAAGCTCAGCGTCCTAACCCACTGAGCCACCGCCTCCCTTATCTATTCTATTCTATTCTATTCTATTCTATTCTATTCTATTCTATTCTATTTATTCTATTCTATTCTATTCCACGTCGACTTTGCTTGTCAGGTCAAAAAAGGTGACCACGTGATCACCGGGCCATTGCAACCATCATAAATGTGAACCACTTGCCAAGGATCTGAATTTTGATCACGTGACCCTGAGGATGCTGCAGAGGTCGTTAAGTGTGAAAAAAAACGGGGATCACAAGCCACTTTTTCCAGGGCCGTTGTTCACTTCCATCGGTCACTGAGCGTACCGTCGTCAGTCGAGGACTACCTGTATTCCAAAGGAACGAAAGACGGAAAAGTCAAGCCTGCCAACAATAACAAAAAACACAGCCTCGGGTTCACGGGCTCGATTGTTCGGGCAAACGGCACGCCCACCGGGAGGAAAGGGAGGAGCTTCCTCCTCCCCTCCCCTCCCCTCCTCCCCCCCCCCAAACGCCGTCGCGGCTTTCCTCCGCCTCTTGCCGAGAGCCTGCCGCCCTGCAGCGCCCTCTAGCGAGCCGAAGCGCGAAGGAAGTGACCGCGCGGCTGCCTTGCGCCCCACCATTTGCAGCGCGATCCGAGAGACGAGCGGGAGCTCGGAGAAGGTGGGAGCGGAGACCGGGGCGGGTGGGCGAAGGGTTAGGGTTTCTCTGCGCTGCGACGGAGGAGCAGGGAGAGAGGGCCCGATCGCTGCGAGGCGCCCAGCGGGTTTCTGCCGGAAAAGAGGGGGAAAGGCTCGGCCGGAGAGAAAGGGCCGAGTTAAAGATTTTTTTTTGGGGGGGGGGAGACGAGGGACTTGAGAATTGGCCGGGGGGGGGAAGCTAAAGGAGGGCCGGGTGTTTTGTTGTTCCCCCCCCCCGCTTCCCTCCAAAGCAGTGGTATCCAACCTTGGCCACTTTCGAGACTTGTGGACTTCAACTCCCAGAGTTCCCCAGACAGCGCGGCTGTCTGGGAGTTGAAGTCCACGCCTCCTCCAAAGCGACTTGACACAGTACTGTAATGGGAAAGCGGCACGTGTTGCCTTGCAAAGACTGGCATGCGGGTTTTTAACAAGCGGCAGGAAAAGAGGGCTGAGGTTTATCTGCTTCTCCAGATAATTTGTGATAGTTCTGTTTTATCTTGCTGACCAAAATGGAGGTGGTGGTGGGGGGGGGGGAAATCTAATGGGAGAAATAAG